>NC_135960.1:46409541-47069541 GCF_053455715.1 Rhinoraja longicauda | reverse complement strand
AGGCTCAGGTCCTCGAGTCCTGGCCACATCCTCGTAGATCTTCTCCGCACCATTTCCAGCTTGACAACATCTATCCCGCAACATATGTTTATTTATGAGGCTTATCACAGTATCTTTTTTTACTTAAATAGGTGGTGGCAATTGCCTTATTACTGGGCTGGAATAAAGATGTATGACGTTGTGGCTGGACGTTATAGTTTGAAACACAGTTACTTCCTCACCAAGTCAAGAGCCTTGGAACACTTCCCTATGCTGAAGAAAGAAAAGCTTATCGGAGCCCTTGTGTACTACGATGGTAACTGCTTTACTTTAATTATTTCTAAAGGGTTGGAAATATCTGTCAAAGGGGAATCAGGGAATTAATGGAGAAAAAGGATGGGTGACTTTTTGGGTTGGAACCCTTCTTCAGACTGAAAGTAAAATGTGGGTGGGGGGGAGGTACTGGAAGTTGGAAAAGGCCAGAACAAAGCAGGGCTGGTAACAGATGGCCACGGAAGGATGGAACCCATGATGGTCTATTGTTGGCTGGGAATGCAAACAGTGGAACTCATAGGATGACTCGGGTGGTGGGGGGGGAAATGCTGGGGTTACTTGAAATGAGAGAAATCAACGTTCATACCGCTGGGTTGTAAAATATGAGGTGCTGTTCCTCCAATTTGTGCGTGGCCTCACTCTGAGAGTGGAGGAAGCCCAGGAAAGAAAGGTCAGTATGGGCAGTTAAAATGTTTGGCAACTGGGAGATCATGTAGGTTTAAGGGCCTGTCCCACTTAGGCAACTACAGGCGACTAGGCTGTCGCCACATGGTCGACGGGTGTCGCCTGTATGAGTAGTCTCGTCAGTCGCCCAAAGACTCTTACTGGTCGCCGCTGGATTTTCAGAATGTTGACATTTTTTTGGCGACAGTGGGTTTGACGCCAATGAGCGGAGCTTGACGTCTCCTGACGTAGATGCTGTCGTAGGTTGTTTCCACGTGACGTAGGTTGTCGCCGTTGTTGACTTCGGTGAATTCCATTGGTGACTACCTACGTCGACCTACGTCAACCGGCGACAGGTACCGGCGTCAAAACTGGAGGCCAAAATGACGTGAATTGTCTTCAGTTGTCGCCGACAGAGTCGTAGCTTGTCGTAGCTTGTCGCGGGTGGACGTAGGTTGACTTCGGTTGTCGTAGGTTGTCGCCTGTGTAGTCGTATGTGCGATCTTAGGTGGACGTCCTAAGTCGCGACGATTGGGTCGCCGGTTGTCAGGAGCTTGACGTCGACTATGTGTAGGTTGTTGTAGCTTGTCGTACACATTGCCGGTATTTCGGCAACCTGCTACAGTCGCCGGCAGTCGCCTAAAAAAACACCTAAGTGGTACAGGCCCTTTAGGCAGACAGAGAAGAGGTGTTCAGAGAAATGATCACCCGGTCTACACTTGGTCTCACTGATGTATAGGCGTCCACACCGAGAACTGCGGATTCAGTAGATGAGGTTGGAGGAGGTGCAAGTGAACCTCTGCCTCACCTGGAAAGGACCGTCAGGGTCTCTGGGTGGAGTCAAGGGTGGAGGTATAGGAACAGGTGTTGCATCTCCTGCGGTTACAGGGCAAAGTCCCTGGGGAGGGGGTGGTTAGGGTGGGAAGTGATGAGTGAACGGGGGAGTTGTGGAGGGAACGGTCTCTGCTGAAAACTGAAATGGATGGAGATGGGAAGATGTGACTAGTGTTGAGATCCCGTTGGCGGTCATGGCCTCTGAGAGGAGTCTAACGATGACGTAACGTTCCGCTGAGGCCGCCCGCAAAGTTGGCCCCGGAGGTCGGCTACCAGAACGGATCTGCCGGCTTCGGTCAGGTCGGAGTTCCAGAGCCCCGGCTGCAGGGGGCAAATTCGACCCACCGATCGGCTGCGAAAGTCCCGATGAGGTCAAGATCGGCCGACTCACCCGGCCTAGACGCCACAATTTCGGGGGGACTTCCGGGGGGATTTCAAGTGCGGTCTCGTAATTTTGTCCGGATTATATCAGTTGCCAGAAAATTGGTGGTGGACCTGTACAGCATGGAAACAGGCCCTTCGGCCCACTAAGTCCACGCCAACCATCGATCACCCTATTCACACTCGTTATCTACACTTTCTCAGCTGCACCTTAAACTCAAGGGATCTCCTGGTTGCGAACCATTTTAACTCTCCATTGCCACACTGACCTCTCTCCATTGCCACACTGACCTCTCTCCATTCCCACACTGACCTCTCTCCATTGCCACACTGACCTCTCTCCATTCCCACACTGACCTCTCTCCATTCCCACACTGACCTCTCTCCATTGCCACACTGACCTCTCTCCATTGCCACACTGACCTCTCTCCATTCCCACACTGACCTCTCTCCATTCCCACACTGACCTCTCTCCATTGCCACACTGACCTCTCTCCATTCCCACACTGACCTCTCTCCATTCCCACACTGACCTCTCTCCATTGCCAGAGTGAGGCCACATGTAAACTGGAGGAACAACACCTCATATTCCGCTTGGGTAGCTTACAACCCAATGGTATAAATATTGAACTCTCCAGATTTAGGTACCTAAACGCGTAACAAACCACCATCCCCGTCCCCACCTCTCTTCCCTGTGCCCCACCTGGACTAGCTCCCATTTTAGTCATTTGAGATACAGCGCGGAGACAGGCCCTTTGGCCCATCGAGTCTGTGCCGGCCAGGGCAGTACATTAGCACTATCCTACACTCTCGGGACAATTTACAATTTTACTGAAGCCAATTAACCTACAAACGCGCACATCGTTGGAATGTGGGAGGAATCCGGAGCACCTGGAGAAAACCCACGCAGTCACAGGGAGAACATACAAGCTCCACGCATACAGGCGGCACCCAAGGTCAGGATTGAACCAGGATCTCTGGCACTGTAAGGCAGCAGCTCTACCAGCTGCGCCAATGTGCTGTCTAAACTGAAAATTGTGAATAGCAGTCCATACATTTGAGGGCCAGATTCTAGTGCCGGAATCTACTTCACTGCAGGGAGACGAGCTCTATGTTGGCATAAGGAAAGCAAACCATATGTTAGTTGTTAGCCTGGGTACAACATGTCCCATTTAGTCAAGGTCTCCTTTGTAGCCGCAAACTCACGACTTTATTTCTTAGGGGTAGTTGTCAGAGTTCATTTAGCATTTGTTGATATCCACATTCTCTTGGCAGGGAAGAGGCAACATATTTTTTCATGGGATGTGACTGAAATGTGAGCAGTAATCTGTCAGATTCACTCAAGCGGCCGAAGGAATATTGGAGACGACAGTTTATTCCGAAGCCACGGCAAGATTTCTTGGTATTCGGATGTGCTTTTCTTGGTAGATCAGTTATTTTACGAGCCGCAAGATGCGGGGCTCGGCAATCGCACAAGACAGTCGTCTTGTGTTTGTCAGGATGAATATTCCCCCTCCCCCCCCTTCCCATTGGGAAATGTTTACTGGAGCCTTCGGTCGTCTTGTGGCAAACAGAACAGGAGTAGTCTGCGTTCCACGACAGTTCACTAGGTCAGCGGAGCTAAAGCCACAAGCTTGCAGATGATAACTGCCTCTTCCGCTGTACCTGCAACAATTTAATTGGACAAGTCAGCCCAGCCAAGCATTGCGGGCTCATGACTGGGAGACATGAAATTCATTGTCATTATTGTCTCTGTCATTTTAGATCGTTTTATTCCTGTGCAGAATTCTCTTCACTTCAATGCACTTTCTTCCTTGAGGAAATGGGGATTATCCTCAGTCAGAGTGGGGGCAGGACACTGAACTATACTTACCTCGGGGAGCTGCAGATTAAATTGGCTTTGCTCACTGGCTTGATGGTAGATCGTGCGTGTGTATGTGTGTGTGTATGTGTGTGCATATGTGCGTATGTGTATGCGTGTGTTTGCACGCCTGTGTGCATGTGTTGTGTGTGTACGCTTAGTGTGTGTGTGTGTACTCGCGTGTGTGTAGTCTCGCTATGTGTTTTGCTTGAGTTGTGCGTGAGGAATCTTTGCTATCCGGCTTACTAAACCCTTTAAATATCTTCAGGTTTATTTATTTAACAAGATTACTTTTTGAATCGTATGAGCAGAGGTTAGCGATTTTTGAATTTTCAAAAAAAGAGTAGAGTCTATGGTTTTCGAGGGTGATCACATGAATTGGATAGCAGCGTAAAATAAGGGACAAAAATAGTTGTGATTTTAGTTTGAAGTTGTTGAAGTTTGAGTTTATTACTGTCACGCGTACTGAGTGTTCTTAGGGCGTACGGTGGCGCAGCGATAGAGTTGCTTCCTGACAGCTCCAGAGACCTGGGTTCGATCCCGACTATAGGTGCTGTCTGGGCGGATCTTCTATGTTCTCCCCGTGACCTGCGTGGGTTTTCTCCGGGTGCTCTGGTTTCCTCCCACGCTCCAAAGACGTGCAGGTTTGTAGGTTAATTGGCTTCTGTAATTTGAAAATTGTCTCGATAGTGTTAGTGTAAGGGGTGATCGCTGGTCGGTGTTGACCTGATGGGATGAAGGGCCTATTTCTGCACTGTATCTCTAAAGTCTAAGAGGTACATTGAAAAGCTTTATTTTGCTTGCTATCCAATCAAAGGAAATATTTCTAGGTTTAGGTTTATTATTGTCATGTGTACTGGGGTAAAGTAAAAACCTTTGGTTTGCATGCTGTCCAAACAGATCAGATAATACGATACATAAATATAATCAAGACAAACTCAAGTAAAATAGATAGAATGAAGGGGAAGATACAGAGAGCAGAATATAATTCTCAACATTGTAGTGCAATAGTTCCAGAGACAAAGTCCAGTGCCCGCAATAAGGTAGCGGAGGGTGACACAGTGGTGCAGCTGGTAGAGCCGCTGCCTCACAGAGACCCGGGTTCGATCCGCAACTCAGGTGCTGTCAGTGTGGAGTTTGCACCTTCTCCCTGTGACCTTGTGGGTTTACTCCAGGTGTTCCAGTTTTTCCCACACTCCAAAGACGTGCGGATTTGTAGGTTAATTGGACTGGTATAAATTGCCCCTGGTACGTGGGGAGTGGATGCAAAAGTGGCAGAACATAGAACTACGTGAAATGGTAATCGAATGTCGGTGGACGCGGTGGGCCGAAGGGCCTATTTCCACGCTGTATCTCTAAGTACTTAGTGCAAGAGAGAATCAGAATGCATCCAAGCTTGTGGAAGGACCGTTCAGAAGCCTGATAACAGAGCAGATTAACCTTGTAATTTTGGCATCGATGATTAAAGTGATTGTAACCATTTCATTGCATTTATGGAACAAATGGTTAAGAAGATTTAACAATATGCACAACGTGTCTGTTGTCTTTAATTAATTTCATATCCATTTTTGCATCTTTTCCATAAAGGACTGTGGATATTAAAAGATTGATTGAAAAGCTGCAACGATTGACTTCTGTTTAACATAAAGGCATAGTCTTTCTAAATATGTATGTGCTAACATTGCTGTTAGCTTGTGGTAGCATTAACCTTAATGCCAGCTCCGAGCCCTGAGTGATTATGAATTCAGGGCACACAGAGTCAGTGCCCTGCAATGCAGACCAATTTAGCTCATTGCACAACATTCACGATTTTAACTTCAGTCGCATTAGTAAATAGAAGAAGTCCCTCAAGACACAGACATTAAATATGATAAACCATCTCGACTGTTCTCTTTGTATCAGGGATTTTTTTTTTAAATACAGCAATGAATCTTTTAATGATGTACATATGAATCATTTACTCATGAAATCGGGCTTTGTTCATTTGTCCCCTTTTGAAAACCTTTGGTTTAAAAATTGAAGAACGTTGACCTGGATCACTAGAGATCACTGAAGGTTTTTTCCTTCCAGAACAGCAGAAGGACCCAGCTTGGGGGGGGGGGGGGGTGGCACCAAGAGCAAAGAGGGACCCTGCATGGATGGGGTGGGGGGCGCTGAGACCAGAGGGACAATCGGGACTGTCATTAACACTTATGTCACTCTGTCGGTGCCCTATACGTGGAGACTCTTTGCATACTTGTGTATTGTATGCAAAACAAAGAATTTCACTGTACCTATACATACATGTGTACATGTGACAATAAAATACCATTCACTCATTTATATGTGAGTGACAGAGTGACTGGCATAAGGAGCTGACAGTTGAATCTTTTATTCAGCATTGTTGCCAATAATGTGTCCTCCTGACCTATTCGACACTTAAAGCAGAGTTTTCTGTAAATTCGCTTTGTACTTTGCTTCTTTATGGAAATCCTTTCATATCCTATGGTTTATAGGGCATATTAATTAACACTTGATCCTTTAAAATGGGGCTGTGTGGGGAAATTATTTCTTAGAATTTTGTGGTAACAAAGAAATGCGGAGGCTGGTCAATATGCAAAACTGCTGGAATAAATTTGCAGTCCGAAGAAGGGTCGAGACCTGAAATGTCACCTATCCATGTTCTCCAGAGATGCTGCCTGAACCGCTGAGATACTCCAGTACTCTGTGTCCTTTTGTATATTAACCAGCTGTTGTTTGTTTCTGCTACTTAAACAAGTATACATAGATCATGGCTGATCTATTTCTTCCCCCTAACCCCATTCTCCTGCCTTCTCCCCATAACCATTGACACCCGCACCACAAGAATCTATCTATTTCTGCCTTAAAAATATCCATTGCCTTGGCCTCCACAACCGTCTGTGGCAAATAATTCCACAGATTCACCACCCTCTGAGTACAAAGAAATTCCTCCTCATTTCTTTCCTAAAGGAACATCCTTTAATTCTGAGGCGATGACCTCTGATCCTAGACTCTCCCACTTGTGGAATATTCTCTCCACATCCACTTTATCCAAGCCTTTCACCATTGAGTAAGTTTCAATGAGGTTCCCCCCTCATCCATCTAAACTCCAGTGAGTTTGCTCCTATAACGTCTGAACAAAACGCTGGAGTCACAGCGGGTCAGGCAGCATCTCTGGCGAAAAGGACTAGGTACCTGTCTGAATGTTTGTTAAATGTTGCAATAGTAACTTTAAGACTTTAGAGATACAGCGAGTATCTTAGAATGATTGTGTCCTTAGAATTATTGTCCTAAGTCTGGGCTGAGAATGAGATAGATGCAATCTGACAGGGACAGATGTGACAGATCTGTTCTGACACACTTCTGTAGCACAAGTCAGTGGCTTGAGGTGACTCATGCTCTCCCTGGCAATCTGTCCACTTGCTGCAGGGCAACACGATGATGCGCGGATGAACCTTACGATCGCTCTCACTGCTGCCAGGTATGGGGCTGCCATGGCCAATTACGTCGAGGCGGTGAAACTCCTGAAGAGCAAGCATCCGGAGACTAGCAAAGAATATATATGTGGCGCTGAGTGCAAGGACGTCGAGACAGGTAGGCATATCCATCACCTTAAGCAATGTTAACTGCTTCAGTGTGCAGGAAGGAAATGCAGACAAAATATGCAGGGAGGAACTGCAGATGCGGGTTTACACCTGATTGGGTTAACATATGATCAGTGTTTGACCTCACTGGGCCTGTACTCGCTGGAGTTTAGAAGAATGAGGAGGGGCCTCATTGAAACTTACCAAACAATGAAAGGACTGGATAAAGTGGATGTGGAGAGGATGTTTCCACTAGTGGGAGAGTCCAGGAGCAGAAGCCATAGCCTCAGAATAAATGGATGTGCAGTACCTTTGGAAAGATGGGGAAGAATTTCTTTAGTCAGAGGGTGGTGAATCTGTGGAGTTCATTGCCACAGACGGCTGTGGAGGCCGACAATGGATATTTTTAAGGTGGAGATTGACAGATTCTTGATTAGTATGGGTGTTGGAGATTATGGGGAGAAGGCAGGAGAATGGGGTTGAGAGGGAAAGATAGATCAGCCATGATTGAATGGCGAAGAAGATTTGATAGGCCAAATGGCCTAATTCTGCTCCCAGAACTTATGAACTTATGAACACGGAAGATAGGCACAAAAAGCTGGAGTAACTCAGCGGGCCAGGCAGCATCTCTGGAGAAAAGCAATAGGTGACATTTCGGGTTGAGACCCTTCGTCAGACTAAGAGCAGGGGAGAGGGAAACTAGAGATATGAAAAGGTATCATGCACAAATGAATGAAAGGACAAATCAAAACCAGCAATGATGATGTGATGCTGGTTCCTACTAAAGATAGACACAATGAATGGTTGTAGATGTAGGAACAAGGAACTGCAATGCTGGTTTGCAAACAGAAAGGACACAAAGCTGGAATAACTCAGCGGGTCAGGCAGCATCTGGGAGAAAAGGATGGGGGACGTTTCGGGTTGGGTCAGCCTGAAGAAGGGCCCTGACCCAAAAAGGGAGGGAGAAAGAAGACGGGGAATTACAGACTAGTTAGTCTAACATCGGTAGTGGGGAAAATGCTAGAGTCAGTTATTAAAGGTGGGATAGCAGCATATTTGGAAAGTGGTGAAATCATTGGACAAAGTCAGCATGGATTTATGAAAGGTAAATCATGTCTGATGAATCTTATAGAATTTTTCGAGGATGTAACTAGTAGAGTGGATAAGGGAGAACCAGTGGATGTGTTATATCTGGACTTCCAGAAGGCTTTCGACAAGGTCCCACATAAGAGATTAGTATGCAAACTTAAAGCACAACTTACAAAATTCTTAAGGGGTTGGACAGGCTAGATGCAGGAAGATTGTTCCCGATGTTGGAGAAGTCCAGAACAAGGGGTCACAGTTTAAGGATAAGGGGGAAGTCTTTTAGGACCGAGATGAGAACGTTTTTTTTCACACAGAGAGTGGTGAATCTGTGGAATTCTCTGCCACAGTAGGTAGTTGAGGCCAGTTCATTAGCTATATTTAAGAGGGAGTTAGATGTGGCCCTTGTGGCTAAAGGGATCAGGGGGTATGGAGAGAAGGCAGGTACAGGATACTGAGTTGGATGATCAGCTATGATCATATTGAATGGCGGTGCAGGCTCGAAGGGCCGAATGGCCTACTCCTGCACCTATTTTCTATGTTTCTATGTCACCTATCCATTGTCTCCAAAGATGCTGCCTGACCCACTGAGTTACTCCAGCACTTTGTGTCTAGCCTTGGTAAAGTCCATTCAGGGAGTCTGAAGAAGGGTCCTGACCAGAAATGTCACCCATCTTTTTTCTCCAGAGATGTTGCCTAACCTGCTGAGTTACTTCAGCACTTTGCATTTATCTTCATTAACTGTTTCAGGACCAGTTCCTGCAATGTTTGTTTATATATGATCAATCCATCCTGCAATGTGTGGGGCAATAAAAAAAGCTTTGATTTAAATGGGTGGGTAATTCCACAGTGTCACAGTTCCACAGTGGCGCAGCAGTAGAGTTGTTGCCTTACAGCGCCAGAGACCCGGGTTCAATCCTGATTGCGGGCACTGTCTGTACGGAGTTTGTATGTTCTCCCTGTGACCGTGTGGGTTTTCTCCAGGTGCTCTGGTTTCCTCCCACGCTCCAAAGACTTTCAGGTTTGCAGGTTAATCAGCTTCTGTGAAATTGTCCGCAGTGTGTAGGATCGAAGTCATCGAGTCATACATCGTGGTAACAGGCCATTCAGCCCAACTTGCCCACACTGACCAACATGCCTCATCTACACTGTCCAACCTGCTACATTTGACCCATATCCCTCTAAACCTATCCTATTCATGTGCCTGTCCAAATGTATTTTAAACGTTGTGATAGTACCTGCTTTAAGCCTATGTCCTCTGGTTCTTGATTCCCTTGCTCTGGGTAAAAGACTGTCCCTCTCATGATTTTGTATACCTCTATAAGATCTCCCCTCAGCCTCCTGCGCTCCAGGGATAGAGTCCTGCCCAACCGTTCCCTATAGATCAAGCCTTCGAGTCACTTCAATATATTGGTCAAATGTGATTTCCTTTTGCCTGATTACCATGTTTTCCAAGTGTCTTCCTGTAACATTTTATGTTTTCCCTTACAGATAGTAGGTCAACTACCTGACCAGGTAAATAAGGTGGTCAAAAAGTTGTTTGACACATTGGCCTTCATCAATCAGAGTATTGAGTATAGAAGTTGGGAGGTCATATTGGAGTTGTATAAGATGTTGGTGAGACTGCATTTAGAGTATTGTGTTCAGTTCTTGGCACCATGTTATAGGAAAGATGTTGTCAAGCTAGAAGATTTATGAGGATGTTGCCAGGACCGTCTGAGCTACAGGGAGAGGTTGAGCAGGCTGGGTCTCTATTCTTTTGGAGCACAGGAGGATGAGGGGTGATCTCATAGAAGTGTCTAAAATCATGAGAGGGATAGATCGGGTTGCTGCAGTGTCTTGCCCAGAATAGGTGAATCGAGGATCAGAGGACATAGGTTTAAGGTGAAGGGGAAAAGATTTAATAGATATCTGAGGGGTAACCATTTCACAAAAAGGGTGGTGTGTGCACGGAACAAGCTGCCAGAGGAGGTAGTTGAAGCTGGGACTATCCCAACATTTAAGAAACAGTTAGACAGGTACATAGATAGGACAGGTTTGGAGGGATATGGACCAAACACAGGCAGCAGGGACTAGTGTAGCTGGGACATTTTGGCCGGTGTGGGCAAGTTGGGCTGAAGGGCCTGTTTCCACGCTGTATCACTCTATGACTCTATGACTAACTGGTCTTCATTTTTTGTTATATATGACAACTAAACACTCTTGATTCTTCAATTACTTTTGCTTATTTGGATCTTACTCCAGATTTGGGGTGTCTGATCATTCTTGTTTTTTTTTGCAGGAAAATTGTTTGAGGTGAAGGCCAAGTGTGTTATCAATGCCACAGGGCCGTTCACGGATACATTACGCCAAATGGATGATGCAGGAGTCGAGAAAATCTGTCAACCCAGTGCTGGTGTCCATGTTGTCTTGCCTGGCTATTATAGGTAATAAAATACCACAAAAGATAAAACCTCACTTGAAAATTACATGTTGACTGGACTTACTCAATGCGAGCATTTTCATTTGAAAGTAATTCTTGTATATTAGGCGGCAAATCATATCATCATATCATATCGTATCATATATATACCATTTAGGTCATTCCCTGAACAATCTACCTCTTGCCATCTAGATTGTTTTTTATTGTTTAGTTTCAAGATACAGTGCAGAAACAGGCCTTTCAACCCACCGAGTTCGTGCCAACCAGCAATCTCCATACTCTAACACTATCCTACACACTAGGGACACTTTACAATTCGTACCGAAGCCAATTAAGCTACAAACCTGCACATCTTTGGAACGTACAAACTCCGTGCAGACAGCACCAGTGGTAAGGATGGAACCCGGGTCTCTGGTGCTGTAAGGCAGCAACTCTACCACTGTGCCACTGAGCCGTTGTATTTGTGAATGAAGATGTGCAATTGTAAATTGTCTAATAACGAATCACAATGGATAGGAATGAATCACAATGAATAGATGGTTATGAAAGATGTGGGTCAAGCGCGGGCAAATGGGGACACAAAGAACTGCAGGTGCTGGTATGCAAAAAAACCGCACAATGTGCTGGAGTGCTGGTGATTAGAAAGGGTGTCAAAGGTTATGGGGGTAAGTCAGGAGAATGGGGTTGAGAGGAAAAATTATACTAGCCATCATTGAATGGCGGAGCAGACTCCATGGGCTGAATGGCCTAATTCTGCTCCAATGTCTTATGGTCTTATTAGTAGCACAACCAAGCAAAAATAATTCAGAAACAAAGCTTGCACTGCATTGCATTTACTTATTATGGGCAAATCGGACGAGCTTAGATGGGGCAACACGGACGAGCTGGGCCGAAGGGCCTGGTTCCGTGCTGTATGGCTATGAATTGTTATCAATATGTAGATGCAGAGGCAGGAAACAGTGTTATTACTGCTCTAATGTTGTGAAAGGTTGATCTTAAACAGGTCTTGTACAAATTCACTGTTTTTAAGCTAATTAGTTAAGCTAATAACAACATTTAAAAACATTTGGACACGTTGAGAAAGATATGGGACAAATGCGGGCTAGTGAAGAAGAGGTGCATCTTGGGGTGAAGATGGGGTGATGGGCTATGATTAGTGAATATGGGGTGCCTCGGTCGGTGTGGGCAAGTTAAACTTTGGCCGAATGGCCTGTTTCCATGCTGTATGACTCTACTGGTTGGCATGGTGGTAGAGTTGCTGCCCAACAGCGCCAGAGACCCGGGTGCGATCCTGACTAAGGGTGCTGTCTGTACAGTGTTTGTATGTTCTCCCTGTGACCGCGTGAGTTTTCTCCAGATGCCCCGGTTTATTTTTTTCTCTCGCATCCCATCGACGTGTGAGTTTGTAGGTTAATTGGCATCTGTAAATTATCCCTAGTGTGTAGGATAGAACTATGTATGGGTGATCGATGGTCGGCACGAACTCAGTGGGCCAAAGGGGATGTTTCCACGCTGTTTGTCTGAACTAAACTGAAAACTGAAACAAATAGAAAGTATTGTTGTACTATAGTGAATCATTGGTTTGGAACAAATTGTATATTGAACATAACCCCTGCTTTTATCCTTGAAGCCATGAAACAATGGGTCTGTTGGATCCAGCAACGAGCGATGGCAGAATTATATTTTTCTTACCGTGGGAGGGAATGGTGATCGCAGGGACCACTGACAGGCCGACGGAAGTCACAACTAAACCCATTCCGCACGAGGAAGAGATTAACTTCATTCTCAGCGAAATACGGAACTACCTGAGCCCTGACGTCAAGGGTAATGTGTGATCTTTACTTAAAGCTAACCAGGGGTGGAGCTGGTAGAGCTGCTGCCTCACAGCGCCAGGGACCCGGGTTCAATCCTGACTTCGGGTGCTATCTGTGTGTGGAGTTTGTACTTTCTCCCTGTGCAGGTTTGTAGGTTAATGGACGTCTGTAAATTGCCTAGGATAGGACATAGTGTATGGGGGATCGTGGTCAGTGCGGACTCGATGGGCCGAATGGCCTATTTCCACACTGTATCTCTAAACTAAACTAAGCTGCAAGCAAATGCTTTAGATGGAAGGGAGATGGAAGATGGGAGCAGGGTCCCGGCCTGAAACGCTGTTTATCCACGCTCTCCAGAGATGCTGCCTGATCCACTGAGTTACTCCAGCACTTTGTGTTTTACTAATGATAGAAGTGTTGCATTGTATAAACCTCTCCACACTGTCAATAGTGTTTAAACCAGTCATTAACAATATTTATAAATGTGCTCATATTATTTAAATATGATATGCCAGCCATATCAATCTGCGACAGACCTATATTATCCTGCAACCATTTATGCCAGCTATTTCCACTTCCAGGGACTTGGACTCATTCCAGCAGTTTAATTATTGTGTGACAGGAGCTATTTCTGGTAGCATGCTTTATAAATACAGTTCAGTACTCTCATAATATGATAAATGCCTCATTTTAGCTAGATCGACCAGTGTGGCAACACCGTACTGTTTGAAATGTAGCCCAAGTTTTTCTAATATAATTCTGCAGTGCTTATTTTGAATAAGACGGCAAAAGCATAAATCAGTGCGTTGTAACTGCGGGTTGAATGATCTATAGTCTCTTATTGTTTGACGACTTCATAGAAGGTGGAATGATATGGATAGATTTAATTTAAAATTTATCTGTAACCTCTGCAGTTAACGTTCTGCTTCCCGAGTGTACGAGCTAGGATTTGTTGCTCAATTTTGTGGTGTAATGGGGCAAACGTAAAATTGGGGTTGTCCCTTAACTTCAAGCGCAAACATCTAATCAACAGATCACACAGATCGAGTGATGACAAGAGTGGAAAGTGAATGAGGCTCAAATCGGATGAGTGCTTTCGAAACAGGAATATCTGAGCACATTTTGGTTTAGTTTGGAGGTACAGCACTTAAAGACATAGTCATACAGAGTGGAGACAGGCCCTTCGGTCCAACATGTCCCAGCTACACTGGTCCCATTTGCCTGCATTTGGCCCCTGTCCCTCCAAATCTGTCCTTTACACGTGTACAAAGCTTACCCCACAGGGTGGCACGATGGCAGAGTGATAGAGTTGCTGCCTTACAGCGCACGAGACATGGGTTCGATCCAGACTACGGGTGCTGTCTGTATGGAGTTTGTACGTTCTCCCTGTGACCACGTGGATTTTCTCCGGGTGCTCTGGTTTCCTCCCACACTCCAAAGATGCACAAGTTTGTAGGTTAATTGGCTTCGGTAAAGTTGTGAATTGTCCCTGAAGTGTGTGTAAGATAGTGTTAGTGTATGGAGATCGCTGGTCGGCGTGGACTCAGTAGACCGAAGGGCTATATCTCTAAACAAAACGAAACTAAATTAAACTAAACTAAACTAAACTCAGGATCCTATTAAATCTTTTCCTAAATCTGAGAAATGTATTCTGTACTTTGTACAGTATATCCCTTTCAACTATCTGTTGTACTTGAATTTGGCTTGATTGTATTTATGTATCATATTATCTTTAGACTTTAGATACAGCATGGAAACAGGCCATTGCGTAAACCTTAGTACAGCAAATGTGTCAATGTGGCCGACTAATAAGTCATTCCATGTGGAATTAATCTACTTATCACATTATCTCGTGACAAAGCATTGTTTGTGTCTGTCACACTGTATATCTTTTAAAAATAAAGACGGATCATTTCACGTCAAATTAACTTCACCGTAATGTGATGTGTTGCATTATCCAGAAGAGAACGTATTGCAAGTATGTTCATATTTTAGTCCTTGAATTATGAATGAAATGAATGTAAATGTACATTTCCCTACTAATGTACTGACACATCTCGCCAATCCCTAACTTAGTATATGTCTCTTGTGTGATCTTTTCCATTCAACATTGTAGTTTAGTTAACATAGAATTAGTTGCCCCTTCTGTGGTTTAAAATATACTGCTGTTAGATTATTGTTTAGATCCCATAGCTTTCCTAGCGAAAACAGGCTATAATTCACACAAGCATTTTAACATTATCTTGCTGACTGTCGATACGCTGACCTTATTTTGGTAGAAACTGATTGCACATCCCTTTTTTTCAAGTAACTTTCATCCAAGGTATCTTTTGCTACAACTTTGCATATGAATGAATGAATGAATGAATGAATGAATGAATGAATGAATGAATGAATGAATGAATGAATAAGTTTATTGGCCAAGTATGTGCATATACAAGGAATGTGCCTTGGTGCTCCGCTCATAAATGACAACACAAACATACAGTTAACAATTAAGAATAAAGCATAAACACATCAAAACAATAAGGATGCACCATTACGGTCTAAACATGTGAGTGAAAATAAACCAGAACAAAAAAGAAACTACAGAATTTGGTTATTGAGTAGAACTATCACTTGTGGAAAAAAACTGTTTTTATGTCTGGCTGTGGCTGCTTTGACAGTCCGGAGTCGCCTTCCAGAGGGAAGCGCTTCAAAGACTTTGTGGCCAGGGTGAGAGGGGTCAGAGATGATCTTGCCCGCTCGCTTCCTGCCCCTTGCAGTGTACAGTTTGTCAATGGGGGGAAGGTTGCAGCCAACAACCTTCTCAGCTGTGCGAACGATCAGTTGCAGCCTCCGGTTGTCGTGCTTGGTGGCTTTGCCAAACCAGACCATGATGGAGAAGGTGAGGACGGACTCAATGATAGCAGTATAGAATTGGACCATCATTGCCTATGGCAGATTGTGTTTCTTCAGTTGCCGCAGGAAGTACATCCTCTGTTGGGCCTTTTTGACTGTGGAGTCGATGGTGGCCCCCCATTTAAGGTCCCTGGAGATAATGCTTCAAAGGAACTTAAATGACTCCACAGATGTGACTATGGTGTTGTTGATGGTGAGTGGGGCCTGGAGGGGAGGGGGATCTCTTCGAAAGTCTACAATTAGTTCCACTGTCTTGAGAGCATTGAGCTCAGGTTGTTGCGATGGCACCAGGACGCCAGCTGTGTCACTTCCCATCTGTAGGGAGATTCCTCCCCATCGTGGATCAGTCCAATTAGGGTCGTATCATCCACAAACTTGAGGAGCTTGATAGAGGAGTCTGTGGAGGTGCAGTCGTTGGTGTAGAGAGTAAAGGAGAGGGGAGAGTACGCAGCCTTGCAGAGCTCCTATGCTAAGGGTCTGCGGGTCCGAGATGTGCTTTCCCAGCCTCACATACTGCTTCCTGTCCGTCAGGAAGTTGATGATCCACTGACAGAGGGGTTCAAGCACAGTCAGCTGGGAGAGTTTGTAGTGTAGTAGCTCTGGCACAATGGTGTTAAAAGCAGAGCTAAAGTCCACAAGCAGAATCCTGGCATAGGTCCCCTTGTGGTCTAGGTGCTGGAGGATGAGGTGCAGGCCGAGGTTGACTGCGTCATCCACCGATCTATTGGCTCGGTATGCAAACTGCAGGGTGTCCAGCAGGGGGTTTGTGACGTTTTTCAGCTGGGCCAGCACATCTTTCAAAGGTCTTCATGACTACAGAGGTAAGTGCGACAGGCCTGTAGTCATTAAGACCAGTGATCCTTGTCTTTTTGGGTACAGGGACAATAGTGGAGACTTTGAAGCAGGCAGGGACAGCGCAGGTTTGCAGGGACCGGTTGAAAATGTCTGTGTAGATCGGTGCCAGTTGTTTGGCACAGAGCTTGAGGGTAGAGGGGGAAACATTGTCCAGTCCTGGAGATTTCCGGCTTCCTGTTTTCTGAATAGCCTCTCCACCTCCGCAATTTCTATTGTTAAACTGGAAACATTCTGTGAGGATGTGCAAATTGGTGATTGCAGAGGGGTGGGGTGGGGGGGGGGAGGGTTTTTGCAAACTCCAGCCAGTCTCTGAGTAGGTGTGAATTGCTGCTTGGGAAGGAGTGGGTGGGGACGGATCCAGTCTTTGCAAACTGGAGTCAGTCCTCGAGTACTTGTGGTGATTGGGGGTGGAGGGAGGGGGGTCCCAGGGTTATGTTTCTGTTTCTTGAACCTGCAGTTAAACTCGTTCAGGTCGTTGGTCAGCTGACGATTGTCCAAGGAGTGTGGGGTTTTCCTCTTGTAGCTGGTGATTTCTTGCAAGCCTTCCAAACTGAAGAGTCATTAGCTGAGAACTTGCTCCTCAGCTTCTCAGTACCTTTCCTTGGCAGCTCTGATTCCTCTTCTCAGCTTGTACTTGGCTTGCCTGTAGAGGTCTGTATCCCCTCTTTTAGCCTTTAGTTTAGGTTAGAAATCCAGACCCTTCGGCCCACCGAGTCCGTGCCAACCAGCACCCACCCATACATTAGCTCAAGGTACAATTTTACAGAAGCCAATTAGCCTACAAATCTGCACGTCTTTGGAATGCAGGAGGAAATCAGAGCACCCAAAGAAAACCCATGTAGTCACAGGGAGAACGTACAAACTCTGTACAGACAGCACCTGTAGTCAGGATCAAACCCAGATCTATCACGCTGTTCATAAATTCATGTTATAGTAGCAGAATTAAACCATTCGGCCCTTCAAGTCTATTCAGCCATTCAATTATGGCTGATCTACCTTTCTCAACCCCATTCTCCTGCCTCCTCCCTGGAGGAGGATGTCAACCGCCCCTGACATCCGCACTAACCCGCTGCATGGCAGCAACTCTACCGCTGTGCAATTACCGGGGGGCGCCAGCAATGGCTGCCTTGCCAACAACCTGTCCTTTCTTCTGTTTTTGTTATTTTAAGTACGTATTGTTTTAGTGTTCCTTGATGTGTGTTTATGGGGCGGGGGGGCTGGGGGAAACATTTTTCAATCTCTTACCTCGACGGAGATGGGATTTTTTTCTGTATTGTATCTCCGTTCCCACATCGTGGAGTGGCGCGGCCTTTCCTGGAGACTGACCCTGCGCTTCAACCGCGGGCGTGGCGCGGACTTACCATCGTGGAGCTTGCGATCCCTTTGCCTGGGATCGACTGTGGAGAGCTCCAACCGCGGGCCTGTGGACTTTAACATCGTGGAGCCCGTGGTCCCTGGTTAGAGACAGATTCGGGAGCTCCAAGCCGCGGAGAGTTTCAACTGCCCCGACGAGGGAGTTTCGATCACCCCGACACACGGCAGCTTTGATCACCCTGACTGCTGATGGTTTGACAGCCCTGACCCTGGGAGAAGAAAGAGGGAGAAGATTGGACTATATTGCCTTCCATCACAGTGAGGAATGTGGGGAGCCGCTGTGGTGGATGTTTATGTTAACTTTTATTTTATGTGGCTGTGTGTCTTGTTGCTTTTCACTTAGTGTGGCTGTATGGCAACTCAAATTTCACTGTACCTTAATTGGTACATGTGACAATAAACCGACCTTGCAACCTTGTATGTCAGCAACTCTACCGCTGCGCAATTATGCCATCCGCCTTTGTTGCAATGAAGCTAATGTTTTTAGATTTTCTTTAGTTACTTTAACCTAATATTTTGTAGTTACAATAACATGAAAAGTAATTAGAAATCCAGTATTTTAGATGCTTTGTTTTGTTGTTATTTATGGCTCATTGGAAGTGT
Organism: Rhinoraja longicauda; assembly: GCF_053455715.1. Classification (NCBI taxonomy): domain Eukaryota; kingdom Metazoa; phylum Chordata; class Chondrichthyes; order Rajiformes; family Arhynchobatidae; genus Rhinoraja; species Rhinoraja longicauda. The sequence continues at coordinate 47,051,133 of NC_135960.1, read as the reverse complement.
TGAGCTGGAATATAAGATGGCACCGCACACCACTTGCATGTTATGTGTGTTCCAAGGAATTCATTCAACCCAGCGGAATAAAAAGGGTCACTGATGTGTATGAAGCAAATCTGTTTATAAATCAGATATTTTTTTAGAAGCTCATGTTAACTTTTTAAAAAACGTGTGACAATTCTCTTGTAGCTTTATGGAAGTATCGACCAATTTTTAGGAGTGGTTTTATCCAGTTGATTGGCTGTTGTCAGCTCAAGTCAGGTTTTATAATTTGATTTGGAATGCAGAAGTAGTTTAGTAAAAGCCAACTATACTTTAATGCGTAATTTATTTTCCAGTCTGAACAGTTTTGCATAATCATTTGTATGTTCTATTTTCCATTAAGAATATTGTTGCAGAAATATTGCAGACTAATTTATTTCACGTGTTTGTTTTGCTTCTGAATCTGCATTTCCATTTCCCGACTCTTATTGAAGTAGCTTTGCAGCACAATTATGTCTCAAAAACCAGTACTTACTGAACTGCCATCACAGACCATTCTATTAAAACCTGGGGCTCTGGTTAATTTACTCAAACATTCTAAATGTTTAAATTTTGATGGCATTATAAAGTATGCGGTGGGATTTTTCTTTTTTTTGCATTAAAGAATATCCAGGGCAATTCTAAAACTTAATCCTTCAGCTTTCCTTTGACATCCCAGTGTTATTTTTTTTATTCACATTTTTTTTGTTACACTCTCCTGTTCCATATTCCCCTCCAGGATACGTCTGCTTGTGTGTTTATTCCAGTGTGCACCGAGAGAGACTTACAATGTACAAATTCATGTTTCTGTACTGCTGCGTTTTTCGGCCAACTTCCCTTCTATTCAATGATGCAGCTTGTACAAAATGCCTCACGTACACAAACTGTAGAGAGTCATACAGTGTGGAAACAGGCCCGATCAGCCCAACTTGCCCACACTGACCAACATGTCCCATCTACACTCGTCTCACACCTGCCTGCGTTTGGCCCTGTAAATCTCTGTAAACCTGTCCTATCCATGTACCTGTCTAAATGTTTCGTAAAAGTTGCAATACCACCTGCCTCAACTGCCTCCCATACACCCGTTCCATACACCCACCATCGTTTGTGTGAAAAATTTGCCTCTCAGCGTCCTATTAAATCTTTCCCCTTCACCTTAAAAATATGTCCTCTGGTTCTTGATTTTCCCTTCTTTGGGTAAGAGACTGTATTTACCCAATCTATTCCTCATGTTATTTTGTACACCTCTATAAGATCACCCCTTATTCTCCTGCTCTCCAAGGAATACAATCCCAGCCTGCCTAACCTGATGAATAAAGTCTCGCCAGAGAGCTAATAATGTGGAAAAACTCATTTTATTTGGTTCATTTCCAAATGAACTGTTTGGATAGAATGTAGAAACAAGGAAAAGCAGCTGCTGGTTCATGCCAAAGATAGACACAAAGTGCTGGAGTAACTCAGCAGGTCAGGCAGCATCTCTGGAAAAAAAGGATGGGTGACATTTCAGGTCGGGACCATTCTTCAGGTAGAAGATTGGTAGAGTCTGTAAATGCGGGCAACTGGGACTAGTTTAGATGGGGCATCTTGGTCGGCATGTACGGGTTGGGCTGAAGGGCCTGTTTCCATGCTGTATGACTCGATAATATTTCTGACGTTTTGCCATTATGGATTGATGCAGTGTGGAAACAGGCCCTTCATTCCACCCAGTCCACGCTGGCCATTGATCACCCGTTCTCACTAGTTTTCTTCGGGTGCTCCGGTTTCCTCCCACACCCCAAAGACGTACAGGTTTGTCAGCTGATTGGCTTGGTAAAATTGTAAATTGTCCCTGGTGCATTTAGGATAGCGTTAGTGTGCGGGGATCGCAGGTTGGCGTGGGCTTGGTGGGCTGAAGGGCCTGTTTCCGTGCTGTATATATGAAGTAAATGGGGTGTGGGTGTGAGGAGATGGGGGTCAAAATCACAGTTGAACTTGGAATACTCTGATGGGAGAACGATGGTAGACAGCTTGAGTTAAGAATGCAGTGGGTGATGGAAATGGAAGATAATTTCACGCCAAATGCACAATCTCGTAGCAGCTGCAAATTGTGTTTGCTTCCGAAATTCATTTCCATGGATTTCTGGTGGAAATGAATTTTGGAAACCAAATACTGCACAAAGTCACAGCGATTATAGTTGCCCAGAACAGATTACTGTCCCATAATGACTTTGGTTTCCCAGTGTTTAATTTATATTGCCAAATTTATTTAATTCAGTTTCACAACTTCTGAGCTCTTGCAATGTGATATCGTAACTACTTGCCCAGATGGTCAGAGTGATGGTGCCAGAGATCTGTTGTTGCATCCTAAAATTATGTTGTAGCTTCTTAATGGTCATCATCTTCACAGCAAGACTAGTGTGGACTGGTGAGTATATGCACTGGTGCCTAAGTAGTGGAAGATGATGTAAACACTAGTACAGACCCTAGTGTAGACACTAGTGTATTAGTGTAGGCATTAATGTAAATGCTAGTGTGGACACTGGTGTGGATGTTAGTATAAGCATCTGTGTAGACAATAGTGTGAATGTTGGTGTAGATAATAGTGTGAATGTTAGTGTAAACATCAGTTTAGACATTAGTATAAATGCCAGTGTAGACACTAGTGTGACGTTAGTTTAAAAATCCCTGTAGGCTTTAGTGTAGACTCTAGTGTAAACACTAGTGTAGATATTAACACAGACGCATGCTAGTGTAGACATTACTGTATACGTTAGTGCGGGTACGAGTAGACGTGAGCGTGGGCACTCGTGCAGACATGGGACCAGGAGTGTGTAGACAGGTGCCTAACATGTAGACGTTAGACCTGCTCTCTCACCTTCTCCCCTCTTTAGATCGCGTCACTTGTAAATGAGTTTCATTTCCGATTCTGCTCATCCAGCCTGGGTCGGGGCTTTAAACCAGGGACTGTGGGGCTGGCGAATCGCTGGCATTGGGTCAGCAGAGAGATCGGGGAAAGTGTCAGAAGTCAAGCGGAAATCCAGGACAATTTATTTTTGGAAAAGAAGAGTTGTGATTTTTATCAGGATGCACAGGGAACAGAGAGGCAAGGGTATCGGAAGTGAAAAGACGGGCATGCCCAGCACCACATTCACAAAAGCGGCAAATCTACGCTGGTATGTTGTTTGTATGTGGCATCCAGTAAATTACACGATCCTGCCCTGCATTAGGAATATTTATACCTTTGAGAACAAACAATTTAGATCACGGACCAGCACAGGAACAGAGGAAATTATTTTCACTTAACATCATGTTCGACACGGATATTGGCCCACAATGAACATGATGCCAACTTAATCTAAGAAAATAACTGCAGATGCTGGTACATCTTAATCTAATCTCCGCTGCCTGCATATGATCCATATCCCTCCACTCCCTGCTTGTCCCTCCACTCTGTGTGCTTGTCTAAAACACTCTCAATGCCAGGTAATATCCTTAATTGGCTTCGGTAATAATCATAAGTTTTCCAGGAGAAATGCAGTGTCAGTGTGCAGGGATCTCTGGTTGGCGCAGACTTGATGGGCTGAAGGGCCTGTTTCTGCACTGCATCTATAAACTAAACTAAACTTAATGTCATTGCTGGACTATCTTGATAGCTGACACGATGGAGATACATACAGAATAATGGAAGGCATAGATAGAGTGGATGTGGAAAGGATGTTTCCACTGGTGGGAGAGTCTAGGACCAGAGGTCATGGGAACAGAATTAAAGTTAAATAAAAAAATAGAAAAGAGGTAAGGAGGAACTTCTTCAGTCAGAGGGTTGTTAATCTGTGGAACGCATTGCCACAGAGGGCTGTGGAGGCCAAGTCAGTTGATATTTTTAAGGCAGAGATAGACAAATTCTTGATTAGAATGAGTGTCAAGGGTTATGGGAAGAAGGCAGGAAAATGGGATTGGGCGGCAGGATCAGCTATGATGCGGCACGGTGGCGCAGCGGTAGAGTTGCTGCCTTACAGCGAATGCAGCGCCAGAGACTCAGGTTCGATCCTGACTACGGGCGCCGTCTGTACGGAGTTTGTACGTTCTCCCCGTGACCTGCGTGGGTTTTCGCCGAGATCTTCGGTTTCCTCCCACACTCCAAAGACGTACAGGTATGTAGGTTAATTGACTGGGTAAATGTAAAAATTGTCCCTAGTGTGTGTAGGATAGTGTTAATGTGCGGGGATCGCTGGGCGGCGCGGACTCGGTGGGCCGAAGGGCCTGTTTCCGCGCTGTATCTCTAAATCTAAAATGATTGAATGGCGGAGAGGACTCGATGGGCAGAATGGCCTAATTCTCCTCCTATAACTTGTGAACTTGTGAGATGTTAAAGTAACCTTTGCTGATGGATGTGTTGCTCTGCACAGTAAGAAGAGGCGATGTGCTCGCAGCCTGGAGTGGTATCCGTCCGCTGGTATCTGATCCCAACTCGAAGGACACCCAATCAATCTCCCGCAACCATGTTGTGACAGTAGCAGACAGCGGACTGGTGACAATTGCTGGTTAGTCAGTAAATATACACTGTTTGAACCTGCTTTCAAAATTTACATTACTGAACTGCACAGTTAAATACTTCATAGCCAATTGATCTTTTTAAAAATTCATTTTGATTTTATTTGAGTTTATTCTGTCTATTTATTGCATTTAAATAAACTTTTCATTTCTCTTGTGTAGAAAGGAACTGCAGATGCTGCTATACACTGAAGATAGACTCAAGTGCTGGTGTAACTCAGCGGGTCAGGCAGCATCTCTGGAGAAAAAGGATGGGTGATGTTTCGGGAAGGGACCATTCTCCAGTCTGAAGAAGGATCCTGACCCAAAATGTCAACCATCCTTTTTCTTCAGAGATGCTGCCTGACCAGCTGAGTTACTCCAGCACTTTGTCTCTATCTTTTCATTTGCCTTATTTTTTAGACTGAGTATATTGAAAGTCTCAGATAAAAAGGAATGGTCTTCGTAATCCAGGAGAAATGCAAAATGCTTCGTGTATGAAGTCATTAATTCTTCCGAGTTATTATTTCTTCATATTTCTTATTTTGATTTGTGACGATCTCTGATGTAAAATGCAATTCTTAAAAAGTAAAATTGAATTATGCTCTCAAGTGGAAGACAAATGTTGAACAAGTTGTTCATAAATTGACAATAAAGCATCATTGATGTGTAGGAAGGAACTGCAGATGCTGGAGTAATAATGCCTGTCCTGCTGAATCACTCCAACATTTTGTGTCTCTCTTCAAAGTATCATTGACAACAGCTGGGAAAAACTGTCCCTGAATCTGGAGGTGTGCATTTGCACACATTTGTACCTCTTGCTTTATGGGACAGAAGAGAAGACTGAGTGACCGGTGGTGAGATTGGTCCTCGGTTATGCTGGTTGTCTTTGTTGCCGCAATGTGTTAACCTGTGCTGGGTACCTTGCAGGTGGCAAATGGACCACATACCGTGTGATGGCAGAGGATACAATCAACAGTGCTATCAAGACCTGTAACCTGCCGGCGACAAAGCCATGTGAGACGGTTGGGCTTCTGCTGGATGGTTCCCATGACTGGTCTCCCACTCTGCACATCAGACTGGTGCAGTACTACGGTCTGGCCACAGAGGTAAGCAATCCCTGACTTCCACCTTCCAATCATCCAGTCACCACTCACTCCACTCTGATGAACTTGTGAAAAAATGCAACCAATTATAAAAGAAAAACAGGCACAAGGAACTGCAGGTAATGAAATCCTGAGCAAAACGCAAAAGTCCTGGAGGAACTCAGCGGGTCAGGCAGCATTGCTGGAGGGTATGGAGGGGCGATGGTTTAGGGGTGGCACGGTGGCGCAGCAGTAGAGTTGCTGCCTCGCAGCGCCAGAGACCCAGGTTCGATCCTGACTATGGGTGGTGTTCGTACGGAGTTTGTACTACCACTGAATCAATGTCTCTTCAATGCATCAGTCTGGTGAATCATCCTCTGTACACTATGGACGGCTCGATTGTAATCATGTATCGTCTCGGTAATTAGCCTCATTAAAATTGCCCCAGGTGTGTAGGGAGTGGATGAGAAAGTGGGATGACATAAAACTAGTGTGAATGGGTGATCAAAGGTTGGCGTGGACTTGGTGGGCTGAGGGCCTGTTTCCACACTATATCATTCATTCAATCAATTGGCTACTACTACTTAATTGAGTTTGGTTTATTTCACGTGTACAATGTACAGTGAAAAACCTGACTGTTGCGTGCTATCCAGTCAGCGGAAAGACTTTGCAATCAAGCCATCCACAGTGTACAGACGCAGGATAAATGGAATGATGTATAGTGCAAGAAAAAGTCCAGTAAAGTCTGATTAAAGATAGTCTGAGGGTCTCCATTGAGGTAGATGGTAGGTCAGGACCACACTCTAGTTGGTGATAGGATGGTTCAGTTGCCTGATAACAGCTGGGAAGAAACTGTCCCTGAATTTGGAGATATGTGTTTTCACATTTCTATACCTCTTGCCTGATAGGAGAGGGTAGAAGAGGGAATGACCAAGGTGAGATTGGTCCTTGATTATGCTGCTGGCAGACAGCTTAAAGTGTAGATAGTCAATAGAAGGGAGGTTGGTTTGAGTGATGGACTGGGCTACGTCCACAATTCTGTGGACTTCATTGCCACAGACGGCTGTGGACGGCAAGCCATTGGGTATTTTTAAGGTGGAGATTGACAGATTCCTGATTAGTAAAGGTGTCAAGGATCAGAGATATGGAAAACAACAAAACACACAACAAACAGGCTGCAAACATTCATTAACACCTGCCTCAGGAGAATACTAAACATCTGGAGGAGAGACAAAGTAAGCAATGTGGACCTGTGGAAAAGAACAAGCCAGGATCCCATTGACTTACAAATTCAAAAGAGAAAATGGAGTTGGATTGGACACACCCTCAGAAAACCTGCCGCAAAAATCACCCGGCAAGCCCTGAAATGGAACCCCCAAGGAAAATGGAAAAGAGGTCGCCCCAGGAACAGCTGGAGAAGAGGTGTCCAGGCAGAAATGTCGGAGTGGGGTCAACTGGGAAGATCTCAAAAGAACCCAACAACCAAGTGAGGTGGAGGACATTTGTCAATGCCCTATGGAGCAAAGGGCTTAAGAAGAAGAAGAAAGGTGTCAAGGGTTATGTGGAGAAGGCAGGAGAATAAGGTTGTGAGGGAAAGATAGATCAGCCATGATTGAAGGTGGAGTAGACTTGATGGGCTGAATGGCCTAATTCTGCCCCTATGACTTATGAACTGATGAATTCACTGCAATTTCTTGCAGTCTTCGATGGAGCTGTTCTCAAACCATGTGGGTGATTAATGGAATCTGGGGCCTGTTTCCACGCTGTATCACTAAACTAAACCAGTTTTTAACTCTGCACTTGCTCTTTAGGTTGCACGGCATCTTGCTCAGAAGTATGGTGGCAGAGCGTTCGAGGTGGCTAAGTTAGCAAAAATGACTGGAAAGAAGTGTCCTTTGGTTGGCAAGCGTTTGGTGGCTGATTTTCCATACATTGAAGCTGAGGTAGGAAACAGTATTATTATTACTGCTCTAACGTTGTGAAAGGTTGATCTTAAATAGGCCTTTCACAAATTTACACTACAGGACCACCACCGATTTTACAGCACCTCCTTTAATCCGGACAAAATTACGAGACTGCACTTGAAATCCCCCCTGGAAGTCCCCCCTAAAATGTGGTGCCTAGGCTGGTTGAGGTGGCCGATCTCGACCTCATTGGAACCTCCGCAGCCGATCGGTGGGACAAATTTACCCCCTGCGACCGGGGCCCTGGAACTCCAGCACAGCCGGAGCCGGCAGATCCATTCCCGTAGCCGAATTCCGGGGCTGAATTTGCAGACTGGTGCCTCGGCGGCCTAGGCGGATCATTCCAGTACCGTTGGACTCCTGTACCTGATCATTCCAGTACCGTTGGACCGTGACCTCTGTTGGTCCGGAAAAATGGATAATCCAGAAAGGCTCTGGAACCAAGGGTGCTGGAAAATTGGTTGTGCACGTGGAGTTAAACTAATTAGTTAAGGTAACAACAACATTTCAAAGTCATTTGGACAGGTACATGGATTGGAAGGCTTTAGAGGGATATGGGCCAAATGTGGGCAGGTGGGACAAGTATAGGTGGGGCTTGTTGGTCGCAATGGACAAGTTGTGCCAAGGGGCCCATTTCGGTGCTGTATGATTCTACGACTCGATGAATCTACAATAGGTAGAGCAAAGGGGAAGATACAGAGTGCAGAATATAGTTTTCAGCATTGTAGTGCATCAGTTCTCGAGACAAAGTCCAATGTCCACAATGAGGTAGAGGTGAATCCAATGGTATCCTAACTAACGTTCATTTAGTTAAATGTAATTTAAAAACACAGCATGGATACCAGGTGTTGAGGAGGTTTACCAGAATGTAGCCCAGACTTGGGGTTTTAGCTGGAAGGAGAGGTTGGACAGACTTGGATTGTTTTCACTGGAATGCCAGAGCTTGAGGGAGAGACTTGATAGAATATATAAAATTATGAAAAGCTTCGTTAGGGTAGACAGTCTGAACTGTCTACTCTATTTCCTGGATGGGAATATCAAATATTAGAGGGCATAGCTTTAAGGTGAAAGGGGAAAAGGTCAAATAAGTTCGTTTTTATGCAGAGAGTGGGGGGGGCCTGGAATGCTTTGCCGGGGTGCTGGTGGAGGCAATGACGTTTAAGAGATTTCCAGGTAGGCACATGGATATGCAGGGAATGGAGGGATATGGATCACGTGCAGGAAGTTGAGATTAGCTAATCTCAGCATCATGTTAGCAGAGACATTGTGGGCCGAAGGCCCCGTGCCTGCGCTGTTCTGTTCTATGAGGGGATTGGATAAAGTGAATGGATATGGGTTATGTGCAGGCAGAGAGGAGTTGGTCTTGGCATCATGCTTGGCATGGACATTGTGGGCCGAAGGGCCCGCTCCTGTGCTGTACTCTTCTATGTTCTGTGCGCAGGTGATCTACGGCATGAAGGAGTACGCGCGCACGGCGATCGACATCCTAGCCCGTCGCACGCGGCTATCCTACCTCAACGTCCGGGCTGCCGAAGACGCACTTCCCCGCATCGTGGAAATAATGGCCGCAGAATTCAACTGGAGCGAGAAGCGGATTAAGGTGCATTACATTAGCTCTAGCACCATACATTAGCTCTATCCTGCACCCTAGGGACAATTTTACAGAAGCCAATTAACCTACAAATCTGCGCGTCTTTGGAATGTGGGAGGAAACAGGAGCACCCAAAGAAAACCCATGTAGTCACAGGGAGAACGTATAAACTCTGCCTAGACAGCACCCGAGGTCAGGATCAAACCCGGACCTCTCACGCTGTGCATAAATTCATAAGTTCTAGGAACAGAATTGGGCCATTCGGCCCATTAATTCTTCTCTGCCATTCAATCATGGCTGATCTATCTTAACCTCTCAACCCCATTCACCTGCCTTCTCCCCATAACCCCTGACACCTGCACTAATCAGGAATCTGTCAATCTCCGCCTTACAAATATCCATTGACTTGGCCTCCACAGCCGACTGTGGCAATGAATTCCAATGAGTAAAATTCTGATAATTCTATTTGACACCCCGCACAATTTTCTTTTTGCTACACCGTTCCTTCATTATTTACTTCAAGCTGAACATAATAGATGCATCTGCACACACCAAACATCTGTCCTTCTTAGTGCTCTCCGCGTACAAGCCTCTTTTATTGAATGAATAATGCATTTGAAAATAAATGAGGTAGCTTATATCAATACACTTTTAATAATTGTTTTCATTTTATTCAAAATGTGTCTAATCCTTGGTATCAGATGATCTAAATAAGATATCGGTGGAAAATCTACTACTTAGAAATTTTACTGACTCTTTTTTTTCGTTGAGGTAAATTAATTTTATCTGTGCATTTTGCAAGTTTGTGTTTTTGACAGGATATTTGCTTTTTTCAAATTGCCTGGTTATTAAGATATTTTTAAAATGTAATTCATAACAAGGAATTGTAGATACTTATACTTTAGAGATGCAGCGTGGAAACAGGCCTTTCGACCCACCGATTCCACGCTGACCAGTGATCACCCCGTACACTAGCAATAAGCAATATCCTAGACACTAGCGTCAGTTAACAATTTTACAGAAGCCAATCAACCTACAAACCTAAGGTATCACAAAATGCTGGAGTAACTCAGCAGGTCAGGCAGCATCTCAGGAGAGAAGGACTGGGTGACGTTTCGGGTTGATACCCTTCTTCAGACTGATGTCAGGGGGGCGGGACTTTATCCCGCCCCCCCCCTGCAGTCTGAAGAAGGGTCTCAACCCGAAACGTCACCCATTCCTTCTCTCCTGAGATGCTGCCTGACCTGCTGAGTTACTCCAGCATTTTGTGATACCTTCGGTTTGTACCAGTATTTGCAGTTATTTTCCTACACAGCCTACAAACCTACACGTCTTTGGAGTGTGGGAGGAAACTGGAGCACCGGAGAAAACCCGGTCACAGGGAGAACGCATACTCCATACAGACAGCACCCGTGCTCAGGTTCGATTCCGGGTCTCTCGCTGTGAGGCAGCAACTCTACCGATGCGCCACTGTGCAATAGGTTGGATCCGTACTTATAAATTTTAACAGCTACTTTTTGTTCTGTGGGGTAAATTTATTTTATCTATGCGTTTTGCAAGTTTTCGATTTTGACACGAAATTTGTGTTTTTTTGCAAATTGAGCTGTCATTAAGATATTTTTATGTGAGATTCAGACCAAAGAACTGCAGATATCTCGGTGAATTAATATCTACCTGCAGTTTCATTGTCTTAGGTTATGTTCACGGCTCATCAAATATATGTTCTTATTTAAGTGCATCCCATTTATTATCTCCACCACTTTTTAAGCAGCTTCTCTGCTTTTATAACTGTTAGCTTCTCATTAAACTGCTGAAAGGAGGCTGAACAGATGCTTGACTTATGCAGTTGAGATTGCTTTGATTAGAATTTTTAATAACAAGGTAATAATGTAACTTTCCTGGCATAATTTCTATTAATAATTATCGCATATTTAAATTTGTAATTCTGTGAGCCTAATTGCTGCTGCATATTTTCAGGATGAACTAACGGCTGCTCAGCAATTTCTGTACTATGAAATGGGCTACAAGGTTCGATCTGATCAATTAACCAACACGGAAATAAATTTGTCTCCTTCGGATGTCGATAGGTAACTTCTGCTTTTCCTCCTTGTTACAGTTAAGTTCTTATTACCAGAAGATACAGTGACTACTGTTTAGACTTTAGAGATAAAGCGCAGAAATAGGCCCTTTGGCCCACCGGGTCCGTGCCGACCAGACATCACCCCATACACTAGCACTATCCGACATACTAGGGACAAATTGCAATTTTACCAATGCCAATTAAGCTATAAACCTGTACGCCTTTGGAGTGAAACCGGAACACCCGAAGAAAACCCACGTGGTCACAGGGAGAACGTTCAAACTCCATACAGGCAGCACTCGTAGTCAGGATTGAACCCGGGTCTCTGACGCTGTACGGCAGCAACTCTACCGCTGCACCACTGAACCCAGTGGTAACACAGTGACGCAGTGGGTAAAGCCACTGCCTCAGAGCGCCAGAGACATGGGTTTGATGCTGACCTTAGGTGCTCTATGTGTGTGTGTTTTGCATGTTCTCCCTGTGACCGTGTGGGTTTCCTCCAGGTATTTCGGTTTCCTCCCACATCCCAAAGATGTGCGGGTTTGTAGGTTAATTGGTCCTCTGTAAAGTTGCCCCTAGCGTGCAGGGACTGGATGAGAATGTGGATAACATAGAACTGTGACTTCGATGGTCAGCATGTACTCAATGGGCCAAAAGGCCTGTTTCCATGCTGTTTCAATCAATCCATTTTTCAGCCCTATCCCAGAAATCCAGCTGGCGTTTAAGTGGAAATTTGGAGCATTCTGCATGGCAGGATGTACCTTCTTTGAAAGGTGTTGTTACACTGAAACTTTGTCTGCCTCTCATTTGGAGGGGAAAGATCCTTTAGCACTGGTTTAGGTTTAGGTTTATCATTGTCACGTATACCAATGTACAGTGGAGGGCTTTTTCTTGCATGCTACCAATCAGATCAGATAAAACCATACATAAATACAATGAAGACAAACTCCAGTAAAATAGGCAAAGGAGAAGATTCAGAGTCCAGAATGTGGTTTTAAGCATTGTAGTGCATCAGTTCCAGAGACAAAGTCCAGTGTTCGTAACGAGATGAATTGGACAGCACCCTAGCTTAAATAGCCTAGCAAATGCAAATCTTCCTTATTGATTTAAACTAATATGTATATTTTTACAGGTATAAGAAAAGGTTCCAAAAGTTTGACGATGACAGCAAAGGTTTTATCACTATTGTTGACGTCCAACGAGTGTTAGAGGTAAAATAATTGTTTTAAACGTTCAAAAATATTCAAGATCTGTGAATTTTGTTATCTATTTTAGTTAAATAGAACATAAAACATTACAGCACAGGAACAGGACTTTTGGCCCACAATGTCCATGTCGAACATGATGCCAATATAAACACATCTGAACTGCATGTACATGATCCACATCCCTCCATACCCATTTAAAAGCCTCTTATCCGCCTCTATCGCTTCTGCCTCCACCACCAACCACTCTGTGTAGGAAAACAAACTTGCCCTGCACATCTCTAAATGTTGCCCCTCTCACTTTAATGCTCTCTAGTCTTTGACATTTCCATGCTGGGAAAAAGGTTCTGATTGTCCACACTAACTCACGTAATTTTATATACTTCTTATCAGGTCTTCTCTCAACAACTGATTTTTCAGAGAAAACAATCCGAGTCTTTCCAACCTGTCCTAACAACTGATATCCTCCAATTGCAGCATTGTGGTAAAATCTAAATATTAACCAAAAGCTCTACCCATGGTGTTATAGAATCTCATGATGGAAAGGCTTGACACAGGCCATCATACAACCAGGCTAACATGGAGCCAAATATCTACCATAAACCCAACCAGGTTGGAGAGGTTTAAGAGGAGAGGGGAAAGGTTTAATACAAACCTGAGGGGCAACGTTTTCACCCAGAAGTACAAGATTTTTGAGGATGTTGCCAGAGCTCGAGGGCCTTAGCAATAGGGAGAGGTTGAGCAGGCTAGGACTTTATTCTTTGTGCAGGTGTATGAGGGGTGACCTTGTAGAGGTGTACAAAATCATGAGAGGAATAGATCGGGTAAATGCACAGTCTTTTGTCCAGAGTAGGGGAATCGAGAACCAGAGGACATAGGTTTACGGTGGGGGGGGGGGAGATTTAATAGGAACCAGAGGGGTAACTTCTTAAAGTAAGTGGTGGGTGTATGGAATGAGCTGCCAGAGGAGGTAGTTAATGCAGATACTATTGCAATGTTTAAGAAACATTTGGACAGGTACATGGATTAGAGGGATATGGGCCAAACGCGGGCAGGTGGGACTAATGTAGATGGGGCATATTAGTCAGCATGGGAAGGTTGGGCCAATGGGCCTGTTTCCATGGTGTATGACTCTGTAACATAGGGAATAACTATTTTATTAAAGCTATTCAGAAGGATGAGGGGGGACTTATTGAAACTTATTGAATAGTGAAAGGCCTGGATAGAGTGGATGTGGAGAGGATGTTACCACTAGTGGGAGGACCTGGAACCAAAGGGCACAGCCTCAGAATAAAAGGACGTTCCTTTGGAAAGAGGCGGTGAATCTGTGGAGGTCAAGTCATCGGACATTTTAAAGTGGAGGCTGACAGATAATCTTGATTAGTAAGGGTGTCAAATGTTACATGAAGGCAGGGGAATGGAGTTGAGAGGAAAAGATAGATCAGCCATGATTGAATGGTGGAGAAGACTCAATGGGCCAAATGGCCAGATTCTGCTCTTAGAATTTATGAACTCTTGTTGTGCAGCATATTTGACTTGCTGTATTATGACAACTGGAAAAACTCAGCATGTTTGTTTTTTTATTTTTCTTCTAGAGTATTGGGTATCATGTGGCTGAGGCAACCCTGCATGAAATGCTAACTGAGGTTGACATAAACAAAAACGGACAGGTGGAACTCATTGAATTCTTGCAGGTGAGTATCGGTCCTATCCGTTGAAATCTTTTAAAGAAAGTGATGCTACAACTTAATAATATTAGCACTAACTTATACAGTAGGGACAATTTACAATTTTACCGAAGCCAATTAACCTACAAACTTGTACGACTGAAGTGTGGGAGGAAATCGGAGCACGCGGGGAAAACCCACCTGGTCACAGGGAGAACGTACAAACTCCGTGTAGACAGCACACGAGGTCAAGATCGAACCTGGGTCTCTGGCGCTGTGAGGCAGCAGCTATACTGCTTCGCCACTTTGCCACCTAAAAGTCTTTTAAAGAAAGTGATGCTATAACTTGATAATAATTTAAATGGTTTAGATCAACCAGTACAATGACTTCTCTGAACGCAGAGGTAGCGCAGCATTAGAGTTGCTGCCTTACAGCGCCAGAGATCTGGGCTCGATCATGACTATGGGTGCTCGTCTGTACGGAGTTTGTACATTCTCTCCCGTGACCTGCGTGGGTTTTCTCCGGGTGCTCCAGTTTCCTCCCACACTCCAAAGACGTGCAGGTTTGTAGGCTAATTGGATTGGTATCATTGTAAATTGTCCCTAGTGATATGTAGGATAGTGTTTAAGTGTGCGGTGATCGCTGGACAGCGCGGACTCAGTGGGCCGAAGGGCCTGTTTCCGCGCTGTGTCTCTAAAGTAAACTGAACTAAACGTTCACCCTTTGACATTCATTTAGTTTGCTCGTAAGATAAAAATGAGGTTGGCGATCTGCTTATTTTACTTGGTCTGCCTGAGTGTTCGAGTTTATTTTCCCTCAGAAAGTAGAGTTTATTTTCATAGTTCTTGTCCCGGATAGCTATTTCAAATATCTGCAAGGTCTTTCCTCTGCATTGACAGTGATGAATGTGGTACATGAGATAAATTAATGCCGGGGATTTTGGTCAATGTCGGGCCTTTCTTCACTGTGTCAAGTTAAACAAACAAGATCAAGGCAAAGGAAATGGTAATTGTCGCTCCCGAGATGAACTGCAGATAACTGTTAGAAGATTGCAGGAATTCTTTCTTTTGCACCTTGCCTGGCATGGTGATTTGTTTAAACATATTTATTTGAATGTAATGACTTTAGACTTTAGTGATACAGCACGGAAACAGGCACTTCGGTCCACCGAGTCCGCGCCGACCTGTGATCACCCCGTACACTAGCACTATTCTACACACCAGGGACAATTTACAATTTTACCAAAGCCAATTAACCTACGTCTTTGGATTGTGGGAGGACCACGTGGGTTTTCTCCGTGTGATCCAGTTTCCTCCAACACTCCAAAGACGTGCGGCTTTGGAGGTTAAATGGCTTTTGTAAAATTGTCCCTAGTGTGTGGGATAGTGCCAGTATCGTTGGGCGTAAAATGGTCGGAATTAATATCGATTTGTAACATCGGAGAGAATTTAAGTTAAAGAGGATCCTCCCTGGACAAACAGCTGTAGAGAGAGAAGGTTTAGGTTTATTGTTGACATGTGTATGGATCGAATGTAATCGTGCATTGTCTTTCCGTTGACTGGTTAACACGCAACACAAGCTTTACACTGTACCTTGGCACATGTGGCAATAAACTAAACTCAACGCGTACTGAGATACAGTGGGAAGTTTTGTTTCGCATGCTATCCAGTCTGAAGGGTCTGTTTCCACGTTGTATCTTCGAAAGTCTAAAGTGAGAATTTCACCGTCGTCATTGGCACACATGACAATTAAACACTTGACTCTTGACTGCTGAACCCCTTAAAAAAAACTGTTTCTCTTCCTCCGCTGCTACTTCCAGTTGATGAGTGCGATCCAAAAGGGCTCGGTGTCTGAAAGCAGATTGGCCGTTTTGATGAAGACAGCCGAAGAGAATTTGAGCCGACAGAACCCAATTCCCGTGTACCGCAGCGGAGGAGGCTTGTGAGTCTGGTTTTCCAAATGGACCATGGACCGTGTGGAAGGCCATAGATGTCCACTGTGGTCACGGCTGCTGCTAAGCCTGGCGTAGCAAGACATGCCTCCTCCACCACCTGGAGATATCGTCCTGGTGAACCTGCTCAATGCATCAAACGCTGTCGCAAAGTCTTTCCTCCCACCATTGTGCTTCATAAATCCAGTATATTATTTCAAATATCTTTATATGCAGTATACATTTTGATAAACTCAAGCCATTGTAAAAAAAAAAGTTTGTATTTTAATACGGGGTTAGTTTTTCCTTACTTGCAAATACTGTCTGTTTGTGCTTGCTAGAAAGTAACTCGTGAAATCTTCGTATTTAATGGACATTTTCGTTTCAAAATGATGAGCAGGTACCATTAATTTTATTTGGACTTAGAGTTGTGATGCGGGGTATTTTTATTGTCTATTCCAATGATCACACGTTTACCAAATCTGATAACTCAGTGGGTTCAAAATAATTCATATTGCAATCAAACGTTGTGAGAGCGAGGTTTTCTCTCATTCCATAATGGGTGAATAATTGTTTTTTTAATTAGAATGATCAAATATGTTTCTATAAAGCCTGTTCCATACGGAACCATTTAACTATATGCCTGCTCGTTCTCATTGACGTCTCCTTCTGTAAGATGTGTGCGGCTCATTGATGCATGCTAATATATTTGGACGAAACTGGGTCTAAGCTTAGAAACACAGCATGGAAACAGGCCCTTTGGCCCACCGTCCATGCCGACCATTGATCACTTGAGTTCTATATTATTCCACTTTCCCATCCACTAGGCGCAATTTAACCTTCAAACCAACATGTCTTTGGGATTTGGGTGGAAACCGGAGCACCTGGGGGGAAACACACCCGGTCACGGGGAGAACGTACAAACTCCGTACAGACAGCACCCGTAGTCAGGATTGAACCCACGTCTCCGGCGCTGTAAGGCAACATCTCTACCGCTGCGCCACCGTGCAGCACCAAAATCTTTCCCCTCTCACCTTTAACCTATATCCTCTGGTTCTTGATTCCCCCTACTCTGGGTAAAAGACTGTGCATTCACCCCATCTATTCCCCTCATGATCTTTTGCACCTCTGTAAATTCACACCGCATCCTCCTGTGCTCCGACGAATACAGTCCTAGCCTGCCCAATCTCTCCCTATAACTCAGGCCCTCGAGTCCTGGCAACATCCTCGTAAATACTCCAATTAAAATAGAGGATGAAGGAAATACTCAAGGGGTCAGCAAGGAGAGTAGTGGGAGAATCCGGGCCTATATTTCAAGCTGATGACTTTTGATCTGAACTATCTCCAGCCAATCTGAGGATTGGCTGGCACCTCATGATGAGGTTTTTCAGGCAACCCAGTGAACCGTTTAATCAATTAATCTCCAAAAACGTGGCGACGTTCTATTATTGCAGACCTGATTATTTCATTGAATGGGATTTTTTGTAGAGTTATATGTATGTATTGAAGGGACCATAAACTGTGAGCTAGGAAAACGTTAGTAGTACAGATAGTTCAGAGATGTGGCAATGAATCAGTAACTGCGGAAATTAGCCCAGTCCATCACACAGATCACACTTTCCACCATCGAATCCAGCATTGATTTGATCATATATAAGTGTACAAATCAGGAGAGGGTTTTGTACCATTGTTTTGGGCACCATTTTGTAGGAAAGATGTTGTCAAGCTGGAAAGGGTGCAGAGAAGATTCACAAGGATATGGCCAGGACTGGAGGGTCTGAGCTATAGGGAGAGGCTGAGCAGAATAGGACTCTATTCGTTGGAGTGCAGGAGGTTTAGAGGGATATGGGCCTAATGCAGGAAGGTGGGACTAGTGTAGATGGGACATGTTGGTCTGTGTGGGCAAGTTGGGCCAATTATCCTCTTTCTATGCTCTTTGACTATTCTTCACACTGCCTCGGAAAAGCAGCCAACCTGATCAAGGACGTCCCACCCTGGTCATTCCTCCTTCTCCCTGCTCCCATCTGCCAGAAGGGATAGAAGCTTGAAAGTGCACACCACCAGACTCAGGAACAGCTTCTTCCCCTCTGTAGCCAGGCTTCTGAACGGTCCTTCCATGAGCTAGGGTACTGTCCGATTCACCTCTACCCCATTGAGGACATTGGACTTTGTGTAAATGTGCGCTACAATGCTAAGAATAATATTCTGCACTCTAAGCTCTACCTAGTGTACTTGAGTTTGATTTGATGTACATATGTATGGTACATCTAATCTGTTTGGATAGCTGCAAAAGAAAACTCTTCACTTTCGCACAGTCTCTAGCCCAGAGTAGAGGAATCAAGAACCAGAGGACATAGAACTGATTCACTCCAATGCTGAGAACGATATTCCTTCTATTGTACTTGGGATTGAACTGATGGTATCGATGTATGATATATCTTACTATTTGGATAGCATGTAAAACAAAGTGTTTCACTGTACCTCGGTACACGGTATACCTAAATCTAGATTCCATGGCGCTCAGCGTTAATGCTAGAATTGAAGCAGACGAATTTCACGTCTGGACTATTTGATTGCCAGCACTCTAGTAAGAGAAGTTTCACACAAAGAGGAGGCTTGAAGGAGCCTGAGAGCAGGTTGAGTGTCCTTGGCTAACAAACTAATCATCAGGATGTCATGGTGACTTAGCAAGAGGGGACAATGTTCCTGGATGACTAGGTGTTCTTGGTTGAGATCCTGGGACTATCTTTTGACCTGGACTTCACTTCCGATGGCATCAGCATTTAATTTCTTTTTTAGAGATCCACGACGACCATCCATCACCCGTTCACATTAGTTCTACGTTATCCCCACTTTCCCATGCACTCCCTACACACTAGAGTCAATTTACAGAGGACCAATTAACCTACAAACCTGTGCATCTTGGAGACGTGCGAGGAAACCAGAGCACCTGGAGGAAACCCACGCAGTCACGGAGAAAGTAGTAACTCGACACACAGACGAGGTCAGGATCGAACGTGGATCTCTGGCGCTGTGAGGCAGCAGTTCTATTTCAAGCCTTTGTATTGCAGCTCTAACAATACAACTCTACCAGTTGTGCCACCCGGTCAATACTGACATTTCTTTCTACCTTAATGCAATGATTTCCATTCTGACCTCAGTGTTCCACACAAGCTCTCTGGTATAATGGGTACATGCTATGAAGACACAAAGTCTGAAAGAAAGACCTTGTGGTGAAATAAATGTCTACCTTCCATGTCAAGGCAGGAAAAAAAACGACAAACATTGGGCGCATTTGATTTGTTGAACCACAGTGCATTGAATTGTTTTATAAGCTGTCTGATAGGTGTCAGATTGAGAGTGTGTACTGAAATGTATACAATATCAGGTAGTAATTGGGAATTGAACAAATACAACTTAACTAATAAAAAAAATCAGGAGATACCAGAATTAAATATGTCACGGAAGTTAAAAGACCTGTGTCTACAACTCAAGGTGGTAAGAAGCTCTCAATGCTGTATTACTTTATTTCTCTCTCCATGTACATGCATTTTTTGTGTGACCCTACATGCCTATAGAAATCTACGCCATTTGCCTTTTTAACCTTCAAATTGAATTTCAGCAAGGTTTCAAAGAATCTTGGTTTAGTTTAGAGATATAGCGCGGAAACAGGCCCTTCGGCCCACCGAGTCCACGCCGACCATCGATCACCCCGCAAACTAGCACTATCCCACACACTAGGATATCCTACACACAATTTAACTTGTGACTGAATTTTTCAACATGTTCTTCAGATTATACTGAACTACCGCAGATAATAATTCATAATATTAACAGGTGGAAGGAATACGCTATGTAGTTTAATGTTGAAACCAGGAACTGCAGATGCTGGTTTACTGAGGAAAGACACAAAATGGTGGAGTTACTCAGCGGGTCAGGCAGCATCATGTAGATCAAGGATAGATGATGTTTCAGTTTGGGACCCTTCTGCAGACTCATCAATCTGAAGAAGGATCCTGGCTCGAAGATCATGGATAGGTGACATTTCAGACTGAAGAGCCTAAAGAAGGGTCCCAAACTGAAACATCACCCAGAAATAAAATGTTAGCAGATGCTGGTTTATACCAAAGAAACACACAAAGTGCTGGAGTAACTCGGCGGGTCAGGCAGCATCTCTGGAGAAAAAGGATGGTTGACATTTCAGGTCAGGACCTTTTTTATTAAGGCTCTGTAAAGGGTCCCGGCTCGAAACGTCACCAGAGATGTTGCCTGACCTGCTGAGTCACTCCAGCACGTTGTGTGTATCTTTGAAACATAACCTATCCATTTTCTCCAGGGATGTTACCTGACCCGCTGAATTACTTCAGCACCTTGTATCTTTTCTTGGTTTAATGTTACATTGCTTGAAAAACAAACTCAAAGCAAGAACAGACATTTACAATGTAATTTATTGCGACTAAAAATTAAACACGAAAAATCTTCTTCGGGAAATTGAGGAAAATTGTACATTGTAGATATCAATCTTGTCAAACACAACTGTAAGGGCAGTTTCTATACCTTCTCAAAGTCCAACTTCGATAGCCATTACTGCTCGGGGATGGAATGGAGGCATAACTTACGCACACACCGCACTCTGAGATAACAGAAACGAATCTTCCAAACGCTGTTTCTTGATTAATTGGTCTTTATTAAAGTAGCACAAATCAAAAGAGTAATTCATAACCTTTCGTTCTTATCAACTGTTTCTTCTTCAAACAATACAGTAAGAATCGTGTAGTCATTACCGTGTGGTCCTTGTGAGTGTAGCTGGCGCGAGTGTGGCAATCGTGAGTGTGGCTGCCGTGAGTGTGGTAAAAAACTGTATTCTCTCCATCCGCCGAGACTAAACTGACCCACAATCTCTGTGGCTACACTAGCCTCCTCCCATGTGGACACTCCCCATTACGTATCAAATCACACCCACAAGCATGCAAAAAAGACAGAAACTAGAAATATTAAACATAGCCATAATACAATGACAGTAACTAAATTAAGCGTAAATGGCTCCTACAACAACGTAAACACAAAGGATTTTTTGGAAATCTGTTGACTGCAAATTCTGCACAAAATATTGCAATGTGCTTAGATTATGCTCACATTTCTCTTTGCACAAGAATTAAACAAGTTCTGTAGAACTTCATGTGAATCATTTAAGAATTTTCACATACTTTAGTAAAGTAATAAATGCCTCTGTGTATTAAATTTATGTGTATAAAATATGTGTGGGCACTGGTTACTATGGAGAGGAGGAAGCAAATAGCATTTAATTTTACTGTGGAACTGTGGACCATTTACATTTTCTTTATGTTAAAAACACACTAAGGAATGAGCTTCGAAAATCCTCAGGTGTTGTTCTTGCTAGCTAGAGGTTAATCTACCTGAGATTAATATACCTCTTGGTTCTTAATGTGTTTAAGGCTCAGATTGGTTCTACCGCTGTTGATACATATTTAAAACAATCTTCGTAGCTGTAAATTTTTACCGAGGGGTCAAGGGGAAAGTTTAATGGAGATGTGTGGGGCAAGTCATTTTACACAGATTGTGGTGGGGCCCTGGAACGCACTGATAGGAGTGGTGGTGGAGGCGGATATGATAGTGGCGTTTAAGAGGCTTTTAGATAGACACATGGAAACACAGGGAATAAAGGGATATGGATCATGTGCAGGCACATGGGATCAATGTAACTTGGCATCATGTTGGGCACAAACCTTGTGGGCCAAAGGACCTGCCGCTCTGCTGTATGTTTCTCTGTTCTATGTAAACGTGTGTGTGTTTAGCTATAAACATGTGCTGTACTGTGCTATGTACTATACATCATCCAATATATGACCAATCTTTGTTTTTCAATACTAATTAAAAAGTATAAATTTCACCCTGTACCTTTTTATTTCCAAAACAAAGTGTGGCTAATAGATAGAGATAAATTAGTTTGAAAGCCTTAATAATGCAGGTCCACCATCGATTTTCCGGCAACTGATGGTCCGGCATCTCTTTATCCGGACAAAATTACGAGACCACACAGTAAACCCCCCCCCCCCCCCCCCATCAAAATACCCCCCGAAAATGTGGCGCTTAGGCCGGGTGAGGCGGGCGATCTCGACCTCATTGGGACTTCTGTGGCTGAAGGGCGGGTCCATTTTGATCTCTGTGGCCGGGGCTCTGGAACTTTGGCCCAACCGGAGCTGGCAGACCCGTTCCCATAGCGGACTTCCGGCATTTTGCAGGCCAGTATCTCGGCCCCCCAGCGGCCCAGGCGTACCATTCCAGTACCGTAGGACTCCTCTCGGAGGTGGTGAACTGTTGGCCCAGCAAAACGGATAATGCAGAAAGGCTCTGGAACCAAGGGTGCCGGAAAAAACGTTGGTGGACCTATACAATGTGTTCAAATTCATTTGTACTGAAGCTAAACCAGCAAATTATATTCCTCGACAAATGATTTGTTCTGCAGAATTTTATATTCAACATCTGCATTAACTTGTTGTGAATAGCGTGACTAATTTCATTTTTTGTGGTTCTGTGTAGCAAGATTCATGGAGTTGCCTGTAATTTTGAGGTAATCTCCTAATGTGCCTTATTTTTAAATGGGAAAGATTTTGAGAGGGTGAGTCAATATATGTTCTGATGTGTCGAGCAGTAATTATTTTTTTCTTTTTATTCCCAAAACGAAATAAAAATATCTGTACCACCGCAAAGAGTCTGCGTAACATTGTTATTAGGATTTCATGTTGATTTTCATTGATTATTCAATTTCATGTGATACACCCCACCATCTCTCCCACCATCTCCTATCTCCACAGTCCTCCCATGTCCTATCTCCCCAGACACCCTGCTCTTTTTCCCTATTCCGTACCCTCATCTCCCATCCCCAAGTCCCATATTTCCCTTTCATTCCCCACTCTTTCCCGTCCCTCTCTACCTATATCCATCCCTCCTTCCAGATTTACATTTCAAGGTGGACAACTTGCACATGGTTTGGAATGGATGTTAAACATCTCTGTCATACAAGATGTATCTCTCTCCTCCCCCTCTCTCCTCCCCCTCTCTCCTCCACCTCTCTCCACCCTCCTCCCCCTCCCTCCCTCCTCCCTTTTCTCCTCCCCCCTTCCAGCCCTCCTCCACCTCCCCCTTCCCCCCCACTCCATCTCCCCCTCCCTCCCTCCCCCCTCGCTAGGAGATAGATTTAAACTTTAAATTGCGAATAACTTAAAAAATATAACACCGATTTCAATGAAACTTCTTCCATTAGCACCAAAGGGATGATGGTGAGTAAGGTGGGCCTAAAATTGTCACGCTATCGTGTACCGTTTTGGCTGCAGTTCAGGAACAAACAAACAAACAAACGAGAGTTTTAGTATATAGATGTTAGCATAGTTTAGTTTATTATTGTCACGTGTACCAAGGTACAGTGAAAAGCTTTATTTTGCATGCTATCCAGTCAAAGAAAAGACTACATGATTACAATCAATCCATCCACAGTGCACAGATAAAGGATAAAGGGTACAACATTTAGTGCAAAGATATAACATTGAAGTCCGATAAAGCTGCAAGTAAGAATCTCATTGTTCCATTCACGGTACAAATGACGCTTAAACACTCTTGACTGTTGGCATTCTCATTGCTAGAACCTGCCTCGCAAACTCCTGGCAAAAGTCAGCCTGTTTCACTCTGGACCAGAGTGAACATACCACCCTCCTCTCCCACCCCTCTTTGAAAAGCAAATGATGGTTCCTTTTGCTTCTGATCGGTGTGTAGCTGGGTCTGACCTCCAGCGAAACTCTGACTGTCCCACAACTCCTCGATCCCTGACGTCTCATCAATCCTGGCTCCATGTGCAGGACTTCAGGGCCAGAGAATGACCTGCCGCTGATAACGGCGGGTCAGGGGGCAGACATTTCTTCATTTGAGGTTCATTCAAAGTTGCTTTTTGAACCAAAATAATTCAAGCCTGTTCAGTTTATTTACTCCCAATGGGAAATGGTTGATACTCTCAGAATCTCGTGGTTGGAAAGAGCAATTGAGAACTCAGCCATGACATGTTTATTGTGGTTTGGAAGATGGATGAGGCTCAATCTTGGTTTAATTTTTAGACTTTAGAGATACAGCGGAAAAACAGGCCCTTCAGCCCACTGAGTCCGTGTCGACCAGCGATCACCCCGTGAACTAGCATTATCCTACACACAAGGGACAACTTTTAAATGCTGATTAAACTTGCGATATTGATTGATTGAATAGATTAATTGAAAGATACAGCATAGAGATAGGCCCTTCAGCCCACCACACCATCAATCACCTGTTCACACTAGTTCTATGTTATCGCACTTTCTCATCCACTCTCTACACCCTACCGGGCAATTTTACAGAGGAACAATTAACCTACAAACCCGCACGTCTTTGGGATGTGGGAGGGAAATGGGAGCACCTGGAGGAAACCCACGTGGTCACAGGGAAAATGTGCAAACTCCACACACACACACACATACACACACAGCACGTGAGGTCAGGATCAAACTGGGGTCTCTGGTGCTGTGAGACTTGCGATATTAATGACAATGCCTTAAAGCAGGGATATAAAATTCCCTTGCCTGCTGTTTTAATTGAGAAATTAGAACCAATGCGCAGACTCCTATTTTAATTATGAGACGAAGGATTTCATGTGATTGTATTAAATATTAATGCACTAATCTCAGTGTAATTTCTAGTCCTTTGTGTTTTCAGTTTTCAATGACTTGATGAGGCGGTGTTACTAAGTTAAATTTCGTTGAGTTTTGAGGTTTCTTTGCTGACTCCCACAGGTGCCTTGAATGATGGATTATATTGGATTGCCACGCTGAACTGAATGAGTAATTCAGTAAAGTCATAATAAGCTAAAATAAAACTGACGGCCCAGGCTTTGGGGGTGGGTTTGTCCCTAGGTGAGGGGACAGTGGGTCAGTGGGTCGCTGGGGGCCCTGTAGCTGCTAAGGGGAATCACGTGGATCGGGCGCCACTGGAGGGCCCATGGAGGCTGGGCGAGCGCGCGGATCAGACGCGGCCTGCAGCGGCACAGAGCGGCAGAGGACACTGACAATATTGTCAAGCCAGAAACTCTCACTCAGTGCTGCCGCCATGACAATGGGCCTTGGGAAGGTAGAGTCGGAATGTGGCAACGCTTAGACGACTTCCTCGGTGAGTCCACTATTCTTACACCACAATCGTTGCACTTTTATACTTATTTATGATGCTGCATATATACAGTATGATTTTAGCGAACTGTAAGCAATACAAAGAATTTTACTGTACCATAAGAAATAGGAGTAGGCAAAATGTGCAGGAGGGAACTGCAGTTATCGATTTATACCGGAGTACAAAGTGCTAAAGTAAATCAGTGGGTTAAGCAGTATCTCTGGAGAAAAGGAATAGGTGATGTTTCGGGTCGGAGTCCTTCTTCAGACATATCTTCGACATAGGAGCAGAATTAGGCCGTTCAGCCATTCGAGTCTGCACTGCCATTTGATCATGGCTGATCTGTTTTCCTCTCTCAACCCAAGTCTCCTGTCTTCTCCCCGTAACCTTTGACACCCTTTCTAATCAAGATTCTATCAATCTCCACTTTAAAAATACCCAACACTTGGCCTCCACCGCCATCTGTGTATTTAGGTACATGTGACAACGTACTATTCAATCATCACTGAACCATTTAAACTGGATTGAGAACAAGCCGGTTTCCTCACTTTAAGGCACTGCATCTGATTTCTGTTTGCACACAGCATTATTGGGGACCCAGTGGAAAGGCGGCTAGCAATTAAATGAATGGTGACGCGGGGAGATATGTTTGGGAGTGGATAGACGGAGGGAACGGCCTTAGAGGCTAATGAGGAGATCTGTCAGATGATTGAACTTACCTTTTCTGTCAGTCCTTCGTGCAAACCACACTTCCCATCAATGACTCCATCTACATCACGCTGCCTCAGAAGAGCAGCCAACATAATCAAAAACTTGTCCCACCTCGGTCATTCCTTCTTCTCCCCGTTCCAGCGTAGCAGAAGCTTGAAAGCACACACCATCAGACTCATGAACAGCTTCTTCCCCTCTGTTATAGGCTTTTGAATGGTCCTTCCATAAGCTAGGGTACTGGCCGATTCACCTCTACCCCATTTTGAACATTATATTTTGTCTGTGGAATTAGCGCGCTACACCGCTGAGAACTATATTCGGCACTCTGTATCTTCCCCTTCGCTCTTTCCCTTCCCCTTCCCCTATTTTACTCATGTCATAGGAGGAGAAGTAGGCCATTCGGCCCATCGAGCCCACTCCGCTATTCAATTGTATTTTTGTTTGACCTGACTATATTTATGTAATGCATTAACGGATCCGATTGGATTGCATGCAAAACAAAACCTTTCATTGTACCTCGGTACACGTGATAATAATAAACTTAAACCTAAATCTAATGGACAAGGATCAGGTGAACAGGTCAGTGAATATATTTTGACCCCCTTTGTTCTCGGTTTTTGCTGGGTAACTGGTTAAGTTCAAAGCACGAGTGATGGGCATCAGTGTTGAAATATTATCACTTGACACTACATTTTTCACATTGTTGCTCATATCCTAATGAGGTTCCGAAGGCCCTGTACTCCACATGAATGCTGAGACAAAAGGTAATGACTACACTTGTAACCATTAATGAGAGCTGCTTAAATGTTCACAAAACCAGATTTTATCTAATGGAGCACATCCAGCAAACTTAATGATAAAGCTATAATGAGAAGTTAAGACCATAAGACATAGGAACAGAATTAGGCTATTCTGCCCATCAAATCTAAACCATTCAATCATGGCTGATTTACCTTTCCCTCTCAACTCATTCTCTTGCCTTCAACCCATGACATTTGACGTACTTACCAATCAAGCATCTTTCAATCTCTGTTTTAAAAATAGTCAGAGTCATACAGCATGAAAACAGGCCCTTCAGCCCAACTTGCCCACACCGACCAACATGTCCCTTCTTCACTAGCCACACCTGCCCGTGTTTGGCCCATATCCCTCTAAACCTATACTATCCACGTACCTGTCTAAATGTTTCTTAAATTTTGCAATAGCACCTGCCCCAACTACCTCCTCCGGCAGCTTGTTCCATACACCCATTATCCTTTGTGTGAAAACGTTATCTCTCAGGTTCCTATTAAATATATTAAAAATACCCAATGACTTGGCCTCCACAGCTTTTTGTGGCAATGAATTCCACAGATTCACCACCTTATGGCTGAATAAATTCTGCCTTATCTCCATTCTGAAGGTATGTCCTTTTATTCTGAGGCTCTTCCCTCTGTTCTATACTCTCCCACTAGTGAAAACATCCTTTCCACGTCCAAATTGTAAGGTAATGGCAGGCACCACAGTAAACCTATAAATGACATTTGGACAAGCACATAGTTGTGTAAGGAATGGAGGGATATGGGTTATCTGCAGGTAGATAAGTGATGGTCTTGGCACCATGTTCGGCACAGACATTGTGGGCCGAAGGGCCTGGTCTTGTGCTGTACTGTTTGATGTTCTATGTTCTAAAAGAGTAGGGTGATTGTATTGGCCTTCTATATTCACGCACAATGCAGCTGTAAGTGGCTTTGTTACTGTTCAATTGTAACACATCAAATATAATTGGTTATTATTCTCAGCGACAAAGCTTTGATTCGTTTTTTTTATTGGCCAATGTGTCTTTATTGCCACAGCTGGCTGTGGGGGCCGACTTTGCGTGTTTTTAAGGTGAGGATTGACAGGTTCGTGATGAGTAAGAGCATCAAAGGTTAAGGGGAGAAGGCAGAAGAATGGGGTTGAAAGGGAAAAATAGATCATGGTGGAGAGAATCAAATAGGCTGAATGGCCTGTTTCTTGAGGTCTTATAGTCTTATGATCGTCACCCCCTCTGATGGCCTTTGCCTGTTTCTTGGGAATACCAATCAAGCTTAAACCATTGTTACAAAGAACTGCATATGCTGGTTTGCAAACAAAACGACACAACATGCTGGAGTAACACAGCGGGTCAGGCAGCATCTCTGGAGAATATGGATAGGTGAACT
The DNA here is from genome assembly GCF_053455715.1 of Rhinoraja longicauda. Classification (NCBI taxonomy): domain Eukaryota; kingdom Metazoa; phylum Chordata; class Chondrichthyes; order Rajiformes; family Arhynchobatidae; genus Rhinoraja; species Rhinoraja longicauda. The sequence continues at coordinate 47,022,991 of NC_135960.1, read as the reverse complement.
GCACTCTGCATCTTTTTTTAAAACATTAAACCTTAAAAAATGGTTTTGGAATGAATCAGAATATGAGACAGCCCAAATGTAAGGACGGCACAGTGGTGCAGCGGTAGAGTTGCTGACTTACAGCGCCAGAGACCCAGGTTCGATCCTGACTACGGATGCTGTCTGTAGGGAGTTTGTACGTTCTCCCTGTGACCAACTGAGTTTTCTCCAGGTGCTCCAGTATCCTCCCACACTCCAAAGACATACAGGTTTGTAGCTATAATGAGGTTAATTGGATTTTGGAAATTGTAAATTGTTCCTAGTGCGTAGGACAGTGTTAGTGTACGGGGTGATCCTTGGCCCTTGTGGACTCAGTGGGCTGAAGGGCCTGTTTCCATGCTGAAGATAGACATAAAAAGCTGGAGTAACTCAGTAGGTCTGACAGCATCTCTGGAGAGAAGGACTAAGTGAAGTTTTGGGTCAAAACCCTTCTTCAGACTGTTTCCACGTTGTATCTCTAAATTAAACTGCCCGTTGCAATGATCAAATAATGGTTATTTATTTTTGCAGTTTTTGACCTCGGGCTGCTAAGCGATCTATCGGGAACCAGTGCTAAGATATCAGCCTGCTCCAGAACCGTATATAATCCATCGGTTAGCGTTGTGAAAGTGATTTAAAATAATTACGAGTCTTTGATTTCCAAGAGTTTTAAGATTGGAAAATAATAAGATGATTTGGCCTGTAAAATCCACAGCATTGTCTAATTCCTTTGTTTCCATTTCCGTTATAAAAAATAATGACTGGCTTTTTTTCCCTTTGTGTCTGTAATGTTGGCTGTTTCACTTTAATGAAAGGTTCGCTGTGGAATCTGAACCTAACCCCAGCTGTCTAGAAGTGCTTTGGAAATGTTGGTAAATAAATGTGAACTGGATGCCAAACTAAAGCTGGTGTTCATCAAATTCCACAGTCTGCTCCTTTCTCTTGCTGCCCCCTACTGTACTGACACAACATCTGCACAAACACACACTGCATATCCACAAAATCTATTTCTTTCCCCCTCCTTTTTCAAAATGTTAAACCTACGATCAAACCAGACGCAACCCCACAATTTGTATCCAATCGATTCTGATCTTCCTTAGCGGGGTGGGTATAAATTATCTTTTGAAAGGCGCTTCTCGAGTTTAAAATCTTTATCAGTAGTCAGGGAACAAGGAAAGAAAGTCTTTCTAATCTTGTTCAAAGAAAGCGCTTTAGCATCACGGCAAGCTCCTTCACCCGATGCAGAATAGAATTATTGGCCTGCCCCTTCATGAAACAATGCCCTGGCCTCCTCATCTGTCAACAATGTGCAATTTGCAAGATGGAAATAAAGCCCAGCTGCAGTTTAGGAACAGGTTCTGTGCGACGGGTGTATACAAAATCCTCTAAAGAGGAATATCAGCGATTTTCACATGCTGCATGCTGACATCCATTGGTTTGGTTGAAAACTATCTCTATTGTCCAGTTTGATTGCCTGAATCAAACTGATTTACAGCAAATCCATCTGAGCTTTGATAAATCTATTACAGTTTCATTTCACTGATTTCATTAACTTGAGTAAAACTAGCCATGCTTTCTGCATAACTGTCTTTTAATGGTTTGCCCCTGTCACCTGCCTGAATATTAATCCCCCTGACTTATTGGTCCACAGAGGGAATGAGTAATGGGTATTTGAATGTGATCAGCACACTACAATGCAATTAAGGGAGCTGCACTGTTCTCTGCCTTTAATCCTGAACTAATTTGAATTGCAGTTTGATAGCAGTGTGAATCCTGCATAATTATGGAGGGTGCATATTAAACTGTGTGACAAACCGGAGAGGTTTTTACCCATCACGGGGAAAAAGGAGACATATGAAAGCAAGAGTCAGGTAGCCAGAAAATGGACAGAGTGAGGCTCAATTAATGAAAAGAGTTTGACAGATACTGGTGCAGAAAATCACACTTTCCACAAGAAAAAGGTTGACACAAATGTCTTATGTCAATTTATTTGCAGAAATATGTCATTTGTTTAAAAAAATGAAGCATCACGTGTGACCTTGCTACATGAAAACTGTGATTTATTTTAAAGTATATTAATATTGTTGCAGTTTTCACACATTATTGTTTTATCTTTTCATAGGATTGGTCTTTAAGTGGTATTAATCAGCTGCTGAAATTAGGAGCCAGGACTGTCACGGATGCTTTAAATCGCCAACAAGGAATAGTGTTGCATCAAAATATAAATATACCTGATTATGGTCGTGGTGGATTAAGAAATAAAAGAGTTAAACATATATTCATGATGCAGTTCTTCACTCTTGCTTTAGTTTGTGGTGTTCAAAATTAAAAACTAAACGATATATTTTGGTTGCATTATCCAGACATTGCTCTCTAAACCTGAAAATACTTAAAAGGCATCATTAATTTTGGCTGCGTGTAATATTAATCTTTGTTTGCAATGCATTCTAACTGAAATTTGTCTTGAGATCGCAGAATTTACGCTTTTTAACAACACCAACCAATCTGCACTGTAATAATTTCTTCCTCTTTCAACTTAGATAACAAAATGCATCCTGATATAAACACAAGAGGATATTTAGGGGAACAGATTTTGAAATAAATATTCCTTGGAGCGCAGGAGGATGAGGGGAGATCTTATAGAGGTGTACAAAATCATGAGAGGAATAGATGGATTAGACGCACAGAGCCTCTAGCCCAGAGTAGGGAAATCGAAAACCAAAGGGCATTTGTACCAGCATCTGAGTTATTTTCTTACACCAAAGGGCATAGCTTTTTAGGTGAAGGGGGAAAAGATTGAATGGGAACATGAGGGGTGACCTTTTTACACAAAGGGTGGTGAGTGCATGGAACAAGCTGCCGGAGGAGGTAGTTGAGGCAGGAATTAACATTTAGACAGGCACATGGGCAGGATAGGTTTAGAGGGACATGGGCCAAAAGCAGGCTGGTGGGACTAGTGTAGATGGGGCATGTTGGTCGGCGTGGGCAAGTTGGACTGAAGGGACTGTTTCCCCACTATATGACTTTATGACTCTATGACTCCTGGTTCTGAGATAAAAAACAGAAAATACTAGAGTAACACTCAGCAGACCTGGCAGTATCTGTGGAGAGAATAAAATGGAATTTACATTCAAGTTCTTTCTTTTGAAATACATATTCTCTACTGAAGATGTATTTTCCAATATTAGGAACATTTTCTAAATTAAATCCCATCCCTTCCCATGAACCGGATAGTATTGTTACAATGCACTTTCACATATTGTCAAAGATTTCAAGAAAAGATCGTAAAACAAAAGAAATGTCATTGATATCTAGAATTCAACTTGTTTTAATAAATAAAGAGTTATCTGTGTAGTGGCAGTGAGTCAGTAGCTTTCTCTTATATGAAGTGTAGAAAGGAACTGCAGATGCTGGTTTATGCAGAAGATAGACACAAAGTGCTGGAATAACTCAGTGGGTCAGGCTGCATTTCAGGATGGGTGACGTTTTGGGTCTGGACCCTCCATATCTACCTTTATCTCTTATTTACCTATGCATAATCTACATCCCTCCATTTCCTGCACTTCATGTGCCTTTCCAAAAGCCTATTAAATGCTACTATCTTATCTGCCTCCACCACCAACCCAGTTGGCAGCGTGTTACCGTCTGAAGCAGGGTTCCACCCGAAAAGTCACCCATCCTTTTGCTCCAGAGATGCTGCCAGACCGATAGATTTACTCCAGCGCTGCGTGTCGATCTTCTGTTGAATGACGTTGAGTTTTCAATCTAATCACTGAAACACCTGATTCATTGGTCACTAATCTACTTGCCAGTTAGCTAGTTTATCAAATGTTCAATGGTTCAAAAGATATCTTACAAGACAAAAAAATACTAATGCAGATTTTGAACACACTGAGGGTGGTGGGTATATGGAATGAACTGCCAGAGGGGTAGTTGAGGCAGGTAATATAGCAGCATTTAATAGACATTTGGACAGGTACATGGATAGGAATACTTTGGAGGAAATGTGGGCAAATGGGACTAGCTTAGATGGGGCATACACAAAAGCAATTCAGCAGGTCAGGCAACATGTCTGGAAAACATGGATAGGTGACGGTTGAGACCCTTCTTTAGACGGGGCATCTTGGTCAGCATGGACGAGTTGGGCTGAAGGGCCTGTTTCTGTGCTGTGTGACTCTATTACTTCATTAGAGATTAAGCTACATGAATAAGTCATTCATCCACTCAAAACTGTTCCATCTTTCAATAAGCTAGTTTGTACCAGTATCATTCCATGACTCTTAACTATTTGAGAATGTAAGAATATCAGTTTTAGCTTTAATTTAAAGAAGTCAATATTTTTCATTACCTTGTGGGTTCCGATATCACCACCCGATGGGTCAAGTCCTAAATGGTAGGTTTCCCCTTTGTGTTTTGAACCCCCCCATCAGAGGAAATAGTTTCTCTCAATCTACCCTATCAAATCCTTTAATAATCTTAAACCTCAATTAGACTACCTCTTAATCTTCTGTACTCAAGGGAATATCAGACCATGCAACCTGTGCATATAATTGATCTCTTTTAGCCTGTTTCCTTCTGGCGAATCTGTGCTGTGTCCTGATGATAGTGTCGGTATTTATATTGACATCGATCTGAAGCGACATCAATATATTTTGCTACGCCAATATGGACCAACTTTATATTTGGCACGATCTAAAGACTGCATAATAATAGAAACATCGTTAATATCTAGAATTTAAACCTTTTTATTTGAATATAAAGAGTTGTCCGTATAACCAACAGATGATTATATCTGGATCTCAGCTTTCTTTCATGTTTAATCAAAACAGGGATGAACCTTATATCATATCATATATATACAGCCGGAAACAGGCCTTTTTTTTCGGCCCTCCAAGTCCGTGCCGCCCAGTGATCCCCGCACATTAACACTATCCTACACCCACTAGGGACAATTTTTTTTTACATTTACCCAGCCAATTAACCTACATACCTGTACGTCTTTGGAGTGTGGGAGGAAACCGAAGATCTCAGAGTAAACCCACGCAGGTCACGGGGAGAACGTACAAACTCCTTACAGTGCAGCACCCGTAGTCAGGATCGAACCTGAGTCTCCGGCGCTGCATTCGCTGTAAAGCAGCAACTCTACTGCTGCGCTACCGTGCTAAAACCAATATGTACTAGTATGTAGGTGTGTACTAAAACCAATATGTACTAGTATGTACTTATGTACTAAAATCAATATGTACTAGTATGTACGTATGTACTAAAACCAATATGTACTAGTATGTGTAGGAAGGAATTGCAGATGCTACTTTACACAAAGTGCTGGAGTAACACAGTGGGTCAGGCAGCATCTCTGGAGAAAAAGGAATAGGTGATAATTCGGGTCTTCAGGGTCTGAAGAAGGGTTCCCACCCGAAATATCACCTATTGATTTTTAAGTACTAGTATATACATGTGTACTAAAACCAATATGCACTAGCATGTACATATGTAGTAACATCTATATGTGCTAGTATGTACATGTGTACTAAAACCAATATGTACTAGTATGTACATGAGTACAAAATCTGAGATGTACTAGTGTGTACATATGTAGTAACACCAACATGTACTAGTATGTACGTGTGTACTAAAACCAATATGTAAACAAGGGTTCTTGAGTGGTTGACGGTCCAGTTATTCCATTAAAAATGCACAATTTATCCCAATTGCAAAAATAAATCACGTGACAATATAATTCCTCGAAATATAACATTTAAAATTTTTTTCCAGCACTGTTAGCCTTGGCAACAATTTAAGATTTCATGTAAATTTTGTCCAGAGGTCTATTAACAGGACTTGAAAGGGTAAAGAACAATATTAATTATGGCTTACTCATTTCACTGTAACAAGTACTTTTACTAATCTGGTATTGTTTAAGAAAAAAAGCATTTGCAGGCTTTTTCATGATATAATTCCAGACTACATTGGTAGTATGTTGCTTCAGTTAAAGCTTGGCTGTTAGCTAAATTAAGCCATTGTGACTCGAAATCCTCCTTTAATAAGGTTCATGCTGTCTACAACTTCATCATTTTCTGCTGAATGATAATTACTTTATTCAATCATGTTCAAGGCTTTAGTGAAAGCTAGCAGTGATTGATTAACTTCAATTACCATGCTTACATTTGCATAGATAAAAACTGCTTTTCAATTTGTGAGTGGCACAGCGGCGGAAATGTAGCATTGATATTTGCATTTCAATGTGTACAGTGAAGAATAAAGGTGGAAGAGAGGTCTGATCTGAGCTAAACCCTTTCTGCTTCAGTGCCTCTGCTTTTTCCGTAAACACTCTTGTTATGATGTTGGTTTGTACAAGCTGCACTAAGGTAACTAACTGTGCCCCAGTTTACAGGATACAGACTCGCTTGACAGGTTTACTGTATGGATTAAGAGCGATCTTTATCCCGTCTTTTGTAAATACTGAAAGTTACACAGCATGATATCAATAGTTAGCTCCAGTACCTTAACCCTTTACGTACACCAGAAAGCATGAAGAGAAATACCCTGAATAATTCAGTGCACAACTCTGTGAATATCCCTGCTTTCAAAATGTGTGCAGTCTAATGCAAAAGAGATCCACGTTTTACACTTTCTTAGAAAGATGCGCTACCAATAACCATAATAAATATATTTAATGGTGTGTAAATAATTTTGGATACTCCTTAATCAATTATAAAGAAAGTTTATGAATGTCTAAGGTTGAAAATTTTCACCAGCATTCAAATAAATGCAGGTATATTTTGAATAATTTGTTTTTCAGGCTGTATTAAATATCAGGGGTGGATAATCAACAGTCTATATTATGTGTGGACAATTGTTATAATATTTTAAATTCTTTAATAAAAATAGTTATCTTCAGTATTGCCAACAGATGCAAATGAAGTTCCTAACCAGAATTTGCTTTCAATAAAATGGTTTAAAAATGCTTTGTTGACTGTGGGTAATATTTTTAATTCTTTTAAGCAAAGAGTTATCTTCAGTTTTGGCAATAGATGCAAATTAAGTTGCTATGCAGAACTTGCTTACAATAAAATGGTTTAAAAATGTTTTATTGGCCGTGGGTAATGTAGAGCGAAAAACTAAAATGCTTTACATTTTTGTGGAACAAGCGAAACTTCTGTACTGGTGATAAAGTAGAAAAGAAAATGTTTTATGAATGTCATGCAAATTGCCGTTGCTGTTGACTGAAATGGAAGTGGGCAGAAATATTATTTCGCAGCATAAGCCTACAGTATTGCCTACATCCAGCTCCTGTTAATGCTGCCATTGTGACAGCATGCATTAGCAACAGTACTTAAGCGTTCGACTAAAGTCCCACTGATAACTCAAGAATAAAGGAAGAAATTCTGAAATTTAGGCCATAAATCTGGGTTGGCTTTAAAACTGCAGTTGTTGACCATATTTCTTGCAAACTAAGACATCTTAAGAGGCACTGCAGAGGTGCTGTAAATTATGTGCGAGACTTGTTCGAGTTTGGTGGCCGAATGTTTGTTTATAAAATGCGATGAGGAATCGGACAGTTTAGATCGGATGGCTACCAGTGGATGTGACTTAGAACAACTTATACATTTGCACCTGAAAAAAAGTTACTGCTCACTGATCAGAACTGGAAGTCATCTGCAATTTAAATACAATATGAAGCGAATTAAAAACATAACTTGTTAGCAACAAATTAGCTACTTTATTTGTGTATAAATGCCACGTTGCAATAATGATCTGTTATTGGTTTTATTCATAAATTGTGGTCAGATTTGTATTCTTTTATTATGGAAAATCAGAATTTTTTTCCAATTTAGCTTCCTTCCTTTCTTTCAATAACCCCTCAGTGAAATATCCCCTTTTCCACAAGATTGACCCAAGCCAAATGAATTTCCTCAGCAATTAATGGAAAATCTGTAAATAGCCAACAGGGTTATATACTTTAAATTTATCCTAATTTTTTAGAGTCTTTATATACATCTTAAGTGGTTAATATACCAACACTGGTATGATTGACTGCAAAATGATGAAAGAATGTAAAGATTTCAAGACTAAAGTATCTTAATCAACACTGAATTGTGATAATTTTGATAATTGTGATTGCAGCCAACATTCTAAAATTAAGTTATTTTTTAATGTTTAAAAAAATATTAAACAAACTATATAAAGCACATAGTCACCTTATACAGCAAACCCTTTGTATGAAGAAATACCAAATTTAGTACGTATGCATAAAACACGTTATGATTTATACATAAGTACTAAATTAGGATGGAGGTGCAATTATTCTTCATGTTAAATCATCTTTTTGTTTTCAGCTTGATATTTAGCATTTGCTTTGTCAAGTGAATGAGTTCTGCTCCATTCTGTTCCTCTTAATGAAATTTCTGGAAGAAACGATATGTATACTCTTGGTTCTCACATCTTATACGATTGGTCTTGAATATGTTAAAATATATCCACAGGTACCTTTTGTGTACAATATTTTAACAGTCCATACTGTAATTAAATCAGAATACGTTAGAGATCTTGATGCATCCGAAGTAAAACAAAAGGTATAGTTTTGATGGATGTACATTTGTAGCAACTTCAGGGAAGAAATTCTCTTGTTTATCAAGACGTGATTCATCATATGCACCTATATACCGAACAATTTATTTACTGTGCCATTTTACTTTGAATAATAGACATCTGTTACTGTACATATTCAGTGTTTCTGTAGTGATTATATATAAGTAAGCAGTAATTGTTGTGGAAACAGCATGTTTGCCTCATTTTGTTTCATTAATTACTGTTATGGTAATGACTTTAATCCCATTTTCACGTAGTGTGAACAACTTTTTTTTCTCCTCTCTGATCGCAAACATCCTTGCAGCGACTTGGAATCACTGAGCGGCAACCATTGACTAATTTGTTGCACTTCCAAGATAACGGATTTGTTCGGCAGGACCAAGATGGTACAGTGTGAGACTAAAATTGCACAACTGGCAATAATTGACAGAAGAGTGAGGGGGAGAAAAAAAATAGTTGCTTTTGGATGCTGCTGTTGGCTAACGTGTCTGCTGACGAGGATTTTAACCTTTTCATACAGAAGTTGGATATGCTTGTGGGAACTGTCTATCTGCTTAGAAGCCACATGACAGTTAGTTTACAATAACTTGTCACTTTGACCTCAGAAGCTATTTCTTATCGTATGTATCAGGGTTCCTGTCAAAGGATAACACAATTAAATTTTTAAACATCTGCAGTTCAAAAACAGTGTAAATTCCCTAAGCTGTTTAGTGTCAGTCCACATTGACATCCAAAATATATTTTGGATTCATAATGTGTATAAGTCAAATACAAAATTAATAAGACTTAATATTGTAGAATCAATACATTTGGCTTTGAATTGTTCTGACCAACCTAATTGCATGCATTATTTATGTAAAGTAATATTATAACACAATCTTGTCACCTTGGTTCAACATGTTAAAAGAACTGACTTCTGAAAAAAACTCCTCTCAAATTGGAGATGCAGAACTGCTTTTTCAATTGGTCTTTAAGAAACATTTTTCCAAGATACAAGATATAGTTTAAGACTTAAAATAAAACAAATAAGGCTTTGCATTTCAATATTTTTAATACTGAAGAGGTATAAATGTTTAGGTTTATTTAGTCAAGAGTTAAAAGTGTTTAATTGTCAAATATACTGACATCGGAACAATGAAATTCTTACTTGCAGCAGCACAACAGGCAAACACAATACACACAGATAATATATAACAAACAAAAAAAATCAATAAAGTAATAAGGTCAATATTGATGCAAAGAATTAGAACAATGCTGGAAATACGTGGCAGTCGAAGAAGCCCTTTCAGGACAAAAATCTCCATTAGAATTGAAATGATTTTCCAGTTCTGAAGGAAGGTCTTTGGCCTGACATGTTCACTGTTTCTCTTTCCACTAATGTTTGGTTTAGTTTGGAATTACAATATGGAAACAGGCCCTTCGGCCCATCGAATCCACACCGACGAGTTCTATGTTATCCCACTTTCGCATCCACTCCCTACACACCAGAGGACAATTAACTTACAAACCCGCACTTCTTTGGGATGTGGGGGGAAACCAGTGCACCCGGAGGAAACCCACGGGGTCACGGGGAGATTGTGCAAACTCCACACATAGACAGCATCTGAGGTCAGGATCGAAACCGGGTCTCTGGCACTGTGAGGCAGCGGCTTTAACCAGCTGGACCACTGTGCTGCCCCTTTGTGATGCTACCTGATCTTCTGAGTGTTTCCTGCATGTTCTGTTTTTAATTCAGATTTCCAGCATCTGCAGTTATAATTTTTTTGTTTGATTTTCTAGTGATTGTTGTAACATTGACTGTTCGAGAATTACAACCTGCTACAACAATGTTATAACTGTTACTCCCACGAAACCAAGTGGAAGACTCTGTCTAACAATAGTGTTTTACAAGTTTTGGGGATGAAAAGACAGTTGAGGCTGTGTAAATACACTTCGATAACACATAGCATGTGACGATTCTATCAGAAGCCCTGTGCGCCAGATCGAATTCTAATCTTTGGAGCTTGCAAGAGAAAGATTTTAGTTCTGATATTTATATACTGCTTCAACAGAAAGAGAAGAGAATAAATGAAAAAAAGATTCCCTTTAAATTAAATGATGTCATTAACATTAGGTCTCTGCTGCAAAATAATAAAATATAATTGTTCTGTCCTTTGATATTGTCAGCATGTTTATTACTTTACAATCCTGGTATTTTTATTATTAGCTTCATATCGAACTGCTCTTTTATTGAGAGGTAATTTTCGATGTAAATAATTTTGACTTAACAGAATATGTTGGATATATATCTTTACCCTAAGAATAAAAATAGTTGCTTAATAGCTGTCTGGCTGAGGTGAGGAGGTTACACTTGTTTTTAGACACTAAAGTAATGGCGGATAAGTTGGTGCAGTGTGTTTCCTGCAGGATGTGGGAAGGTAGGGACACCGCTGGAGCTTCTGGAAGCTAAACCTGCAAGAACTGTGTCCAGGTGCAGCTCCTGAATGGACGTATGGTGGAGTTGGAAAAGCAGCTGGATGACCTCAGGGCCGTCTGGGAATGCATGTTTCCTGGACAGGACCTACTGTGAGGCTGTCACGCCAAGGGTCCAGGTCGAGCGAAGGTGGGAGACAGTTTCAAGGGGGAGTGAACGTGGACTACAGGAGACCCCGGTGGCTGTACCTATTGCAAACAGGTACACCCTCTTGGGAGCTGTCGGGGCAGAAGATGCTTCCAGTCCGAGCGGCGGACAGGTTGGCGGCTCTAATCCAGGCAAGGAAACTCGCCCGGAGAGACCGAAGTCAGGAAGAGCCATAGTAGTGGATGACTCCATTGTCCGAGGTACGGACAGTAGATTCTGTGGCGGCAGGCGGGACTTGAGGATGGTCTGTTGCCTCGCTGGTGCCAGGATTCAAGACATCACGGACCGGCTTCAGAATATCCTAGCGAGGGAAGGTGATCAACCGGAAGTAGTTGTGCACGTGGGCACGAACGACGTCGGGAGGAAGAGGAAGGAGATACTGCAACGTGAGCTTAGAGAGTTATGAAGTATGATGTTGTGGGAATCACAGAGACATGGCTACAAGAGGACCAGGGCTGGGAACTGAATATTCAGGGGTACACAAAGTATAGAAAAGACAGACAGGTGGGCAGAGGGGGTGGGGTCGCTCTGTTGGTAAGGAATGATATTCACTCCCTTGCAAGGGGTGACATAGAATCAGGAGATGTAGAATCAGTATGGATAGAAACGAGGAATGAAGGCTGATATATCCCCAGGGTCTGATGGTCTGCATCCCAGGGTACTTAAGGAGGCGGCTCTAGAAATTGTGGACGCATTGGTGATCATTTTCCAATGTTCTATAGATTCAGGAACAGTTCCTGTGGATTGGATGGGAGCTAATGTTATCCCACTTTTTAAGAAAGGAGGGAGAGAGAAAATGGGAAATTATAGACCAGTTAGTCTGACATCAGTGGTGGGGAAGATGCTGGAGTCAATTATAAAAGACGAAATTGCGGAGCATTTGGATCGCAGTAACAGGATCATTGCGAGTCAGCATGGATTTACGAAGGGGAAATCATGCTTGACTAATCTTCTGGAATTTTTTGAGGATGTAACTATGAAAATTGACAGGGGAGAGTCGGTGGATGTGGTGTATCTCGACTTTCAGAAAGCCTTCGACAAGGTCCCACATAGGAGATTAGTGGGCAAAATTAGAGCAATTGGGGGTAGGGTACTGACATGGATAGAAAATTGGTTGACAGACAGAAAGCCAAGAGTGGGGATAAATGGGTCCCTTTCGGAATGGCAGGCAATGACTAGTGGGGTACCGCAAGGCTCGGTGCTGGGACCGCAGCTATTTACAATATACATTAATGACTTGGATGAAGGGATTTAAAGTACCATTAGCATATTTGCAGATGATACAAAGCTGGGTGGTAGTGTGAGCTGTGAGGAAGATGCTATGAGGTTGCAGGGTGACCTGGACAGGTTGTGTGAGTGGGCAGATGCATGCAGATGCAGTTTAATGTGGATAATTGTGAGGTTATCCACTTTGGTGGTAAGAATAAGAAGGCAGATTATTATCTGAATGGTGTCAAGTTAGGAAAAGGGGACGTACAATGAGATTTGGGTGTCCTAGTACATCAGTCACTGAAAGGAAGCATGCAGGTACAGCAGGCAGTGAAGAAAGCCAATGGAATGTTGGCCTTCATAACAAGAGGAGTTGATTATAGGAGCAAAGAGGTCCTTCTGCAGTTGTATAGGGCACTAGTGAGACCGCACCTGGAGTACTGTGTGCAGTTTTGGTCTCCAAATTTGAGGAAGGATATTCTTGCTATTGAGGGCGTGCAGCATAGGTTTACTAGGTTAATTTCCAGAATGGCGGGACTGTCATATGTTGAAAGACTGGAGCGACTAGGCTTGCACACACTGGAATTTAGAAGGATGAGAGGGGATCTTATCGAAACATATACGTTTATTAAGGGGTTGGACACGTTAGAGGCAGCAAACATGTTCCCAATGTTGGGGGAGTCCAGAACCAAGGGCCACAGTTTAAGAATAAGGGGTAGGCCATTTAGAATGGAGATGAGGAAAAACTTTTTCAGTCAGAGAGTTGTAAATCTGTGGAATTCACTGCTTCAGAAGGCAGTGGAGGCCAATTCTCTGAATGCATTCAAGAGAGAGCTAGATAGAGCTCTTAAGGATAGCGGAGTCAGGGAGTATGGGGAGAAGGCAGGAACGGGGTACAGATTGAGAATGATCAGCCATGATCACATTGAATGGTGGTGCTGGCTCGAAGGGCCAAATGGCCTGCTCCTGCACCTATTGTCTATTGTCTTTTGTCTAAAATTAAACATGTTTTTAGCATGATGACTGGAGAGCAGAGGATTATGATTTAATAAAGCCTAATAATAGGATCGAAAAAAAATTATAAAGGTGAGATTAGTTCACATGAGATTGCACAAAAAAACGTGTGATTTATTTTTAAATGAGTGCATGGATCAACCATATTTAGAAAGGAATTTCAGTAATCATATTATATTCCATGGTGGATTTAATTATTTAATAAATTGTAACTCACAAAAAAAGGAAATGGATTATTATTAAATAAATGAAAAAATAGAACCAAATAAAACCCTGCTGTGTGATCAGTGCCATTCAAAAGGCATAGATAGGGTAGACAGTCAGAACCCTTTTCCCCAGGATGAAAATATCAAAAAATGGTGCAGCGGTAGAGTTGTTGCTTCACAGCACCAGGGATCTGTGCTCGATCCTGATTACCAGTGCCGTCTATACGGAGCTTGTACGTTCTCCCTATGAACCCGTGTGTTTTCTCCGGGTGCTCTGGTTTCCTCCCACGCTCCAAAGATGTACAGGTTTATAGGTTAGTTGGCTTTGGTCAAAATTGTAAATTGTCCCTAGTGTTCTGGATAGTGCCAATGTTCTGGGTGATCGCTAGTCGGCGTGGACACGGTGGGCCGAAGGGCCTGTTTCCGTGCTCTATCTCTAAAGTCTAAAGTATAAATACTGTAGGGCATAGCTTTAAGGTGAAAGAGAACTCAAAGGAGATGTGAGACATTTAAAGATGTTGTGCAGGACAAGTTTTTAATGCAGGGGTTTGGTGAGTGCCTGGAACTCGCTGCCAGGGGTGGTGGTGGTGGCAGATACGATAGTGGCATATAAGAGACTTTTGGATCAGTGCATGGATATCCAGGGAATGGAGGGATATGGATTATGTGCAGGCAGATGAGAGTTGGTCTTGGCGTCATGTTCGGCATGGCCATTGTGGGCCGAAGGGCCTGTTCCTGTGCTGTACTGTTCTATGTTCTATGTACTAATACACAGAATCCTTGCAGATGCAATTGATGGCCACCACAAAGAACTGAGGTTGACTTACCAATCAATAAAACCAGTTTATTTTATCTGTAGTGTGCATAGAACTTAGAACATAGAACATAGAACAGTACAGCACAAGAACAGACCCTTCAGCCCAAAATGTCTGTCCCATGCATGATGCCAAGACCATCTCATATGTCTAATCCATATCCCTCCATTCCCTGCATATCCATGTGCCTGGTCAAAAGCCTCTTACGCACCGCCATCGTATCTGCTCCACCACCACCCTTGGCAGCAGATTCCCAGCACTCACCACCCTCCGTGTAAAAATCTTGCTCTGCACATCCAACATTGCCCACCTCAACTTAAAGCTTTACCTTTAGACTTTAGAGATAAAGTATGTGTACAGGCCCTTCGGCCCACCCAGTCTGTGCCGACCAGCGATCACCCCATACACCAGCACTATCCCACACACTAGGGAAATTTTACAATTTACTAAAGCCAATTAACGTACAAACCTGTATGTCTTTGGAGTGTGGGAGGAAACCCATGCGGTCACAGGGAGAATGTGCAAACTCCATACAGACAGCACCCGAAGTCAGGATCAAACACTGGTATCTGGTGCTGTAAGGCAGCAACTCTACCGCTGCACCACTGTGCTGCCCTTGAAAGAAAACAACCCTGGAGATGCCGGGCATTGAACCTGGGACCTCACACATGCGAAGTGCATGCTCTACCACGGTGCTACATCCCCAAGCACTCTTGTACACTCTTTGTTTGTGGACAGCAAAGTCACCCATCAACATTATGAATTCATGACATATTCTTTGTAAAGGACACACATGGAACTCTTAATGGCCATCTCACCAGAACAGTTCCGAAAGCTAAAGGGTGGAATCATTTTGAGGTTTCTCTCAAAGATAATCCCCCCTCCCCCCTCCTCCTCCAGCTTGTGTAACCCAGACCATCACACAAATGAGTCTTCCTTCCATTGACTCCATCTACACTTCACGCTGCCCCGGCAAAGCCACCAGCATATTCAAGGACGAGTCTCACCCCGGTCACTCCCTCTTCGCCCCTCTCCCATCAGGCAAGAGGTACAGAAGTTTGAAAATGCATACGTCCAGATTCAGGGAGAAATTGTTATCAAGCAAATGTACCGTCCTCTCACCAGCCAGAGATTGGCCCCGACCTCCCGTCTACACGTTAGAGATCTTTAAACTATCTTTAATCGGACTTCAATGTTATATCTTTGCACTAAATGTTATCCCCTTTATTCTTTCTCTGTGCATGATGGACGGCTTGACTGTTTTCATGTATAATTATAATTTTTTTTGACTGGAAAGCATGCAAAACAAAGCTTTTCACTGTTCCTTGGTACACGTGACAATAATAAACCTGATCCTAGACCTAATCCACAGAGCTGGTCACAAGGTGTGAAGGAGCAAGATGCGTGCTACTGGTGTTCCTTGTATATCAATGAGTTTCAACTCTCCCCAATGGAGTAGATCTTTCTCAATGAATAGGTGGGTGACTGCTCAGTACCCCAAGCCTTAAATTACATTTCTATTCTTAGAAAAATACATTCCCCGGCAGTTACATACAAAATTATTTGCCCCGCACTATCCCGTACCTCCTTCCCTCACCCCCGCTCTCCCTTTCCACCTACATCCCTTCCTCTGGCTTCACATTTCACTCCACTTCTCCTTATCTGACACCTTTTTGTCTCCTTTACATCTCTAGTGTTTGTTAATGCATCTGCCAATCAAACCCTCCTCCTCACCTGAATCCACTGATCACTTGCCAAGCTTAGTCCAGCCCCCACATCTTTCCCCCACTAATTGGGGGCGTGGCTGTGTTCTGCAGCTGCGGCTCACCGGCAGTCTCTCCGTTTTTTTTTTGTGTTTTTTTGTCATTGTCGTTGTTAAATGTACGTTTTGTTTTATTTTTAATTCTGTGTATGTGGGGGGGTGGTGGGGGGGTTGGGGGAAACCTTTTTTTCCAATCTCCTCCTCAACGGAGATGCGACCTTTACCGTGTCGTATCTCCGTTCGCGCTACGGCCTAACACCGTGGAGTCGGCGGCCTCCAGCTGGGATCGACCTCGAAGACTCCGGTCGCAGGGCCTGGACTTACCATCTCGGAGGCTTCGGCCGTGGGCCCTGCAGACCGCAACATCGGGAGCTCGCAGGTCCCTGGCTGGCGACCGGTGTTTGGGAGCTCCAGCCGTAGCAGCTTCGACCGCCCCGAAACGCGAGGTACGATCAACCCGCCCGCAGGCCCTTCATCGCCCTGCGTGGCTCGGCCGCAGCACTTTACATCGCCCGGTGGGGGCTCAGGACTTTCATCGCCCTGCGTGGCTCGGCCCTGGGACTTTACATCGCCCGGTGGGGGCTTCAAGGGGTTGGGAGCCTCGACTGCCTCGTGGCGCCACGGGAGAAGAATGAGGAGGAGATAAGACTTTGCCTTCCATCACAGTGAGGGTATGCCTGGAGCAATCACTGTGATGGCTGTTTTGTGTAAAAAATTGTATCTGTGTGTCTTGTGCTTTTTGATGTCTGCTGCCGGACCCTGACGTGAGAGGACGCTGGCGTTGAGTATTTGCCGCTTTTCCGTCAGGATAGTTTGTCTGTTTGTCTCTATGTTAAATGTATTTGTAAAGCGCTTTGAGCATGTGATAAGGCGCTATATAAAATAAATATATTATTATTATTATTATTATTATTACAATCAGTCTGAAGCTAAGGTCCCGACCCAAAATGTTGCCTGTCTATCCCCTCCACAGATGCTGCCTGACCTGCTGAGTTCCACCAGCACTTTGTGCTTTACTCAAGATTTCAACACCTGCAGTTCCCCTTGTGCCTCCAAATTATTTGTGTATTACATTTTGCAATAATTTACCGATACTTTACACGAATTATACTTTATGTCACCAACAATTGGATGATTTGATCTTCCAACTAATCTGTTCTTGGATCGCTACCTAAGTTTGGAGTGGATTGCATTGCACTTTGTAGAAGCAAAGGGTTTTTAGGTTAATTGCCTTCTGTAAAAAAGTTGCCCCTAGTGATGCAAGACTGGGAAAAGATAGAACTAGTGTGAACGGGTGATTGTTGGTCAGTGTGGACTCTGCTTCCACACTATATCTCTAAACTAAACTGAACTAAATTACACTAAACTAAACTAAACTAACTCAGCAGGTCAGCCAGCATCTCTGGAGAACATGGATAGGTGGCGTTTCAGGAAGGGATCCTTTAGTTTTGTTTAGAGATACAGCATGGTAAAAGGCCCTTCATTCCACCGAGTCCACGCCAACCATTGATCACCCGTTCACACTAGTTCAATGTTATTCCAATTTACAGTGGCCAATTATCCTACAAGCCCACACATCTTCGGAATGTGGGAGGAAACCAGAGCACCCGGAGGAAACCCACACGATCACAGGGGGAACGTGTAAACTCCATACGGACAGCACTCGAGGTCAGGATCAAATCAAAGGAGTGCTGTGAGGCAACAGCTCAACTGATGCACCACTGTGCCGCCCTTCTTCAAACTGAAGGGTGGGTTCCAACCCGAAACATCACCCATCCATGTTCTCCAGAGATGCTGTCTGATCCACTGAGTTACTCCAGTACTTTGTGTCTGTTTTTGAATGGCACTCCACGGGCTCATTGTAGGTTGAGAGAGCTAAAGCCTCAGACTGAATGCATTCTTGTGATCTTCTGCTCACTGAAATCAAGCGGGTGTCACAGATTTAAGCATTAAAAGATTGAAGGTAATCCTGTTAACCTGGGTTTAACTTCCCTGGAGTATTTTACATATTCAGGCATAAAACTGAGCAGGTGGTGTTTGGTTTTACATGTATTTTCTGAGGTTTATCCTTTAAAAATAAATCAGAATTAACTGGCTTCCACTCCACTTCATTTATTTGCCTTTACTTAAAAGATTCGATTTTGAATTCAATGCTCTTGAAAACTCTGATAAAAACTCACTTTGTCTATGAGAATGCCCAACAGTGCTGCCTTATCAACATTAAACATCCACTTAATAATGGAGGTGTCTATCTAATTAAATTGTTAGAAACATTTAATAGGTATTCTTGAACTAAATATCAAAATTGATTTAACAACTCATCATTAACTTTATTTATATTTACATTAAGGTGAACTAAATTCAATAGAATATTTTGTGTGGAAAGGAATTGCAGTTGCTGGTTTACATCGAAGATAGACACAAAATGCTGGAGTAACTCAGCAGGACAGGCAGCATCGCTGGAGAAAAGGTATGGGTGAAGTTTCAAATCGAGACCCTTCTTCAGATCTCGCCTATTCCTTTTCTCACGCCATGTTGCCTGACCCATTGATTTACTCCAGCATTTTATATCTATCTTCAATTCAATATTCTGTTTGTTTGTTTGTTTATTATTGTCACGTGTACCGGGGTACAGTGAAAAGCTTTTGTTTGCATGCCATCCAATTTAAAAAAAGACTATACATGAATATAATCAAGCTGTCCACAGTGCAAAGATAAAGAATAAAGGGTTTAACATTTAATGCAAAGATGTGACATTGAATGCTGATTCAGCCCAATTAAAGATAGTTCAAAGGTCTTCAATGAGGTAGATGGGAGGTCAGGACCACACTCTAGCTGATGAGAGCACTGTTCAGTTGCCTGACAACAGCTGGGGGGGAAACTGTCCCTGAATCTGGAGTATGAATGTTGCAATAAACATTAGTTGACAACTTGTTCAATTTATATCACACGGCCCCAAAATATTATTGTGAATTGAAAATGACATACTCATAGAAAATCAATTGCGAGTTATTATTTATTGTCTTCTGGATATTAGAAAGTTTATTTTCCATCTTAGGCTTTAAGATGGTGGTGACCTTTCATGGTCAATGTAGTGAAATCTAATGTGCAAATATTCACATAATGAAGGGCAGAAGTCTCAACATTGTGTATACTTACAAGTGCTGAATTTAAATTGACAGTCTTTACAAAACACTTTTTTTCCCCTCCAGAAAATGAGGCATTCTGTCTCTCTGTGTCTGTATGGTTTGAATAAAGTAATGTGTTAGAATGTCAATATTATTAACTTGCCTTAAATTAAAGGCTATCTCATTGTAGGGACCTTTTCAACTACATGTAAAATGGCACTTTAAGTTTTAACACGTAAGGGTGGCACAGTGGCGTAGCCGGTAGAGCTGCTGTCCCACTGCACCGGAGCTCCTGGTTCAATCCTGACCTAGGGTACTGTCTGTGTGGAGTTTGCACGTTCTCCCTGTGACTGCGTGGGTTTCCTCTGTGTGCTTGATCTGCCTAGCCTACACTATCTCCCGGTTGCCAACCATTTCAACTCCCGTTCCCACTCCCACACTGACCTTTCTGTCCTGGGCCTCCTCCATTGCCAGAGTGAAGGAACATACGTAAATTGGAGGAACACACCTCATATTCCGCTGGGGTAGCTCACAACCCTGCAGTATGAACATTAATTAAAGTATCTAATTTTAAGTAACTTCTACTTACGCTCCCCTCTCCTCCTCCCTTCTTCCACCCTAGTCGTTTAACCACAGTTCTCCATATTGTATCCCTCTTGAGATCACACCTTCCCTAGCCAACAAGACACCGGGCTTACAAGACATCACCTTGCCTGAGGTCATTTGTGGTGGCTTTGATTGGTTCAGTTCTTTTCTCACCTCCAGTTTTTCTCTTCCCCTCCCCCACCTCCTACACTCTTTCAGTCTGAACAAGGGTCATGTCCCGAAACGTCACCCATCCTTTTTCTCTAGGGATGCTGCCTGTCCCACTGAGTTCCTCCAGCACTCCGTATCTGTGTCAGTTCATAGGTTAATTTGCCAGAGTAAATCGCAGAGAGTGAGTGGATGGAAAAATGAGGAAACATAGACAATTGCCAATGTATAGTAATTTGTGAATTGGGCTCTACATCTTCCCCTCTGCTATTACCTATTATACTTGAGTTTGACGATTGTATTTATGTATAGTATATCTGATCTGTTTGGATACCATGCAAAACAAGGCTTTTCACTGCACCTCGGTACATGTGACAATAATAACCTAAATCTAAACGTTCTATCTCTTCCTCGACTCTGATCTAAATTAAATGTTGGTCCATAGTCTGAATAGTAGAGTTCTTATTATGTTATTCTCTCTCTTTGCCTGAAGTCACTTAAAAATATTAATATAATTTTAAAATGTGATGATTTTTTAATTGCACAAAGCAACTCCTTTTGCCAATCTTTATCTAACATGGATGCTGAATATACTTACTCTTATTTTAAACTAGGGAATCTGTAAAAAACATACTTAGAGAGTCATAGAGTCATTCGGCATGGAAACAGGCTCTAGCCCAACTTGCCCACACTGGCCAACATGTCCCATCTACACTAGTCCCACCTGCTTGTGTTTGGCCCATATCCCTCTGAACTTGTCCTATCCATGTACCTGTTTAAATGTTTCTTAAATGTTGTGATAGTACCTGCCTCAGCTTCCTCCTCTAGCAGCTACTTCCATACCAACACCACCCCTTGTGTGAAAAAGTTACCCTTCTAGTTCCTATTAAATATTTCCCCCCTCACCTTAAACCTATGTTTTCTGGTTCTCAATTCCTCGACTCTGGGTAAGAGACTGTGCATTTACTCCATCTATTCCCCTCGTGATTTTATGCACCTCTGTAGGTTCACCCCTCATCCACCTGCGCTGTGTTTACCCGATCGATTCCTCTCCTGATTTTGTACACCTCTATAAGATCACCCCTTATCCTCCTGCACGCCAAGGAATAGAGTCCGAGCCTGCTCAGCCAACATTGTTGTGATTTGATAATGGTTGCAACAATATTTTTTCAAGTCAGTTCAGTAACAAACCAATATTCCAGCATTTAGACACACGGAACTGCAGATGCCAATTCACATAAAAAAGACACAGAGTGCTGGAGTAGCTCAGTGGTTAGCAGTGACTCAGTGCTTTGTCCCACCCCCACCTCTCTTTCAGATTTCTCCCCACTAATACAATTCGTCTGAAGAAGTGTCCTGATCGGAAACATCACTTATCCATGTTCTCCCGGGATGCTGACTGACCCGCTGAGTTACTCAAGCGCTTTGTGTCTTTTTATGGTATAACATAGATCATTCCTCGTTTTATAATCTGAAGAAGGGTCCCGACCCGCAATGCCACTCTGCCACCTTGTTTCAGTCTGAAGGGTGGGTTCCAACCAGAAACGCCACCTATTCATGTTCTCCAGAGATGTGGGGTAGTGATTTTGGATGATCAGCTATGATCATATTGAATAGTGGTGCTGGCTCAAAGGGCCGAATGGCCTACCCTGCTCCTATTTTTCTATGTTTCTATGCTGCCTGATCCACTGAGTTACTCCAGAACTTTGCATCTTTCTTTTGAACATTTAAGAGTTCTTAAATAGTCGTAGATTTCCTTTTTCTCAATATAATATGTTATTTCTTTTTATTAATTCTTATAAAGAAATGTTTTAGAGTCAACTATTGTTGTGATGCTCAAGGAAAAATGTAATAATGTTTCAACCATTTCTAATGTGTTCTGCATAATGACTCAATTATTTTGATTAATTTAGGAATATTATTCATGTAACTGACTGAAGCAACCTGTGGGGTTCCACTGGTGAGAACATGCTGCCAGGATATTTTGTCTGCGAATATATATAGTGTCTTTGTACACTGCATTGCTTATGAGGAGGAGTTTTGATGTAATACTCTTCCCCTTTTGATGGGACCCACATTGAATGCTGTTTAAACCAAGAAAATGTAGACACAAGGAACTGCAGATACTGGTTTATGAAAACCCCCCACAAAGAGCTGAAGTAACTCAGCAGATCAGGCAGTATCTCTGGAGAACATGGATAGGCAATGTTTTGGGTTGATATCCTTCTTCAGATTTCATAGAACATTGAACATAGATAATGATCTAGATCCTAACACAATTGAAATATCAGTTTCTTGCTTTTTTCAATAGAATTATTGTTTAGTTTAGTTTAGCGTGAAAGCAAGCTCTTTGGCCCATAAAATCCACGCCGACCATTGATCACCGTTTCAAACTAGTTCTATGTTATCCCACTTTCTCATGCACTCCATACACACTAGGGACATTTTACAGAGGGCCAATTAACCTACAAATCTGCACGTCTTTGGGATGTGGGAGGAAACCGGAGCACCCGGTGGAAACACCTCTATGGCCAACTCTAAAAGTTGTGCCCTTTATCCTTTATCTGTACACAGTTGGTGCCTTGATTGTAATCGTGCATGGTCTTTTCTTTGACTGGATATCACGCAACAAAAGCTTTCCACTGTACCTCAGTACACGTGACAATAATAGTAAACTAAATAATCTAAAAAAAAATTACATTTGGAAGAAAGACACAAAGTGATGGAGTAACTGGTCAGGCAGCATCCCTGGAGAACATGGATAGGTAATATTTCAGGCCAGGACCCTTCTTCAAACAGATCAGGTTAAATCTGGAGTATGTGTCACTGCTCAATAGGTCAAACTGCTTAAATTGAAATTATATTCTGGAGTAAAAAGAATTAGTAATTGGCTACTTCTATTTTAGCATTTTGCTTCTTTTTGCATGCTCAAATATTCCTGACTTAATTCCAAAAAGGCTTTGTTTTCCTGAAACAAAGGTCTGAAGAAGGGTCTCGACCCAAAACGTCACCTATTCCTTTTCTCCAGAGATGCTGCCTGACCCGTTGAGTTACTCCAGTATTTTGTGTCTATCTTTTGTAAAAGCACTTCTGCGGCACGGTAGCGCAGAGGTACAGTCGCTGCGATCCTGACTATGGGTGCTGTCTGTACGCAGTTTGTATGTTCCCCCTGTGACCTATGTGGGTTTTCTCCGGCAGCTCCGGTTTCCTCCCACACTCCAAAGTAGGTTAATTGTCTTCGGTAAAATTATGAATTGTCACTGGTGTGTAGGGTAGCGTTAGTGTACGGGGTGATCGCTGGTCGGTGGGCCAAAGAGCCTGTTTCCGCGCTGTATCTCTACACTAAATTAAACCAGACACTATTGTTATTTTATCAGAGAAAGCATGTGTCATTTTGACTATTTTGCACACAACTGTGCATCAACCTGATTTATCTCCACTACGTTCTTTAGAAACAATGATTTTTTTTTTGCGAGCACATTTTCACGAGAGGGTGCCTTTAAAAGAAAAATTAATTTGTTGCTCACACCTTTTAATTAATGTTCACTGGTTCAGCTTGGTTTCTGCACTCTGCACACAAGCTGGAAGTCACAAAGCGGTTGTTATTCCATCTTGCTTGATTGCTGTTTACAGCCTTTTTTGTTTAAATGAAGCAATCTCGTGGTGTTGGTGGGTATGGTGGGTCTGGCAAGGCTGTGAACATTGCTAAGTGATTTATTGGAAAATTGCCTGGAAACCGAAGGAAGTATGTCATTTTGTGTCCAGCTTCCTCAATGCATTACATTTTAGTGATCTAATCACTATAAAATATAATTTTATGGGTTAGGATGGAGTGCTCATTAAATAGCCAAATAATGGAAAAGAAACCTAAAGCTAATCTTAAAAGAATTGTGTGAAGGGATTGAATCAAATGGACCCGCTTCTATTTTTTCACTTTGTAAGTGTTCAAAATATTTCTTAAAATAAAGCAACTTGGATCTTAATTAAAAGGCAAAAACAGGGAAATTATGATCAAGACCCCTTTGAAACAGTGAACGATTCTGTACAAAGACACAACGGTGTTGCACAGAATCCGTGACATGAACTACGAGGGCCAAGTTAGAGAGGTTTATTTTCATCACTTCAGTTTGAATAACGGGCTGAAATTCACAACGACCAGATAAATAAGATAATTGAATTGCTCTTGCAAAAAAATGTTATTTTACTTTTGTGGTGTTTTAGGTACCTTAATGTTTTCTTTCGTTTATAGATACTGCATGGAAACATGTCCTTCGGCCCATCAAGTCCACGCAGACCAACGGTCATCCGTTCACTAGTTCTATGTTATCCCAGTTTCACAACCTACACACTAGGGCAATTTACAGAGGGCCAATTAACCTACAAACCTGCACGTCTTTGGGATGTGAGAGGAAACTAGAACACCCAGAGAAAACCCACATGGTCACAGGGAGAATGTACAAACTCTGCACAGGCCGCACCCATAGTCAAGATCGAACCTGGCTCTCTGGACCTGTAAGGCAGCAACTCTGCCGCTGCACCACAGTGCACAGTGGCATCGCAATTTGATGACTCAGGCTTATTTTTCTAATGTTCTTCTCTATCCATGTTCTCCAAAGATACTGCCTGACCTACTGAGTTATTCCAGCACTTTGGAACTATCCTTGGTATAAACCAGCATTTGCAGTTCCTTGTTTTTACATCTGCGAATTGCACCTTGGTATTTTGACTGTAAATCAAAATATCATAAATCAGTCACTTGAAAGGACTGGGACATAAAGTATACGGGTTTAGTTTAGCTTAGTTTAGTTTAGTTTAGAGATGTAGCGCGGAAACATGCCCTTCGGCCCACCAAATCCGTGCCGACCAGTGATCCCTGCACACTAACACTATTCTACACACTAGAGACAATTTACAATTTTACCGAAGCCAACTAGCCACGTGCCGCCCATAACATTCAACATTTTATTAAAATTAGAAACCTCAGTGCAGATGAAACCTTGACCTAATAGTTCACTAACCAGTGTTGAACTGTGTATCTTACTATACAAGTAGACAGGTGGTGCAATATTAAAACGAATATTCCCACATCTACTGAGTATTCACAGAGCGCTCAACGGAAAACAAGGAATCTACCCACTCACCATTTAGTATGTTTCGTCTCCTATTGAACATGCAGATGGCACCGTGTCCCAGATTTCATTTTAGTTAATCTAATCCCTGCTCTGCTCCCACTAGAAAGGAGAGCATTAGCAGCCATATGTCAGCCAGATTTGTCAGATTATTCATTACAATTAATTGCGGTTCTCACTAAGGCCTTTAAGGCTGTGAATTGCTCTGAATTCTATTGCAAACACAAAATTATGAGTAAAAGACTTTAGCCCTGTCATTCAAATTGCACGTTGACCTTTATCTTTTGCTTTCACTATGGGTGGAGAGCCGAGAGCTTTATAATTGGTTTTCCGTTCCTTTCTTGCGATAGGTGGTAGATTGGGCTAGTCCGACTCTTTGACCATGAAAGAGGAGTCAAACAAAACTGTGGTAACCGTCAGACACTATTTCAGGCATCAGGCTCAGTCTGATGAAATGTCTTGACCTGAAACATCACCTATTCCTTTCCTCCAGAGATGCTGCCTGACCTGCTGAATCACTCAGCATTTTGTGTCTATCTTCAGTGTAAACCAGCATCTGCCGTTCTTTCTTACACATCTTAGACACCACTTAAGTTTAGTTCAGTTTAGTGATACAGCGTGGAAACAGGCCCTTCGGCCCACCGAGTCTGCGCCGACCAGCGATCACCCCGTACATTAACACTATCCTACACACTCCAAGGACAATTTACAATTCTTACCAAAGCCAATTAACCTACAATCCTGTACGTCTTTGGTGGGAGGAAACCGGAGCACCCGGAGAAAAGCCACACGGTCACAGGGAAATGAACAAACGCCATACAGACAGCACCCGTAGTCAGGTTTGAACCCGGGTCTCCAGCGCTGTCAGGCAGCAACACTATTGCTGCGCCACTCTGCCGCCCTCAAACATTTAACTGTACAAGACATTAGATATCTGAATAGGAAAATAACTGCAGATGCTGGGACAAATCAAAGGTATCACAAAATGCTGGAGTAACTCAGCAGGTCAGGCAGCATCTAGGAGAGAGGGAATGGGTGATGTTTCGGGTCGAGACCCTTCTTCAGACTGAGGCCATCAGTCTGAAGAAAGGTCTCAACCCGAAATGTGAGTTACTCCAGCATTTTGTGATACCTTAGATATCTGAACAGTCGTCAAAATGAGCAGCACATCTTTAAGATTTGCAGGATCTGTTTTACTTTTATTAAAAGATACGAGTTCCCTCAGAGTTTCCTTCCATAAATCATAAAATGATTCCTAACATTACATATATTTAATTATGCATAGCGTATAGATGCCTAATATTGAGGCATTTTATATTGTGGTTTCACTGATACCAGGGTTATTAACACGTTAAAAAAGACACTAAGTGCTGGTGTTTTTTTGCACCCATACTTTAGCAATTAAATTTTGTGAGGATTTCTGTGTACACCTGAGTTCACTGTAAATCCTGACTAACATAAAGTACACAGTTAGGGGATCAAATCTAAATGAACTTATTTAAGCCAGATTTAAGGGTAAAAGCTAAAAAGGTCACAGCCTGAATACAAAGTTAATGCAATGGATTACCTGGGGCTCTATTTCAAAGAGTAGTTTGTTCAACTTTTGCATGCAGCATAGAGTAGAGATAATGCAGTTGATACAATCCAATGCATTCATTTGTGTCCAGCATTCACTTTTGTTGAAAACAAATTACACTTTTTAACCGGAGAGAGGACTAAAATACATCGTAACGAGACTGCATGTGATAATGTCAATAACAGAGGTAGAGCTGCTGCCTTGCAGCGCCAGAGACCTGGGTATGATTCTGACTACAGGTGCTGGCTGTACGGAGTTATGTATTCTCCCTGTAACCATGTGGGTTTTCTCCGGGTGCTCCGGATTCTTCCCGCACCACAAAGATGTGCAGGTTTGTAGGTTAATTGATTTCGGTAAAATTGTAAATTGTCCCTAGTGTGTTGGATAGTGCTGGTGTACGGATAGTGCTATCCCTCTCAACCCCATTCTCCTGCCTTCTCCCCATAACCCCTGACACCCGTACTAATCAAGAATTAAGGAATAGACCAGGTGGACGCACAGAGTCTCTTGCCCAGAGTAGGTGAATCGAGGACCAGGGTACACAGGTTCAAGGTTCAACAGTTCAACAGTTCAACAGTTCAACAGAGCTTTATTTGTCATTCGGTACCAAGGTACCGAACGAAACTACATAGCAGTCACACACAAAAAAGAACACAAGACACATGACCCCAACACAAACGTCCATCACAGTGACTCCAAACACCCCCTCACTGTGATGGAGGCAACAAAACTTCCACTCTCTTCCCCACGCCCACGGACAGACAGCTCGTCCCCGAGGTGAAGGCCAGTTGGCATGGAGCTGGTGAGCCGAAGGGCCTGTTTCCGTGCTGTATCTCTAAACTAAACTAATCTAAACTAAACAAATCAGAGTGGGAACAGAGAGACAAAGGAGAATGAGGGAGTGAGAGGCATCAAGCTGAAGTAATGAAGTGGGCTGCAGGACAGAGGATGTCACATGAAGGAAGAGGGTTAATCTAAAAGTGGGAAATAATGTGAAAGGAGAGATTGTTTATGTCAACAGGGTAAAGGGTTAGGAGTGTTTTATTGTCATATGTTCTGAAACAGAACGATGAAATTATTACTTACAGCACAATAGATATGTAAACATATTACTCTGTATAACTCATAATAAATTCAGTATATATAAAAAAAAGCAGGCAAATAAATAGACAAATGCAAAGTCAAAAATAATGTCCCTTAGCTACTATCGCAACATTTAAGAAACATTTACTCAACTACATGGATGGGACATGTTTAGAGGGAAATGGGCCAAACACAGGCAGGTGGGACTAGTGTAGTTGAGACATGTTGGTCGGTGTGGGCAAGTTGGTCCGAAGGGCCTGTTTCCACGCTGTATGTCCCTATGACTCTAAGTCTATATAGTTTGGAGCCTATTTGAAGGTCGCAGCATTTAATAGCCTGATGGTGTGATGCCTGATGGAGAGACAAGGAACTGCAGGTGCTGGAATTTCGATAAAAGCACGAAGTGCTGCAGGAACTTAGTATCTGTGGAGGAAATGGACAAGCAACTTTTCGGCCCAGGACCCTTCTTCGGACACAGATTGTTTATGTGTGTTTGGACAAGGGAGAGAAAGCAAGAGTGAAAGAATGTAAAAAAAGAGAGATAAAGAAAGAAAGAAAGAGAGGGAGAGTGAAAGAATGTAAAAAAGAGAGATAAAGAAAGAAAGAGAGGGAGAGAAATATAGAGAGAGAGAGGGAGAGAAATATAGAGAGAGAAAATATATATATATATATAGAGAGAGAGAGAGAGAGAGAGAGAGAGAGAGAGAGAGAGAGAGAGAGAGAGAGAGAGAGAGAGAGAGAGAGAGAGAGAGAGGGAGGGAGAGAGAGAGAGAGAGAGAGAGAGAGAGAGAGAGAGAGAGAGAGAGAGAGAGAGAGAGAGCGAGAGAGAGAGAGAGAGAGAGAGAGAGAGAGAGAGAGAGAGAGAGAGAGAGAGAGAGAGAGAGAGAGAGAGAGAGAGAGAGAGAGAGAGAGAGAGAGAGAGAGAGAGAGAGAGAGAGAGAGAGAGAGAGAGAGAGAGAGAGAGAGAGAGAGAGAGAGAGAGAGAGAGAAAGCGAGCCTTCTTCAGACTGCCTCAAAAGTGCCTCCAGACAACTTTGGTAGACTTGTAAGTGTCAGCCATAATTCACTTGGTAGCAGAATTGCATCCAGACAAAAAGTTGTGGACTAGCATAGAAATCAGACCAAGATTTGTAAATCCTGAACACCAGTACCACCCTTTCTTAAACCCTCACCACACCAGGTGGATGTAAACGTAAAAACCTCATGCCACAATAAACATTTCATTATTAAGGTGGCACAGTGGTGCAGCTGGTAGAGCTGCTGCCTCACAACACGAGAGACCCAGGTTCGATCCTGACCTCAGGCGCTGTCTGTGTGTGGAGTTTGCACGTTCTTCCTGTGACCACGTGGCTTTCCTCCGGGTGCTCCCGTTTCCACCCACATCCCAAAGGCTTTATGCATGTTTACAGGTTAATTGGCCATCTGTAAAATTGTTCCTTGTCAGCAGGGAGTGGATGAGAAAGTGGGATAATGTAGATAATGGGTTGCTGTCCAAGGTTTGTTTGAGAGTAGGAGTGAGATCGGGCATGCTGATTGCATATTAGTTTGAAAATTAATTAGTTGCTGCATTTCCTAGTGTGTGGTCCTGACCTCCCTTCAACCTCATTGGACACTTTTAAATTATCTTAAATTGAACTTTGTCTTGCACTAAATGTTGTATCTTTTATCCTTTACTGTGGACTGTGGACAGCTTAATTGTAATCATGTATTGTATTTTGATAAGTGATAGGAGCAGAATTTGGCCATTCGGGTGATCAAGTCTACTCTGCCATTCAATCCTGGCTGATCTATCTTTCCCTCTCAACCCCATTCTCCTGCCTTCTCCCCATAACCCCTGACACCTGTACTAATCAAGAATTAAGAAATAGACCAGGTGGACGCACAGAGTCTCTTGCCCAGAGTAGGTGAATCGAGGACCAGGGTACACAGGTTCAAGGTGAAGGGCAAACGATTCAATCGGAATCCGAGAGGCAACCCCCCCACACGAAGGGTGGTGGATGTATGGAACTTTTATTTTAGTATTTTACTGGAAAGCACGCAAACAAAAGCTTTTCATTGTACCTCTTTAGACTTTAGTCTTTAGAGATACAGCATGGAAGCAGGCCCTTTGACCCACCGAGTTTACACTAGTACTATCCTACATGCTAGGGACAATGTACAATTTACAGAAGCCAATTAATCTACAAACCTGTACATATTGGGATGTGGGAGGAAATCGGAGCACCTTGGGAAATCCATGCGGTCACAGGGGAACGTCCAAACTCCGCTCAGACAGCACCCATAGTCAGGATTGAACTCGGGTCTCTGGCACCATGAGGCAGCAACCCTACCACTGCTCCATCATGCCGCCACCTCCAAGGAAGGATGGACCTATCAATTTGTAAATATTTCAGGTAATTGTGATCCTGGCCATGTATCCACCAGATATTATTTGTGGTGTAGTGTAGTGATTGCCTTATATATACTTTTTGGTAAACCTCTGTGAATCTGTATGTAGAAAGCAAATTGAACATTGTCTGCAAATTAAACATACTTAGGAAATCTTTAAATCGGAAAGTGGGTAAAGGAATATCAGAATACCGCAGATGAAATAAGCACAGAAAATATTTCAAACACCCAGCAGTTCAGGCAGGTCTTGGAAAGAGAAATAGAATGAAAGCTTCAGGTTTTTCTGCAGATGCTGATTGACTTGCGAGGTTTTCTACATTTTTTGTTTTATTATAATTTAGTTTAGTTTGGAGGCACAGAATATAAACAGGCCCTTCGGCCCATGGAGTCCACACTGACCATCGATCGCCCATTCATACTAGTTAAATGTTATCGCACTTTCCTGTCCACTCCCTACATACGGTTGGCAATTTACAGAGGTCAATTAACCTACAAACCAGCACAAAGTCTTTGGGATGTGGGACGAAAGAGGAGCACTTATGCCAGAAGTTCAAGAAAATCACCTGTGACATACCGAATCTCCGCAATCCTCAGAAAGTAGAGGCATTGATGGGCTTTCCTTCTATTTGCATCAGAGTGCTGGGTCCAGGAAAGATCTTTAGAGATGAGCACACCCAGGAATTTGAAGCTTTTGTCTAAATGATTTTTAAACGTTGTGCCTCAACTATCTCCTCTGGTAGTTCGTTCCATATACCCGCCACCCTTTGTGTAAAAAGATGCCCCAAGGGTTCCTATTAAATCTTTCCCCTTTCACCTTAAACCTTTATCCTCTAGTTCTTGATTCCCCTACTCTGGGTAAAAGACTGTACATTTACCCTATCCATTCATGATTTTATACCCCTCAATAAGATCATCCCTTTCTCCTGCCTATTTTATCCACTAAACTTTCTTTCATCACCATCCACCACAAATCTATGAATTTCTGTAAACTAAAGACCCATTACATGGGAACAAGGAACTGCAGATGCTGGTTTACCAAGAAAAGACACAAAATGCTGGAGTAACTCAATGAGTCAGGCAGCATCCCTCAAGAACATGGATAGGCCAGTCTGAAGAATGGTCCCAACCCAAAACTTCACCTATCCATATTCTCCAGGGACGCTGCCTGACCCGCTGAATTACTCCACCATTTTGGGTCTACCCATAAATTTAGGGTCTCTCCTAATCTATATTTTATGTACAAACATGGAACTGCAGATGCTAGTTCACAAAAAAGTGCTAGAGTAACTCAGTGGGTCAAGCAGCATGTCTGGAGAACATGGATAGGTGATGTTTCGGGTCAGGACTAACGAAGGGTCGCAACCCGAAATATCACCTATCCATGTTGTCCAAAGATGTTGCCTGAACTGTCAAATATTTCCAGCACTTTGTGTCCATTTTAATATTTTATGTATATTCCTTTCAATGTATGTGTTCAGATATCGTTGAACCACAGTCTGGCAATGATAAAATGGAGAACTAAAGTAATGTTAGGATGTTGGATTTCATTCCATGCGAATGCTTTATCACTTCTGCTCACGGAAGCTGTTATATCTGCCAATGCCATGATAAAAATGTTTTCATGGCTTGTATTCCCAGAAGAAGTTCAGCTTGAGCAGCATATTAATTTATTGTTGTGGGAACCAGGAGAGGATCCAATACCGTTCTCAGACTAACGGGCTGGTGGAGAGATTTAACAGCGCACTGATGTAAATGTTAAGTGCTTGTGTTGATTGGAAGCCGGTAATTGAGATAGAAATTTGCCATACATCTTCAGTTACTTCACAGACACCAAACTCATGTTGTTAATCAAAGAGCGAAACACAAAGTGCCGGGGGGATGCAGCAGGTCAGGCAGCATCTGCGGTGGGAATAGACAGTTGTACGGGGATAGGCGACGTTTCAGGTCGGGACTCTGAGAGTCATAGAGTCATAGAGTCTTACCGTTGAAACAGGCCCTTCCGCCCAACCTGCCACACCGGCCAACATGTTCCATCTACACTAGTCCCACCTGACTGCATTTGGCTCATATCTCTCTAAATCTGTCCTATCCATGTACCTGTCTAAATGTTTCTGAAACATTGTGATAGTACCAGCCTCAACTATATACTCCGGCAGCTCATTCCATGCAACAACCACCCTTTGTGAGAAAAAGATACCCCTCGGGTTCCTATTAAATCTTTCGCCCCCACCTTAAACCTATATCCTCTGGTTCTCAATTCCCCTACTCTGGGCAAGAGACTGCCCATTCCCCTCGTGATTTATTCCTCTCATGATTTTGTACACCTCTCTAAGATATTCCCTCATCCTCTTGCGCTCCAAGGAATAGAGTCCTAGCTTGCACAACTTCTCCCTACAGCTCAGGCTCTTGAGTCATGCAACATCCTTGTAAATCTTCTCTGCACTCTTTCCCGTTGACACGATCTACATCATGCCCAAAATGGAATATTACTATACTGTAAATGTAGCCTCACCAGCGTCTTGTTTAAATGCAGCATGATGTCCCAACTTCTATTATCAATATTCTGACTGATGAAGGCCAACGTGTCAAAAGCCTTTCATGACCATCCTATCTACCTTTGGTCCAGTCTGAAGAAGGGTCCTGGTGAAATGTCACCTGTCCATTTCCCTCCAAGGACGCTGCCTGACCCACTGAGTGCTATGTGCTCTGTTCAAGTTTCCAGCATCTGCAGTTCCTTGTATCACCCTTTTACTGCTCCAGAAGGTCTCACAGAACTCCCGTCAGAGAGAGGAGAAGTACTTCAAAGCGGGCATGTAGAAACATGGAAGTGCAGATGGTAGTTTACAAAAGAAGACAGAGTGCTGGAGTAACTCAGCGGGTCAGGCAGCATCTCAGGATAACATGGATAAGTGACATTTTGAGTCAGGACCCTTCTACAGACTGATTGTATGGCAGCGAGGGGGGGATGAAAGTTGGAAGTGAGCAGGGCAGGACAAAGCCTGGCAGGTAATAGACTGTGGAGTGAAAAATGTTTTGTTATGTGCAGTCAGCGGAAAGACTATACATGATTACAATCGATCCATCCACACTGTACAAATATAGGATAAAGGGAATAATGTTTAGTGTAAGTAAAGTCCAGTAAAGTCCAGTAAAGTCCAATTAAAGATTGCCTGAGGGTCTCCAACGACACAGATGGTAGCTCTGGATTGCTCTCTAGTTGGTGAGAGGATGGTTCAGTTGCCTAATAACAGCTGGGAAGAAACTGTACCTGAATCTGGAGGTGTGCGTTTTCACACTTCTGTACCTCTTGCATGTTGGGAGAGGGGTGAAGAGGGATTGTCCGGGTTGAGACTGGTCCTTGATTATGCTGGTGGCCTTGCCGAGGCAGGGTGAAGTGTAGATGATTCAATGGGAGGGAGGTTGGTTTGTGTGATGGTTTTGGCTGCGCCCACAACTCTCTGCAATTTCTTGGGGTCTTGGATGAAGCTGTTCCCAAACCAAGCGGGCGGTGATGCATCCCGATAAAATGCTTTCTACGGAGTATCTGTAGATATTGTTGGAAGTTGTTGGGGACATGCCGAACTTCCTAAGCTTTCTAAAGAAATAGAGGCAACGGTGTGTTGTCTTACCCATTACTCCAATACCAGCAGTCCAGGACAAATGGTGGAATATTGCAATTTTATATTTTACATTTGTGTTGCTTTTTAATGGTGGAAACTAAGCGCATGCCAACATAAGGTAACAGTTAAAAACAACGTGAACAGTTCAAGAGTATTAATTAGTTACAAATTGCTTTGGGGCAATTTGAGGCCAGTTCATTGGCTATATTTAAGAGGGAGTTAGATGTGGCCCTTGTGGCTAAAGGGATCAGGGGGTATGGAGAGAAGGCAGGTACAGGATACTGACTTGGATGATCAGCCATGATCATATTGAATGGCGGTGCAGGCTCGAAGGGCCGAATGGCCTACTCCTGCACCTATTTTCTAAGTTTCTATGTTTCTATCCTAAGGATGTGAAAGGGACTATACGAATGTAAATTATTTTTAAATTATTACTGCCAGCCAGAGGAATATGCTTAGCTTCGATCATAAGTGTTGAGTGGTAAATGAAATGTTATCAGGGTACAGGAGGCCTTTGTTAACTCGTCCTGGTGTATAGGATGCACGGTGGCACAGCTGGCAGTGTTGCTGCCTCACAGCGCCAGAGACCCAGGTCCAATTCTGAGTTTTCTTCGGTTTCCTCCCACATCCCAAAGACGTGCGGGCGTGGAAGTTAATTAGACAGTGAATTGCCCCCAGTGTGTCGGGAGAGGATGAGAAAGTGGGATAACATAGAATTAGTGATGTCAGCGTGGGCTCGGTGGGCCGAAGGGCCACTTTCCATGCTGTATCTCTAAACTAAACTTTGTGAACATCAACACAAATGGAACAATTGTTACCCAAAGGCAATTTCTGTGCTTAGACAGACTGAAAAATGGCTACCCCGTCAGACTCATAATGGGAATGGCTTTGAGACAGAGTACATTAAAAAGAAAAATCTAGATCATATTCAATTCACCTATTGGGCAAAAATGTTATTTGTTCCATTTCAAATATTAATGTAAAATATAAATATGATGTTTATGTGCAATTGTTGATTGGAATCCATCTGTAATGGTTTTTGTTTTATCAGTTTTGCTTTTCAATGCAAAATGATTTCTTGTTGAATAATGTCAATTTTGTGCAGCACAGTGGCGCAGTGGTCGAGTTGCTGCCTACAGCCCCAGATTCCTGGGTTTGATCCTGTCTGTGCAGGGTTTGTATGTTCAATATTTCAATAGTACTTTATCTGTCACATATGCAACTGCACAGTGACATTATTTTTGCATATTTACATATGCAGACGCCACCATTTTTGGCACCATTATTCAAAGTCTACATTCCGGTCGTTGTCCCTGTGATCGGGATGGTTTTCTCCGGGTGCTCCAGTTTCCTCCCACACTCCAAAGACGTGCAGGTTTGCAGGTTAATTGGCTTCAGCAAAATTTGTGAATTGTCATATCATATCATATCATATATATACAGCCGGAAACAGGCCTTTTCGACCCACCAAGTCCGTGCCGCCCAGCGATCCCCGCACATTAACACTATCCTACACCCACTAGGGACAATTTTTACATTTACCCAGCCAATTAACCTACATACCTGTACGTCTTTGGAGTGTACCTGTACGTCTCCAGTGTGTCGGATAGTGCTAGTGTATGGGGATTGCTGGTCACGGTAGGTCAAGGGGTCTGTTTCCACGCTGTAGCTCCAGTCTAAAGTCTAAAAGCCATTGGCAATATTTCTGAATTTCTACTGTAATTTTCATTTTATTCATTGAAAGACTGTTTAAGGGAGCACAATTAATCTGCCCCTCTTTGGAGTATCAAGCATTGAACTCGATTTGCTATGCCCGTTTTTTTGTCAAGTGAATAGAAACGTTCTTGTATTGGGAAAATAATTAATGAGGATAACAGAGCAAACATCTGTCCGTTATCAATTAAGCAATTAAACTTTGGCTTCCTGTGCACACTGTGGTTGAAGGAACCAATCTCAGCCACTTTGAACTATTAACTGCATCTTTAATGAGAAATTTCATTTTTCAGACACACCAGTTAGTGTGACTCCTCTTCAGAAATGTAGAGATGCCATCTTAGGTGATGAGGGTGTTGGAAACAAGATTGCCTGTTTTCTGTTGTCTACAGAGAACATAGAACATAGAACATAGTACAGCACAGGAACAGGCCCTTCAATCCACAATGTCTATGCCGAACATGATGCCGAGATCAACTTTAATCTGCCTGCACATGATCCATATCCCTCTATTCCCTGCATATCCATGTGCTTATTCAAAAGTCTTTTAAACACCAACATTTTATCTGCCTCAACACCACCCCTGGCAGCACATTCCGTTTGGGCACTCACCACCCTCTGTGTAAAAAACTTGCCCCGCACATCTCCTTTAAACTTTGCACCTCTCACCTTAAACCCATGCCCTCGTGTGTTTTATTTTTCCAACCTGGGTAAAAGGTTCTGACTCTCTACCATGTCCATGGCTTTCATAATGTTATAAACTTCTATCAGGTCTCCTCGCAACCTCCGACGTTCCAGAGAAAACAATCCAAGTCTGTCATTTCATCTTTGAAGGTCTTTTCTTCTATATTTGCTATTAAGGTCTCAGTTAGGGTGCAGTCCTGACCTCCCATCTACCTTATTGGAGTCATTTGAACTATCTTTAATTGAACTTTATCTTACACTATGTGTTGCACCCTTTATTCTTTATCTGTACACTGTGGACGGCTTGAATGTAATCATGTACAGACTTTTCTTTGACTGGATAGCACACAACAAATGCTTTTCACTGTACCTCAGTACACGTGCAATGATAAACTAAACAATAGCTAGAATTAATATGGCCAGTTTGAACCACTATCACGCAAAACACATACTGACCTGTAACTTGTGATTATTCACAAACTCACAAGTGGCAATAAATACAAAAAAATGTGCAAGAAACACTGCAATGAGGCAGTAAGGGAAATGTCTTTTGAACACCTTG
Organism: Rhinoraja longicauda; assembly: GCF_053455715.1. Classification (NCBI taxonomy): domain Eukaryota; kingdom Metazoa; phylum Chordata; class Chondrichthyes; order Rajiformes; family Arhynchobatidae; genus Rhinoraja; species Rhinoraja longicauda. Next base: position 46,986,119 of record NC_135960.1, on the reverse strand, counting down.
CTCACATTATGTTTTGCTTCTGAATTAAAGTCTCTAACATGAAAGAAAACTAGGACTAGAAACTTGCAAAGTACTGGAGTAACTCGGTAGGACAGGCAGCATGTGTGGAGGACATGGATAGGCGACATTTCAGGTTGGGACCCTTCTTCAGACTTGTTACATTGACTTATTTACTAATTTACTACCTACTTATAACTAATCAGCATCTATATTCTCCAGAGATGCTACCTGACCTTCTGAATTACTCCAGCACTTTGTGTTTCACTGAGTCTAAAGAAGAGTCCTGACCCAAAATACTGCCCATGTCCTCCACAGATGCTGCCTGACCCACAGAGTTACTCCAGCATTTTGTTTCACTCAAGACTCCAGCATCTGCGGGCGGCATCATGGGGCAGAATGGTGTAGCAGCGGTAGAGTTGCTGCCTCACAGCGCCAGAGGCCCGGGTTCGATCCTGACTAAGGGTGCTGTCTGTATGGAGTTTGTTCGTTCTCCCTGTGGGTTTTCTCCAGGTGCTCCAGTTTCCTCCCACACTCCAAAGACATACAGGTTTGTAGGTTAATTGGCTTCGGTAAATATTGTAAATTGTCGCTAGTCTGTCAGATAGTGCTAGTGAAACATTATAAAACTTTGATCACTGAAGATGAATGATGAGGCAGTATCTATTGAACTGAATTTAATCTGTTCTTTGCTTAAATGGAGATTAATTAACATACCCAGCAGTATGAACATTGAATTCTTCAATTTTAAGTAACTTCATCTTGCACTCCCCTCGCCGCCGACCCCCTCCCCCCCCCCAACCCCCCCCCCCCCACCAACCCCCCACCCCCCCCTCTCCCCTCCCTTCTTGCCCCCTTCCTCCTTTGTTGGTTTACTAGTTCTACAATTCTTCACATTGTTTCTCTGGAGAACACACCATCCCTAGTCAACAATGCACCTACCAGGCACCTCCCTGCCGGAGGTCATTTGCAGCCGGCCCAAATGCAATCTGTCCAGCATTTGAAAAGCCTCAGCATAACATCCTTGCCTTTACATTCTAGTTCTCTCGAAATTTTAGTTTAGTCTTGTTGATTGTCACATGCACAGAGGTACAGTCAAAAGCTTTTTGTGTGCTATCCAGTCAGCGGAAAGACTACACATGATGACAGTCAAGCTGTCCAGTGTACAGATACAAGATAAAGGGAATAACATTTAGTGCAAGATAAAGTCCAGTTAAGACCGATTAAAGATAGCCCGAGGGTCTCCAATGACATGGATGGTAGCTCAGGACCGCTCTCTAGGAAAACATAGTCCGAGTCTGGAGGTGTGCATTTTCAAACTTCTGTACTTCTTGCCTAATGGGGGAGATGAGACGTCCTTGATTATGCTGGTGACCTTGCCGAGGCAGCGTTTATTGTAGATGGAGTCAATGGGAGGGAAGTTGGTTTGTATGCATTGTCTGGGCTGTGTCCAAAACTCTCTGCAATTCCTTGCAGTCTTGGGTGGAGATATTCCCAAAACCATGCTGTGATGCATCCTGATAAAATGTTTTCCATGACGTATCTGTAGATCTTGGTGAGGGTTGTTGGGGACATGCCTAACTTCCTAAGCTTTCGAAGGAAGTAGAGGCTTTGGAGTGCTTTCTTGGCATTGCATTTGCTTTCTTTACTACCAACACAACCTGCAAATTATCCTGTGTAGGAAAGAACTACAGATGCTGGTTTAAAGCAAAGGTAAACACAAACTGCTGGAGTAACTCGGAGGGACAGGCAGCATTTCTGAAGAGAAGGAGTGGGTGACGTTTTGGGTCGAGACCCTTCTTCACCCGAAACGTCACCCATTTCTTCTCTCCAGAGATGATGCCTGTCCTGCTGAGTTACTCCAGCAGCTTGTGTCTACTTGCAAATTATCCTTTTGGGAATATATAAACGTCAAGATATTTGGTTATATGGAATAAGATTATTTGCTTCTGAGAAAAATTGATATAACATCTATTAACTCATGGCCAGATCTGTTTTGTTGGTTTAATGTCCATCATTGGTTTAACTTAGTATAAGAAAATAACTGCAGATGCTGGTACAAATCGAAGGTATTTATTCACAAAATGCTGGAGTAACTCAGCAGGTCAGGCAGCATCTCAGGAGAGAAGGAATGGGTGACGTATCGGGTCGAGACCCTAACACAAGGAATTGCAAATGCTAGAATCTTGAGTAGACAACAGCATTGTATCCCCACAATAATTTTTTTAATCAGTAAAAACACGGAGCTGAGAAACAAATTGTTTACCACCTCCTATTTTAGATTATCACGAAAGAGTGATCACTGAAAATATTATCATTTACGTACTGTTTACTTTGATGAACAAATTATTTGTGAGCAAAATTGTACTGTTGACACAAATCTTATTTAACATTGATAGGTTAGATCAGTATAACAAATAACACAATATGAATTGAGCAAATTTGATTTGATGATTAATATGACAATTCATCAAGGTTGTTAATTTAAGATAAATCGGTTAGTGAATCGTGAGCATTTTTATACTTGGGCAATTATACAGGAATTGTATCTTTCCAGCTATTATCAGGCAAATTAACCATCCTACCATTAACTAGAGAGCAGTCCTGAGCTACTATCCACCTCATTGGAGACCCTCGGACTATCTTTGACTTTACAGGACTTTATCTTGCATTAAATGTTATTCACATTATTCCCTTTATCCTGTATCTTTACACTGTGGATGGATTGATTGCAAGCATGTATTGCCTTTCTGCTGACTGATTAGCACGCAACAAAAGCTTTTCACTGTACCTCGGTACACATGACAATAAACTAAGCTCAAACTACATATGATGTTGCAAATAGCAGCTTGTTGACAGGAGTTTGTACTGCATAAACACATTAGGGGCGGCACAGTGATGCAGTGGTAGAGTTGCTGCCTTACAGCGCTTGCAGCGCCAGAGAACCAGGTTCAATCCCAACTACGAGTGCTGTCTTTAAGGAGTTTATACATTCTACCCATGACCGCATGGGTTTTCTCCAAGATCTTTGGTTTCTCCCACACTCCAAAGACATGCAGGTTTGTAGGTTAATTGGCTTGGTATAAGTGTAAATTATGTAAATTACATAAGGGTAATGTTAATGTGCGGGGATCGCTGGTCAGTGCGGACTTGGTGGGCCGAAGGGCCTGTTTCCGCGTTGTATCTCTAAACTAAACTAAAAATAAACAGTCAATACTACTTTATAATTCAGAGAAGTTAATTTGATGTAATTCACAAATAGGCTCAGTCTGGTGCTGCGCATGAAGTGATGTATAGTAGCTTTGTGGACATTTAATCAAATATCCTGGTTGAAAGAACTGTTGCTAAGGTCACTCTGTTGTAATTCAGACTGTTGCAGTTAAATGGAGTAAAGTCAAGTAAGTGCTTTCAAGAGAGAGCTGGATAGAGCTCTTAAGGATAGCGGAGTGAGGGGGTATGGGGAGAAGGCAGGAACGGGGTACTGATTGAGAGTGATCAGCCATGATCGCATTGAATGGCGGTGCTGGCTCGAAGGGCTGAATGGCCTACTCCTGCACCTATTGTCTATTGTCTATTGTCTATTGTCTAAGTGGGAAGATGTGATTTTAGTTGAGCAATCACACAATGCATCAGAAGGAACTGCAGATACTGGTTTACACTGAAGATAGAATGTGGAAGAAGTTATTTTACCAAACATGGAGGATCCTACACCTGTGCCCAATGTGGAAGAAGTGATTTTACCTAAAAATGTGGACAAAAGAAGGGTTTCGACTGGAAACGTCACCCATTCCTTCTATCCAGAGATGTTGCCTGTCCCGCTGAGTCAATCACATAATGCTGTTGGACTCAGGAAACCTCCCCCTAATCCATAATTTTACACGTTCTATGGAAGAGGCGACTAATAAGTGTTTTAAAGATAGACTCAGGCAGCATCTCTGGAGTAAAAGGATTTGTGACATTTCTGGTCGGGACTCTTCTTCTGTCTGAATTTATACCTCTATACTTCCTCTAGACTACACTTCTATTTTTTTACTTGCCTAATGACCATTTTTTCTTTCTTGTAATATCTTCTGTTTCATAATTTCTCCTGATTCTGACCGTCTTCCCTTTGCTCTATTCATTGTACTTGAGTTGAAAGATTGTATTTATGCATTGACCTGTGGTGTATCTAATCCTTTTGGAAAACATGCAAAAAAAAAGTGTTTCACTGTACTTTGGTACATGTGACAATAATAATGAACCTAAAGCTAAACCAAAACCTGTCACAAAATTTTGTTTCCACTAGTGGGAAAGTCTCGGATCAGAGGCCATAGCCCCAGAATAAGAGGACATATCTTTGGAAAGGAGATGAGTAAGATTTTGTGTAGTCAGAGGGTGGTGAATCTGTGGAATTCATTGTCATAGACGTCTGTGGCCAAGTCTATGGATATTTTTAAGCCGGAGATTAATAGATGTGTGATTAGTAAGGGCAATAGGGGTTATGGGGAGAAGGCAGGAGAATGGGATTGATGGGGAAAGATAGATCAGCAATCATTGAATGTCGGAGTGGACTTCATGGGCCGAATGGCCTAATTCTGCTCGTGTCACTAATGAACTTATGAACTTAATGGTAGAGAGAGCCCCTCTCACCATCAGCAAAGTGAAGTCATGGTGCTTGTTGGTAAGTTCTGGCAATGAGGCATTTGGACAGATACATGGATAGGAAAGGTTTAGAGTGATATGAGTCAAACATGGTCAAATAGGATTAGTGTAGATGGGGGCATCTTGGTGGGCATGGACGTTGTGTTGAAGGCCCTGTTTCCCTACTACATGACCCTGGGGGACATATTTATCTGAGGTCAGTGATGTAAAGGATACGTAAGCACCAAGCAGTGTTTTATTTTTGGCAGTATGCATATCAATTAAAAATCAAGCTAAATTTATCCCCAGAAAATTCCATCAATATACTCTTTTCTGTTTTGCTTCTGTGACTAATGAACTAATTTAATAAAATAATTACTTAAAAGTATAAAATTTGAGAAATTCGAAAATCTCGTTTTTAGCTTTTTAAAGGTACTGGTATGTCATATCCAAAAACTACTGAATCCTTTTGTCTCTATTTATGGTGTAAACTAACATCTGCAGTTCCTTCCTACTCTGTAAACGTGATTGTTTGATTGAAAGATACAGCATGGAATCAGGCCCTTTGGCCCTCTGAGTCCGTGTCGACAATCGATCACCCTTTCACACTAACTCTATGTTATCCCACTTTCCCATCCTCTCCCTACTCGCTACGAGTAATTTGCAGAGGGCCAATTAACTTACAAACAAGCACGCCTTTGGGATATGGAAGGAAACCGGGGCACCCGGAGAAAACCCACGCAGTCACAGGGAGAGCATGCAAACTCCACATAGGCAACACCCGAGGTAGGGATTGAACTCGGGTCTCTGGCACTGTGAGGTAGGGATTGAACTCGGGTCTCTGGCATTGTAAGGCAGCGGCTCTACCAGCTGTGCCACTCTGCTGCTCTTATTACTCTTAATTGCAAACAAATATATTAAAAAGGGTGAGGGATGTAGACACAAGAATCTTCAGATGCTGGTTTCCTGAGGTCAGGATTGAACTCTGGCGCTGTGAGGCAGCGGCTCTACCCGCTGCACCACTGTGCTATCCACATGAGAGGTATTACGGCCTCGGAAATGTATTGCCTAACTTCTCTTGTTTGCTTATTATTCGGATAAAAATCTTTTGCTGGACAATTTTGAGCTAGCAATCACTTCCCAATGAAATTACAGCAATCAAGAAATTAGACTCTTTAGCTTGTGGGCACAATCTGTATTAACATGGCTGCTCATTCGCTGATGTGATATTGTTATTCTCCAGAGAAAAACCTCATGCAATTGATCCATTGGAACTCAGAGTGGTTTGTTGACCTCTAGTAAGACAGACATTGCGATCCTCGACTTGGTAACCACAGAATTAATTACAACCTTCTCCACAGGATGTGTTTAAAATAACAGCGATCATTAGACCTTGCACTTAACTGCTGAGATGCTAATTCAGTTCGGGTCTCAGCTCACCTTCATCAGTCGGGTATTATGTGTAAGAGATAGGAAGTCGTAGGACTTTGGTTAGGCTGCATTTAGAATCATAATGTCTGAGTTTGACAGCACAGCAACAGGCCTTTCGGCCCAGGTTCATGCTGACCAAGATGCCCCATCTATACTAGTCCCACCTGATTCTGTTTGCCCCATATCCCTCTAACTCTTTCCTATCCATGTACCTGTCCAAAGGTATTTTAAATGTCACTATAGTTTCTTCCTCAACTACCTCCTCTGGCACCTCATTCCATATACTCACCATCCTCTGTGTGAAAAAGTTGCCCCTCAGATTCCCATTAAATCTTTCCCCACTGTGTCCTATGTCCTCGGTTTCTTAATTCTCCTACTCTGGGTCAAAGAGTACCCAATCTATTCCTCTCGTCTTATACACCTCTATAGGATCACTTCTCCTCATCCTACCCTCCAGAGAATATAGTCTTAGCCTGCCCAACCTCTCCCTATGGCTTTGGCTTGGAGTATTGCGTACATTTCTGGTCCCCCCATTGCGGGAAGGATGTTTGATTTTGAGTTTGAGTTTAGTTTATTGTCACCTTTACCGAGGTGCAGTGAAAAGCCTTTGTTGTGTGTGGAAAGACAATATATGATTACAATCGACCCGTCCGCAGTGTACAAATAAATGATAAAGGGAATAACCTGAATAAGGTTTAATGCAACATAAAGTCCAGTAAAATCCGATCAACGATATCCCGAGGGTCTGTTGGCGTAGACATTTAAAAGAGTGGAGCGAGTATAACCCGTGATTGGAGATGGTGACCAGCGCACAAAGAGTCACCTGACTTGGGCACCATCTTGGATTGTGGAGGCATTGCATCGAATGTAGAGGGTCACCAGAATGATGCCTTGATTTAGTGGGTATTAGCAATCAGGCGAGGTTGGACAAACTTGTTTTTGTTTCCTCTAGATCATCAAAGGTTGAGGGCAGACCTGAGAGAAGTATATAAAGTTATAAGAGGCATTGACAGTCAGTACCTTTTTCCCAGAGTGGAACTGACTACATTAAATCAGTTTGCACATTCTCCCTGTGACCATGTGGGTTTCTTCCGGGTGCTCCGGTTTCCTGCCACATCCCAAAGATGTGCAGGTTTGTAGGTTAATTGGACCTCTGTAAATTGCCCTCCACTGTGTAGAGAGTGGGTGAGAAGGTGGGATAACATTGGACTAGTGTGAACTCGTGATTGATGGTCGGTGTGGGCCGAAGAGCCTGTTTCTATGTTGTATCTTTCACTCAAACATGTTTAGTGGTTTTGGTGACTGCAATAACTCTGCTTTTTCCTCATAAATACTGCCTAACCTGTTGAATATCTCCAATTTTTAAAATGTTTTTATTTGATCTTGTTACGGAGTCAGTGTTTTTTGGTTATGGTACACCAGAACTTCTAAAAAGTTGAAAGCCAAATTTTATTTTTTTGAATTTTATATGGTTTATACTTTATTAGTTATTAGCTTATTGAATTAGAGGTTGATTGGTCACAACATCAAAACAGAAGAGGGTATATTCATGAAAAAAATTGTTGATAAATTTAGCTTAATTTATCATTGGTAGGTGTACTGGCATCTTTTAGCCTACAAAAAAGCACTGCTTGGTATTTACGAATCCTTTATCTCACTGACTTCAGATTTAAAGATATCCTATAGACATATAGCACAAAGCTGGCCCAACTTGTCCATGCCGACCAAGATGCCAAGTTGTCCCATTTGCCCACGCATGGTCCATATGCCTCTATCCTTTTCCTTTCCAAATACCTGTGCAATTCCTCATCAGCAGAACTCACCAACAAGCACCGAGACCTGTCTTGGCTGGCAGTGAGAGGTGACCTCCCAGTCTGATCCTTCCTTTATCATCTGTGTCTTACTACCGATGCATTCTGTCCTTGGGACGGCTGCTATGGAGGGGAAACAGCTGCCCACCTCTTCACAGAGTGTGGATTTGCAAAGAGGGTCTGGAAAAGGTTTCAAGGGTCCTTGTCACGGTTCATCCTGAACAGCTACGTAACAGAGAACTCTCTGATTAGGAGGCTGTTCCCGGGGATACACTCGGAGATGGATGTCAGGTGCTGCTGGAAGACCATCAACTCGGTGAAAGGCTGTCTTTGGTCTGCCCGAAACTTGTTGGTCTCCCAGCAGAGCGAGATGTCCATCAGGGAATGTTGCCGACTGGCCCCCTCCAGACTGCAGGAGTAGGTGCTGAGGAACGCACTGAAGCTTGGTGCAGCCAACGCAAAGCTCTGTGGGGAGGACCATAGTCTAGGGTCCTTCTGCTGCTGCCCCAGAGTAGGGGAATTGAGAATCAGAGGGCATAGGTTTATAGTGAGGGGGGAAAGATTTAATAGGAACCTGAAGGGTAACTTTTTCACACAAAGGGTGGAAGGTGTACGGAACAAGCAGCCGGAGGAGATAGTTGTGGCAATGTTTAAGAAACATTTAGATAGGTGCATGGATAGGACAGGTTTAGAGGGATAAGAGCCAAAGTCAGGCAGGTGGGACTAGTGTAGATGAGACATGTTGGCCAGTGTGGGCAAGTTGGGTCAAAGGGCCTGTTTCCACGCTGCAAGACTATGACTTTATTAACTAATAAGGATGAATACTTAAAGGAAAACTGTAAAAATCTATCACCCTAAAATAGAAAGAATTATTAGTTCAATCAATGAATTCATTTTTATTTTTTAACTTGGACATTGAACATGTTCATAAAACAAAGAATTTTAGGAGCAAAAGACATGTATAAATGAATGATGATTTAGAGTGACTTGCCTGCCGACTGTCTGCAATATTTCCAACGCAGGTAGTGGTGCTGGTCAAGCTCTCTAAGTATGTAAAAGATCTCTAAACAAACATTAGAATCAGGTGAATTACCAAACGTAAGGGTAAATGGAATAATTATTCAGGTGAACAGATTATTAATGACATTTTCTTATCATTTCCCACGTGTTCAGAATATAATATCCAGAGCAAGAGAGCCATTCTTTTCATCTCATTCCTCCTTTTGCTGCTTACTGCACTTAATTCGTAAAGTAAAGCATCTATTTTTGAATTAGGAACCTGCCAGATTTTCTAAAACATCGTTTGTTTTTTTTTGCCCCCCCTTCCAATATAATTTCTTTGGTTAATAAAGATGGTTTATGCATTAACTTATTTTCAACTTGCAAGTTCTGAAAGTGGGCTGAATTGGGAACTAATTGCCAAGGTTCTGTGGGTAATTTTAACTAGGATAATTATTATGCAAAGCATACCCACCCAGAATGTTTGCATAACTATCACAAGCGCTTTCATAAATGATGCTTTAATTAGTCTTAATTAGAATTTGTTTAAGTCAGCAGGGAATCCAAAGCCCGTGAAATGATGTATGTAATAAGCATCAGGCTCACTTTTTACTTAGGGAATAGAACTGACAAAATCACATCACATTAAATTGATTCAGTCAGAATTAAAATTCTTATGGTATTAATTAAATGGGGTATCTCATTAGCAAGCTGCAAAGCGACAGAGAGACGTTTCTGTGACCAGATGTGGCTTTGTAGTAATGTTAAAGACCATCAGACCTTCCAGTGTCCAAAGATCACTGTTTTAAGACTCAAATAGACAAACGGTACCGTTAGCTGATAGTGTCTCGACTGCCCAGCTTTGTGAATTAGAATGTTGTTCAATGCAATATAAATAACATTAGATAAATATTAGACCTAGCTAAATTCATTAATTCTCATAAATTATAGGGTACCTTGTGCCCATTTTAAGTCTGAAGAAGAGACCCGACCCAAAATGTCGCCGAAACATGTTCTCCAGAGATACTGCCTGACCCGTTGAGTTACTCCAGCACTTTGTGTCTTTTTTTGTAAACCAAGCACTTGCCCAGCTTTGTCCTACCCCTCCTCTCTTCCAGCTTTTACTCCTCTTCCACCCACCGCAATCAGTCCGAAGAAGAGTTCCGACCCAAAACGTCACCTATCCATGTTCTCCACCTCACCCGCATGACTTTTTGCAAACCAGCATCAGAAACATCTTCTGTCTACATCTCTCACCCATTTTAAGATATATCTTTGCAATTAAGAATAATAAGGGCAGCACGGTGGCGCAGCTGGTAGAGCTGCTGCCTCACAGCGCCAGAGACCTGGGTTCGATCCTGACCATGGGTGCCTTCTATGTGTGGAGTTTGTACATTCTCATTACAACCATGTGGGTTTCCTCCGGGTGCTCCAGTTTCCTCCCACATCCCAAACACATGCGGGTTTGTAGGTTAATTGGTCCTCTGTAAATTTCCCCGTGTGTAGGGAGTGGATGTGAAAGTGGGATAACATAGAACTAGTGTGAACGGGATGATCGATGACTGGGGTGGACTCAGTGTGCTAAGGGGCTGGTTTACATGCTGTATCTCTAACCTGAACTGCATTAAATAATAACTGAAGCATATTGCTGCATACCCATCAGGTATATGACTTCTAGAGTCTGTTCAAGGATATTTCGATGTACCAAGGTTCCACTCTAAGGCAGCTTTTGTTTGATTAATTTGGAGGTAAAAGTAGTTAAACCCACTGTCTGTACAATCCCTACTTGAATATCCAAGTATATGATACACAAATGCAATTTTCGTGTTTTTTGGCGATTTTCCATGCTGGTTTGATAAGCGATGCAATGAACATTGTTGGCACTATTGAGATGATGGATGAACAGCCTTGCAAGTCTTATTCAAATAGGTGACTTCCTATTTTTGTGGAGGATTAATGGATTGCGTCTCTGTATCTGGTCTGACGCACTTTTGAAAAGTATTTTGCTTCACAAGGACTCATTACCGCTGTGTCACCAGCTCCCGTCGATTGATTAAAAACTTATTTTAGCAAAAATAAATGGTTCCCTAACACAGGTCCGCCACCAATTTTCTGACAACTGGTGCCTCCTTTAATCCAGATAAAATTACGAGAGTGCACTTGAAATCCCCCCCAGAAGCCCCTCAAAAATGTGGTGCCTAGTCCGGCCTTGACCACATTGGGACATCCGTGGCCGATCGGTGGGTCGAATTTGCCCCCTGTGGCTGGGGCTCTGGAACTCCGGCCCAGCCAGAGCCGACAGATCCGTTCCCATAGCTGATCAAACCCGGGTCTCTGGCGCTGTTAGACAGCAAATCTACCGCTGCCCCACCGTGCCGCCCCTGCTCTTTATGTAGTGCACCAAGCAGGTCTATGGGCTACCAACCCTCCCCCATCCCAGCACAGAGGACCTTGCTCTTGGCATGTGTCAGCAGACACACTACATTGCATGAGGTCCATTCAAGAATTGCACTGGATCCTTTGTAGCACATGCTTCCGAGGATAAAACAAAGAGTTTTTCACTGCACCTCGGTACAAATGACAATCTCCAGACCAAGAAAAGACCAAGTTTGTCCAACCTCTCCTCATAACTAACACCCCCTAATCCAGGCAGCATTCTGGTAAACCGCTTCAGCACCCTTTCCAAGGCATCCACATCATCCGCTTTTAGTATAACATTGAGTGTAAAATGCCACCATGAATTAAAATACCTTTTATTGCATATCCTCTTTACATTTCAATACTTTAAAACAAAAAAGTGCACAATAATCTTAATTACCTCAACCTTGCCATAAATTTCAATTTTAAATGACATAAATTCATTGATAGTAATATTCAGCCACAAAATGTTTTTAAAGGTCCCCATAACATTAATGATTTAACTAGATTAGAAACATAACATTTGAACTTTAATTTTAAAATGAAGATATCATTTGTTATAATTGTCAACTGTGGCCCAAGCAAATAAGAGTGCTTTTTTTTTTACAGTGGAGTGTATGTTTTTTCTTACCAAAGAACTGAAAGCGTGGCATCAAAGGTGCTAGTTGTAATGAATAATAGATTCTTCATATGCCTGAAAATTAAACCGCTTTCAGTAGATTTACAAGAAAGTGTGAATTGTCGAGGATTAATAATTTACCACAATTTAGGATCAGATTCATACTCAGAGGATGAGTTATTCAATAACAAGGCATATTATCTCATTCATCAATGTTCACCTCAGGAACTTTGATCTGTGGAGAGCACTTTCTTCAATTTCAGCTAAAATATTGCAAACGGTTGTGAAATCAATGGTAAGTTGACCCGGGCGCCTGCTTAGTGTTATTTAAGTACGTTTGTGCTGCACTGAATGCTTGTAGATTTAAGTTTTGTTCATTTTAGACTTCGTAAGTCTTAGGAGCAGAAGTGGGCCATTCGACCCATCGAGTCTATGACTTTAGAGATACAGTGTCAATAAAGGCCCTTTGGCCCACCGAATCCGCTCTGACCAGCAATCACCACGTACACTAGCACTATCCTACACATTAGGGACAATTTACAATCTTTATCGAAGCCAATTAACCTACAAACCTGTGCCTGTTTGGGATATGGGAGGACCCAGAGAAAACCCACGTGGTCTCAGGGAAAGCATATAAACTTTGTACACATAGCACTCTCAGTCAGATCGAACCTTGGTCTCTAGCGCTGTAAGGCAGCAATTCTACTGCTGCGCAACCGTGCTGGCCTAAATGACTGGTGTATTTGCACAAATCTTTATCCTGCAATAGGATATTCCTCCCACATTCCAAAGATATAGATTTGTAGGATAATTAACTTTGGTAAAAAAAATAAAAAATTGCCCCTAGTGTGTAAGATAGTGTTAGTGTATGGGGTAATTGCTGGTCGGCGAGGGCTCGGTGGGCCGAAGGTTCTGTTTCTGAGCTGTATCTCTAAAACTAAAACTGAGCCACACACACTCACACAGACTGACACATACAATGCTTGTTTAAACAAAACTAAACACTAAAAAGTTAATACTGAAACTAAATCACATACCCACACGCATATTTATGCCTCTGTATGTTTATATAAGTGTGTGTATGTTTGTACATATAGACATACACATTTATATATACATATTGTGTATATATATTCATGTGTGTGTGCGTGTGTGTGTGTGTGTGTGTGTGTATACACACACACACGTGAATATATATACACAGTATGTATATATATATATATACACGCACAGACACACACACACACACACACACACACACACATATATATATATATATATATATATATATATATATAAATATATATTTATCTCCACTATATATTCGATGTTTGAGTTAAATAATCTGATGTCAAAGCTCGTGTATAATAGTGGATTTGGAACCATTTGGAGTGCCGATCTTTTTAGCCATGCTTGGATGAGTTGGCTACTAACATAATACAGCAACCTACAATAACACCTCAGCAACTTCATTAACTCACTTTCCAAAACAGTATTCCATCCCTCCCATTTATCCACTAACTCAATCAAAAATCTGCTGGGTATAGATGTTCTGCATCGCATCATGGTAACTGAGCATATGAGCCACTAATGCCCGGCTCTGCTGCCTTTTTAACAATAATAATCCACATGCTTCTTATGATTCTGTGATAAAAACCTGTACTGTAATAGGTTTCACCAATTTTAATGCTTTATTTTCATTAAGAAACTGTCAAAACAATGAAAATGCATGTTCTTTTGGGATTTACCTCATGAGAAAACAATCCCATGGGCTTTATATATATTTTGTTTTAAGCGAATCTCTTAACAGCATTCAATATGATTGATTAGAGTCACAATATAATTCCTAAGTGCAGAAATCAGTTAATAAACATTCTGCCAAAAGTCTTCTTCTTTCTCCATAAGGGGTTTTTTTCCAAACAAATAGCGACTTAATAGTATGTACAAGATCTTAATTTGTGAGTTTGCATCGTCTTTTGTACTTTTCCACATTGTTCCTTTACTGTTTTGTGTTTTCGTAGATTGAATCAATCTTTCAAAACTAGGAATAACAAAGAGTATTTGCATGAAGTAGAACACTAGCTATTCTAAACAAAGTGCTGGAGGAACTCAATAATAGGTCAGACGGCATCTGAGGAGGGAATAAACCGACAATGTTTTGGGTTGGGACCCTTCTTCTTGAAGAAACAATGAACATGCAGAGTGAAGATGGGTCCCGGCTCGAAACGTTGCCTGCCATTTCCTCTCCACAGATGCTGCCTAATCCACTGAGTTCCTCCTGTGCTTTGTGTTTTGTTCAAGATTCCAGCATTTACCTCATTTTACCTCATTGAAATTTACGAATAGTTGAGATGTGGAGAGGATGTTTCCACTAGTGGGAGAGTCTAGGACCAGAGGGCACAGCCTCACGATAAAAGGATGTACCTTTAGAAAGGAGATGAGGAGGAATCTCTTTAGTCAGATGGTGGTGAATTTGTAGAATTCGTTGCCACAGACATCTGTTGAGGTCGTCATTTGGGTAATTTTAAGGCGGAGATTGACAGATTCTTGATTAGTTAGGGTGTCAAGGGTTATGGGGAGAAGGCAGGAGAATGGGGTTGAGAGGGAAAGATAGATGGCGGAGTAGACCTAATGCGCCGAATGGCCTAATTCTGCTACTTTGACTGATGAACTTATGCAGTTCCTTGTTTCTCCAGCGATCCTATGTTTTCCTACTGATTTGGTATGGTGTGTTTAAAATCGAAACATGATTTATTTACATTCTTCACATCAGAACAACAATTGGTTGTTCTATCAATTTGATTCTGGTTTTTGATTATCTCTTTGAATTCTGTGTCTGAAATCTCTCCTCATTTACTCTGGTATTTGAAGTTGAACCCAATTAATTATGTAGAAAGAATTCATACTAACTTCTGAAGATTAGCTCTGACGTGATTGTCTTTAGCACACAGTATGATTAAGACTAGTGCATATTTAAGGTTGGAAATCAATGCCTTAGTTGGAAGAGCACCAAATGTGACATTTTTATATCTGAATGGGAATCAAAACATAATTTATAGCTGAAGAAATCACAGACATTTCAAAATTATTCAAGTAGTTGATCTCAGTATTTCAGTCCTACTGGAGTAATCCAATTGATTCATAAATATAACGTATATTTATATATAAATTTACAAGCATATAAGTTTGTAACTTATATAAGTTTACAAGCATACATATACATGGTGCAGCTGGTAGAGCTGTTGCCTCACAGCGCCAGAGACATGGGTTCGATCCTGACCTCGGATGTGCTGTCTGTGTGTGGAGTTTGGACGTTCTTCCCGTGACAGGCAGCATTTCTGGAGAGAAGGAATGGGTGACGTTTCAGGTTGAGATGCTTCTTCAGACCGAGAATCAGGGGAGAGGTTGACATGGAGATATGGAAGTGAAATACGGTGAAATAAGAGATATGGTGTGAAAACTAGAGATCAAAGGGGAAGTCGATTAAGGAAAATGTAGAATGGATCATAGTTAGCGATGGGGAAGTTGACGACAAGGCATATAATTTAATAAGCAGTGAAACTAGTCGGAGAACTAGGATGGGTGAACTGAAAACTTCCTCCCCTCCAAAGTTGATAGAAAAGGCCACTGCAGTAAAATCTTTTACTGTGAAAGGTCTCTGCTATGTCTATGGCTCAAAATAACGAAGCAATATTGGACAATAATTGCAGTTGGCAATAAACCCTTGTAAGAACAAATAGAGTGATCCTCCAACACAGTCAGAGAGCCAAATGTAAACTTCGTAAAATTAGTTTTATCTCTCTTCAAGACTTTGAAACTCAGACTAGTCATGGTGCAGGTTCTTTAAAGTCATTTGAAATGGTAAATGGCGGCACGGTAGCGCAGCGGTAGAGTTGCTGCTTTACAGCGAATGCAGCGCCGGAGACTCAGGTTCGATCCTGACTACGGGTGCTGCACTGTAAGGAGTTTGTACGTTCTCCCCGTGACCTGCGTGGGTTTTCTCCGAGATCTTCGGTTTCCTCCCACACTCCAAAGACGTACAGGTATGTAGGTTAATTGGCTGGGTAAATGTAAAAATTGTCCCTAGTGGGTGTAGGATAGGGTTAATGTACGGGGATCGCTGGGCGGCACGGACTTGGAGGGCCGAAAAGGCCTGTTTCCGGCTGTATATATATGATATGATATGATATGATAAATATTAGAAACGGCACAGCTCGCAGTTGGTAAAACTGCTGCCTCACGCCACTAGAGACCCGGGTTCGATCCTGGCCTCGGGTTACGTCTGTGTATGGAGTTTGCACGTCCTCCCTGCGACATCGTGAGTCTCCACCCACATCCCCAACACACGCGAGGTTGAAGGTTAATTAACCTTCGTAAATTACCCCTGATGTGTAGTCAGTGGACGTGAAAGTGGGACAACATAGAACTCGTGTAAACAGGCGGTTGGTGGTTGCCGATGGGCCGAAGGGCCTGTTTCCAATCTGCATTTTTAAACTAAACTAAATTTAAAAAATAGCTGCGCATGTTGCTGCATGTTCATCTGGAATAGTGTATCTCTAAAACTAAAACTAAAACTCTTAAAACAATGACTCAACAGATGATTTGGGTTTATGTGCACTCAATATTTAAAAATGAATATATTATTGAATATTATTGAATTACATCTATCCAAATTTCTGTAATCCTTGTGTCTGAGTTTGCAATATACCTTCAAATTTAAAAAATATTACCAGGTCTTTAGTGCACAATTATATTTACAGGAATGCACTGTCGAATCAAATTTTGACAAGTGAATTGCTTTATTACTTTCCCTTTGCATGGGCGGCATTGGGCAAAATCAGAAAATGGTTCTTCGTGTTGGAAGCTCTAGTTTGTCGAGGGATTGACCCACCAGAGGGAGGTTGTCAGTGGCGATGATTCATCCACATTATCTGCGGCAATGCCTTTACCTGTGCCATCTGTGTTTAAACACTGTAAATGAAACCTCCCTGTGACTGTCATACAAATCAGGGTGAGCACCAAGGTCAGACTAAAGGGGAGACGTGGGACATTGAGAGGATGTTCAGTCATGTGCCGTTCTTAAACACAGTACAAGTCTTCCACGTCCCAAGACATTCCCAGCCTGAAGCAGTCGGAGGTCCATCGGGACACATGTATTATGGCTGGGTTAATTTACTGATTAATCCCCAGTCAGTGGTTTGTGTCTTCCCCCAGATGGCCAATTAAAATTACAACTGGCAGAAGAGCTGCCCTGTTGGCAGCTTGCTGTGGGCCGCGACTTGGGGCATAAACAGAAGGCGTGGAGCCGCCCTTGCTGAAGCTGTCGGCTTCGATCAAAGACATTGCCTCCTAACTGCTGCCTGGAAATTGGGATATATGGGTGGCTCGCTGTTATTTACACTCGAGAGCCAGCGGTCTCCGAGCTGCTTCGGTATTCCAGCCGTGGCCGACTCTCGCTCACAGCGAACACCGCAAAGAGAATAAGCCAGGGGCAAACCTGGCTAACTGCTTCTGAAATGTAATAGCCTTTCTCCTGATCCCAGGCCTCGAAGGATTGATGATCTAATATCATTCGCTTCCTCACAATATAAAAAATAATTTAACAGTTTTTTGCATAAATCAAACACAAAACACCCTTCTAAAGCCGATGAAAAGAAGGCTTGTGAATGTATTTAAGAGCTTACAGCCCAGTAGCTGTAATAAAAACCAGCATTAACCTAACTTCTCCCTTCTGCTCTCAACTCCCTCAATATTATTCCTAGTTTGTTATTGATGTATCGCTTGATGTATTCCAAGCATATTTACACCTGTAGGTAACGGACACTTAACCCCACGTATTACTTCTTTGTACAGCAAAGAGATTTATTTTAGTTTCTGCACACCTCCAGATTCGGGGACTGTTTCTTTCCGGCTGTTATCAGGCAACTGAACCATCCTACCAACAACTGGAGAGCGGTCCTGAGCTACCATCTACCACATTGAAGACCTAAATACTACCTTTAATTGGACTTTACTGGACTTAATCCTGCACTAAACGTTATTCCCTTTGTCCTGCATCTGTACATGGTGGACGGCTCAATTGTAATCATGTATAGTCTTTCCGCTGACTGGTTAGCGCACAACGAAAGCTTTTCACTGTACCGTGCATTCACCATATCAGTTCCAGGCTGTTGCAACTAAATTAAATATAAAGTAGTATAAGAAAATAACTGCAGATGCTGGTACAAATCGAAGGTATTTATTCACAAAATGCTGGAGTAACTCAGCAGGTCAGGCAGCATCTCGGGAGAGAAGGAATGGGTGACGTTTTGGGTCGAGACCCTTCTTCAGACTGATGTCAGGGGGGCGGGACAAAAGACGGATATAGGTGGAGACAGGAAGATAGAGGGAGATCTGGGAAGGAGGAGGCGAAACATAGAAACATAGAAACATAGAAAATAGGTGCAGGAGTAGGCGATTTGGCCCTTTGAGCCTGCACCGCCATTCAATATGATCATGGCTGATCATCCAACTCAGTATCCCGTACCTGCCTTCTCTCCATAACCCCTGATCCCTTTAGCCACAAGGGCCACATCTAACTCCCTCTTAAATATAGCCAATGAACTGGCCTCAACTACCTTCTGTGGCAGAGAATTCCACAGATTCACCAATCTCTGTGTGAAAAAAAACGTTCTCATCTCGGTCCTAAAAGACTTCCCCCTTATCCTTAAACTGTGACCCCTTGTTCTGGACTTCCCCAACATCGGGAACAATCTTCCTGCATCTAGCCTGTCCAACCCCTTAAGAATTTTGTAAGTTTCTATAAGATCCCCCCTCAATCTTCTAAATTCCAGCGAGTACAAGCCGAGTCTATCCAGTCTTTCTTCATATGAGGTCTTCGCTGAACACCTGCGCTCGGTCCGCATTGACCAAACTGATCTCCCGGTAGCCGAGCACTTCAACTCCCCCTCCCACTCCCAGTCTGACCTCTCTGTCATGGGCCTCCTCCAGTGCCATAGTGAGGCCCACCGGAAATTGGAGGAACAGCACCTCATATTTCGCCTGGGCAGTTTGCAGCCCAGTGGTATGAACATCGACTTCTCCAACTTTAGATAGTTCCTCTGTCCCTCTCTTCCCCTCCTCCTTCCCAGATCTCCCTCTATCTTCCTGCTCCACCTATATCCTTCCTTTGTCCCGCCCCCCTGACATCAGTCTGAAGAAGGGTCTTGACCCGAAACATCACACATTCCTTCTCTCCCGAGATGCTGCCTGTCCTGCTGAGTTACTCCAGCATTTTGTGAATAAATATAAAGTATATTGTTCATTGTTTATTTAGCTGTATAAACTGAGGCCAAGCAATATTTCCACTAGTGGGAGATTCGAGAACCAGAGGGCACAGCCTCAGAATAAAAGGACATACCTTCAGAATAGAGGAGAAATTTATTTAGTCAGAGGGTGGTGAATCTGTGGAATTCATTGCCACAGATGGCTGTGGAGGCTAAGTCATTGGGTATTTTTAAGGCAGAGATTTGCAGATACTTGATTAGTAAAGGTGTCAGGGGTTATGGGAAGAAGGCAGGAGAATGGAGTTGAGAGGGAAAATAGATCAGCCGTGATTGAATGGCAGAGTAGACTTGATGGGCCGAATGACCTAATTCTGGTCCGAGAACATGAACTTATGAACTTATGAAAGTCAAGTCACTTGACATTTTCAAAGCATAGGTTCTGCATTAGTAAGGGCGTCAAAGGTTACGGGGAGAAGGCAGGAGAATGGGGTTGAGAGGGAAAAATAGATCAGCCATGATTGAATGGCGGAGTAGACTTGATGGGCTGAATGGCCTAATTCTGCTCCTATTTCTTATGGTCTATGGTCTAAGTAACAGTCTAAGAGGAATAATTCTATTTCAATGACAGAGGCTACATTTCATTGTAACTCATATCATCTCCATAAGCATGTTTATATGTGACTACCGTTTCCATAGCAACCTAGTGAATGCTGAGGCTACAGGAACAGCCACAAATGAGTTCAGGCATACCTAGAAACAAGGAAATGTGATTAACGAACATGCTCACCATTAAGACTGATGCTAAGGTGCCATACTGAGTCTACTGAGAGCAGATTAAGAAAGAAACACTTAACTGTACCCATGTTTTAATTGAGCAACTCTATTTAAAGCCATTCACATTATAATTTTACAATTGAAAAGAACCTTCAGAGCATTTACAATCCATTTTTTGTTAAAATTGGCAATTGAATTAAATTTCAATTTATTCAGAATTACTGCAGTGATTACATTTCATTCTTGCCAGAAATCCATATTAAGAAAGGGTGATAGACTTACATTTATAAAACATTTTTCATGACTTCGAAATGACCCAAAGCATTGTTCAACGAATAATGTACTCTTGAAATGTGGTCACCTTGGCAATTTAGAAAATGCAGCGGCTAACAGTGAAAACACAGTCAGAAGTGATATAAATAATGATGCCAGGACTAAATTTGATAGCTCCAAACATAGATGCACCATTGCAACCTTTGCCTGCTCTCCCAATCAATGCTGCACATCAGCCAACAGTAAGCATCTGCAATTCTACACGGCAGAATTACATACTCATGGTTGCTCGGGAAGGTGTGATCTCAAGAGGAAAACATTGTGGAGAGATAAGGAATTGGTTAAATGAGTAGGGTGGAGGAAGGAGCAGGGGGGGGGGGAAGTGAGGGGATTAAGTGTGGAAGATAATTAAAATTAGAGAATTCAATGTTCTTGAAGAAGGGTTCTGACCCGAACTTTTTCTCCACAGATGCTGCCTAACCTGCAGAATTACTCCAGCACTTGGTGTCTATCTTTGGTATAAACCACCATCTGCAGTTATTTGTTTCTTCATTCTGTTTGATGTATGGACCATTATCATATAACAATGTTTCGATGGAGGTACAAGGAACTGCAGATGCTTGTTTACACAAAAGGACACAAAGTGCTGGAGGAACTCAGCATGTCAGGCAGCACCTCTGGAGAACATGGATAGACGATGTCTCGGGTCGGGACCCTTCTTCAGACTCTTTATCATACAACAATGTTTTGACGTAGAAGTTCTGGGCATTTTGAAAGGCTGGTATTTGGGTTTCATTCCAAGAGCGGTTTTGACATTGACATTTCCAAATGACTTGAAGGTGACTACAGACTTGGTGGAACCAGGACTGTTATTTCTCTGTAGATTTGTGAGCCTAGACCAGGCTGAATAGCCAGACTAGGCTGTCCACTAGCCATATCAATCAACTGAGAAATAATAGTCAGATACAGTATAAATTAATTGTGGTCTAATTATTTATTTCTCTGCAAAGAATAAATTCCATCATTTTTGTGTTTCTGTATGAATGTTTGTAAGTCAAAGGAGCAGAATTAGGCCATTCAGTCCATCGAGTCCACTCCACCATTCAATCACGGCTGATCTATCTTTCCCTCTCAACCCCATTCTCCTTCTCCCCATAAGGCTTGACACCCTTACTAATCAGAAATCTGTCAATCTCCACCTTAAAAATATCTATTGACAGCCTCCAAAGCCATCTGTGGCAATGAATTCCATACTTTCACCACCTTCTCACTAAAGAAATTCCTCCTCATCTCCTTCCAAAAGGTGCGTCCTCTTATTCTGAGGCTATGGCCTCTGGTCCTCGACTTTCCCCACAAGTGGAAACATCCACTCCACATCCACTCTATCCAGACCTTTTCATTAGCTTTCAGACTGTTCATTTTTAAAGTCCCATTTGCTTCCCACAACTTGCTGAGTTTAGTTTAGTTTAGAGATACAGCATGGAAACAGGCCCTTCAGCCCACCGAGTCTACGCCGACCATAAATTACCCGTTCACAACTAGTTCAATGTTATCAGACTTCGTCATCCACATTCTACGCACTTGCGGGTAATTTATAGATGATAATCAATATTCAAACCCGCATGTCTTTGGGATGTGGGAGGAAACTGGAGCTCCAGGTGCCCATCTAAAAGCCTATGGCTTCACGGTTCACGCCTCTTCCCTCCTCCCCTTCTAAACTCACAGCCCTTTGCCCTCTCACCTCTTGCCCTTGTTCCACCATCTGCCAATCCAAATCCCGTTCGCCCCCAGGGCGCCACAGTGGTGCAGCATGTGGACCTGCTGCCTCAGTACCAGAGACCCATTGTCCTGCCTTCTCCCCATCACCCCTGACGCCTTTACTAATCAAGAATCCTTCAATCTCCATTCAAGAGTCAGTCAATCTTTTCAAAGAGAACTTTTCTTTGAGTTTAGTTTATTATTGTCACGTGTACCGAGGTACAGTGAAAAGCTTTTTTGTTGCGGACCTTGCATGTGGACCTACAATATGGGAGCTACAATGGGTATTGTTAAGGCGGAGATTGACAGGTTCTTGATTAGTAAGGGTGTCAGGGGTTATGGGGAGAAGGCAGGAGAATGGAGTTGAAGGGGAGAGATAGATCAGCCATGATTGCTTTGCGCAGTAGACCCAATGGGTCAAATAGTCTCATTCTGCTCCATTGACTTATGAACTGGGTATTTATGAACTTATCCAAGTCATTTTCTGGGTATTTTTTGAAGGAGGTCGTTCCTCTTTCGGATACTTGAAAGAAATATTTCAGGGGGATGTGGACACACAGAGGACATGTCTGGCAGCGTCTCTAGAGAACACGGATAGGTGACATTTTCATTCATAGAGTCATAGAGCCATAGAGTGGAAGCAAGCGCTTCAGCCCATACCAGCCAACATATCCCAGCTACCCTAGTCCCACCTGCCTGCTTTTGGTCCATATCCCTCCAAACCTGTCCTATCCATGTACCTGTCTAACTTCACCATTATACCTATGTCCTCTAGTCCTCGATTCACCTACTCTGGGGAAGAGACTGTGCATCTACCCGATCTATGCCTCTCATGATTTTGTACACCTCTATAAGATCACCACTCATCCTCTTGCGCTCCAAGGAATAGAGTCCCAGCCTGCTCAACCACTTCCTATAACTCAGACCCTCTAGTCCTGGCAACATCCTCGTAAATCTTCTCTGTACCCTTTCCAGCTTGACAACATCAGGACCCTTCTTCGGACATTCTTAATTAACTGCTCCATATTTGGACTCTGGCCATCATATGCACACAACTTGCTGACCACCTTGTCTTCCATCCCAGTCATTTCTTGATGAACCAACTCCTTCTCTACTGCTGGCCAATCCATTCCCATTTGACGTCACCACAACATGGATCCAGCTGCTCGCCCCTCCCCTCATGGTTGGTCACTCTCCCCCCGCACCCTTGTACGGACTCTGGGGTTCCGGGTCCGGTCACAGGAGGCGCCCTGGGGCAGGGAGGCTGAGTGGTGGCCACGGGAGGTGAGGGGACGGCGGGTCAAAGTTTCGGCAGCGGGCCGCTGGAGGCCCTGCAGCAGCGTGGGGGATCGAGTGGATCGGGCACTGCTGGAGGCCCCACAGAGACCGATGTACATGCGGTTCGGACGCAGCCTGTGGAGCAGCAGTGGAGGGCACCGACAACATCGCCAGGCAAGGCCAACCCCAATGGGGTAGAGGTGAACTGGGCAGTATCCAGGCTCATGGAAGGACCGTTCAGAAGCCTGACAACAGGGGGGAGGAAGCTGTTTCTGAGTCTGGTGGTGCATAGTTTCAAGCTTCTGAACCTTCTGCTGGAAAGGAGCAGGGAGAACAAGGAATGGTTATTGTGTTTCATGGTTCAACTGCCTCTGCACTCAAATGCCGACTACCATGGATCAAAAGTCTAGAGGAAGGAGTTTTACCGAAAGAAAAAAGATTGAATTCAAAAGACAAATCTTCAGCTTCACAAGGCCACGGATTCCTGTAAATTATGCGCTTTGCTTTTGAAGTATAAGCTGAATAACTAAATTATTTATATAACATTACAACCTCACACCTTTCAAAGGCAATTTGAAGCCTCGGATGAAAACATGGTCTATCAGTGTCATTGGAAACATATGTCCTGTAATTAATAAACTCCTGTTCTTTTGTTGAAACAGTCAAGCAAGTCTTGCCAATAGGAACTCCATCGCTCATAGCTCACTCTGTCGTGTGTGTGTTCACTACTGATAATTTCAAATGTTATAAATGATATGTTATAAATAATTTGTTATTTTTACGTGAGGAAGCAGGGACTGTATAGTGCTTCACCATCTTAATACATATTGAGAGAACCAAATGTTAAAGAATCTCTCAAAAGCCCAGGTGTCAGACTTTAGACTTTACTTTAGACTTTAATGATACAGCACGGAAACAGGCCCTTCAGCCCACCGAATCAGCACCAACCACCGATCCTCAAACACTAACACTACCCTACACAATTTTTAAATTGAAGCCAATTAACCTACAGACCTGTAGTCTTTGGGATGCAAAAGGCAAACAGAGAAACCGAAGAAAACCCACGCGATCACAGGGAGAACGTGCAAACTCCGTATAGACAGCACTCGTGGTCAGAATGGAACCTGGGTCTCTGACGCTGTAAGGCAACAACTCTACCACTGAGCCACTGTGCTGCCCTATGATATGAGCATAAACAAAAAGGACTGAATGATATGGGTTTTAGTTTTTTAGCAGTATAGCATTGTTTCCATACTATATCTCAAAAGCTAAACTAAAACTAATTATTTAACTTTTTTTTGTTTGTTTTACTATGTACTCTGTTTAAAGGAGATGTGTGAGGCATCTATTTCACACAGAGGGTGTTGAGTGCCTGGAACGCATTGTTGAGGGCGGTGGTGGAGGCAAATACGATTGTGGCATTTAAGAAGTGTTTGGATGGGCACATCAATATGCAGGGGTTGGGAGGATATGGATAATGTGCAGGCAGATAAGAGATTATCTTGGCATCATGTTCGGCACAGACAATGTGGGCTGAAAGGCCTGTTCTTGTGCTGTATTGTACTATGTGCTACGTTTTACGGACCTGTTATGGTGCTGCAAGTGACACAACGGTAGAGTTGCTGCCTCACATGCCAGAGACCCAGGTTCGATCCTGACTATGGATGATGTCTGTGTGTGGAGTTTACACGTTCTCCCTGTGACCATATTAGTTTCCTCCGGGTGCTCCTTTTTTTCCCACATCCCAAAGACATGCAGGTTTATAGGTTAATTGGCTTCAATAAATTGTCCCAAGTGTGTAGGATGGAATTAGTTGCAGGTTGGCGCGGACATGATGGGCTAAAGGGCCTGTTTCCGCCCTCTATCTCTAAAACTAACATTAAAACTAAAATAAGAATTTCATTGTTCCGTTTCGGTACATATGACAATGAAACACTCTTGACTCTTGACTTGGCTCTTGAAATCTACACTCAACAAAAGTGAAGTATTGTACATTTCATATTTTTAATTTTCAGCAGTTCTATCTAATGGCATGTGTATTCCTTTTGGACACTATCATCTTTTTAGTATTAGCCGAGGATTCCCTTCATCAGAGGTGGCCTTCACAGGTTGTCTTGGGTATATATCGTCTATTTTTAGAGTTCCTATTGTCAGAGACTAGGAACAGGCTTTCTACTATCCAGCAGAAAGGATGGTACAAAAATAAATGGCTAAGAGGATCAAATACATTGTGGAAATACAGTTTCAAAGTGACACCAATCTCCTCCTGACAAATATCCACCTAGCTACACACTGCCACTTAAAAATCCTACAGGATTTGTAAGATTTAAACAAATCCCACATAAATGTATTGGATAAATGTAACAGTTCTGGGATTTATTCTTAATTTTATCAGATTTAATTGGATTCTATAAGGCAAACATGAAACCTTTATGAATTTTGAGTGCAAAAAAAGACTATTTAACAATAAGCTTGAATTGCTGATCAATTTGCTGACTGGATAATTTTGTCACAGAAATCCTGAAATGGTTATGGAGAAATAAAAAGTGTATCAAAGACCAGTCTATATCAGTTAATACCCGCTAAGTATGTATAAACAGCAGATGAACACCCAAAGCTTATCTTCCTTCACCAGTGCATTCCAAATAAATGAATCACTTTGACTATGAATTGCCTTTGGATGAAGGATTTCTATCCACATTAGCACATTATGCCCCTCAGAAAACGGGACGGCACGGTAGCGCAGTGGTAAAGTTGCTGCCTCACAGAGCCAGGGACCCAGGTTCGATCCTGACCACAGGTTCTGTATGTACAGAGTTTGTACGTTCTTCCTGTGATCATGTAGGTTCTCTCTGGGTGCATTAGGTTTCCTCCCACATTCCAAATACGTGCACATTTGAAGGTTAATTTCCTTCTGTAAATTGCCCCTAGTGTGTAAGATAGAACTAATGTATGGGTGATTGCTGGACGGCCGAAGGGCCTGTTTCTAAACTGTATCTCTAAACTAAGCTAAACTAAGCAACCAAAATATTTCTGAAGAAGGCTTGCAACCCGAAAAGTCACCTATCCACATTCTCTAGAGATGCTGCCTGGCCTGCTGAGTTACTCCAGTACTTTGTGTTTATTTTATTTCAAAATATTTCCTCTATGAAATGCGTCAAATGACTTGTTGTATAGATTAGTTTAAAGACATAGCATGGAAACAGGCCCTTTAGCACACCGTCCGCACCAACCAGCAATCACCCCATATACCAAGGAACTATCCTACACTCTAGGGACAATTTTCAATTTTTGCTGAAGCCAATTAACCTTCAAACCTGTACATCTTTAGAGTGTGGGAGGAAACTGGAGCACCTGGAGAAAACGCACACGGTCACGATAAGAACATACAAACTCCGTACAGACAGCACCTGTAGTTAGGATTGAACCTGGGTCTCTGACGCTGTGAGGCAGCAACTCTACGGCACTGTGCCGCCCTAAAGTCATGTCTAATCCTATGGAATCACATGTCTTTATGAATAACATGGGGTCTGTCAATTTTTGTGAGTTTTTTTTACTATTGGGTGAAAGTTGGTATAATCTACATTTTAATGTTTCTCTATGTATCAGTTGTAGCTAATGAATGTATTAAGTCCACAGAGCTTGATGGGAGTACAAATCAGATCTGGATGAGATTCTGATCTCCACAATGTGAGTTCATTTGGACAAAATGCCAGAACTATTATTTTGGTAAAGATAATTCCTGTAAACCCGACAGAGAGTAACTGGCAGGAAATTTAAATCGCTCCTGCCCAACAGATATCTGGCACAATCGTGTATTTCATGCATCACCCAATTTTACTTTAGATTATGAACTGATCACAATAATTGCCAAGAGGATGAGTTTGTTTCAATGACACATTCCGATTCCAGCACAAAATCATGGTACCTGTTATAACATTCTTGCTATTGAGGGCGTGCAGCGTATGTTCTCTAGGTTAATTCTCGGAATGGCGGGATTGTCATATGTTGAAAGACTGGAGCGACTAGGCTTGTATACACTGGAATTTAGAAGGATGAGAGGAGATCTTATCGAAACGTATAAGATTATTAAGGGGTTGGACACGTTAGAGGCAGGAAACATGTTCCCAATGTTGGGGGAGTCCAGAACCAGGGGCCACAGTTTACGAATAAGGGGTAGGCCATTTAGAACTGAGATGAGGAAAAACTTTTTCAGTCAGAGAGTTGTAAATCTGTGGAATTCTCTGCCTCAGAAGGCAGTGGAGGCCAATTCTCTGAATGCATTCAAGAGAGCTAGATAGAGCTCTTAAGGATAGCGGAGTCAGGGGGTATGGCGAGAAGGCAGGAACGGGGTACTGATTGAGAATGATCAGCCATGATCACATTGAATGGCGGTGCTGGCTCGAAGGGCCGAATGGCCTCCTCCTGCACCTATTGTCTATTGTCTATTGTCTAACATCTCTGTTGCGCTGCTGCAAGTAAGAATTTCATTGTTCCGCTTCGGGACATACGACAATAAAACACTCTTGACTCCTGTCTCTCTTCATTTCTGGTAACACTGAAAGGCTACAAGGATCAGGATATTTTGATTTATTATCTTGAAAGCAATGGGAAGTTACTGTTCAGATTATCGTCTTAAAAAACTAATCTTCAAATTACTGAAAATAATACCCAGAATAATTCCTTAAAAACAATTACACTTTTCATTTCAACTTTCCAAAGATTTGTTGCCAGTTGGTTGGCAAAAGACTCTTTCCTGCAATAACCAACAGACTATGACATTCGATTAGTGGTACAGACATGAATCTGTCAAATATTGGATCATCATCGAATCAAAATCGTTCTACAGCTTTCAGTCTGGTTTGAGTCCCACATTTAAAAAATAATAATTTTACTGTTCCCTGCTATTTGCCTTAGATTCACTTATAAGTTTCATTTTATTATGTAGGAAGTTAATTGCAGATGCTGGTTTAAACCGAAGATAGACTCAAAAAGCTGGAGTAACTCAGTGGGACAGGCAGCATCTCTGGAGAGAAGGAATGGGTGATGTTTTGGGTCAAGACCCTTCTTCAGACTCTGAAGCCTGTCAGCACTGGGCCTGTGCTCGATGGAGTTTAGAAGGATGAGGGGGGACCTCATGAAACTTACTGCATAGTGAAAGGCCTGGATAGAGTGAATGTGGAGAGGAAGTTTCCACTGGTGGGAGAGTCTAGGACCAGAGGGCACAGCCTCAGAAAAAAAGGAGGTACCTTTAGAAAGCAGATGGGGCTGTGGTGGCCACGATATTGGGTCTTTTTAAAGGGGACATTGATGGGTTCTTGATTAGTAAGGGTGTCAAAGGTTATGGGGAGAAGGCAGGAGAATGGGATTGAGAGGGAAAGATAGATCAGCCATGATTGAATGGAGTAGACTTGATGGGCTGAATGGCCTAATTCTGCTCCTATGACTAATGAACTTGTGAACATATTATACTTTACAAGTTGGGACTACCATGGCTGTTATTGCTGATGTTAATTGACCATGAGAAGGTATTTTGCCTCAAATTGCCGCAGTACGTAAGGTGCTAGTGGTATTGTGTAATGGCTTGGGGACTGTCATGAGTCAAGGGTGTTTTATTGCCATATGTCCTGGAAGGAAACAATGAAATTCCTACTTGAAGCAGCACAACAGATATCCAAACTAAGTACTCTGTAAATACCATAATAAACACCAAGAAGTTCAGTATATAATGTAAAAAGCAAATAAACAATAATAGTCTTTAGACATTTTAGAGAAACAGTGTAGAAACAGGCCCTTCGACCCACCCAGACACTAACATTATCCCACACACTATACAATTTACAAAAACCAATTAACCTACAAACCTGTACGACTTTGAGTGTGGGAGGAAACCAGAGCACCCGGAGAAAACCCTTGTGGTCACAGGGAGAATGTACAATCTCCGTACATACAGCACCCGTAGTCAGGATCAAACCCGGGTCTCTGGCGCTGTAAGGCATCAACTCTACTGCTGCATCAGTGCAAAGCCAAAAACAATGCCCCCCAGGTCGATTTAGTTCGGAGCTTAGTTGGAGGTTGTAGCATTTAACAGCCGGGGTTATTGGGAAGAAGTTGTTCCTGAACCTGGACGTTACACAATATTTGAGTCACATGTAGTTTGCCCAAGGCAAAACAAAAAAATACACTTGTTTTTGAATTTCATCTCACTGGTTATTATATGTCTTACCTGAAAGGCAAAGGCTTTTCACTGTACCTCAGTAAATGTGACAATAAACTAAATTAAACTAAAGACAACTAAATTACTGTTACTGTAATTTATGCTAAAATCAGCAAAGAATTCTCACAAAAAGCAAATGAAGAAATAAATGATCGTAGTTATCCATTCCATTTATAGTGTGCTTCGGTTTGCCTATCGCACGGGTGGGTAAAAGAGAAGTGCTTCTCTGAATTTCTATGTAGATATGCAGTTCTGGTCGCCCCATTGCAGGAGGGATGTGGAGGCTTTGGAGAGGGTGCAGAAGATGTTTACCAGAATGTTGCCTGGATTAAAGGGTATCGGCTATAAGGAGAGGTGGGACAAACTTGAATTGTTTTCTCTGGAACATTGGAGGTTGAGGGGAGACCTGATGAAACCTGGTGAAATTCTGAGAGGCATAGGGAGGGTAGACAGTCAGAACCTTTCTCCCAGGATGGAAATGTCAAAGACTACAGGGCACAGCTTTTAAGTAAGAGGGGCAAAGTTTAAAGGAGATATGCGGGACAAATTCTTCACACAGTGGGTGTGGATGCCCGGACAATGCTGCTCGGGTTGGTGGTGGTGGTGGAGGCAGATGCAATAGTGGTGTTAATGAGGTTTTTAAATAGGCACATGGTTATGCAGGAAATGGAGGGATATGGGTTATGCATGGATAGATAAGTGATGGTCTTGGCATCATGTTCAGCACAGACATTGTGAGCCAAAGGGCCTGTTCCTGTGCTGAACAGTTCTAGGTTATGTGATCTAAGTTCTATGATCGCGACAGATAAAATAAACTGGGTTTATTGAATGGTAAGTCAACTGCAGGCAGAGGAGATTAGTTTAACTCGGCGTCATGTTCGGCACTGATATGATGGGCTGAAGGGCCTGTCCCTGTGTTGAACTGTTCCTTGTTCCATGTTTCATGTTAATTCCTGACTTGCTTTGCCATCACTTCCCTGGGCCCTTCCTGCATCCTCCTGTGTGAGATTTGGACCAATATTTGACCCTCTTAGACCTGCCAACGAACTCACATTTCCTGGCTTGTTTTCAGCAGCAAGTTCCTGTCGATGGATGGGAAAATGCCAGGAATATTCTCAGCCAGAATTTTATTTTTTTTAATCAATAAGTACTGGGAGGCACGGTGGCACAGCGGTAGGGTTGCTACCTTACCAGAGACCCGGGTTCGATCCTGACCAAGGGTGCTGTTTGTACAGAGTTTGCATGTTCTCCCTGTGACCACGTGGGATTTCTCCAGTTGCTTCGGTTTCCTCCCACACTCCAAAGATGTACAGGTTTGCAGGTTAATTGGCATCGGTAACATTGTAAATTGTCTCTAGTGTGTGTACGACAGTGTTAGTGTACGGAGATCGTTGGTCGGCGCTGACTCGGTGGGCCAAAGGGCCTGTTTCCGTGCCGATCTCTAAACTAAACTAAATTAAACTCAACTATACAGCTGATATGATCCACATATTCATGGGCAGCAGGGAAGGGGATAGCGTCAAAATCACAGTGAGACTTAAAGACTCGTTATGTTAAACACCAACAGCATGCTTTGTTTTACACCGAGTCCGCACCGCTCAGCAATCACCCTGTACACTAGTACTATTCTACACACTAGGGACAATTTACAATATTACTGAAGCCAATTAACCTGCCAACATGTGCATCTTTAGAGTGTGGGAGAAAACCAGAGCATCCGGAGAAAGCCCACGCAGTCATAGGGAGAACGCACAAAAATTCCATAAAGACAGCACCCGTAGTCAGGATTGAACCTGGGTGTCTGGCGCTGTAAGACAGCAGCACTACCGCTGCGCCACTGTGCTGCCCATTGTTCTAATGACTTTCTCACCTCTACCACATAGTATATGGAACTGATGCATTATAGTATTATCTGATCGGATTGGATAGCATGCAAAACAAAGCTTTTCACTGTACCTCGGTACACGTGGCAATAATAAACCTAAATCTAAGTTATTAAATATTTGTTTCTGACACAGTCAACTAAACAGTGTGACGGTTTGACAAGAGAGCCATGTTCACCTGAGGAGGAATTTCTTTAATCAGAGGGTGGTGAATCTGTGGAATTCATCGCCACAGACGGCTGTGGAGGCCAAGTCAATGGGTATTTTTAAAGTTGACAGGTTCTTGATTAGAAAGGGTGTCAGGGGTAATGGGGAGAAGGCAGGAGAATGGGGTTGAGAGGGAAAGATACACCAGCCATTATCGAATACTGGAGCAGACTCAATGGGCTGAATGGCCTAATTCTGCTCCTCTGTCTTATGATCTTTTTACTGCACCTTGGTACGCGTGACAATAATAAACCTAAACCTAAATCTAAGTTATTTTCATATTTGTTTCTGACACAATAGCCAACAGTGAGAAACTAAACTGGGGGAGGTTTTAGTAAGGGGGAATCATTGTTGCTTTTCACTATACCTCGGTGCACGTGACAATAATAAACCTAAACCTAAAACTAAAACAGTAAAGTGAGAGAATGGAGGTCCTGTCATAATCAAACTCTAATGTAAGGCAGAAGCCTTTCAACCTTTAAGCTTAAAAATGATTGCAGGAGGCATTACTTCCTTCTCATTTCAGTCTGCTGAAAGATGTGAGATTTGCAGTCTTGATAATGAGTCAGTTAATGATACAAATGATACCTCCAGAACCTAACTAAACCATCCAGGTTCCACAATTTAATCTGTAATAAATAGTCCTGCATCATCGTGTGACGGCTTCACATAATGGTAAATGAAATATGCTGGTATGATAGGTACAATAAATCTGCATTTTCCTATGGTTCCCTGAGGCTAAACCAATATGTAACAGGAATACGTCCTGTCACGCTGAGCACATCTCTAGGCCATCATAAAATCTAAATGGGGTCTAATTAGGAGTCCCTGCTTCTTCAGAGTTACTATTTCTATTGACATTTTCCATGCATGATCCCTTCCATAACATCATAAGTCACCAAGGTAAGAACTCCCAAGATTGCATGGAAAAAAAAGCTTTAATGGAGATTTTGAACTCTGAAGCAAAGATAAATTTCTCCTGCTGAAACTGCACTCTCTATGTTAAGAGAATTCGCTTTACCAACTTTAGAATCTACAAACTGATGATTCTCCCAGTTGCGATTTTCTTGTTTTCTTCTGCGTTTTTCTTTTGTAATTGTTTTTCTCTGTACAGGGCGGTGGCACAGTGGTGCAGCAGGTAGAGCCGCTGCCTCACAGCACCAGCACCAAAGCCACTGCCTCACAGCACCAGAGAACCAGGTTTAATCCTGACCTTGTGTGTGGGGTTCGCACCTTCTCCATAGTGACCGCGTGGGTTTCCTCCGGGTGCTCCGGTCTAGTTCAGTTTAGTTTAGTTTGGAGATGCAGCATGGAAACAAACCCTTTGGCCCACCGAGTCCGTGCTGACCAACAAATCACATATACTAACACTATCCTACACACTAGGGACAATTTACCTACAAACCTACAAACTTGTATGTTTATGGAGTGTGGGAAGAAACCGGAGCACCTAGAGAAAACCCACGCAGTCACGGTGAGAACATACAAACTCCGTACAGACAGCACCCGTAGTTAGGATGGAACGGGGGTATCTGGTGCTGTAAGGCAGCAACTCTACCACTGCGCCACCGTGCCACAGACATGTGGTTTCCTCCCACATGCCAAAGATGTACAGGTTTGCAGGTTAATTGGCCCTCTGTAAAATTGCCCCGAGTGTGTCAGGAGTGGATGAGAAAATGGGATAACATAGAACTAGTGTCAACGGGTGATTGATGGTTGGCACGGACTCGTTGGACTGTAGGATCTGTTTCCATGCTGTTTCTACAAACAGTAAACTTAAACTGAACTTAAATTTACACTGAAAATAAATTATAGAATGCTGACAACACCTTATAAAGTGTCCAAAGCCTAGTTACACAACAATAATAGAAGGATACTACAAAGGTGTTTTCAAGACTCCAGGGAGAGGTTGGGCTGGCTAGGACTTTAATCCTTGGAGTGCAGGAGGCTGTGCAGTGATCTTTTAAGAGGTGTATCATGAAGGGAGTAGATGGGGTGAATGCACAGTCTTTTATCCAGAGTAGGGGAATTAAGTACCAGAGGACATAGGTTTAAGGTGAGAGGAGAAAGATTTAATAAGAACCTGAGGAGCAACTTTTTCACACAGAGGGTGGTGGGGATATGGAACGAGCTGCCAGAGGAGGTAGTTGGAGCAAGGATAAGAAAGATAAGAAGGACACGGCCTATACAAGGTCAAATGGCACCAGCATAGATGGGGCATCTTGGTTGACATGGACGAGTTGGGCCGAAGGGCCTGGTGTATGACTCTGAGATTCTATAGAGCAGTAGTATTCATTTGAGCATCATCTTCTGAATTAAAATATATTGTAAATTAAGTAACTGTAGTAATGAGAGAAGGAAGCACCAAATTTGTCTATGCAAAGATTATTTTTATCTTATTTTATGGTGTTGGATTGACACATAATATCTCCGCCAGTCACGCCAAGTCCAGCATTAAATGAACATTTGGAACTCAAATACTGGGGTGCTGGTGTTGGATTCCACAGCTAGCAATTTCTGTTTATTTTAATTGCAATCTAAAGAGTTGTGTCACAAAATGTGAAATGAAGTTTTACCACGGCATTTAAGTTAATTCAATCAGTGCACTAAATGGCTTAGAGTCACAGAGACATACAGCATGGAAACAGGCCCTTCAGCCCAACTTGCCCACACCAACCAACATCGACATTAGTCCCACCTGCCTGCATTTGGCCCATCTATATACTAAAACTCATTTGTTTGTTTGTTTGTTCCTGAACTACAGCCAAAACGGCACACGATAGCACAACAATTTTAGGTCCACCTTACTCACCGTCGTCCATTTGGTGCTAATGGAAGTTGTTACATTGAAATCGGTGTTATATTTTTATAGTTATTCACATTTTAAAGTTTAAATCTATTTCCTAGGGAGGGAGGGAGGGAGGGAGGGAGGGAAGGAGGGAGGGAGGGAGGCGGGTGGAGGGTGGGTGGAGGGAGGGTGGATGGAGGGAGGGGGAAGAGGGAGGATAAGGGGGATTGAGGGGGATAGAGTGGGGGGAGGGGAAGGGGTGGGGGAAGGGGTGGGGGAAGGGGGTAGGGGGTAGGGGAGGAGAGCGGGAGGGGAAGGGGGCGAGTGGTGCAGAGGAGATGGGGGGCAGGGGAGGGGGGAGGGGGAGGGGGAGGGGGAGGGGGAGGGGGAGGGGGAGGGGGAGGGGGAGGGGGAGGGGGAGGGGGAGGGGGAGGGGGAGGGGGAGGGGGAGGGGGAGGGGGAGGGGGAGGGGGAGGGGGAGGGGGAGGGGGAGGGGGAGGGGGAGGGGGAGGGGGAGGGGGAGGGGGAGGGGGAGGGGGAGGGGGAGGGGGAGGGGGAGGGGGAGGGGGAGGGGGAGGGGGAGGGGGAGGGGGAGGGGGAGGAGGAGGAGGAGAGGTTGCTGCACCAATGCAGTAGAGGTTTGGGCCCAATGGGTCCACTTGGTCTTGTATCCCTCTAAACGTCCTATCCATGTACCTGTCTAAATGCTTTAGACTTTAAACTTTAGAGATACAGCGAGGAAACAAGCCCTTCAGCCCAATGAGTCCCAGCTGACCAGCGATCACCCTGTACACCTATACAGCAGGGACAATTTCCAATTTTACTGAAGCCAATTAACCTACAAACCTGTAAGTTTTTGGAGTGTGGGAAGAAATCTGAGCACTTGGGGAAAACCCACAGTCACAGGGAGAACGTACAGACTCCGCTACTACAGCATTTTGTGTCTATCTTAAGTCTTTGACCCAGGTTGTTTTATTAATTTTGCTGCAATATTACAATCAGAAATTAATACAAATTCTGAAGTAATTTTTCTGCCTGCCTGTAACCTGTGATTCTAGCAGTTGTGTAGTGCTGGCTAAAGCATTATCTGTAGATAAAACAGGCAGCTTTAGAACCAATTTGAAAAGTCGAAGAACTCAATGGGCCAGGCAGCATCTATGGAGGGAAATGGATAGGCAATGTTTCGGGTCGGGACTTCTTCAGACTTCTTCAGACTAGGGGGAAAAGAGTTGGAAAACAGAGGCAGGGGAGGGGGAAATATGGTGGAAACAAGGACCTGCAGATGCTGGTTCACAAAACAAAAAGACACAAAGCGCTAGAGTAACTTAGCAGGTCAGGCAGCATCTTTGGAGAACACGGACAGGTGATTTAGATTTCGCAGTGGAGCAGACAAAATGTGTAAAAAGGAACTGCAGATGCTGGTTTACACCGACGATAGACAAAATGCTGGAGTAACTCAGCAGGTCAGGCAGTATCTCTGGAGAAAAAAGAATAGGTGATGTACCTCTTACCTGATTGTAGCATCAAGGAGGGCATGGCCCAGATGGTTTGGATTCTTGATGATAGATGCAGCCTTCTTGAGGCAGCACTTCATGTAGATGTTTTCAATGGAGGGGAAGGCTGTGCTTGCAATGGACCGGGCCGAGTCAATCGCTCTTTGCAGCCTCTTGCATTCCTGTGCGTTGGAATTGCCATACCAGGCTGTGATGCAACCAATCTAAACAACGCAGTCAGGTGGCGTGGTGGCACAGCAGTAGAGATTCTGCCTTACAACACCAGAGACCCAGGTTCAATCCTGACTACAGGTGCAGCCTGTACAGAGTTTGCACATTCTCCCTGTGACCGCGTGGGTTTCCTCCGGGTGCTCCAGTTTCCAACTAAACTCCAAAGACGTGCGAGTTTGTAGGTTAATTGGCTTCTATAAATTGTCCCTAGAGTGTAGGATAAAGCTAGCGTATGGGGTTGTTGGTCGGCACGGACTCGGTGGGCCGAAGGGCCTGTTTCCACACTGTATCTCTAAATTCTAAGCTCTAAACGTCGACAGGTTGGGCAGCATCCCTGGACAGAAATGATTAAGTGACATTTCGGGTCGGGACCCTTCTTCGGGCACTTTGAGCTTTTCTCAAGATTCCAGCATCTGCAGTCTCTTGCAATTTTTCACCCAACAAGCAGGCACGCATCAATAGCTGGCACAGTTAGAGGCAACAGCATTGCGATCAGCTGGTAGCATTAACTTAACATGGTCCTTCTGATCCCATAAATGGGTGGCCGGCGCCCACATCACTAATGGTGTTCAGACCATCTGGGTTCTTGGAGACTATTCCTTGCAACTATGGCAGGTGGGGTTTCCAACCAAAGTCACCTTCCTTCAAACAGTCAGTCGATCAGAATTCAAAGAGTTAATGAGCATCAAAGCAAAGACGTTAATCCAAAAACTTTGACAGTGTGACATATTTTTCTACATTTCCTTCCATTTTCAGTGTGATTTTGACCTGTTTGTTTTAAAGTGGCACATTTACCATGACGGAGAAATGTGTGGCTTGACGGCAAGGCTGTATTAAAGAAGGGCAAGGAAATGATGGAGTACTGACAGCAGCAAGGCCACAGAAGATTACAGCCAGCTCCCTCCTAACTGATTGCCTTTAATACCACAGTGACACAGAAGAGGTCAAGTAAATAAATATGCATGCATCCTCAGTTCAAATTAATAAAATTCCAATGTGCGGATCCTGCTTGTTGAACATATGTTTGAAGCATCGCTAAGCCGCCTGGCTTTATGTCAAACATTTAAACCGACTGTCGTCTTACACCACCTGACAACGGAAAAGCTTTATTCCCAGGGCGTTTGGGCACAAATGGAGAAATATTATTGAAATGATTATCTGCATCAAGACTCAGATTTGATTTGACATTTTGCTGGCTCTATTTAATCCAAAGGTCTGCACGTTAGAATGAAGGGAAGGGCCACGCCAATAAGCCAGCAGTAGCCATGGAGAGTAGTGGATGATTAATGAGGCTGAGAGACTAGTTGTACCTCACTCACCTCCAACTAGACCCGAGGTCCAGAAAATGCATATCAAATTGGTTCTTAAGCCGCCTGCATTTTCTCCAGAAAATGATTCAGCCAGCCCTTGCAAAACAGACTAAAATCACACGCTGGCAGGAAAAATAAGTCACAATTTGTATTAATTTCTGATTGTAATAATGCAGAAAAAAATAATAAAACAGGCTGGCTCAAAGGCACGGTGGCACAACAGTAGATTTGCTGCCTTATGGGCACCACAGACCCGGGTTCGATCCTGACTACGGGTGCTGTCTGTAAGGAGTTTGTACGTTCTCCCTGTGACCATGAGGGGTTCCTCTGGGTGCTCCGGTTTCTTCACACACTCCAAAGACGTACAGTTTTAAAGTTTATCAGGTTTCGGTAAAATTGTTAATTATCCCCCATGTATTGTTGGATAGTGCTGGGAGTCAGTACGGGGAGTCAGTGTGGACTCTGTGGGCCGAAGAGCCTGTTTCCACACTGCATCTTTAAAGTCCAAAGTCTAAAGACACAAAATGCTGGAGTAACTCAGCGAGTCAGGAGAAAATCTCTGGAGAAAATGGATAGGTGATATTTCATGTCAGGAGCCTTCTTCAGGCTGTGTCCAATTCAATTTATGGAAACCAATTAACCTACAAACCCACACGTCTTTGGGATGTGGGAGGAAAGTGGAGCACTCAGATGAAACCCAAGCAGTCAAGGGGAGAACATACAAACTCCCTAACAGACAGCACCCTTAGTCAGGATCTAACCCGGGTCTCTGGCGCTGTGAGGCAGCAACTCATTTACTGTGCCACTGTGTCGTCCTACACATTAGAGGCAGGAAACATGTTCCCAATGTTGGGGGAGTCCAGAACCAGGGGCCACAGTTTAAGAATAAGGGGTAGGCCATTTAGAACAGAGATGAGGAAAAACTTTTTCAGTCAGAGAGTTGTGAATCTGTGGAATTCTCTGCCTCAGAGGGCAGTGGAGGCCAATTCTCTGAATACATTCAAGAGAGAGCTAGATAGAGCTCTTAAGGATAGCGGAGTCAGGGGGTATGGGGAGAAAGCAGGAACTGGGTACTGATTGAGAATGATCAGCCATGATCACATTGAATGGCGGTGCTGGCTCGAAGGGCCGAATGGCCTACTCCTGCACCTATTGTCTATTGTCTATTGTCTATTGTCCTAATACTAAACGGCTCTCATGCTGTTAATATTTGGCAACACCAAGAAGAACAGAAGAAATCAGTCCTGAATTAAACGAAAAGTAAAAACTGAAAAATTCATGACCAGTAATGCTAGTAGTTCTGGTATCAATAAATCTGAAACTGGCGTTTATAGGATCTCAATAAGCACATCAACAAACTACTCACAATGTGTGTGAACCTTCCATTTGTTGATTCTCTCACAACCTTTTATTTGATTTGATAGTTTTTTTTCAGATCAGATCCATTTCTGAAGGAAATTAACGTTTCCCCCAGGAGCCTTTCTATAACATTTGTTGAAGATTAGATCTTTCATTTTATGACAAGGAAAGAGGCGAATAGAAAAAGGTCTCTCCTCTCCTGTGTAGAAGCTGGTAGAGCCGCTGTCTCACGGCGTGAGTGACCCCGGTTCGATCCTGACCTTGGCTGCTGTCTGCAGAAGGTTTACACATTCTCCCTGTGACCTCGTGAGTTTACTCTTTGTGCTTGGTTTCCCTCTTATTGCTCTCATAAATTAAAATGCAACACTAATAATAAAAGTACCATAGCTGGAATAATCATAGGATACTGCCACACACTTTCCAACATCATCCTAAAATTTCACAGGTGCAAGATGCTAATATATCAATCCTGACCTTGGGTGCTCATTCACAAAATGCTGGAGTAACTCAGCAGGTCAGGCAGCATCTCAGGAGAGAAGGAATGGGTGACGTTTCGGGTCGAGACCCTTCTTCAGACTGAAGGGTCTTGACCCGAAACGTCACCCATTCCTTCTCTCCCGAGATGCTGCCTGACCTGCTGAGTTACTCCAGCATTTTGGGAATAAATACCTTTGATTTGTACCAGCATCTGCAGTTATTTTCTTACACTGACCTTGGGTGCTGTCTGCGTGGAGTTTGCACGTTCTCCTGGTCAACACGTGGATTTCCTTTAGGTGTTCCGGTTTCCTCCCACATCTCAAAGACGTGCGGGTTTGTAGGTTAAATGGCCCTCTGCAAATTGCCCCTAGTGTGTGGGGAGTGGATGAGAAAGTGGGATAACATAGAGTTAGTGTGAACGAGTGTCGGCGCAGACTTGATGGGCCAAAGGGCCTGTTTCCATGCTGTATTTAACTGAAACTAAAACCTAAAACATATTTGAAAAACATCTGTGCTACCTGAGGAACTAATCTGTGTTTTCTAAGTTTAGTTCAGTTTATTGTCTCATGTACTGGGATACAGTGAAAACCCATGTGCTGCTTGCTATCCGGTCAGCAGAAAGACTACACATGATTACAATCGAGCCACCCATATTGTACAGATAAAGGATAAAGGAAATAACATTTAGTGCAAGATAAAGTCCAGTAAAGTCCGATTAAGTATAGTCCGAGGGTCTCCAATGAGGTAGATGGTAGGTTAGAACTGCAGTTATTGATAGGATGGTTCAGTTGCCTTCATAAACTTCAGGAGCAGAATTAGGCCATTTAGCTCATCAAGTCTACTCTGCCATTCAATCGTGGCTGATTTATCTTTCCCTCTCAACTCCATTCTCTTGCCGTCTCGAGTAGATTAAAGCAACGCTGCATGAAACCTAGACAGGGAGGGACATACAAAGCCCTCCAACTATTTAGAGTTATAGTCATAAGGTCATACAGCACGGAAACATGTCCTTCGGCCCAACTCATCCATGCCGACCATAACGCACCATCTAAGCTAGTCCCATTTGCCCACATTGAGCCCGTATCTCTCTAAACCTTTCCTATCAGTGTGCCTGTCCCTATTGGTGGAGGGGGAAATAATCAAACGAGTAGCTATATTTCATTGGGTTTCATAGCAGGCGACATATGAAAAGCTACCTGTATTGCTTGCTCTGACAGTGCAGAATACCATTGTAATTACTGACTCTGACTGTCACGACTGAAGGACATGTTTTCCATAAATAAATCAAACTTATTAAAGAGTAATCAGTATAGCATCTGTTCATGTAAAATTATTAATATCATATACAACAACGTTTTATTTTTGGCTTCGTTGGAGAGAAATAACGAGGGTTAAATATATCGAGTTAGCATTCAAGTTATTTAGCTGCAGAAAATCAAAGGTTCTTCCAGTCTGCTGAGGCACAGTGCTAGGTTTTGGCAAATGGTGGCAGACACAATCACTTGCATTTTATCACTCTCTGTAAGAGGGGGAACAGGGTGATTAGATTGAGCATCCCTTGCTGGGTTTGTGACCATGCATGGCCCTTTTTAATCTGCCACATAATCAAACTCTGTCCACAACAACAGAATGCAAGTTTATGCTCTTATTTTAAATTTAATAGCACAATAAATAAACAGATATAGGAAGGAAATGCAGATGCCGGTTTGTACCAAACCTAGACACAAAGTGCTGGAGTAACTCAGTGGAGCAGGTAGCATCTCTGGAGAAAAAGAATAGTTACGTTTCGTGTCGGGACCCTTCTTCAGACTGAAATAAACAGAACTGATTGTAACCAGTATTTAAATTGATAATACATTGATTGAAAAATACAGCATAGAAAAAGGCCCTTCTGCCCACCGTCCACACCGACCATTTATCATCTGTTCACACTAGTTCTATGTTATCCACCTTTCTCGTCCACTCTCTACACATTAGGGGGCAATTTACAGAGGCCAATTGACCTACAAAGCCGCTGTCTTTGTGATGTGGGAAGAAACCAGAGCAAATCCGCGTGGTTACAGGGAGAACGTGCAAACTCCCCACAGACAGCACCCGAGGCCAGGATCGAACCCAGGTCTCTGGTGTTGTGAGGCAGCGGCTCTAACAGCTGAGCCACTGGTGAGTCATATCATATCATATCATATATATACAGCCGGAAACAGGCCTTTTCGGCCCTCCAAGTCCGTGCCGCCCAGCGATCCCCGTACATTAACCCTATCCTACACCCACTAGGGACAATTTTTACATTTACCCAGCCAATTAACCTACATACCTCGATTCTGATCTGTTTTGGAGTTGTTTAGTTTTGTTAGATTCTAAATCCCTTTATAATATATATGGAATGTTTATAGGAATTCTGTATTAATATCCCTGAAGAAAGGAAATAAATTATTTGCTGGAATTTCCCACTTTTTATTAGCTCCTTCATTTCATGAACCAACCTACACAACCTAAATACAGACACAAAGTGCTAGAGTAACTCAGCGAGTCAGAGCGTGGAAACATGCCCTTCGGAAACAGGATCAACTTGCCCACACCGACCAACATGTTCCATCTCCACTAGTTCCACCTGCCTGCATCTGGCCTATATCCCTCTAAACCTATGCTATCCATGTACATGCCAAAATATTCCTTAAACTTTGTAATAGTACCTGGGTCAGGCAGCATCTCTGGAGAACATGGATAGGTGATTTTAGTTTAGTTTAGTTGAGTTTAGAGATACAGTTCGGAAACAGGCCCTTCGGCCCACCGAGTCCATACTGATCAACGATCCCCGCACATTAACACAATCCTACACACACTAGGGACAATTTACATATACACCAAGGCAATTTACCTACATATTTGTACGTCTTTGGAGTGTGGGAGGAAACCGAAGATCTTGGAGAAAACCCACGCAGGTCATAGGAAGAACCTACAAAATCCATACCGATAGCACCCATAGTCTCCGGTGCTGCAAGCGCTGTAAGGCAGCAACTCTACCGCTGGCCCAGGGTCAGGGTGATATTTTGAGTCAAGCAATCTAAACAAGGGGTTGAAGAGTTTCCTGCTAGTAAGTACTGTAAGTTGAGGAGTTGGGCAATTATGGGTGGCACAATGGTGCAGTTGATAGAGCTGCCGCCTCCCAGCATCAGAGACTAGGGTTTGATCCTGACTTCGGGTGCTGTCTGTGTGGAGTCTGCACGTCCTCCCTGTGACCTCATGGGTTTCCTCCAGGTGTTCTAGTTTCCTCCCACATTCCAAAGACAATTTCCAGGCTAATTGGCCTCTGTTAAAAATTTGTCCCTTGTGCATGGAGAGTGGATGAGGAAGTGGGATAACATGGATCTGGTGTGAACGGGTGATCAATGGTCAGCATGGGCTTCTTCCAGGTCCTGCTTCCATGTTGTAACTCTAAACGAAACTAAAGTACTTGATAGTGTCTGACAGATAATCCACAGCTGAATAACAATCTTTCAGGCTCTGTTCAAGTACAAGTCTAAGTTTGAGTTTACTGTGAAAGACACAAGTACAGGGAAGTGCAGGTACAATGAAAAATCTTGCTTGTAGCAGCATCCCGGGCACAAGGACTCAGACAACACAAAATCTAATTGTAGATGTAAAATTCTAAGAATACTTTGCAAAAGAAACCAATACATCAATGCAAAACATAATTAGATGTTTGACTTCAGTTTAAACTTTAGAGAGGCAGAGTGGAAACAGGCCCTTCAGCCCACTAATCACCCCGTACACTAGGACTATTCTACACACATTAGGAATAATTTACAATTTTACTAAAGCCAATTAACCTACAATCCTGTAAGTGTTTGGAGAGTGGGAGGAAACCTGAGCACCCGGGAAAAATCCATGCGGTCACAGGGAGAACGTACAAACAGCACCTGAGGTCAGAATTGAACCTGGGTCTCTGGCGCTGTAAGACAACATCTCCACCACTGCGCTGCCTGGCATTTGTACTGACACTAGAACTATGAAATGCTTACTTGCAGCAGCATAACAGGCCTGAAAACACAGTACACTTTGCTGATTTTAGTTAAGATTATGAGTTTTAAAAGACATTTGGATAGATATATGGATAGGAAAGGTTTCGAGGGATATGTGCCAAATGCAAGCAAATGGGACATTATGGGCAGTCTGGACAGATCCAGAGACCCAGGTTTGATCCTGACAGCGGGTGCTGTCTGTGTGTGTGTGGAGTTTGCATGTTCTCCCTGTGACCGCGTGGGTTGCCTCTGGGTGCTCTGGGTTCCTCCAACATCCCAAAGACCTGCGGGTTTGTAAGTTAATTGGCCTCTGTAAATTTCCCCTCGTATGGTGGGAATGGAGTAGAATAACGTGGAATAACGTAGAATTTATGTGACCAGGGAAGGTGGGCCAAAAGGCCTGTTTCTGTGCTGTACAATTCTGTCACGATGGAATCTCATATCTTCAGCACAAAAATGAGCAAAATAAGATTCTGAATGGCAAGACAAATCATTCATTTTTAATATTAAAATAAAACAAATCCCAACATACAAAGACACAAAATGTTCTGTCATGTTATACATTCCAACAGAACTGCAGTGA
This sequence comes from Rhinoraja longicauda, assembly GCF_053455715.1. Classification (NCBI taxonomy): domain Eukaryota; kingdom Metazoa; phylum Chordata; class Chondrichthyes; order Rajiformes; family Arhynchobatidae; genus Rhinoraja; species Rhinoraja longicauda. The sequence goes on along the minus strand of NC_135960.1, from coordinate 46,942,306 downwards.
GATGGTGTTAGGCGCTATTGTTATAAAAGGTTGAGATTTTGACTCTCTAAAATATATATATTTTACAGATGGAAACAGGCCTTTCAGCCCACCGAGTCCATACCGACCTTCCCACCCTACCACCTTCCATCCTTCCCACTGTCCCTCCTTTCCTCCTTCCCACTGTCCCTCCTCCCTCCCTCCCTCCCTCCCTCCCTCCTTCCCTCCCTCCCTCCTTCCCTCCCTCCTTCCCTCCCTCCTTCCCTCCCTCCCTCCCTCCCTCCCTCCCTCCCTCCCTCTCTCCTTCCCTCCTTCCCTCCTTCCCTCCTTCCCTCCTTCCCTCCTTCCCTCCTTCCCTCCTTCCCTCCTTCCCTCCTTCCCTCCTTCCCTCCTTCCCTCCTTCCCTCCTTCCCTCCTTCCCTCCTTCCCTCCTTCCCTCCTTCCCTCTCTCCCTCTCTCCCCCTACAATGCCTGGGTTTTATGAGGAGTAGGCTGACAGGAATCAAGTGGCTGACCAATACCAGCCAATTGTACCCGCTTGTTACCAATGGTGCTGGGGATTGGCCTCCCCTGGCCGGTCAGCCAGTGACAGGGATAAGAGCAGCACCCGAGGGAGGGGGGCTGCAGTCACATTCTGTATATTTGAAAGTAAATTTTAACTTTCAGTATTTTAATTCTCTAAATTTACGTGTAAAATATTTGCCTGTAAAAAATGTTAAAAGTAACAATCACCATTCCAGCTCCTGCTTGTATTTCTGTTTGGCCACCTGGGTGTCTAATTATCTGCCTGAATAATTTATGTTTTCAATAAAGAACATGCTTTGAAAATGCAGCTTAATGTTGATAAGGTAACTGGTGCAAGGTGATACTCCAGCACAGGTTGTTTTATTGTGATTCAGCCAGCGGGAAAAATTGTCCATTTTTACTGAAAATGACCAAACTATGATTAATTGCAATCTCAAGGTTTTGGTGGCTTCAAGAGTAAATCAACTACTAGGAACTGCTAACTTAGTAAAATATAAACTAATTTTAGGACACGGATATTAAAATATAATCCATCTTCCTCTCCACTGGGAAAGCTAATTAGAAATTGTGAATGGCATCAGAGGAGAACAGAGGGGATTACATACGGCTCTGGAAACTTAAGCCCACAAGAAACTGACCAAATTCTGTCCCCGACTATTTATCCGTTGAGAAATGAGTGAACAAAAAAGAACGTTGTGATCTGCTAACTTGACAGTCTGCACATTCTGTGGCAAAGTATTTGAGTTTTAGGGGAATCACAACCTAATAATTCAAAGTTTGGGCTTTGAATATTCAGCATTTAGTGCACACATGTTTTAGATTTAGTTTTAGTTTTGGAGATACAGTGCAGAAACAGGCCCTTCGACCAACTGAGTCCACGCCGACTAGCAATCCCCATGCACTAACACTATCCTACACACTGGGGACAATTTACAATCTTTATTGAAGCCAATTATCCTACAAACCTGCAAGTCATTGGAATGTGGGAAGAAACCAGAGCACCCAGAGAAAACCCCTTGCACGTCTCAGGGAGAACGTACAAACAGCATACAGACAGCATCCATAGTCAGGATCGAACTCTGGTCTCTGGCGCTGTAAGGCAGCTTCTCTACCGTTGCGCCACCAAGCTGCTCCTTATACGCACACTGCACTGAAACCAGATTCACGAGACGAAAGGTTAAGTAACAAACCGTTGTAAAGTAAATCCAGAAACGGCAATCATTATTGTGGAGAGATGTGGCAAGGCCCGTTAACCCTGTAACATGCAGGCTACCAACCTATCCTTTGGGGCATTACAGTTGGAAAGATTCATGGCCTGGGTATTGATCTAAAAAAAAAATCCCCTGACATAAAATTCTATTATAATGTAATCACTGTTCGGAAAGCATTTGACAAAACTGAAATACCATTTCTTTTTTGTGTGGGGACGTTTTGACTGAGAGTTTCAACGCCTTAAGAGTGTGACATCTTCACAGCTACAAACCATGGTGTCAATCAACTCTTTAGAGAAAAGGGAGATTGGGCAGATATAAACTTTAGACTTTACAGCGTGGAAACAGGCCCTTCAGCCCACCGTCTCTGCTTACCCCTTACACTAACGCTATCCTACGCACGAGGGACAGTTTACAATTTAGCCAATTAACCTACAAATCTGTACATCTTTGGAGTGTGGAATTAAACTGGAGCAGCTGGAGAAAACCCACGTGGTCACAGGGAGAACACACTAACTCCATACAGACCGCGCCCATAGTCAGGATCAAACCCGGGTGTCTGGCGCTGTGAGGCAGCAAATCTACCACTGCACCACTGTGTCACCCCAAGATCTAGAAACTTTAAAACATTTTACATAAATCTTGTAAATGAAAATAAGCATGTGTGGAATGTGCACAGCCAACATCTTCGTGGAATGATAGGGGTTACAAATCTTGCACAAAGAATAGATTTGTCAGCTGTTGAAAGTGTTGTGAAACCTTTGGACTGGAAATCAAGAATATTTTCCTTCAAACTGTAGTATTATTAAAGGATGACATGGTATATAGAACATAGAACAGTACAGCACAAAAAGGAGCCCTTTAGCCCACGATGTCCATGCCGAACATGATGCCGACCAACTCTTATTTGACTGCACATAATCCATATCCCTCTATTACCTGCATTTCCATGTGCCTATGTAAAAGTCTCTTTGTATCTACCTCGACGTCCACCCCAGGCAGTGTGCTCCAGGCACCCACCACCCTCTGTGTAAAAAAAGTACCCCACACATCTCCTTTAAACATTTCCCCTCTCACAAAGCTATGCCATCCTCAGCTGACATTTCCACCCTGGGAGGCAGGTTCTGACTGTCTACCCTAACTAAGCCCCCATATTTTTTAAACTTCTCCCCTCAAACACTGGAAATCCAGAGGAAATAATCCAAGTTTGTCCATTCTTTCCCTTTAGTTGATACCTCCTAATCCAGGCATCATTTTGGTAAACCTCTTCTGCATCCTCTCCAAAGCCTCCACACCCTTCCTGTAATGGGGCGACCAGAACTGCCCAAAATACTCCAAATCCGGTCTAACTGAACTCCTGTAGAGCTGCATTATATTTCACGACATGAACTTTAAAGAATAGGGTACATCTTAAAAGTTTTAATCTATAAATCGGGGAAATTGCCGGAGAACCACTAAAACCTTATTTACGTTGTTTAAATCATCTAATCTAAAGTGTCTGATGTGAGAAAGCAAACTTATGCAATGGTATGAACATTGAATTCTCCCATTTTAGGTCATCTCTAACAACCCTACCCCTCCCCTTTCTCCCCACACCCTCCATTTTTTCCAGCCCCCCCATGAACTCGTACCTATTTCTCCCCTCCCCCTCCCCATCCACCTACATTCCTTCCTCTAGCTTCACAATTTGCAAGTCTTCAATCCTTTTGTCTCACACCTTCTCTTTTTTCATCTCTGGCCTTTGCCAACCACCTGCCTATCAACCCCCCACCTTCACCTGCATCCAGCTGTTACACACCCGACTTTGTCCTGCCCCTCCTCTGTTCCAGCTTTCATCCCCACATAATCAGTCTGAAGAAGGGTCCCAACCCAAAACATCACCTATTCATGTCCTCCAAAGATGTTGCCTGATCTCACTGAGTTTTTCCAGCACTTTGTGTCTTTTATTTGTACAGTGAAATACATATTGATTTAATTGCAATGGGTTGAAAATGTTAATACTGAAACTTCTTTGAACTGTGATAATTGTCGAATGCATCATAATTTCTCATAAGAGACTATGGAATGAATTTATTCTTTAGCATCTGCTGGATAGCTGGTGACTGGTGCGATGTGGATAATGTGCAGGTTGATAAGAATTGGTCTTGGCACAGACATTGTGGGCTGAAGGACTTGTTTCGGTGCTGCACTGTTCAATGATCAATGTTGCATGTATAACATCAGAGAGAAAGCTTCACCGGTTATCAAATTATTGCTTATTTTAAAATATTGTACACATTAATTTAACCCAGCCTGTCTTTTAACTTTCCTGTTGATTGAGAAACGATTTCAAAGCAAAGGCCTCCTCACATGAGTGGGAGGATATTGGTTAATATCCAGTACATGTTACAGAATAAATAATAGATATTGGGCAATAACCTTGAGGGTGTTAGCCTATAGTTGATCCCGATGAATGAGAATGAGAAATTATATCAATATTTCATTTTCTACCAAACTATTTAAAAATGCTGTGAAAACAGCAGCTCAGAAAAGAAAAGCAGATCTTTGAACTCAATGGCCAGATGTTTAAAATGGTAGTGTGACATTTTGATTAGATTTATTTTTCTATTTATCTCAATCGCTTCTCTTCCTACAGTGGCTTCTGTAGGTCACACGGCATGGCCAAGAGTGTGGATAGCTTCTCTGATGTACGGAGTGACCTGCTAAGACTTACCCCATCATCTTTCATCCATTATCTTGGGGCAGCACTGTGGCACAGTTGTAGAGCTGATGCCTTACAGCGCCAGAGACTCGGGTTCCATCCTGACTGGGTGCTGTTTGTATGGAGTTTGTACGTTCTCCACGTGACCACGTGGGTTTTCTCCGGGTGCTCCGGTTTCCTCCCCTACTCCAAAGGCATGCAGGTTTGTGGGTTGATTGGCTTTGGTATGTTGTAAAATTGTCCCCAGTGTGTGTAGGATAGTGTGTGGGGTGATCAAAGTATGTAATATTTGGTCACCAGGGTAGGCAGCCAGAACCAGAATGGAAAAATGAAATGCTAGAGGGCATGGCTTTAAGGTGAGAGGGGTAAAGTTTATAGGAGATGGATGAAGCAAGTTTTTACAGAATGCCTGGAATGCGCTGCCAGGGGTGGTGGTGGAGGCAGATACGATAGTGGCATCACAGACATTTGGATAGGCACATGGATATGCAGGGAATGGAAGGATGTGGATTATGTGCAGGCAGATAAGAGTTGGTCTTGGCATCATGTTCTGCACGGACATTGTGGGCCGAAGAGCCTGTTCTTGTGCTGCACTGTTCTATGTTCTATGTTCACAATCTCAAAGGACTTGTTCTGCAGAGTAGCAAGGCATCATTAAGAAAGTGGTCCATGATGAATCTGAACATTTACCGCAGTGAGAAGTCTGGGATAGTTGAAACTAATAAGTGAGTGAGAACATATAAAATGTACGTGCATCAGCTATCTAACTCAAAATTAATGATGAACCAAAGATGCTTGTTTTAAGGCTCGCGCTTGCTTTGTTAAGGATGTGAAGCATTTCTAAAGGTTTAATTGCTACATAACAGTCGTTATAAACTCTTGTGTGGTGGAAGAAAGCTTGGGTCAAATGACCTCTACACATGCAAATATATTGGAAGAGTCTGCGCCAATTTATTACAAGAATGTATTAGGAGACAAAATATTAATAAATGTTATATATTGTGCAGATGTGAAATGAATTGATTCGCAAAGGCTACATGATATCACCAATAGTAAAGGTATTCTCCAGTTATGTCTGTTAGTCAGTGACTGCCTTACTTTCCAAACACAGACATTATCTTGGCTTATTTTCTTTATACTGGACACGGGCCACCTTTTTTTAAAGCAACTAGAGTTCTTTTTAATTAGATGACTGAGTGCGTGGGTGAATTAGCAGTGGGCGTTTAAGTTTAAGGCTCCGTGAATTGGGTCAATTGGTCCTCTATCAGTGAGAAGTGAAACAGTCTAGTACAGGGTAGGAACAAGGAACTGCAGATGCCAGTTTTACAACAAAAAAAGACACAAAGTGCTGGAGTAACTCAGCGGGTCAGGCATCATCTCTGGAGAACATGGATAGGTGACGGTTCGGGTTGGGACCCTTCTTCAGACATGGTTTACCATTCTATGGGCTATACCACAGGAAGAACGATCCACATAATCATCAAGTACTCTGTTCCCTAAACCTGACCACGTGACAATGTCTCTGCACCAAAATTAATGAGTGCATTATTAAATATCTTGGAACAAATAGGTAAAAAATACTCTACTTATTTCTCAAAGTACATTATATACTGTATAATGCTGTCCAAATGTTAACCCTTTGGTGCTCTCTTACACTGGCTAAAAGCAAGCATTTATTGGATTCCAGAGTACTAATGACAGGTAATTCTTTCATTAAAAAATATTGTGGTCAGAGCTCCAAACCTATCATGGGTTTCAATTTGTAAAATTGTATTGGTAAAATTCACAAAGCCTTGCCCATAAGGGCAGAAAGTCAGAACCATTTCCCCAGGGTGGAAATGCCAAAGATGAGCTTTCAGGTGAGAGGGGCAACGTTTAAAGGAGATGTATGGGGAAAGTTTTTTTACACGGAGAGTGGTGGTGGATGCCTGGAACACGTTGTCAAGGATAATGGTGGGGGCAGATATAATAGTGGTGTTTAAGAGGCTTTTGCACATGGATATATGGATATGCAAGGAAATGGAGGGATATGGACCGTGCAGGCAGAGGAGATTAGTTTAAGTAGGCATCAGGTTCGACAAGGACATTGTTGGCCACAGGCCTGGTCCTGTGCTGTATAGTTCCACATTCTACAGTATGTTCTATGTTATATTTTCTTCTGTAAAGTTGCAGAAGAATGAGACTGGCTTGGATGGGGCATCATGGAAGAGTTGGGCCGAAGGGCCTGTTACCATGCAGTGTGACTCTATGACTATGAATGATATTTCAAAGGTTAGAGGTACAGCTTGACTGGAAACAGTAGTCAGGATTGAACCTGGGTCTCTGGCGCTGTAAGGCAGCAACTCTCACTGTGCCGCCCCTGTGGCCCTTTTCTAAACCCAGTATCCATTCATGTTAAAACAACCTGCCTTTCCAGGGGGTTAAATTGAAAAGTTTTCATAAACGGGTAGTGGGATTTGGCACTGATTGCAATGTTGGCTGTGGGCCAATTTCATGCTGCTTGCTCATCAGACTCGTAAACACTCATTGCCACAGCTACCAAAACAGGCACGTCCAACCTATTCCCACATGCATTGAAGTTGAAGCAGAGGTGAATGCATGAATGAATGAATGATACTTTATTGTCACATGTACCTAGGGTACCTAGGCACAGTGAGATGCTTTCTTTTGCATACAACCTGGGCAGTACACATGTTGGCACCGACAAAGTTACAAAAGTACCAAGCAGTCCCTGCTTGCCCCTCCCCTCTTCAGACTGCAAAAGGAACCCAACTTTCCACCTGCAGAAGAGTCCCACAAAGGTAGGTGACATTTCGGGTTGGGCCGGGTGGCAACTCTTTGCTTGCTGGTCCCAGAGGATGATCTACTATCATCCGCGACAATAGCTCCACTCTTTCAAATCTGCATTCCAATTGTAATTGTAACACTATAAATGGTGCAACACTATCTTCTGCACTCTGGTAGTTTTAGTTTTGTTTAGTTTATTGTCACATGTACCGAGGTACAGTATAAAGCTTTTTGTTGCGTGCTATCCAGTCAGCAGCAAGACTATACATGATTATAGTCAAGCCGCCTACAGTGTACAGAGACAGGATGAAGGGAATAACATTTAGTGCAAGATAAAGTCCAGTACAGTCCAATTAAAGATAGCCCGCGGGTCAGCAATGTGGTAGATGGTAGCTCAGGACCGCTCTCTAGTTATTGATAGGATGGTTCAGTTGCCTGATGACAGCTGGGAAGAAACTGTCCCTGAATCTGGAGGAATGCGTTTTCACACTTCTGTACTTCTTGCCGAATGGGAGAGAGGAGAAAAGGGAGTGTCCGGGGTGAGATTTGTCCTTTATTATGTTGGTAGATTGCCGAGGCAGCGTGAGGTGTAGATGAAGTTACTGGAAGGGAGATTGGTTTGTGTGATGGTCTGGGCTGCGTCCACAATTTTCTGCGATTTCTTGCGGTCTTGGTTGGAGCCTGTTCCCAAACCATGTCGTGATGCATCCCAATAAAATGCTTTCTTCGCCGCATCTGTGGAGGTTGAGGAGAGTTGCTGGGGACATGCCCAACTTCTTAAGCTTTCTAAGGAAGTAGAGGTGTTTTCTCTTTGCAATACTCTGCAATACTTTGGAAGTAGAGGTGTTTTCTCTTTGCAATACCTGTTGTGCTTTAAAGGGCCTGTCCCACTTAGGCGGTTTTTTAGGCGACTGCCGGCGACTGTTAAAGTCGTAGCAGATTGCCAAAATTTTATTTTACCCTACGGCAATGACCACGACAATGCCGAGTCAGGTCATTTCAAGTTTTTTTTTGGTGAAACTAGCAGATTACACCGTCTTCGGAAACATCGCGAAATTCCCACACTTACCTGACCGTCAAACTGTCGCCTCCAATCTACCTGTCAAATGTCCTGACGGTAAATAAATTGGTTAAACAAAACTATCTTCTGGTATCTTCAAATGCCTTTTCTTAATTTAATATTACGTGCTTCTAAATGCATCTGCAACAACCTAGCAAACCCGGGGACAGCATTCAACAGCGCCTGCAATAAGCTACGATACCTGGCGACAAGCCAGCTGTCGCCGAGAAATTTCTATCTGGAACGTTTTCCGCGACGCGGCGAGATCCGCTACGATTCATTGAAGACTCCTCACGATCATGCCCGCGACACCCCGGCGAACGTTCAGCGACAGCCTAGTCAACGGCAGTCGCCTTAAAATTGCCTAAGTGGGGCAGGCCCTTAAGAGTTGACTGTACTCTTTGTGTAGTATGATTTAAATTGATAGTGAACAAAGTTTTTTTTACCATATCTTGGTGTACATAAGAATAATAAACCGATACCAATAATATAATTTGAAAGAGACTTGTAGCCAACATACATTGTGCAGTTTTAGTTATCTTTTCAATGCCTGTAAAAATTATAATTAAGAAATAGTTAAAAAGTTAATATCCATGAAATTAACATTGAAAAACTTATTTCAATGTGACTGAAAAAAATGATTTGCTTTTTGTATGTTACTGTGAAGGTAAGCTAAGAATTTGGTCAGCATCTAACCAGAATAAAGAAACAATTAATTTATAAAATTGCAATTTCCTGAATAGCTTTTGTTTCAGTAAATTTATTAAGTCATTTTCAATTCTGTTTGAATTGTAAATTGATTGAGGTAAGTTTGAAAATTTTGTGAGATTTCCTTCTGAAAAGAAAATCCATTATCACACAGATAGAAGCATCTAATATTTTCCATATTGATAGTCAATATTATAAAAGATGAAAGAAACACTCATATTGAGCATATTATTTTTTTCTGGCATAATGTATTTAAGATAGCAGTAATGTACATAAACTATCAGTGAAATGGGGACGAATAATATAAAAATGTGAATGTATTGAAAGGAAGCTATCAGAAATGTAAAAGGAAATTAATCAGATACACCATACCTACAATGCCTGACAGTGCTTTTCAGACAAAATGAATGAGTGGCCCTATACTGAAAAATATTTTGAATAACTATTCCATTTTGCACCATATTCAAAGGCATATCAGACATTTCTGTTCATTCACTGGGGTGCAAGACAACCATAATATGAGGATTTTTACGAGTCAGAATGCAGAATTTAGTTTTCCATTAGACCAAGTGGACCCATTGGGCCCAGACCTCTTCTGCATTGGTGCAGCACCCTCTCCTCCCCTCCTCCCCCCTCCCCCCTCCCCTCCCTCCCAACTCCCCTCTCCCCCCTCCCCTCCCTACCCCCTCCCCCCTCCCTCCCTCCTCCCCCTCCCTCCCCCTCCCCTTCCCCCTCCCCTCCCCCCTCCCTCCACCCCCTTCCCCTCCCCGTCAAACCCCCCCTTCCCCTCCTCCCCCACTCCATCCCCCTCAACTCCCCTTATCCTCCTCCCCACCCTCCCTCCCTCCCTCCCTCCCTCCCCCCCTCCCTCCCTAGGAGATAGATTTAAACTTTAAAATGTGAATAACTTTAAAAATATAACACCGATTTCAATGAAACTTCTTCAATTAGCACCAAAGGGACGACGGTGAGTAAGATGGGCCTAAAATTGTCACACTATCGTGTACCGTTTTGGCTGCAGTTCAGGAACAAACAAACAAACAAACGAGAGTTTTAGTATATCGATTAGTATTTTGAGCCACATTGTGTTGTGAAATCGCTCGAAGAAGGAATGTTGACATTGAACCTGGAGTCAGTATTGTGATGGGAGGCTGCTATTTATTTGAAAATATGCATAACAATATTGCCATCTGTAGGAAGAATAGAGCATGTTAAGCATTAAGGCCTGACAATTAATGGTTTCCTTACTTTCCGATACTTTCTTGTCCTCTTCCCTTGAAGTGCCCTCCTATCACCACCTTCCCCATCTTGCTCCACCAAGAGGGTCACTTGGCCATCCTCAACTCTCAAGTGAGAGAGAGTCTGCATTGGGGCATTCCTCAATTCAGTTAAGGAACAAGGAGTATTGGTAGCAGTTCGAGCCACTCCATTACAGGAAAGATGGGGAGGTTTTGGAATGAATGCAGGAGATTTAGAAGAATTAAGTCTGGATTAGTAGGCGTTAGTAGGCGTTAGCTACAGGGAGAGGTTGCACAGACTTGGTTTAATTTCTCTGGAACATCAGAGGTTGTGGGGAGCCTTATAGAAGTATATCAAATTATGAGAGGCATAGATAAAGTAGACAGTCAGAACCTTTTGCCCCCAAGGTAGAAATATCAAATACTATCCAACCTATTCCTTGGGGCGCAGGAAGATGAGGGCTGATCTTACAGAGGTGTACAAAATCATGATAGAAATCGATCAGGTAGACATACTGAGTTTCTTCCCTGTTCAGGGTTAGCCATTGCTTGCGATGGAGGTCAAACCCGATGGTTTCTCTGTGGGGTCTGTGATGACCTCTCCGTTGATGGTGTTGGCATATTTCCAAGCTCTGCGCCACTCAGTCTTGCGGTCAAAGTCTTCCAGGGATTTGGCTGAAGACCAGAAGGGTTTGCGGGACTTCAGGCGCATGTTGGGCAGATTGTTCAAGTCAGCGTGGATGTGAAGGTCAGGGTTAGCCTCGATGGTGCACCAATCTTTCAACATCCTCTCCCTTCTGCGTGTGCTGGGAGGGGCGATGTGAGAGAGGACAGGGAGCCACTGCAAAGGTGTTGACTTAAGCGTCCCTGTGATGACCCACATTGCAGAGTTAAGGACAGTGTCAACTCACTTGGTGTGGCAGCTATTAGCCCAAGCTGTTGAGCAAAACTCGGTTGTTGAGTAGACTAGGGCTTAGCTTGCGGTAGGGAGGGTGTGTGCATTAGATCTCCAGCTGTTGCCTGCAAGTTTCCTGATGATGTTGACCCTTGCTTTCAGTTTATCAGCCACCCTCTTCAGGTGTTCACAATAGGTGAGGGTGCGGTCCAGGGTGACTCCGAGGTACTTGGTGAATTCCTCATTCTTCACCGGCTTACCACAGAAGGACCCTCGAACTTTGCATTAGCGAGCCGATTGCTGAGGTGAAAGACAGTGACAGTTGTCTTAGATGGGTTGGGGCGAAGTCGTCAGAAGATGAAATACTCCTCCATCCCCTTTAAGTCTTGGGTTAGCACTCTGCTGATATCCTCAAGGGCAGCTCCCTGGTAGGCAAGGGCAAGGGCACCTGTATATGCAAACTTCCTGGAGAGGTAGTTGGCGTCACTCACATAGATGTTGAAGAGTAGGGGAGCTAGGACAGAGCCCTGGGGGAGGCCATCATTCAGGGTCTGACAGAGCTGGTCTGGTCCCCAAGCGAGACCCTAAATCTACGGTTGCTGAGGATGGATGAGAGGGCACGCATGGCGGCTTGGCACTTCAGGATTCTGGAAGTTTTCAGCAACAGACCATGTCTCCACACGGTGTCATAAGCTGATGACAGATCAATGAGAGCAACACCAGTTTTCAGGACACGTTGGAAGCCAGCCTCTATATTGGTAGTGAGGGCAAGGACTTGATCTGCGCAGCTTCTACCAGGTCTAAAGCAGCTTGCTCTCTGAGCAGAACAGGTTCTACCAATGGAGAAATCCTAGCAAGCAGGAGGCGCTCAAACAGCTTGTAGGATGTACACAAGAGGGAGATGGGTCGGTAACTAGCTGGATCATCAGCAGATTTCCGAGGCTTGAGGATGGTGATGACCTTAGACTATCTCCAGGCCTTAGGGATAATTCCTCTACAATGGACATGGGTGAAAAAAGCAGCCAGCCAGTTGCGTCCTTGGGGGCCAAGGTTCTTCAGAAATTCCGGGTAAATCCCATCAACTCCTGCTGCTTTCCCAGCTTTAGTAGAGGACAGGCCTTTGTCTACATCAACTGGAGTGTATGGATTAGAAAGGCGGCTTGAGGATGGTGAAGAAGAGATGGACTTTGTCAAGCTCCGTCTCATTTCTTGGGAGAGTGGGAGATTGCAACCTTCACGTGGTCCACCTTGTTTCGACTAATGCAATCAACCCGACGTGCACAATCTCATTCAGCTCAATGAAATGCCTTCAATTTTTGCCTAGTAAGACATGGCTTTAAGTTGAGAGGGGAAAGGTTTAATGGAGATGTGCAGGACAGGTTTTTTACGCAGAGTGTGGTGAGCGACTGGAATGTGCTGCCAGGGTTGGTGGTGGAGGCAGATATGAGATTGGCAATTACGAGACTTGTAGATAAACACGTGGATATGCAGGGAATGGAGAGATATGGATTATATGCAGGCAGATGAGAGTTGGTTTGGCATCATGTTCAGCACAGACATTGTGGGCCGAAGGGCCTGTTACAGTGCTGGGCTGTCCTCTGTTCTATATTCGCAGAGAGATACAGATTGCCTAAATCTTCACTTATTCCCCATTGGTCATTTCAAATCTTTTGGAGATTGAATTGAAAGTTGTGGAATAAATTTGAGCTTCCTTTAATTTATTGTAGAAAATCTTGGAATGGATTCTGATCATGACTGCCACATCCCTTAAGCACTGAAAATTGCCTGCCAGCAATTCTGCCGTGCACTGCTAATTTATAAGCACCTCTCTCTCTCTCTCTCTCTCTCTCTCTCTCTCTCTCTCTCTCTCTCTCTCTCTCTCTCTCTCTCTCTCTCTCGCTCTCCCTCTCTCTCTCTCGCTCGCTCTCCCTCTCTCTCCCCTCCCCCCTCTCTCTCTCTCTCTCTATATATATATATATATATATATCTTTCTCTCTCCCTCTCTCTATAGCTATCGTCCTCAATGGACTGTCTTCAATGCTACACGAGGAAGGGGAGTCAGGATTAAAGCTTGGAGAGGAAGCTAATAATTAAATTACATGGTGTTTTGGAGTTATCAAAGTGCATCTACTGTACTTCAGTCTGGCTCCACACATTGCACTGGGGATTCCTGGCAACAGTCTTAAACTGCATCATTTTAAAGGCCAGAAAAAAAAATGTTTTGCCAGCATTTCAGACTCTTTGGTTGGGGAAGTCAGGAAGTGACTTGCTAATAAAGGCTTGCCATTAAAACAGGCTGGGTATCAGGGAAGCAGAGTGGCACAGCTGTTGAGCCGCTGCCTCACAGCACCAGAGACCCGGGTTCAGTCATGACCCCTCCAACGGTGTCTATGTGTGGAGTTTGCGCGTTCACCCTGTGACCGCGTGGGTTTCCTCCGGGTGCTCCGGTTTCCTCCCGCATCCCAAAGACGTGTGGGTTTTTAGGTTAACTGGCTTCTGTAAAACTGCCTCTAGGGTGTAGGTAGGTGTGAAAGTGGGATAAAATAGAACTAGTGTGAACGGATGATCGATGGTCGACATGGACTTGGTGGGCCGAAGGGACTGTTTCCATGCTGTATGTTTCAGGGACCAAGGGTTATCGGAAGGCAGGTGAATGGGGTTCAGAAGGAAAGATAGATCAGCCATGAGTGAATGGCGGAGTTGACTTGATGGGCCAAATGGCCCAATGTTGTTCCTATCACTTTTAAGTTTATTAATCAGTCATGTGGATGCAGATAATTTACTTTGGTTGACCTTTTCCAGCTGAACGAGGGAAGATATATCAATACCATTAATTTCTGTATTCAGCGTAGTTCTATCGGGCATTTTTGAACAATCAGAAATCAGGGATGATGTAAGTTAGATCTACAACATAGGCTCTTCACTCTGTTGTAGTTGTAACAGAACATTAGGAATTGCTTTTCATTTCTCAATCCAGCCATTGACATGCCTTCCTTGAGAATGTCAATCGATTCGGTGCCAATTAAATTGGACGGTACCATGGCACGGCGGTAGTCAGACTCTCACAGCGCCAGAGATCTGGGTTCGATCCTGACCTCGGGTGTTGTCTGCGTGGAGTTTGCACGCTCTCCCTGTGCATCCCAAAGACGTGCAGGTTTGTAGGTTAATCGGCCTCTGTAAATTGCCCCCTAGTGTGTAGGGAGTGGACGTGAAAGTGGGATAAGATATAAATCGTGTGAACGGGTGATCGATGGTCGATTTGGACTCGGTGGGCTGAAGGGCCTGTTTCCATGCTGTACCTTGAAAAAAAATTGCAATATGTAGGCAGTTTTTCCCTGTGAATTAATGCTGGCTTCGATTTGGGCAGAGACAGCTCTTTTGATTTGAGTTCTGATCATTCTCAAGAGCAGACTTACATCCCATCAGTCTGGGTCAGAAGGGAATAAAGAGTCCAGAGGTGAATGGCCAACCCTCTTTAGCATTTAATTATTGAGGAAAATGTATTGATCAAAATTATAGTGTGTGGAACATACCAGCCGTGACCTGCTCTTTCAGCACTTACTGTATGTGTTAGAGAACAGAAGTTACTGTATAAATTATAATATAGTGCATACTCCTCCCAAACAATAGCATGCTAATTTATATAACATGTATGTCTCATAGACAAGACCATTACCGTTAATCAGTAATTAATGAATGAATATTTTATTTTTCATACTTTAGGGCGCGGCACAGTGGCACAGCAATAGAGCTGCTGCCTCACAGCATCAGAGTGCCAGGTTCAATCATACCTACGGGTGCTGCCTGTATGGAATTTGTACCTTCTCCCTGTCACCCCATGGGTTTTCTCCGGGTGTTCCAATTACCTCCCACACTCCAAAGACATACTGGTTTGTATTCTAATTGGCTTCTGTGAATTGTAAATTGTCCGTAGTGCGTAGGATAGTGCTAGAGTACGGGGTGATCGCTGGTCGGCACGGAATTGGTGGGCCAAAGGGCCTGTTTCCGCACTGTATCTCTAAAGTTTAAAGTAAAGTCCAAAGTCTATGCTTCTCTTTTGAAAAATCCCTTAGATATTTTTCATAACTTTCGCAGAATGGTAAGCTGGTAGCTTCTCTAATGTTTAGCTTTTTTTAAAGAAGCGATCTTATGTTTTAATATTAAATGATAGAAATAGCAGACCAACCTCACAATATGCTGATCTAATGTGTTGCAACCAGTTACTACCTGAGCAAAGTGGTGTAAACCTCACTGGTTCGAACTGTGCTCACCCTGCTCTCATTTCACTCCTACCATCGGGAAGAAGGTGCAGCAGTCTGAAAACCATGACCACCAAGTACTTTAGGACGTTAAGTGCAGGTGGAAGACTATCAGTTCAGTGAAAGACCGTCTTTGGTCTACCCGACTGGCCCATTCCAGACTGCAGGGGTTCGTGCTGAGGGACGCACTGAAGCTTGGTGCAGCCAACACTTAGGCTATGTGGGGAAGGACCACAGTCTGGGGTCCTTCTAGGGTCCTTCTGCTGCTGGGCAGTAAGGGACAGAGGGAACACCCTCAAACAATGAAAGGGATAACACCTCAGGGGGGGCACATGAGCAGCAAGGGTGAAAAAGTGAAGTGCTAACACTACTGGGTATAACACTAGCAATATTGAATGTACAGACCCATTAAATATGTATCATGAGTTTTGCCGTTTTTGTTTTGTGTATTTTTTAATTATGAAACATAATTTATAATAAAATAAAATTTGGCAAATCTGAAACCAACAAGGTTCGCTCCACGTACAACAGTTTCTAAAAGAAGACCAATCATAAGAACAAAATACAAAGCCAGTTGTCTTCAGTTTATTAGAGAAATAGGCATTTATTCACATGCAGGATAAAATATACCATAGGTGCCTTCAGAGTTTAGTTTAGTTTAGATTATAATTGTCACGTGCACCAAGGTATAGTGAAAAGCACCACTCTATCAAGATCTTTCATTATTCGGTAGGTTTGAATGAGATTCCTCTCATCCTAAACTCCAGCAGGTAGAGGCCCAGAGCCATCAAACGCTCAACATTCATTAACCCAATCATCCCCGGGATTGTTGTCGTCAACCTCCTCTGGAACCCTCTCCAATGCCTCAGATAAGGGGCCCAAAACTGCTCGCAACATTTCAAATGCAGTCTGACCAGCATCTTATAAAGCCTCAGCATTACATCCTTCCTTTTATATTCTCGTCCTCTCAAAATGAATGCTCACATTGCATTTGTCTTCCTTACTAGCGTATCTCGGTACATGTGACAATAACAACTAAACTAAACTAAATTAAAACTAATGCAGTGCTTGAAACATGAATTGTCATCAGCACTATCATCTGTTTCTCCCAATCTGAAGAAGTGTTCCGTCCCGAAATGTCACCTGTCCATGTCCTCCACAGACGTTGCCTCATCCGCTGAATTACTCCAGCACTTTGTGATCTACTTTGTATCTGCAGTTCATCGTGTCCCATGTCTTTCATCTGGCTCTCCGAGTAATTCTTTGCCCAAATCAGTTTCAAATCTGTCTTGATGGATGTTCAAATGCTGAAATCCGTCTATAGGCATGGAGCCAGGATCTCTTCCACAGAAGCACCTTGTGAACCATTGCCTGCAGTAAGACATTCTACCTTGTACTGCAGCGCTCATAGGAAGCAAAGATTGCACCCAGCCTAAGCCACATAATAGGTGCTAAAGACAAATCTAATTGGATGTGTTACTTCAAATTGATTGCCATAAAGGCAAAGTAGCTTCTATAAATGTGTTCTGCTTGCTCTGCAATCCAAACATATTAACAAAAATACAACCCTTTTGTACAAAGTAACTAAAGGAGCAGCTTCCTCTGTGATCCATGATTCACTGATTCAATTAGACTTTATTGTCTCTGAATGCATTCAAGAGAGAGCTAAATAGAGCTCTTAAGGATAGCGGAGTCAGGGGGTATGGGGAGAAGGCCGGAACGGGGTGCTGATTGAGAATGATCAGCCATGATCACATTGAATGGCGGTGCTGGGGCTCGAAGGGCCGAATGGCCTCCTCCTGCACCTATTGTCTATTGTCTATTGTCTATTATTGTCACAAGTCTTTAGGTACAGTGAAATTCGTTGTTTTTGCCCAACAATCTGGTAAAATCATACAGCAGACGACACCTGGGCACTACACAATGACTCACCACGTTTCTAGCGCCGACAAATTTACAAATGTTCTGTTATCAAGCTTTTGAATGGTCCTTCCATAAGGTGGGGCACTGATGTGCTACAATGCTGAGAACTATATTCTGCACTCTGTAGCTTTCCCTTTGCTCTACCTGTTGTACTTGAGTTTCACTTGATTGTATTTATGTATTGTATCATCTGACATGTTTGGATAGCATGCAAAACAAAGGTATTCACTGCACCTCAGTTCACGTGACAATAATAATCCTAAACCTAAACTTCAAAGTGGCAAACTGATCCAACACCTCGCAACTGGTTGTTGGTTGGCATGGGCAAGTTTGGCCGAAGGGCCTGTTTCCACACTATGAGGTGGCGCAGCAGTAGAGTTGCTGCCTTACAGCGCCAGAGACGGACTATGGGTGATGTCTGTATGTTCTCCCTGTGACTGCGTGGGTTTTCTCTGGGTGCTCCGGTTTCCTCCCACATTCCAAAGACGTATAGGTTTGGAGATTAATAGGCTGGTAAAAATTGTAAATTGTCCCTAGTGTGTAGGATATTGCTAGTGTAAGGGGTAATTGCTGGTCGACGTGGACTCTGGGCTAAAGGGCCTGTTTCCACGCTGTATCACTAAAGTCTAAAATATAAAGATGCAGTATTATATTGACACAAAGAATTGCAGATGCAGGTTTACAAAAAAAGAAATAAAGTGCTGGAGCAACTCAGGCAGCATCCCTGGAGAACATGGATAGGCGATGTTTTGGGTTGGGACCCTTCTTCAGTCTGATTGTACTACGGGGAAGAAAGCTGGAAAAGAGAGATGTGGATGGGACAAAGCCTGGCAAGCGATAGGTGGATACAGATGAGATTCTAGATGTCAGAGTCAGAGAGTCATACAGCATGAAAACAGGCCCTTTGGCCCAACTTGTACATGCCGACTAACCTGCCCCATCCACGCTAGACCCACCTGCCTGTGTTTGGCCCATATCCCTCCAAACCTTTAAGTGTCAAGTATTCATCAACCAAGTATTCAGGAAACAACAGCCAGGGAGAGTCAGTAGCCATTTTGTCACAATCCCAGCAGATGTACATCAATATAAAATAGTTATTTCCAACTTAAAAGGATCTAAACTTGTAAATGCAGAGTTTTTTTAAAGAGGCTATGAACGATTCTGATGAAAAATGTACAGCTAAAATGTTAACCAGGATTTTTGTTTTATCATTACCAACCAGCTTGCAGAATGTTTCCAGCTTTTCCGATTTTATTTCAAAATTTACTCTTTATCTGTAAATATAGGTAGAAGGTTAAGTATTGTAAATGTCACCGCCACTGTATGTGTATTTAATTAAATGAGGTTTGAATCTATCTGCATTTTCTTCACCTACGTACATGGGAGATTCCTTTGTTAACCCTGCCAGGTCTGATTCCCATACATTACCTTCTTGAATGTTATTACTTTTTGCGACAAAAGCAAGCAAAAATATTTGAGTTCAAGACAAACACGCACAGCAGATTGCAATCTTCCATGATGAAGCAAAATATGGAAGGCAATGCAAAGATTTTAAATTTTAAAGATCTGAGCATTTTTATGTTAGTTAGCGTAGAAGTAAATTTAAAATAAAATAGAAATGAGCTGGGGAACAGAGGGGTTGTTGTCACACAATGACATAGACTACATTTAACAAGGATTTAGGTCATCATATGCAAAAGTTATACCACAGTTTACATGCTTTAGCATCTCACCAGCAGCCATGTGCAAAATGGGATAATATGTCTAAAACAATGGCAATTAAAATACAGGAACAAAAGGTTTGAAATTAAAATTGAATACAGGGCTGTTTGCAGCCCACTTGTAAGGCAGCATTAAGTCATTTTACTACATTGCCATTCACGGAGGGAACCCACAATACATTTACGATGGATAAGGGGGGTCGAGTTCAGCTCCTGAAAAACTGCGATACATCCACCTGCAACTATTCTTCCTTCGATGATAAAGTAAGGGAATTCTCCTAAGGACGGTGAGTGACTCCTTAGGGTCTCCCCCTGAGACCAGGTGTCAAAGTTGTCTATCAGATGCCTGAAAAGAGAAAAAAAGAGGCCACATTACTCAACGCTATTGTGTGAGATGGTTGTCATTGACTGATCAGGCCTTTTTACTTGGCTTTCACAGTCAATGAAACCACTTGAATAGATGAAAGAGAGACAGCCTCTGACAAACAAGAGACCATGGAATATTCATTGTGCATCTGCAAGAGAAAGATTAATGTATTAGAAATTAAAATAGGTTGAGAATGTATGATCTTGCTCTAACACTTGGCTGGACCTGTGTCACTGAACGGTGGAGCTGAGAGTCAACAGACAATTCTGCCAAGGTAACTGAGAATCATTAAACATCCTCCTTTGTGTGTAGTGAATAATAAAACTTTCCCCTATTCTTTGCCTCGAGCTGACAATGAATAATTCCAAAGCCATTTGCAATGTTAACAGTACATATCTGGGCCATCCATACCTTTATGATAAGGATACAAATATGCATTTCAACAGTTCGAACAGACACTGATTCACAGGCATTTGAAAGGACACCTGTCACTCAAATGCAGGACCTGTCAGTCTCAGATGTATGACTGTGCCAGTAAAATAAGCAGACAGATTATCTACTTTTTTTCTTTTTTCTCCAGATTATAACACAGTTAGGTTTGCCGTAGAATGACAAGTGATTTACACTGGAAAATAGATTGTGTTTAAAGTAAAAAGGAGACTATTCTCTTAGGCAGTCTTATTCTTCACCAGCTTACAACTGTATCTAATATGCTATCGCAAATGTGATCTTTGCAATACTGAACGCTATTATACTGGATATTATAAGCATTTAACCTGTTTGCTGACACAAAGGTGACATTGATAAGTTCATATCTCTGACGGACGCGGTATTTGTGATAGAATACTTACCACTAGCCTTCAGGCTGCAAGTCAGGGTACATTTCTCAAAAGCTACGGAAAGTTGAAATGCATAATTTAAAAGAGAAATCCAGGAAATATTTGCATGACAAGAATAAACTTGTTCAATATTTTTCCCCTGCATTTTTTATAGCTATGCAGTTAGTAACAACAAATCATCATTAACTCCCATGTAAAAGTATTTCATTATCTCCTATTGTAGAGAAATGTATGTTCACATGAACCAGATATCTTTGTTTCCAAATTTAGTTTAGTTCAGAAATACAGCATGGAAACAGGCCCTTCGGCCCACCGAGTCCACACTGACCATTGATCACCTGTTCACACTAGTTCAATGTTATCTTACTTTCACATCCATTCTCTACACACTAGGTGGCAATAACTTTAAAACCCGCATAACCGGGATGTGGCAGGAAACCAGGGCACCCAGAGGAAACCCACGCAGTCACAGGAAGAATGTGAAAACTCCACAGAGACAGCACCCATAGTCGTGATTGAACTGGGCCTCTGGTGCTGAGAGGCAGCAATTATACGAGGGTTTTTAACCATTTCACTTTTTTCATTTTAACATTAAACAATTCGTCCAGTGAGACAATATTGGTGGAGCTAAGAAATAAGAAAGGGATGATCACCTTGTTGGGAGTGTACTACAAGCCCCCAAATAGTCCATGGGAATTAGAAGAGCAAATATGCCAGGGGATTGCAGGCAGTGTAAGGACTTATACGGTTTTCATAGGAGGGGATTTGAACTTTCCCAATATTGACTGGGACTGTCATAGTGCAAATGTTTCTTCAGACAAAATGCAAAGGGCCCTGCAGAGGAGAGAACAACGCTTGATCTAATCTTAGGAGTTTGGGCGGGACAAGTGAATTAAGTGTTCATGGATGAGCTTTTTGGGACCTGCAACCATTGTTCTATTAAGTTTAAGATATTTATGGATAAAGTCAGGAAGGACCCACAAGTTCAAATTCTAAATTGGGGTAAGGCCAACTTTGAAGGTATTAGATCAGAACTCGCTCAGGTTGATTGGAGCAGGTTCTTTGAAAGAAAAGGAACTTCCGGAAAATGGGATGTTTTTAAAAGTGTACTGACAAGAGTCCAGGACATGCATGTTCCTGTTAGAGTGAAGGGTGAGGTGGGGGGAGGGGCTAAGAAATCTTGGATGACAAGAGAAACTGAGGCTGTTTTTGATTGAGTTTGATTCATTCTTGAGTAAGCAAGAAAAGGATCTCCCTCAGCGATCACTGTGTTATTAGTAAATTCGATAATGAATACCTTGGGTTAATTGTCCTACTGTATATATAGCAGTCAATTAAACAAGCAAAACCGACTCTCTTATGCGTTAGATTAGCTGTGTCATTGGAGACACAAGGAACTGCAGAGACAGTTTATTAAAACAAAACAAAGTGCTGGAGTAACTCAGCAGGTCAGGCAGCATCTCTGGAGAACACGGATAGGTGATGTTTCAGGTCGGGACCTTCTTCAGATTGATTGTAGTGGGGGAGACAATGTCATTGGCAATGTCATCAGCACAAATCATGACAAATGCAACTGTGGAGAGGACAGACAACGGCCCACCTACTGACTTGCGGCGGAGAGGCATGCACTGCGGACAATCTCCGCAGAGGCACAGATGTGGCACTGGCTGTGGCAAAGCGATGGCAGAACATCGTCTGACACACGAGCGATAGCGATGCATGTGCTGAGGACACGTCAAACGCACCGTCTGATCAACGACCAATGGTTTACAATATCTCATTGACCCATACATCGAGGCCCTGCTCTCATCTCGCTCCTACCATTGAAAATAAGCTACAGGAGCTTGAAACTACCATCTGCAGTGTCTTCCTACACAATCTACAAACCTGTACGTCTTTGAAGTGTGGGAGGAAACCAGAGCACCCGGAGACAACCCACATGGTCACAGGGAGAACGTACAAACTCCGTCCAGGCGGTACCCGAGGTTATGATCGAACCCGGGTGTCTGGCGCTGTAAGGCAGCAGCTTAATCGCTGCACCATTGTGCTGCCACTTCAGGTGCTGCCTGTGTGGAGTTCACACATTCTCCATGTGTCCGAGGGTCTCCAATGTGATAGATAGTAGCTCAGGATCGCTCTCTAGTTTGTAGGTTAATTGGCTTCTGTAAATTGCCCCTTGTGTGTGGGATAGAACTAGTGTTTAGTTTAGTGTAGTTTACAGATACAGTGTGGAAACAGGCACTTCAACCCACTGTCCTCTCTGGCCCACGATCACCTGTAGACTATTCCTATCCTACACATTAGGGACTCGACCAGGGCCTGTTTCCATGTTGCATCTTGAAAGTAAACTATACTAAACTGCAAGAGGAAAGAAAAGCCACCCAGTTTAACTGTTCTAGCTTATCTGCACGGTTGACATTCAACAATCTACCTAGACAATCCAAAACAAGTCATAAAATAGATCGCACTTCTGAGAATATTTAAAAACAAACATGGATTCCTCTTTGTCGATCAAATCCATTCACAGCCTTGAGGCTACAAATGATATTCTTTAATGTCATAATATCCAATTAGAAGATTAACTGAATCTTAAATTATGGGGGTTGTCAGTTACCAGGCTGATTTTAATTTATACTGATGATTTCTATTGATTTTAACCATGAGAATCATCAGCTTCGATAAACAATTTAAGAGTGGATTTCAATTTCCCAATAAGTGCGATGTGGAATAAGCTGGCCTGCTGCCTAAAAATATATCCCAAACTGTCCACTAAGTGAGACTTTCTGACAAAGCACGCAAAGTGCTGGAGGATCTCAATGGGTCAGGCAGCATCTGTGGAGAGAAATGCACTGGCGACGTTACGGGGCCAGACCTTTTTTGAATAATTGGTCTGAAGACCCGAAACTTTGTCTGTCCATTTGCCTCCACAGATACTGCCTGAGTTCGCCAACAACTTCCTTGTGTCTCCTGTATGTTTCTAGCTTTGGACTTGAGGGCCTGAGCAATAGGGAGAGGTTTGGCAGGCTGGGGCTTTTATTCCTTGAAGCGCAAGAGGCTGAGGGGTGATCTTATGAAGGTATATAAAATTATGAGGGGGTGAATAGGGTGAATGCGCAGAGTCTTTTATCCAGAGTAGGAGAATCAAGAACCAGGCGACGTAAGTTTAAAATGACACGGGAAAAATTTAATAAGAAACTCAGGGTCATGTTTTTCACACAGAGGATGGTAGGTATACGGAACGAGCTGCAGGAGAAGTTAGTCGTGGAAATAGTGGAACAACATTTAAAAGACATTTGGACAGGTACATGGAAAGGAAAGGTTTGGAGGAATATCGACCAAACGTGGGCAGGTGGGACTAGCTTAGATGGAACATCTTGATTGGCATGGGCAAATTGGGCCAATGGGTCTGGTTCCACACAGTATAGAGTCATAGTCGTACAGTGTATGGATTGGAAGTGAATGAGAAAGTGGGATAACACAGAATTGGTGTGAACGGGTGATCGATGGTAGGCATGGATGCTTGGTCCACCAAACCCTTCTGAATCTCCCATTTGCCAACCACTTTAACCCCCCTTCCCATTCCCACTGACATTTCTGTCCAGGCCTCCTCCATTGCCAGGGTGAGACCACATGCAAACTGGAGGAACAACACCTCATATTCTTACTACCTCACGTTCTTACAACGCTTATAACCCAGTGATAGGAACGTTGAATTCTCAAATTTTAGGTAAGTTGAAGAACACCTTATTCTCCCCCCCCCCCCCCCCCCCCCTCTTCCCCACTAAAAGTTTATTATAACCAATTCCACAGTTTGCAACAATGTATCCATTTTGGGCTTACACTGATTCTAGCCAACAATTGGCTTATCTGGGAACCTCCTTGACTGAGGTCTTGTCTTGCCAGCCTTGATTCTGTCCTGTTTTACTTCTCGCTTCCAGTCCCCCTCCCCCCCACCCCCACGGCAATCAGTCCGAAAAAGGGTCCTGACCTGAAACACCTCTTATCCATTTTCTACTGAGATGCTGCCTGACCTGTGGAGTTTTTCCAGCGCTTCGTGTCTCTCTTTGGTATAAACCAGCATCTGCAGTTCCTTTTTATTACCATATCAGGCACATGGGTAAAAAACATTTTGATAAATATGGGCAAAATGAAGGCAAATGGGGCTGGCTTATAATAACAGTTGCACAAGACATTAGTGAGGCCACATTTGGAGTACTTTGTTTATTTTTGATCATCCTGCTATAGGAAGGATGCCATTAAGATGGAAAGAATGCAGAGAAGATTTATGATGATGTTGCCAGGACTAGAGGGCCAAACCTATAGGGAGAGGTTGGGCAGGCTAGGTCTTTATTCTTTGGAGCATTGGAGGCAAAGGGATCTTATGAAGGTGAATAAAATCATGTGGGGAATAGATAGGGTGAATGCAGAGTCTTCCCCAGGGTAGAGAAATCAAGAACCAGAGGACGTAGTTTAAGATGAGAGGGGAAAAGTTTAATAAGAACCTTATGAGTATATGGAACAAGGTGCCAGTGGAGGTAGTTGAGGCAGGTACTATAACAGTATTAAGGGCACTTGTGCAGGTTCATGGATAGGAAAGGTTTAGAGGAATATGGACCAAACACAGGCAAACGGGAATAGCTTAGATGGGGCATTGTGGTCAGCATGGACATGTTGGGCTGAAGGGCCTGTTCCCATGCTGAATGACTCTGATTTTTGTCTTGAACATTTGATAAAATGAAAACTGGGTGTTTTATATACAGGGTAGTGATCCATAAAATCAGTTTAATACATTTAAAACCTAACACTTTAAAAGAATGTAACTGTTTGAATGAAATTTAAAAATCCGGGATACTGTACTCTGCAAGAAATTATCAGTTGAGACAATGGTAGAGTATTTTTATATTCCTTGCCTCAAGGAGATGAACTGCTTATCAATGTAAAGCTATAGAAATAGGTCTTCTTGTTACACTATTGTTCTGAGCTCACGCGATGAGTCTTATCAAAAGCAAATAGCTTAACAGAACACACTGCTCTCCGTATTAAAGACGACGCTCTGAAACTGTGATTTGTAGAAATTTCTTTTGAGTCTAGACCTTTTAATACTAGTCAAGGAAGACATCCTCTAATGAAAGGTTATCTTTACAAGTTTAATCTTGAAGTCCATGAGAAGTTGCAGGTTCCTCTGTGGAAAGTTCAGCTTAATTGCGTTCAATTAAAATACCCCATTATCGTTCATAGAAATATCATTGGTCAACCTAATCACCCTTTCCTTAATCCAGGGTTTCTTGCTGTAACTTTTGTGCACATTTATACTGCGAAGAATTTGAGATGAATCAATGGCAATTACATTCTAGCCTAGAATTATCATTACACTGCCTGACTCATGTCAGAAGAAGGGTCCCAACCATCACCATGCTTTTTCTCCAGAGATGCTGCCTAACCCACAGAGTTACTCCAGCACTCTGTGTCTATTTCACACTAATTCTACGTTGTCCCACTTTCTCATCCACTCCCTACGCACCAGGGTCAATTTACAGAGGCCATTTAATCCACAAACCCGCACGTCTTTGGAATGTGGGAGGAACACAGAGCACCTGCGGGAAACCCACGCGGTCACAGGAAGAACGTGCAAACTCTACACACAAACAGCTTCCAAGGTCAGGATCGAACCTGGGTCTCTGGCGCTGCCAGGAAGTAGCTCTACCAGCTGCGCCACTGTGTCGCCCTGTAAAACAGTGTTGCATTGGCCAGGAATCAAACCTGGGCCTCCCGCATGGCAGGCAAGGATTCTACTCTTAGTCTATATTCTTACACGCTTGTGCTTAAGTATGATCGCGTTTATGTATAGTAAGATTTTTTCTGAACTGTATTCATAGCCTCAGAATAAAAGGATCTATGTTTAGAAAGGAGATGAGGAGGAATTTCTTTCGCCAGAGGGCGGTGAATCTGTGGAATTCAGTGCCACAGTGTGGAGGCCAAGTCAGTGGATATTTTTAAGGCGGACAATGACAGACTTTTGATTAGTAAAGGTGCCGGGGTGATGGGGAGAAGGCAGGAAAATGGGGTTGAGAGAGAAAGATAGATCAGCCATAATTGAATGGCGGAATAGACTTGATGGCCCAAATGGCCTAATTCAGCTCTTATAACTTATGAAGTTATGAAATTTCATGCTTTTCCAGACTGAACCCAGCCATGTCAATGCAACCATTCAAGCAGAAGTCCCAGACTTCTTCTCGTTTATTATTGATGGTGCTCGATAATGTTTCATCTGTGGCAAGGACTGAGATGAGCGATATTAGCAAGTTTCATTTTTTATGCTTAACTAATCCTTTACGTTCAGCGTGATATCAAGTAATCCAGCTCACATTATGATGATCTTATTGTACAATTAATCGTGGGTGTCTGTTTTCTTTCTGCTCAATGAACAGATTGGTTTTCAATAAATCTAACCACATACGGAAAATGAGACTCATCACGTCAGTGCAGGAAGCAGCAGACACAGAGGCTGCAACAGCATGCTTACAATAACCCTGCTGGTTAATTGAACGACATTCATTGCTGAAACATGTATGTCTAATGACAAATACGAAGACATTTTATCCAGTGTATGGAGGCAGGTGGCTGATGCACTAGTTTGTTGGAACAACCAAACAAGCTAAAAACAAGCGATGGAATGGATGCAGAATGGATGCAGAAAGGAAGTTTCCACATGATGAGCGTTTGACGCCACCAGGCATGTACTCACTGGAGTTTAGAAGACCTGCACCTATTTTCTATGTTTCTGTGAAAGGCCTGGATAGAGTGAATATGGAGAGGATGTTTCCACTAATGGAAGAGCCTTGGACTAAAGGGCATAGCCTCAGAATAAGACAACATACATTTAGAAAGGCGATGAGGAAGAATCTCTTTAGTCAGAAGGTGGTGAATATGTCACATTTTGAGCAGTTTAGGAGCAAAGTCATTTGGTATTTTTTAGGCAGTGATTGACAGATTCTTGATTAGTAAGGGTGTCAGTTGTTATGGGGAGAAGACAGGAGAATAGGGTTGAGAGGGATAAAAAGATCATGATTGAATGGCAGAGTAGACTTGATGGGCTGGATGGCCTAATTCTGCTCCTATGATTTATGAACTTATGACAATTAAACATCAACTATTGATTCGTAGCCTGGTTCAGTCCATTTTAAGTGTCTGCTCCACAGATATCACAATACAAATTAATTGAGATTGTGCCAATCCATAGGCATCAGAGCACATGCAATCCAAGTTCGATATTAACCTCGGGTCAGAGTACCACATTTTTTAATGGGTTTCTTCGGGTTTATTCCCTCATTCCAAAATTATACTTGTAGGTTAATTAACTACCATAGTAGGTTTAAGATGAGAGGGGCCAAGTTTAAAGGATGGGAGTTCCTGCGAAGGTTTGTAAGCCGCAAATACTCAAGATGTGGGCGGACCAAGTTCAGGAGTGGTATAAGAGATGGCTTCAACTTGTCTACAATCAAGGTGGCGATTAATGCAGGTTCAGCGGTCTGTATCTCGAGATCGTAGCTTCATAAGGCATTGAAACAGGCTCTTTGGGCCAATTCGTCCATGCCGACCAAGATACCCCACCTAACCTGATTCCGCCTGCCTGTTATTTTTCCCATATCTCTCTAAACCTTATACCTGTTCGAGTGTTTTTTAAATGCTACTATAGTACCTGCCTACGTCATCTGTTCCTAGAGGATAGATCAAAAATCAGTAATGAGGTGTGTCAAATGAACCAGAAATGGATTAGATAAAAGGGTTACATCAGAGGAGATCAGATGATTTATTACATTCTCATAGTCATAAAATCATAGTCATAGTCATATAGCACAGAAACAGGCCCTACAGCCCAATTTACCCATGCTGACCAAGATGCCCATCTACGCTAGTCCCACCCGCAAATATTCGCCCTCTACCCACTAAAACATTCCTATGCATAAACCTGTCCAAATATCTTGTAAATGATGTATAGTAACGGCCTCAACTATTTCCTTTGGCAGCTCGTTCCATATACTCACCACCTTCTGTGTAGAAAAGTTGCCCCTCTGGTTCATATTAAACCTTTCCCCTCTCAACTTAATCTTATGTCCTCTGGTTCTTGATTCCCCTACTCTGTGTAAATGCATTCACCCTATCTATTCCCCTCATGATTTTATACACCTCTATAAGATCACCCCTCAACCTCTTGCGCTCCAAGTGATAAAGTCCTAGCCTGCTCAACCTCTCCCTGTAACTCAGGCCTTCAAGTCCTGGCAACATCTTCTCTGTAAATCTTCTCTGCACTCTTTCCAGCTTGACAGCCTCCTTCCTTCCCAAACCGTCACTTTGAATTTGTTTCTTGATTCCGTGGGTCTATGATTTCTAACTAACTAACTATCGACTTCTCCAACTTTAGATAGTTCCTCTGTCCCTCTCTTCCCCTCCCCCTTCCCAGATCTCCCTCTATCTTCCTGTCTCCACCTATATCCTTCCTTTGTCCCACCCCCCCTGACATCAGTCTGAAGAAGGGTCTCGACCCGAAACGTCACCTATTCCTCTCCCGAGATGCTGCCTGACCTGCTGAGTTACTCCAGTATTTTGTGAATAAATACCTTCGATTTGTACCAGCATCTGCAGTTATTTTCTTATACTATATATCGTTCTTAAGTTGTATGGTTGTATGGTTGCTTTTAAATGGTGATTCACCAGACAAGTATGTTCTGCAATTTATTACTGGCAGTCTTGATCTTATGCAATATGCTATCAATAACATATTAATTCCAACTTACTGAGGCCTTTTTTGGGAGCTTAAAAATTACCATGAACATCTTACAGTTGCACAGACCAAAAGATTTGTTGGAAATGCACTTATTTTCCCTTAAGGTCAGTACAAGTTGTCAGTCACCAGTGTACCTAAGTCATGCTCAAGCCAGGAGCTCGGAGACTTCTGCAGTCACCTCAAGGTCATCCCTTAAACCCCTGGCTTGGAACTTCACTTCTTGTTCCCCATGCCTGCATAAGTTTTCTGGAATTTTAACTTGCTAAACTCGGATTGCGGAAGCATGAGTCTCTCCATGGGAAACCTAAAGCCAGTTGGAACTGGAACACAATTTTTCCATTATCTCGGAGTCTTTAGTAATGGTTGATATCAATTCCGCACGGAAGCTGGACTGGAGGGATTTTAATGGAGAAATTCTTAACATACATAGCTTAAAATAAAAATCTGCCAAATTGCTATCATGCCACCATGGGCGGCACAGTGGCGCAGCAGTAGAGTTGCTGCCTTACAGCACCAGAAACCCGGGTTCGATCCTGACTATGGATGCTTGTCTCTATGTTGTTCCCCCTGTGAGCTGTGTGGGTTTTATCCGGTGGGTTTTTCCTCCCCCACTCCAAAGACATACAGGTTTATAGGTTAATTGACTTCGGTAAAGTAGTAAATTGTCCCCAGTGGGGAGGATAGTGCTAGTGTGTGGGGATCGCTGGTTGGCACGGACTCGTTGGGTCGCAGGGCACGTTTCTGTGCTGTATTTCTAAACTAAAATGAACCTATTTTCATTTTAAGATGACGATGCATTTAACCACAGTGAAGTCATGGAGGACTTTGGTTATGCTGCATCTGGAATATTGTGTGCAGTTCTGGTCACCCCCTTACAGGAAGGATGTGGAGGCATTGAAAATGGTGCAGAGGATGTTCTCCAGAATGATGCCTGGATTAGGACATTTTGGCTCAATGGAGAGGTTGGACAGTTCTCTATGGAATGCCAGAGGGTGTGGGGAGACCTGATAGAAGTATATAAAATTATGAGAAGCATTTAGTGTAGGAAAATAACTGCAGATGCTGGTTCAAATCGAAGGTAGACACAAAATGCTGGAGTAACCTAGCGGGTCAGGCAGCATCTCAGGAGAGAAGGAATGGGTGATGTTTCAGGTCGAGACCCTTCGTCTGACTGATGTCAGGGTGCAGTAGGAGACAGGAAGACAGTGGGAGAGCTGGGAAGGGGAGGAGAAAGAGAGGAACAGAAGAACTATCTCCTGAGATGCTGCCTACCCTGCTGAGTTACTTCAACATTTTGTGTCTACCTTCGAAGCATTTATAAGGTAGGCAGACAGTTCCTGTGCTATGTTCTATGCTCTATCCCAAAGATGTGCGGGTTTGTAGGTTAATTGGCCTCTGTAAAGTGTCCCTAATGTGTGCGGAGTGGATGCGAAAGTGAGATCATGGAGAACCAGTGTGAATGGGTGTTGATGGTTGGCGTGGACTCTGTGAGCCGTAGAGCCTGTTTCCAAGCTGTATCTTTCAATTCAATTCAATATAACAAGGGCAATAGTGTCCGGTATTGTTAAGGTGACCGTAGTTATCAATTGTTATGTTGCAAGCTTATTCCAACCGAGAGCCAGAATTGCCTGCCAAACCTGCTAGCCAGAAATGTATATTTGTATCATGCAAGTCACATAAGTCTTGTTTGTTTGGACCTTTCAATTTATCAACTGTCTGACTGGATTTCCCAAAGTGCGGTGCATAATTGATGGCATATATTTGATCTCTGCCCCCTGTGCCACCCTTTTCATGAACAGAAAGACATTGTACTCTATTAACATGCAGCTGTTCTGCGATGACAACTACTGAATCATGTACCTAACTCTAAAGCTAGCCAGGCAGCTCCCATGAATAATTCTTGTATGACAATCTATGGTTCTACCATTATTAGCAATGCCCAAGGAGTGAATGAATTGATAGTAGAAATTCTGGTATATACGAAAAAAAAGCAAAGTGCTGGAGTAACTCAGCGGGTCAGGCAGCATCCCTGGAGCACATAGTTAGGTCAGCCACCACCCGTGGAGAATAAGGATGGGTTACAAACATCCCTGGAGAACATAGACAGGTCAGGCAATATCCCAGGAGGACATGGATAGGTCAGGAAGCATCTCCAGAGAACATTGATAGCTCAGGCAGCATCTCTGGAGAACATAGATAGGTCAACCAGCATCCCTGGAGAATAAGGATAGGTTACAAGCATCTCTAGAGAACATGACAGGTCAGGCAGCATCTCTAGAGAACATAAACAGTCAGGCAGCATCCTTGGAGAACATAGTCGGTCAGGCAGCATCTCTAGAGAACATAGATGGGTCGGGTAGCATCTCCAGAGAACATGGATAGGTCAGGTAGTATCGCTGGAGAACATAGATAGGTCAAGCAGCATCTCTAGAGAATATGGTTGGCCAGGCAGCATCTCTGGAGAACATAGATAGGTCAGGCAGCATCTCCAGAGAACATGGATAGGTTACAAGCATCCCTGGAGAATGTGGATACATTGATGTTAAATGACCAAGTCATTCACTGCAGCCAAAGCTGCTTGCTACACAGAGAGTGGTGGGTGCGTTGAACGCGATGCCAAGGGTGGTGGAGGCAGATACGATATTGTGTTTGAGGTTTTTAGACAGGCACATAGAAATGGAGGGAATAGAGGGATATGGATGCTATACGAGAATTTTGCCCGAACAGTCTGTGACCCATAGCGCTATGTTTAAAACCCATAGTGCTATGTTCAAAGCCCATAGCTCCGTCTGTAGTGCTGTGTGTATTGCTTTGCGCACCAAGTCTGTAGCACTGTGTGTATTGCTTTACACGCCAGTCTGTGACTGGTAGTGCTTTGTTTCCAAAGGGTGGGCCTTGCTCGGATGGTCCCCTGCCACTGGTTGTAGTTTGAATTTGGAAGCAGCGCTCTTGTCCTGGACTTTGCGGTGGTCATTTCAATAACTGGTCTCTGCCTGTAGAAAGGCAGGCGGCAGTAAGCCATAAGGTAGTTCTTGATGAGAGGGGTTCACCGACGGGTGGGTTGTGATCAGCGCCGCGGATGGAGGCCGAGAGAGAGGGAGGTGTGCTGCTGTAAGATGGGCCCCCGCGCATACCGAGATAAGTATTGTTTTTGTTCTCTCTCGTGCGAATAATACTGATTTGTAACTCACGGACAAGTATGCCTTTTTTCTGTTCTACTAGTCATATCCTTGAACCTGTTCCCTTGTAACAATGGATCAGATACAGTCAGAGGAGATTAGTTTAACCTGACATCATGTTCGGCATGGACATTGTGGGCTGAAGGGCCTGTTACCGTGCCATTACTCAATGGTTCAATGGTTCTTTATTGTCACGTTTACACAGCACAGTGAAATTCTTTTGCACAACCCACAAATGAAGAGTCGCCATATTTTGGCACCATTTACAAAGAAAAAGAAACAGTCTAAAGTCCAAAGTCTGGTCCACATATTGGATGTACTGGAGTGCCCACGATCCAGGTAAGCCCAGGTAAGCCCCAGGCTGCTGCAGGCCCATGACCCGACATCTCTCTCCTCACCCGACCGCTTCTGTGTCACAGTGGCCGACCTTGAAAGTGCTGGAGGCAATACCCCGGTCCCTCTCCTACCAGCTCACCCCTCGCATCCATGCAGCCAGCGGCTCCCTCCTCCTCCTCGACTCTCCTGTTCTATGTTCCATGTTTTATTTGTAGACTATCATGATCTTCAAGTAAAAATCTGCCGCTGACCCAGATTGAGAGTATAGCAGAGCAGGCTTGCCTAAACTGTTCCAGATTGCCATGAACTGTTTTGAAAAGCAGTTTTAACATGCACCACGTTGAAAAGGAAGTATTCACCTTTAGGAGCAAGACACTCACCTTTTCAAGAGTTGCCTGAACAACCATACAGTCATAACAATATGACTGTACAGGCACATGCATATATAACCAAGGAACAGGCAGACCTCGCCTTTAGCGCTCTGTACTTTGATTGTATTGCGATTGAAATACCATCATAGTAATGGGCAGTAATGGGCAGTAATGGGCAGTAATGGGCAGTAATGGGCAGTAATGGGCAGTAATGGGCAGTAATGGGCAGTAATGGGCAGTAATGGGCAGCTGGGAGAGCCACAGCCTTACAGTCTCAGGGACCCATTTTCGATCCTCACCTCAGGTGCTGTCTGTGCAGAGATTGTTTGTTCTCTCTGTGACTGCGTGGGTTTCCTCTAGGTGCTCCGGTTTCCTCTCACATCCCAAACACATGCGGATTTGTAGGTTAATTGGCCCTCTGTAAATTACCCCCAGTGATTCGGGTATGGATGAGAAAGTGGGATAACATAGAACTAGCTTGAACGAGTGATCAGATGGACTCGGTGGAACGAAGGGCCTGTTGTTTCACTACTATATCTTTCTAAGTTTCAATCACTCTTCGAGGCAATTTACAGAGGACCTATTAACCTACAATCCCACAAGTCTTTGGGATGTGGGAGGAAATCGGAGCATCCGGTTGAAACCTACTGGATCACAGGGATTACGTGCAAACTCCTCCCAGACAGCACTCGAGGTCAGGCTTGAACCCCGGTATCTGGTACTGTGAGGCAGCAGCTATCCTAGCTAGGCCCCACCTTGATATGAACTGGGTCACCACATGCCAAAGATGTGTGGATATGTAGGTTAATTGGCCTCTGTGAATTGCCGCTAGTACGTAGGGAGTGGATGTGAAAGTTCAACCAACTTGCTGCTGCACCCAACATTTTGGAAGTGAAAATTCCCTCTCATTTATTGTCAGATAAGAGTTCCTTAAGACTGTTGTTTAAGACATCATACATCTTTAAGACTTATTATGCATCAAACTGCTTCCTACTGCGGGGTAGCTCTACGTTATTTTATGCACATTTTAAACAGTGCTTCATTTCAAATATTTTCCAGAGCTTCTTAATCAGATGCTTGTTCAACAATCTTTCGTCTGTAGGCAGCATGGAGACTATGCAAATCGGTGTCACCTACTCATGAATGTTCACTTTCTTTTAGAACTGAGGAGGCTTACACAGGCATGACAATATTATATTGTGATTCAGTATTCCTCTGATTGCGTTCAATTTTCCTATTAAGATAATTTTCTGCAGCTGCAAGAAATAACGACGGGTTATTGATCCAGCCTTTAATTTTCATGTCTTTAACGTCATCTGGCAACTTTTGTACACAGGGTTTGGGTAAATTGCATGGAGTTTCAAAGAAGGCTTTGCTTACTAATGAGCATTCAAATGCATATCACAACTGTACCTCTTGTGTTGATGACAGTTACACAGTGGGTGTGCAATCACTCCAGGTTTTTGGAATCTAATATTCAACGACTATAATTGATTATCTGTCAAATAATAACAATATTCCTGCTGTTTACCACACTAATTTTGTGATATAACTGGACTAATTCAGTGGGATCCAGGATGCACAAGACATCCTTAAGAATTTACAATATATTCTTGTGGCTTTCATAAGACAGTGTTGTATCACTAAGAAGCATTAACAAATTCTTAGATATTCGTCCGGGGAAAAGAAAACATCTACTCAAAAATATCCAACGAGCTACAGATGTGCAGGAAGGAACTGCAGAAGCTGGTTTGTACCAAAGATAGACACAATCTGCTGGAGTAACTCAGCAGATCAGGCAGCATCTCTGGAGAAAAAAAATGGGTGATGTTTCGGGTCGGAACTCTTCCTACCTCAAGTTCCCCCACGTCCCCTCTACTTTCTGTCTGAAGAAGGGTTCCAACCCAAAACGCCACCCATCCTTTATCTCCAAAGATGCTGCCTGACCCACTGATTTACTCCAGCACTTTGTGTCTGTTCAACTAGGTAAATAACCAACTAGGTAAAAATAATATCCAACTAGGTAATAAATCCAGCATAATCAGCCCGGTCATTCCCTCTTCTCCCCCTTCCCATCAGGCAAGAGGTACAGAAGTAATGAAAACACATTCCTCCAAATTCAGGGACAATTTCTTCCTGGCTGTTGTCAGGCAACTGAACCATCCTATCAACAACTAGAGAGTGGTCCTAAGCTACTATCTACCTCACTGGAGACCCTCAGACTATCTTTAAATAAACTTTACTGGGCATTATCTTGCACTAAACATTTTTCTCTTTATCGTGTATCTGTACACTGTGGACGACTCGATGGTAATCATGTATAGTCTTTCCGCTGACTGATTAGCATAAAATCAAAGCTTTTCATTATACCTCGGTACATGTGACACTAAACGAAACTAAATTAAACTAGGTGAATATGCAATCAGGTAAAAAGAAGAAAGATCCCGACCTGAAATGTCACCCATCCTTTTTCTCCAGAGATGCTGCCTGACCTGCTGAGCTACTTCAGCACCGTGTGTCTGTCTTAAGATAGGTTAAAAAAAATTCAGCTACGTGAAAAATATCCCACTAGTTAAAAAAATATTCAACACATGAACTCGATTTAATGAGTAATTGAATTGACCATTCGAAAAAGGGCCTGCCCATGTGTTGCACTGTTATATGCTTTTTTTTTAAATTGGAAGATACAGCAACGAAATAGGCTCTTTGGCGAACCGAGTCCACACTGATCATTGATCACCCATTCATACTTGTTCCATGTTCGGCACAAGCATTGTGGGCCGAAGGGCCTGCTCCGTGTCATTCTGTTTTATGTTTTCAGTTACATTCCACGAATGCCCACTGGTTGAATTGAACGAAACAACATGGAAACAGGCCCTTCAGCCCACCAAGTCCACGCCAACCATCGATCACCCGTACACACTTAGTTCTATGATATCCCACTTTCTCAACCACTCCCTACACACTCAGGGCAATTTACAGAGACCAATTAACCAGCAAACCCTCACGTCCGGGATGTGGGATAAAAAAACGGAGAACCTGGAGGAAACCCTGGGGTCGCAGGGAGAGCGTGCAAACACCACACAGCAACCGAGGTCAGGATCGAACACGGGCCTCTGGCATGTGAGGCAGCGGCCCTACTAACTGTCCTACGTGAATCTATGATAGTGGATGTTTCGGGTTGAGAACCTTCTTCAGATTCAACCGGAAATGTCAATTATCCACGTTCTCCAGAGATGCTGCCTGACCTGCTGAGTTACTCCAGCACTGTGTGAGGTTTTATATACTTGCCACTCTTTAATAGATTTGTTATGTTTCCCAGTTTAAAATCGAATCCTCTCCTGTAGCATGAGGTGATGCAGGAACTTGGTGTGTTCTATATTATAGTATAACGTGCAAGGAATGAACATCTTCTTACATGCCTTTGTGATGAAGGCATTTATTCCAGTATTTTTGGCCAAACAAGTTAATGACGCATCAAATGCCTCCCACCCTGACGCAGGGCAGGGTTGCAGTTTGAAGCAACTCTCTGACGCATGAGAATCCCCACGATTCTCTTGCCAGAGAGCAAACTTTTTCCAGTGTTTTCAAAATTAAAACAGATGTCATAATCTGGCTTGGATTCCAACAATTATCTCAGTGTTTCCTTTTCTTTTTTTTTGCAAACAGTCGAGAGTGATTTCCCCATTGTTTTATGCCTCTTCCTACTGTGTATAATTTTTTACAGTTAACATTTTCTATTCCTATTAAGAGTAAATACTACCTCCCTCTTTTGAAATTGAAATTGTAATTGAAAGGCACAGCGCGGAAACAGGCCCTTCTGCCCACCGAGTCCGCGTCGACCAGCGATCATCATGCGCGTTAGCACTATCCTGCACACTAGAGACAATTTACAATTTTTACTGAAGCCAATTAATCTACAAACCTTCACGTCTTCGGAATGTGGGAGGAAACCGGAGCACCCGGAGAGAATTATTTTATATTTGCTCTACTGTGTTCCACCATGAATTAGGTTGGTATACCTCTCTCTTCAGTCTGATGAATGTCCAGCCAACACACAACAGGCACGTTGAATGGTTGAGCTCCCTATCGAGTCTGCTCCGCCATTCAATCATGGCTAATCTATTTTTTCCTCAAATCCCACCCTCCAACTTTCTCCCCATAACCTTTGACATCCTTACTAATCAAGAACTTGTCAACCTCTTTCTTAAAATATTAAATTTGCTATTGCAGATTTGCTAATTTGGTCCCCAAACAACAAAGATTTCCCCAGGAATTTAGGAAAAGCCTTGCAGTAAAGACACTTGCAGTTGATACTGAGATTGAATCTGACAATCATTGTGATTGAGTATCAAATTGCTAAATTTACTCAGAAACATAAAAACAACCAAGTCAAACTCAAGCACAATAGGTCGAGCAAAGGGAAACATACAGAGTGTAGAAAAAGAGTACAGTTGTCTGTATTTTAGTGCACTTTACTTGTCTGAAGTATTCTTCAAATTATATATAACTGTAGCACGTTGATATTGAATTCTGGGCTACAAACTGTAGGGAGAGGGGAGTTAGATGAATAATTGAGTAACACTAAAGTAAACCATGGCCTTATTGCGCCATTGAATCATGGCAAAGTTTGCTATTTTGCTTGGTTGCTCCACCTCTACATTGTATATGTCGGAGCAGAATTGGGCCATTTGGGCCATCGAGTCTACTCCGCTATTCAACCATGGCTGATATATTTTTTCCTCTTAACCCCATTCTTCTGCCTTCACCCCGTAATCTTTGACACCCTTACTAATCAAGAACCTATCAATCGCCGCTTTAAAAATACCCAATGACTTGGCCACACCCGCCTGTAGCAATGAATTTCACAGATTCATAATCCTCTGGCGAAAGAAATTCCTCCACATCTCCTTTCTAGACTTTCCCACTAGTGGAAGCATTCTTCCACGTCTACTCTTTCTAGGTGTCTCGTTATCTGGTAGGTTTCAATGAGATTCCTCTCTAATCCTTCTAAACTCCAGTGAGACCTAGAACCATCAAACACTCCCCATTTGTTAAACCAATCAAGCCCAGCATCAATTTCGTAAACCTCCTCAGGACCCCCTCCAAAAGCCAGCGCTTCTTTCCCCAGATATGGGACCCAAAACTGCTCACAATATTCCAAACAACGTTTGACCAGCACTTTATAAAGCCTCATCCTTGCTTTTATATTCTAGTTCCCTCAAAATGAATAAGCACACACTCTCGGAGTCTTGCGGGACCATTATACCCCAGTGGATGTTCTTTATGCCTTACAAGACCATTAGTTCTGTGTGCTGTGATATATGCTGGCATGTGTGTCTGAGAGAAGACATGTTCAACCTTTGGCTGAAATTGTGTCAACATCACTTATGCATGCAAGTCCACTTTAGTGGAAAGTTTGAGGTGACTGTGCCAGCGGCCAGCCTGGGGTTGGGGAGGGGGGAAGGGGGAAGAGCACACACTATTGAAGATCACCCTACAGCAGCTTAGGCATGGCATTAACAATAAGTGGTGCTGCCAGGGATCAGCTGGCATTGTCCAAGTTGATCTTATATTCCTGTGGCCAGGTTTAAAGGGGAAAGACCTGTTAATAATCCAAAAGGACAATATGTAATTTGTCATTCAAATAACAGCTGCTGTTTTACATGCTCCTGAGGCAGTCTTGCAATTTTTTTCCTCGGTTTTCTCAATCCATATTTCCCAATTTCCTAATTTTAATATTAGATTTTACGCAACACTTTGTACAGATGTGTTTATTTGAATCATAAACAAATATCTTTAAATTCTCATCCAAAAAACACATATTGTTGAAAACAAGAAAATGCAGACGCTGGTTTACATGAAAAGACACAATGATCTGGAGTAACTCCGCTGGCCAGGAGCATTGCTGGAGAATATGGATAGGTGATGTTTCAGGTTTGTACACTTCTTCAGACTGGATATGTGACATTTCGAGTTGGGGCTCTTCTTCAGAATGGATATGGGTGGTTTCGGGTCATGACCCTTCTTCAGAATGGATATATGATGTTTCGGGTTAAGACCCTTCTTCTGACTGGATATGTGACGTTTTGGGTCGGGACCCTCCTTCTGAATGTATATGTGATGTTCTGGGTCACAACCCTTCTTCAGCTTTTCGCAAATAATTACATTTAAAGGAAAACAAAATTATTTCACAAAAAAACATAGATAAAGGACGTAAGCAATGCCCACAAAGAAAGTGCGCTTGTCTGAAGTATTCATCAAATTATATTTAACTGAAGCTCATTTATTTATAATTCTGGGCTCCATACTTTGAGGAGAGGGGAGTTAGGAGAATAATTGTGTAACATTAAATGTGAACCATAGCCCATTGCACCACAGAGTCATGGCAAGACTTGTTATTTTGCCTGCGTCCCCTAATTAGAGTCAAAGAATCATACAGCGCAGAAACAAGCTCTTCAGCCCAACTCGTCCAGGTTGACCAAGATACCCCATCCATGCTAGTCCCATTTATCCGCATACCCCTCTAAACCTTTCCTATCCATGTACCTGTCCAAATGTTGTAATAATATCTGCCTCAATTACCTCCTCTAGCAACTCATTTCATATACCCACCACCCTGTGTGAAAAAGTTGCCCCTTAGGTTCTGATTAAATTCTTTGGTCTCACTTTAAACCTACCTCTTCTAGTTCTCGATTCCCCGTCCTGGGTAAAAAAAACAACCCGTTTATTCACCCTATTTATTCCACTCATAATTTTATACACTTCTATTAGATCACCCCTCAGCCTCCTGCGCTCCAAGGAATAAAGTCCTAGCCTGCTCAATCTCTCCATATGGGTCAATTCTGGCAATGTCCTCATAAATTCCCGTTGAATTATATGGAGCAGAGTTTCAAAATATTAATTAATCGCCACAATATGTGTTATGAAGAAACATTGATTCGGGTGGGCCTAATTACATGCTATTCTAACGATTTAGATGGATGAAGAGTCATTTACAAAGGGTTAAATTCTTTTAATAACCTGATATACCCAGTGACTGTGTACATTCAGTTTATTATGATGCACAAGGACTCCTTTTACTGGGAATTAACACCAGAGAATGACTTTGTGCATTGACTAAACCTCTAATGAGAGTGCATGCATCTTTCAGCCGAAACCCTTTCACCCTCCCAGCTAAATTCGATTTAAAGAGAATATTACCAGGACACAATTTACAGACAACATTGATTTTAAATATTTATATCTGCCAATAAAACTAAAATGTTTAGTAGATTGATGTGACCACAGGACAAGTTACATTGGTGCATTTTACTTAACAGCCTACCCTTATTTTCAAAGCCCATCTTGTAGAGTTTTACGAGTAGACTTGTAAGTTATTGGTTTTAGTCAACTTACAGGCAGTTATGTCTTGCTTTGGATATCTTAATTATAAGAATGATTTTTTTTTGTATGCATCACACAGCCTAGTGGTGAATACAAATGAAAATCAGGTTGCCCTTTTCAGAATATATTGATTTCAATATTTAATTTTAATAGGTAGACACAATGAACCCCCCCCCCCCCCCACCCCACTC
This sequence comes from Rhinoraja longicauda, assembly GCF_053455715.1. Lineage (NCBI taxonomy): Eukaryota > Metazoa > Chordata > Chondrichthyes > Rajiformes > Arhynchobatidae > Rhinoraja > Rhinoraja longicauda. The sequence continues at coordinate 46,901,845 of NC_135960.1, read as the reverse complement.
CATAACCCTCATCCCACCTCACAACCCACCACCCACCTCCCCCCCTCTATTCCGTGTCTCACCCAGATGTGCACCCCTTCTCCACTATCCCACTCTTCTTTTCCCTTCCCCCTGTCCCCAACCCACCTACATTCCGCCTCCAGCATCTCAATTCACTCCTCTTCTCTCTTCATCAGCTTTCTGACTTTTCATCTCCAGCTTTTGTACACACAATCAACCTCCCCTCCCCCCCCCCCCCACCCCCACCACCCCCCATTCCCACCACAGAAACAAGGAATTGCAGATGCTGGCTAACAAAAAAAGACACAAAGTGCTGGAGTGACTCAGTGGGTCAGGCAGCATCTCTGGAGAACATGGGTAGGCGACATGGATCAGTCCAGTTGGAGGGTTCCGACCCGAAACGTCACCGATACATGTCTTCCAGAGACGTTGCCTGACCCACTGAGTTACTCCAGCACTTCATGTCTTTTTTAATTTTATTAAATTAATGTTGTTAGATTTGATAGCAGGGATAGTGATTTTTAAACGTTTTTTAATTTTAGAGATACAGCATGGAACCAGTGCCTTTGGCCCAGAGTCCACACCAATTAGCGATCCCTGCACACTAACACCATCCTACACAATAGGGACAATTTATAATTTTACTGAAGCCAATTGACCTACTTACCTAACGTCTTTGGAGTGTGGGAGGAAACCGGAGCATCCAGGGAAAACCCACATGGTCACGTGGCAAATGTACAAACTCCGTACAGACATAGCCCATGGTCAGGAGAGAACCCGGGTCTCTGGCGCCGTAAGACAGCAACTACCACTGCGCCACAGTGCCCACCTAAGATGCACCCCAATATTGTTGGGTACATCTGATACCCAGGGAATTCATATTACGAAAAAAAAATCACAATGGTGTTTTGCAGTCTATTTGCTAAAATAAAGTAAATGCAGCAGTATCTTTCGTATTATCCAACCCACTCATCATATCAATATATATTTTTCAGGAAACTTCATGGTTGACCCAATTTGGCACAAGATTGATGGCTGAGTCTTTCATCCATAAAGGGTTAAATGAACACTTTTAGAATGGTGCATATTCTATACCCAAGGGAGGCGTGTATATGGAACGAGCTGCCAGAGGAGATGGTTGAAGCAGGTACAATAACAACATTTAAAAGATATTTAGATGGGTACATGGACAGGAAAGAGTTAGAGGGGCAAGGGCCAGGTACGGCCAAATGAGATGAGCATGGATGGGGCCATCTTGGTCAGTATGGACGAGTTGGCCCGAAAGGCCAGTTTCCGTGCTCTGGGATTCCTACTCTATGGACTTTGGTAAATTACGTGAAAAGTTAGGTTGTTGGGTGGGCTGGAACTTTATTCATTGGAGTATAGGAGTTTGAGGGGTGATCTTATAGCGGTGTGTTAAATCATGAGGTGAAAAGATTGTGCGAACAAACAGAGCCTTTTACCCAGGGATAGGGAAATCAAGAACAAGGGGACATAAGTTTAAGGTGAGAGGGGAAAGATTTAATAGGAACCTGAGGGACAACTTTTTCATTCGGAGGGTGGTTTGTGGATATGGAACAAGCTGCCAGAGGAGGTAGTTGTGGCAGGTACTATAACAGCTTTTAAAAGACATTTGGACAGGTACATGAATTGGAAAGGTTTAGTTGAAGTTGAAGTTTGGTTTATTGTCACGTGTACCCAGGTACAGTGAAAAGTTTTTGTTGCGTTTAGAGGGATATGGGCCAAACGCAGGCAGATGGGACTAGTTTAGATGGGACATATGGGTCAGCATGGGCATAGTAGGCTGAAGGGTCTGTTTTCCTGCTGTATACCTCTATGACTATGACCAATAGTGCACCGTGGACTCAATGTCAATTTGTCAATTTATTGACGGTGATAAATGAAAATATTCAATAAATTATTTCCCAAAGAGAGCAAATTCTTTAAGGTCATATATATGGCTGCTCTATTGAAAGCCACCCACAAAGTTAATTGAACAAAGTCAGGAGATGGGGGACTCACATGGATCTGCAGGTGCTGCAGGTGCAGAACACAAAGTGCTGGGAGGAACTCAGTGGTCTGGCAGCATTTGTGGAGAACATGGTTTTGGGTCGGGACCCTTCTTCAGGCTCATGGGACAAAGAGATATGGATTTGGGGAGAGTGGTAATCTTGCTTAAGATTGGTTAACAAGGGGAAAGCAGAGTAGATGTCAAGAGGAGGCTTTCAAAGTGGTGGGAAGGACCTGACAGGATTCTGCTCTCAGACCACCTCTGAACTTACAGAGGTGGACCAAAAGGAAAAAGATGTAAAAATTGCAGCTGATACCAAAATTAACATCAATTATTTAGAAGATCGAAGGAATGGGACACTGATAAAATGGGTTAAAGGGCAGACAGGACAGAAGTCACTCCGGTCACTCCCTCTTCTCCCCTCTTCCATCAGGCATGAGGTCCGGGAGTGTGAAAACACACATCACCAGATTCAGGGACAGTTTCTTCCCAGCTGCTATTAGGCAACTGAATCATCCTATCACCAACTAGAGAGCGGTCCTGACCTACCATTTACCTCAATGAAGGCCCTCGGACTATATTTAATCGGACTACTGGACATTATCTTGCACTTAACGTTATTCCCTTTATCGTGTATCTAAACACTGTGGACGGCTCGGTTGTAATCATGTATAGTCTTTCTGGTGACTGGTTAGCATGCAAGTAAAAGCTTTCACTGTACTATGGTAAATGTGACAATAAACAACACTAAACTGGAAAAAAAAGTCACATTTTGTAATAATAAGACTATAAGTACATCCAATGCAGTGGAAAAGCTTCCAGATTTTAGGATACAAATTCAGGACAATGTTGGCAGTCTGAAGAAGGGTCCCGACCCAAAACGTCATCTATCCATGTTCTCCACGGATGCTGCTTCACCCGTTGTATTACTCCACCGCTTTGTGTCCTTTTTTTTGTAAACCAGCATCTGCAGTTCCTTGTTTCTACAATGTCGGCTGTCCCTGATATTAATGTGTAAAATAGCTAATTGAATTCTTGGTTTTAGCACAGGATGTGCAAAATATAAAAGGCTAAAGCCAATGAATATGTGCAAAATCTCTATTAGTAAATTCTGAGAGTGTTAGGAACTATACTATTGAAAGTTATTGAAGCTTCAGAAAGGATATCATGCAGATTTACTGGGAAAATGCTTAATCAGAAACATAATAAGAAAAAAACAGGGATGATCTTAATTACTACACCATAAATTATGAGGCACGAGGTAATAAATATTTAACTTATGAATTGAGGAGACAGATACGATATAAGCAGACTGTTCCCAGTAGTTAAGGGATTAAGAACAAAGAACCATAGATACAGCTATAAATATGAAGGATTGGAAGAGAGCACAGAAGAATCTGTTTTGCCCAGAGAATTATGTGGATGATAAATTCATTTCTAGTATTAGTGATTGGGGAAGAAGCTCTGATAAATGTAGACACACAGAACTGCAGATGCTGGTTTGCAAAAAAAGACAGTGCTGGAGTAACTCAATTGGGTCCGGCAGCTTCTCTGGAGAACAGAGATAGGCGATGTTTTGGGTCGGCAACCTTCCTCAGATTCCAATAAAAAATTGTGATTACTCTAGATCTACAGATGAAAGGAAGTGAGTAGGAGAAACCTGGTTGTTAGAATTAGAATTATTTTCACACATGGAGAAAAAAGGGTGAAGGTGGTGGTTCAAAGGTGCTTTATATGTCACATATGCAATTGCATAGTGAAATTTCTTTTGCGTATATTACACATGCTGACACCGCTACATTTTGGCGTCATTATTCAAAGTCCAAAGTCTGGTCGGCCTGCACGATCATGTGCAGGCAGAGGAGTTAGTGTAACCTGGCATTATGTTCGGCACAGACATTGTGGGCCAAATGGCCTGTTCCTGTGCTGTTCTATATTCTGTGTTTATGTTTTGCAGGATAGATGCAATATCTATTTCACATATTTGGACTATCAGTAACATGAATAAAGGAGACATAAGAACTGCAGATGCTGGAATCTTGAGCAAAACACCAAGGACTCCTGAACTGGCTTTAGTTTTTATCGCAACTCATTTAGCCCTGGCTCAGTGAGGGCATTCAGGACATGGACTATCCACACTCTTCCATGGAGTTCCCAGTCAGTGTAACGGCGTGCCTGATTGTCGTGATTACAATTACCTACCTGTTGTCATTAACTCCGAGATGTCCGTTTCCTGCATTGGTTCCTCCCTCTCCCAAGCAGAATAATGTGCAGCACAGGAGGCCATTCAACCCATTGTGCCCATGCCTGCCCTATGGTAGAGCTTGCTGGAAAAGTCCCATCTAATTTTGTACAACTCTATAACTTATTTCCTTTTGAACATTTATACACCTTCCTGTTGAAAGTTATCATTTAATGTTCTTTCATCATCCTTTCAGGCTGTTACTTCCTGATCAAAATTACTCACCACAAGAATGGTGACAAGAAGAAAAATAGAGATTCACTGCATTCAAGAGATCCTGTGAAACATGCTCCTTCTTGACTCAATGGCCTCTTTCCCATTCTATGATTCCAATATCCCTATATCATTGCATGATTCAGTGAATTGACAACCAGATAAGGTCATAAGTTCATAAGATCATAAGATTTAGGAGTAGATTTAGGCCAATCGGCCTGTTGAGTCTGCCCCACCATTCAATCATGGCTGCTCTATTTTTTCCCTATCAACCATATTCTCCTGCCTTCTCCCCGTAATCTTTGACACCCTTACTAATCAAGAACCTAGCAATCTCTGCTTTAAAAATACCCAATGACGGCATCCACAGCCTCCTATGGCAATGAATTCCACAGATTTGCCACTCTCTGTCTAAATAAATTCCTCCTAATCTCCATGCTAAATGTGCATTCGTTTATTCTGAGGCTGTGCCCTCTGGTCCTCTCCACATCCAAGGCCTCCTTGGAGTAGGTCTGAAAACACTACTCCTTGACCAGTGAATTTTAGGTTCCAATTAAAAGTACAATACATCATTTTGATATGGGATGCATATTAAAGAAAATGCATGTTAACTATATCCTACAGACTCTGCATGCAGTGTTTGTTGCTCTGAGTGTGGGAAGAGTTCACCTCAAGTACAACAACTCCCTCTGCTGGTTTCTAAGTTGGTTTCAACTGACCCTTAAAGCAGACTGACAACATTGCACCCTCATATTACTCTGGAATCTCTGCTCACATTAGGACCACTAATGACTAGGTGGTAGGATGGACTTGCACCTAACAGTCAGCATTAAAAAAAATAACGATTCTATGATTAATGACACAAAGTGCTGGAGTGACTCAGTGGGTTAGGCAGCATTTCTGGAGATCATGGAGAGGAAAATATCACCTATCCATGTTCTCCAGAGATGCTGCCTGACTCTCTGAGTTACTCCAGCAGTGTGTTCATTTTTGTAAATCAGCATCTGCAGTTCCTCGTATCAACAATTATATAATAGTCGTTTTAGATAACTGAACGGGGACATGCTTCAATAAGGTCCCCTCTCGTCCTTCTAAACTCCAGCGAGTACAGGCCCAGTGCTGTCAAACATTCATCAGATGTTAACCCATTCATTCCTGGGATAATTCTTGTAAACCTCTGGACCCTCCCCAGAGCCAGCACATCCTTCCTCAGATATGGGGCCCTAAATTGCTCACAATACTCCAAATGCAGCCTTACCAGTGCCTTTTAGAGCCGCAGCATTACATCCCTGTTTAAGTGTTATAGCCCTCTTAAAATAAATGCTAGCATTGCGTTTGCCTTCCTTACTACCGATTCGACTTGCAAATTAACTTTTTGGGAATCCTGCACCAGCACTCCCAAGTCCCTTTGCACCTCCACATTTCTGGATTCTCTCCCCATTTAGAAAATAGTGTACACCTTTATTCCTATTACCAAAGTGCATGACTCCACACACTGCTACACTATACTCAAAGGTTTTTAAGGTTTCAAAGGTCTTATATTGTCACGTGTACCAATTAAGGTACAGTGATATGCGAATTACATCTGCCACTTCCCTGCCCAATCTCCCAACCTTGTCCTTCTGCAGAATCCCTGCTTTCTCTACACTACCTGCCCCTCCACCTATTTTCATATCATCTGCAAACTTGACCACAAAGCCTTCAATCCCCCTCATCCAAATCATTAATATACGACATGAAGAGTAGCGGGCCCAGCACCGAACCCTGCGCAATCGTGGAATCCAACAAAGAACTTTGAACACAGAATAGTACAGAACAGGAACAGGCCCTTTGGCCACAATGTTTGTGCTGAACATGATGCCAAGACTGTTTCCACGCTGCATCTTTAAAAAAAATACACATTTCCAATGCTCTCTGAGAAAAGCAGAAATTGAAATGTTTGGTGGCTTTTGAAATAAAACATAGATTTACCAAGTGCCTGTAAAGTACTCGCCTGCTATGGGCTCTCACCGGTTATAATGTTAATTGTTGAGAGAGTTCAGCTTCTGTGGCATGTCTGAGCAGTAGGTGCTAATCCACTAATCTGATAAGGAGAGTGAAACTATTCTTCTATGTCTGTTTAGTACTGATATTAGTTATGCCATATCTGAGCATAATAAGAGTAATTAACTTAATAGAATAGGCCACCCTTGATTTCAGAGCTTTAGACTTTAGAGACACAATGCGGATATAGGCCCTTCAGCACACCGAGTTGGTGCCGACCAGCGATCACCCCATACACTGCACTATCCTACACATTAGGGACAATTTATAATTTCACCAAAGCCAATTAACCTGCAAACCTGCACATCTTTGGAGTGTGGGAGGAAACCGGAGCATCCTGAGAAAACCCCAGTGGTCACAGGGGGAATGTACAAACTCCGTATAGTCAGGATTGAACCTGTCCGTGTCTCTGGCGCTGTGAGGCAGCAACTCTACCACTGCGTTACTCTCTTAAGCTGTGGAAAGAATATGGAGTGCAAGAGAGAACTGCTGATTCTCTCAATCACTCAGATTTTTGTTCAATGGGAAATACTTTGTTTACTGGTTACTCAATTTATTGCATTTGGAGGTTATTGAGAGGTTATAGAATCATACAGCATGGAAACAGGCCCTTCGCCCCAACTTACCAGTGCTGACCAACATGCCCCACCTCAGCTAATCCCATTTGCTTGAGTCTGGCACAAATCCCTGGTGCTGGTGTAACTCAGAGGGTCAGGCAGCATCTCTGGAGAAAAAGGATGGGTGACATATCAAGTTGGGACCCTTCTTCAGACAGAAAGTAGGGGGTGGGAGGTGGAAGGGGAAGAGCTGGAGGTGAGAATAGATCAGGACTGATCAGGGCCAGTCATGACCACAGGCAGGATGTTGCCTAGTAGGAATCTGGATTATCGGCTTGGACCCGATGGACCGAAGGGCCTGTTTTCATGCTGTATCTTTCAATTCAATTCAATTCAACCAGTGTGCAATCATGGAATCCAACAAAGAAATTAGAACACAGACAGTACAGCACAGGAATAGGCCCGAAGATGTTACCTGACCCGCTGAGTTACTCCAGCACTTTGTTATAAACCATCTACAATTCTATATTTCTATATCATCTCCAAGAAGATTGGTTTTGACTACATGGGCAGTTAGCGTGTCCCTCCCTGATGGAGCGGTGTTGGATCTAGACAGACTGCAGATTTGGGCTGCAGTCAGCCCAAGCAAAATGGCTCTCTCTACACAAAAATCGTTAAAATGAACATATTTCACTATTAATCAGCCAAGACAGCCCAGATAACATGCAGTAAATCATGGAGAGTTGTGCTTATACAGCACGGAAACAGGCCCTTCCCAACTCATTCATGCCATCCAAGAAGCCCCATTTAAGCTAGGCCCATTCGGCCCATTTTTCCATGCCAAGTCCACAGTGATCACCCATCCACATGAGTTCTATGTTATCCCACTTTTGTATGCACTCCCTGCAAATGAGGGAGAATTTAGAGGGCCAATTAACCTACAAACCCGCAAGTGTTTGGGGTATGGAAGATAACAGGAGCACCCGGAGGAAACCCACGAGGTCGCAGGGAGAATGTGCAAACTCCGCACAGAGCTCCCGAGATCAGGATCAAACCTGGATCTCTGGCCCTGTGCCACTGTGCATCCCTAATTTATCTTCAGAAATCTTAACCACATTGGTATCTGAGAGACATTACTGATGCACAGAAACTATTAGCAGCAATTGAGTACATTGATAGAAAAGGTTCTTCACTGACCTCCCCAGATTGTATTGATTTATGAGATGTGAATCTTTAAGTGAAGTGAACTATATTGACCTTTTTAATAATTAAGATTCACGTAGGATTTATTTGTTGTAAATTCTAGATTACACTTGTTTCCTACTTTGGATGTTTCAACTTCACATTTTTTTTAAATCATTCCCTTTACAAATGAAGTAGCAGCACTGAGCTCTAAATTTCTTTTCCCTTGAAGCACAAAACAGAAAATGGCTTTGCTGCCAGGACCTGATTCAATCAACTGCAGTACATTGGAAACCCACGGGCTAGAACTGCTGCAAAAAGCTGACTTGTATTTTAATTAATAATGTGATACACCATTTTCAACAACCCAGCCTCTGGCAATCTGATTTGCTTTTTATTATTTGCTGTAAAAATACTGTCCAAACACATAAGGTTCAGGTGACTTTGGCTGCACAGTTCTGAAGTGACCTCAGAGTACATAGCGAAAATGACTTCTGCGTATAACTGATGGACGATGGCAACGACAAAACTTTTATTATAATCCCTGTAGTTTTCAGCCATTAGGTTACATTTGATTTGTTGCTGCTAAATCTTCCTTTTATTACCAAAAGTCTAAGATGTATATATCTATATATATAATATATATAATTGAATGCCTTGTTTACAATGTATATGTTAAGTTTGACATCTGTGTCAAGATAAGGGTTTATTTGTCACAGACCTGATATAAAATTATGAGAGGCAAAGACCCAGGCACAATGGTGCAGCAGTAGAGCAGCGCCAGAGGCCCCGATTCGATCCTGACTATAGGTGCAGACTGAATGGAGTTTGTACGTTCTCCCTGTGACCACGTGAGTTTTCTCCAGGTGATTCGGTTTCCTCCCCCACCAAAGTAGTACAGGTTTGTAGGTTCATTGGTAAAAATTGAAAATTGTCCCTAGTATGTAATATAGTGTGAGTGTACGGAAATCACTGGTCGGTGCGAACTCGCTTGGCGGAAGGGTCTGTTTCTGTGCTGTACTGTTCTATGTTCATTTGTACCGAACATGAACCATAACAATGAAATTCTTACTTGCTGCCCTTTATAAGTACATTAGATGCAACAACAGCAACAATAAATCTTGTAAGTAAACTAGAGCATGGGCAAAACCCAAAACATGTAGAGCAACCATAGTTGTGCAAAGTTTGTAGTGGTTGAGGTAGGGTTAAGATGGTTAAGGTAGTTTTAAGGTAGCGTTGAGGTAGGGTATGGGTGATTGAGGTATGGTATGGGTGGTTGAGGCAGTTGAGGTGGTTAAGGTAGTGTTGAGGTGGTTAAGAGTGTTAAGGTGGTTAAGATAGTTTTGAGGCAGAGTTTGGGTGGTTGATGTATGGTATGGTTGAGGTGGTGTTGAGGTAGGTTTGAGGTTGAATATGGGTGGTTGAAGTATGGTATGAGTAGTTGAGATAGAGTTGAGTTGGTTGAGGAAGGGTTGCCGTGGTTGAGGTAGGGTTGAGGTTGGGTTGTGATGATCCAGGTAACGTTGTGGTTAGGGTTCTTCAAGAATGTAATGCTCGATGGGAACAAATTATTCTTGAACCTGGAGGTAACGGCCCTCAAGCTCCGGTAACTTTTCCATGGAGGCAGCAGCAAGTAGAGTGCGTGGCCAGGAAGGTGTGGGTTTAGTTTAGCTTAGAGATACAGCGCGGAAACAGGCCCTTCAGCCCATCAAGTCCGCACCGATCAGCGATCCCCGCACATTAGCACCATTCTACACTAGAGACATTTTTTACATTTATACCAAGCCAATTAAGCTACAAACCTGTACGTCTTTGGAGTGTGGGAGGAAACTGAAGTTCTCGGAGAAAACCCACGCAGGTCACGAGGTGAACCTACAAACTCCATACAGACAGCACCCGTAGTCAGGATCGAACCCTGGTCTCGGGCGCTGTAAGCGCTGCAAGGCAGCAACTCTACCACTATATCAACAAACACTATAATACAACCCGCAGGGCCTGTGATCAAACTGAACTCCAGTTATGCACGGGCTAACCTTTCAATCCCCATATTCTATGATCATAATCTGGCTGGCTCGCTCTCCATTGTGCTAAATAGAGTCGTAGAGTCATACAGCATGGAAACAGGCCCAATTGTCCACACCAACCAACATGCCCCATCTAAACTAGTCCCACCTGCCTGCATTTTGGCCCATATCCTTCTAACCCTATCCTGTCCATGCACCTGTCTAAATGTATCTTAAATATTGTGATAATACCTACCTCAACTATCTCCTCTGGTAGCTCGTTCCATACACTCACCATCCTTTGTGTAAAAAAGTTACCCCTCAGGTTCCTATTAAATCTTTCCCCCCTCATCTTAAATCTATGTCCTCTGGTTCTCAAATCCGATGGAAGTCCAATTACTAAGAAACAAAATGCACAAATGGATAAGTACAATCTCAGTCAATGCTTCTATCAATTCACACTACTTTTTCCTCTCCCAATGAAATTCCTTTCAACTGCAACCTGCCAGAGAGTGTCCAGTTATCTTGGAGCCATAGAGTGATACAGCACAGAAACAAGCTCTTCAGCCTAACTCATCCATGCCGACCAAGATGCCCCATCAAAGCCAGCCAACTTGCCCACATTTGGCATGTATCCCATTAAACCTTTCCTATCCATGTTCCTGTCCAAGTGCCTTTTAAATGCTGTTATAGATCCTTTCAGAACTATCTCCTTTTGCAGCCTGATCCCTATACCCAACATTCTCTGAGTGAAAAGGATGCCCGTCAGGTTTCAATTAAATCTTTCCCCTTTCACCCTAACCATGTGTTCTCTGGATTTGATTCCCCCTACCGTGGGTAAAAGGATGTGCATTCACCCTTTCCTGATTGTATACGTCCCTATAAGATCAACCCTTAGCCTTCTGCACTCCAATTAATAAAATCCTAGCCTGCCCAACCTATCCCTATAGCTCAGAAACTCATGTCCTGGCAACATCCGCGTAAATATTCTCAGTCTGAAGAAGGATCTCGACCCGAGAAGTTACCCAGTCCTTCTCTCCAGAGATGCTGCCTGTTCCGCTGAGTTACTCCAGCATTTTGTGTCAATCTTCTGTGCACTCCAGCTTTCCATCTTTTTAGAGTTAAAAATGCTACTACAACAGGATAAGTACATAGAGAAAGTGGATTGTGAATAAGGGAAAATATGCGAAGGAATGAGCAAAGGAAAGAGGGAATCGATTAACAAGGACTGCAGATCTGGCTTATAACAAAGAAAGACAAAATGCTGGAGTAACTCAACGGGCCAGGTAGCATACCTGGAGAGCATGGATAGGTGACATTTGTGGTTGGAACCCTTTTTCAGTTTAAAAAGAGTCAGAGGGAACAAGGTAGAAGCAGAAGAAGGCACGTAATGGGAGAAAAATACCAAATATTAGACGTAAAAGATGCAAAAGTAAATTGTAGTTTAAAAATAATGAAAGGTGTATACGAATGCAAATAAATCGCAAAATTGCTGTAAAAATGAAAAGGAGAAAAGTAGAAGAGAAAAGGAAATGAAATTGCAAGTTCTAATATCATGACGTGTATCTTGATGAGATGGCACAATGTTTGAGAAGGGCCACAAATACAACCAGAATACATCAATGCCGACTAGATTTATTTCAGCTGTGCAGAGGCCTAGGGAATGGTGATATCGGGAAAACAGACACTACTGAAGATGCCGGATTGAGATAAGAAGAGAAATTCTCCAGAGTATCTGGTTAAGATGGAGCAGCAAGAGAAAGACTGACAGAGAAACATGTGTTATGCTAGCTGGTGAGCGGAGAAAGCCACAGCCTTGATTTTGTAGATTGGTCTCATTTTAACATTAGCGGGCACCAATCATTTAAAAAAAAGGTATGTCCAGCAATGTGAGAAGAAATAAAGAACAATCCTCATGAAAATGGGTGAGAGAGATGCAAAGAAAAAATAGAAATAGTAAATAGATTTGCTGGGCAGGCATCTATTTGAGATAGTTTGAGTGAATTTTCTTTGTGGCATTAAAACCAAAGGATTGACGGGTAGTTTAAAATGATAGAGTGGACCAGATACAATTCTGACTTTTAAAATTCAAGTTCATAAGTTATAGGAGCAGCATTAGGCCATTTGGCCCATCAAGTCTACTCTGCCATTTAATCATGGCATGATCAATTTTCCCTCTCAACCCCATTCTCAAGCCTTCTCCCCATAACCCATGACAGTTTAGGGATGTGGGCCAAATATATACAAATGGGGCTAGCCCAGTATGTCAGCTAAAAGATGGGCGGAAGGGTCTGTTTTTGTGCTGTAAAGTTCTATGGTTGAATTCGAAAAGGACATAAAGGGAGAGGAGTGGAAGAGAACTGATTTAAATAATATAAATCAGTGGCTCCACAAGAGACAATGTTGGGGGAATAGGTTATTCAGGTTCTTAATCCTGTTGTACCAATCATGTTGGGGGAATAGGTTATTCAGGTTCTTAATCCTGTCTTTTTGAGACAGCGCCTCCTGTAGATCCCTTCAATGGTGGGGAACTCAGCACCTGCGATGGGCCAGCTGGTGTCCACCATTTTCTGTAATCTCTTTCATTCCAGGGTGTTCAATTTGTTGAACTAGGCCATGATGTAACCAGTCAATGTGCTCTCCACCCTACACTTGTTGAAGTTCAAGAGAGTATTCGTCGACATACGGAATCTCCTTAATCTTCTAAGGAAGTAGAAGCGTTGATGGGTTTGCAGTTTAATATTGATTTGATAAATTATTTTCAGTCAAAAACATATCTCTTTTACTACTTAATAATAAATATTGATAATTTATTGATTGATCAATTGGTTAATAACACAATTGATAAACCTAGGTTGCAATTGATTGGAGAAAGTCAATTATACTCTGTTCAGCAGTAAGAAAACAAATGAGTGAAATGGCCAACTTACTCAAGTTTCGAAATTGAGATTAAAAAAGATACAATTTGCTGGAGTAACTCAGCAGGTCAGGCAGCATCCCTGGAGAACATGGATAGGTGTTGTTTCAGGTCGGGACCCTTCATCAAACTGATTGTTGGGGAGGGGTTTGAGGGAAAGCGAGCTAGAGGAGAGAAGGGGCAGGACAAGGTGTGGCAGATAACAGGTGAACACATGCAAGGAGGCGGGGGTAGGTTGATAGGCAGATGTTGGAAAAAGGCCAAGATGAAAAAACAGAAATTGTGAGACAAAAGGATTGAAGAATTGCGATTTGTGAAGATAAAGGAAAGAATGTAGTAGAGGGGGATAGGGAGGGGAGAAATATGTGCGAATCCAGGTGGAACACAGGGGAGGCAGGAAGAAAGGAGGTTGTGGGGGAGAAAGGGGAGGTGTTTTAGAAGGTTATCCAAAACTTGGAGAAGTCAATGTTCATACCATTGGGTTGTAAGCTACCTAAGCAGAATATGAGGTGCTGTTTCTCAAAAAAATTGATAAATTGAGAGAGTATGTACTTCTATGTGGAAATTATACCAGATCTATTTAACAGGAAGTAGATTGCATCACATTTTTTCAACATCAGATATTTGTCTAATAATGTCATGATTTGGGGTGGCATAGCGGCACTGTGGTAGAGTTGTTACCTTACAGCACCAGAGATTCAGGATCGATCCTGACCACAGGTGCTGTATGTGTGGAATTTGCACGTTCTCCCTGTCATCGCATGGGTTTTCCCCGGTTGCTTCGGCTTCCTCACACATTTCAAAGACTTGCAGGTTTGTTGGTTAATTGACTTCTGTAAATTGTCCTTAGGATCGGATAGAACTAGTGTACGGGGATCGCTAGTCAGCGTGGTTGGTAGGCCAAAGTGCCTGTTTCCACACTGTATCTCTATCACTAAACTAAAAAACCAAACTATGAATTCCACAACCGAGACTGATCTGCAAAGTTGCTCCAGCAGTTTTTTTAATCGCGATTCCTTTAAGGCACTCTTTCCCCAAGGTAATTTGCAGATTATAGATACAACTATTGAACAGACAGAAGACAACAACTTGGATATTATTCTACTTTGCTGTTTTTATAATTAAAGAGACATTCTGCTTCTTGCCATCAAAGCAGTTTCGGAACTAAAGTTAATTTGTTCAAACACTTTCCAAAGCACAAGGAATGACATGTTAAAATTTACAGGAGAATTTTTTTCAGTTGAAATGCTTATTCTGTGCATGACACTGATGGCAGGACTACAGCATCCCAACCTATCCAACTAGCATGGCACAATCCACATGAATGCCAGCAGCTGTTACACAAACGCCAGTGATCTCGGTTCCATCAAACATGTCACATGCCCCAGGTGAGGATACATTTCAAATGTGCTAATGTATCCAGAATTGTTTATAACAATTAAAAAACTTGAAATTCACTTTGGGTGTAAATAAAACGTTTAATTTAAAAGTTGGTGCCTTTTTGTTGTCTTTTAAGCACCTTGATCTCCATCACAAGATGCCTGATATGACTGCCAAATGCTGGAAAGATGCTACATTTTTCTGTGAATCTGCACTGTTGCACTTGGTGTTACAGAAAATGTCTTCCCCTTCATGGGTTGGCTTGAAACTGCTGCTCAGGGACAATTTAAGAGGCAGTTTGGGGTGTCGACACAAGGAACTGCAGATGCTGGTTTTCAAAACAAGACACAAAGTTCTGGACTAACTCAGCGGGTCAGGCAGCATCTGTGGAGAGCGTAACCTATCCGTGTTCTCCTGAGTGAAGTGTTTAATTGTCTACTGCACTAACAACAGGACAATGAAATTCTTACTTGCAGCAGTTTAACAGCTAAACTCAATATACACAGATAATAGATAATTATTTAAAAATCAAATAAATTAATAACTGTAATACTAGTGCAAATAAAATCTTGAAATCCTTAGTGCAACCAAGACTGTCCATTGATTCACCTCTCTCCTTTATGGCTGCAATATTCAGAGGTTCCTATTCCACTACCCAATTAAAACATATTTCAAACACAAATTGCTCATTTATTAGGATCCAGCCGTGATACTGATCCCAAGAAATGGATTGCACAACATGTTCACTTGATGTAGGACTACAATATATAATTCCATTAACTATTCTTTTTGTGTAATTTGCCAATTTTATCATTGTCTTTGGCACTTTATTTCCAAGTCCTGAGCACCTTCTGTGCGCAGGGCAATAAAATATATCAGCCTAAATCAAAGCAGTAAATGATTGCACTGAACGGCGGCACAGTTTTGCAGTGGTAGAGCTGCTGCCTCACAGCACTAGTGACCCGGGTTCGAACCTAACCTCGAATGCTGCCTGGGCGGAGTTTGTACATTCTTTCTGTGACCGCGTGGGTTTTCTCGGGATGCTCCGGTTTCCTCCCACATCCCAAAGACATGCAAGTTTGTAGGTTAATTGGCTTCTGTAAATTTCCCCTAG
Source organism: Rhinoraja longicauda (assembly GCF_053455715.1). Taxonomy (NCBI): domain Eukaryota; kingdom Metazoa; phylum Chordata; class Chondrichthyes; order Rajiformes; family Arhynchobatidae; genus Rhinoraja; species Rhinoraja longicauda. The sequence goes on along the minus strand of NC_135960.1, from coordinate 46,886,183 downwards.
TCGGCAGGAATGGGTGATCAATGGTCAATGTGGGCACGGTGGGCCAAACAGTCTGTTTCCACGCTGTATCTCTAAACTAGGTTCACCAGGTTAATTCCCGGAATGGCGGGACTGTCGTATGTTGAAAGGCTGGAGCAATTAGACTTGTATACACTGGAATTTAGAAGGATGAGGGGGGATCTTATTGAAACATATAAGATAATTAGGGGATTGGACACATTAGAGGCAGGAAACATGTTCCCAATGTTGGGGGAGTCCAGAACAAGGGGCCACAGTTTAAGAATAAGGGGTAGGCCATTTAGAACGGAGATGAGGAAGAACTTTTTCAGTCAGAGAGTGGTGAAGGTGTGGAATTCTCTGCCTCAGAAGGCAGTGGAGGCCAGTTCGTTGGATGCTTTCAAGAGAGAGCTGGATAGAGCTCTTAAGGATAGCGGAGTGAGGGGGTATGGGGAGAAGGCAGGAACGGGGTACTGATTGAGAGTGATCAGCCAAGATCGCATTGAATGGCGGTGCTGGCTCGAAGGGCTGAATGGCCTACTCCTGCACCTATTGTCTATTGTCTATTGTAAACTAAACTAAACTAAAAAAAGACACAAAGTGCTGGAGTAACTCAGAGGGTCAGGCAGCATCTCTGGAGGAAAAGGATGGGTAATGTTTCGGATCGGGACCCTTCTTCAGAATCTAAAAATATCCTTAAATAAAGTACACATGTTTAGAGCCACTGTGCAGAATAATCTATTTCCCGTGATTCAGTCAAAGAGATTTAAAGAGCTTTTTATTAGATAATGCTAATGGATTAAATTGTAAAATTGTAAACACATTTAACCGTATCTGAAAATGTCATTATCCACACAGAAACAAAGCAAAGACTAGCCAATATGCTACTTTTTAATAAGCTGTAAACTGGTTCCATTTGGCAGGTGTTGCCTCTGGGTATTCTCTGAACTATATATTAACTTTAAGTACCGATTGTTTGCAATAACACTGCTATGTGATCTATGCCTGAAGTAACAAAAAACTGTTAGGACTACTTTACATTTGCCACAGCACTAAAAACATTTATTAACTCAAAGGTAAAAAATAAATTTTGTCCTTATGGTCTGTCAGCTGTAAACTGTTATTGATCTTACAAATGAAATTTGTTCACGCTGATCAATAAGTCACATTATCATTTTTCAATCTATTACCGACAAAAAAAAAAGGAAATGCTGTCAAACATCAATAATAATGAGAATTCTGCATGTACTTGTAAAATTCTGTTCCTGGTCTGATTTTACTCAGGATTATTTGGCTCTTTTTCAGCCCATTGAAAATCTTAACAACGTCAGGGAGCAATTGCCTGAAGAAAGAATGTTATATTATGTATTGTTTCCCTATTCTCCAATCACCCCACTCTCGGTTTATCTGCTACCTATGTCTACGTCCCTACACCAGTGGCAGCAGAATCCAGTATTTGTGTCCAGAAAAATGGGCAAAGTTCCACTCTATTCTAGGGCGGCAGCTGCATAGTTGTAGCCTCAACGACCCGGGATCGACTACGGGTGCTGCCTGTGTGGAGTTTGCACATTATCTTTGTGACTGCGTGGGTTTTCTTCAGGTGCTCTGGTTTCCTCCCACACTCCAAAGATGTGCAGGTCTGTAGGTTAATGAGCTAAATTGGCTCTAGTATGTAGTATAAAATTAGTGTATGGGAGATCATTGGTCGGCATGGACTCGATGGGCTGAAGGGCCTATTTCCATGCTGTATTTCTAAAAGTAAAAGAGACTATTCAGAAGTTGAAGTTGAAGTTGCCACGTTCCAGGCCGCGCCGGACAGTGAAAGGTCCGCAGCGGGCTGATCCAAGCCCCGCGATCCGGGGAGGGCGAAGACGCTGCCGCTACACGTCAGGGGTGGTCAGGGCTCCTGACATTGAAGCCCCCGCCGGGCAGAGAAAATCCTGCGGCCAGTTCCAGGCCACGCCGGAAGGTGAAAGGTCCGCGGAGGGCCGACCCAAGCCCCCTGATTCGGGGCGGGCGAAGACGCTGCCGCTGCCGGAGCTCCCAAAGTCGGCCCCCACCCTGGAGCCTGCGAGCTTCCGACGTCCACACGGCCCGCGCCGAAGTCTCCGGAGCCTCCGAAGTATAAAGATAGCTGTGGGAATCAGTAGGTTTGTAGTAGATGTCGGTCACTAGTCTGTCTAATTAAGTTTATTGTTACGTGTATCGAGGTACAGTGAAAAGCTTTTGTTGAGTACTAACCAGTCAGTGGAAAGGTTATACATGATTACAATCAAGCCGTCCACAGTGTACAGATACCTGATAAAGGAAATAACATTTAGTGCAAGATAAATTCCAGTAAAATCCGATTTAGGATAGTCTGAGGGTCTCCAGTGAGGTAAATAATAGCTCAGGACTCTCTAGTTGAGTTGAAATAACGACGAGAATAAAATGGCAATTAATCTTAGTATGGCTTCTAGTGATTTTTAATACCGCAATTGGGAGCAATGATTTGACCAGTGTGATTGCTGACAATGTTGACTTGCATAATTGGACAGGTCAGACTGCCATTTCCCATTGGGAATGCGGATGGGTCCAGATTAGTCTTTGCAATGATGTATCCCATTAAGATTGCCTGTAACTGGTTGGGCTTACTTCCTTCTGCTGGCCTGAAGGGCTTATACTGACTGGTTGATTACACTGACAGCTTCCTTATCCACAAAACGTTAATGCCTCTTTCCCAGCCCGAAATGTCATCTATCCAGATATGCTGCCTGACACACTGAGCCACTTCAGCATTTTGTGTCTATCGTTGGTGTAAACCAGCATCTGCAGTTTTTTGTTATTACATAATGCTTGTCTAAGGTTGTGCTTTGTTTTTGCATCTGTACTATACGAGGATGTTGCCAGGACTCGGGGGCCTGATTATAGAGGTTGAACAGGCTAGGACTATTCCTTGGAGCGCAGGAGGATGAGAGGTGACCTAATAGAGGTGTACAAAATCATGAGAGAAATAGATCAGGCAGACGCACAGTCTCTTGCCTAGAATAGGGGAATCGAGGACCAAAGAACATTGGTTTGAGAAGAGGGGGGGAAGATTTAATATGAACACAAGGGGTAACTATTTCCACACAAAGGGTGGTGGATGTATTGAACGAGCTGTCATAGGAGATAGTTGAGGCAGGTACTATTGCAATATTTAAGAAACATTTAGACAGGTACATGGATGGGATAGGTTGAGAGGGATGTGTGCCAAACCCACGCAGTTGGGACCAGTGTAGATGGGACATGCTGGTCAGTGTGGACAAATTGGGCCGAAGGGCCTGTTTCCACACTGTATGACTCTATGACTCTATACTGTTGAAGGGAAAAGAACAGTCAGGGCTAATAACAAGTAAATAGGGATGTGGATTGTGTTAATGTGGTGACAGGGAAGTACAGACAAAGCCTAAAAGTAGGGACATGGAAAGCAGCAGTGACAACACCCAAGTTTCAGGAACTTCATTCATTATGTTATAGCGTGCGCCCATCGTTGTAACAGGAAATTGGATCCACTGTCAACAAAGTTATACTTGTGGAAAGTTATTTTATTCTCTAATCAAGATCTAGTTTGTTATCTAATTAAACATAGAAACATAGAAAATAGGTGCAGGATTAGGCCATTCGGCCCTTTGAGCCAGCACCACCATTCAATATGATCATGGCTGATCATCCTAAATCAGTACCCCGTTCCTGCTTTCTCCCCATATCCCTTGAGTTATTAAGTCCTCCTATAACCTCCATTCTGTTATCAAGATCTAGTTTTACTGTTCATCAAGTTTCTGTGTAATCTGACAGCTGAGAATTTAAAAACTGTACTAACGACTTGATCAGTTTTGACTGGTCTCCTGGTGCACACCAGTTTTAATAAATCGCCAGTTACTTTGAACACCAACTCCGCGTGGCCTTTCCATTTGCTCATACAATATCATGCACTGTTTCATTTGGAACCAATTGACCAGAGATTGGCCAGAGACCACAAATTGATTTCCCGTAAGTAAAAAATTCAGAGGCAGAGAGAGGCGTGCAGTCAATGGTTTATTGAGTGCAGTTCTGGTTGCCCCATTACAGGAAGGATGTGGAGTCTTTGGAGGTGCAAAAGAGGTTTACCAGAATGCTGCCTGGATTAGGGGGTATCAGCTACAGAGTTTGGACAGACTTTTCACTTTTATACTTCTTTGGTCTCTGGTCAATTGCTTCCAACTGAACCATTGCACAAGATGGGTGCCAACATCAGAGCACAACCTTAAAGAAGCATTGTGTAATAACAAGGAACTGCAGATGCCGGTTTATACCAAAGACAGAACAAAATCCTGGAGTAACTCAGTGGGTCAGGCAGCATCTCTGAGAGAATGGACAGACTTGGATTTTTTTCTCAAGAAGGCCAGAGATTGAGGGAAGACTTAAGAGAAGCATATAAAATTATGAGAGGTATAGTTAGGGTGGACAGTCAGAACCTTTTTCTCAGTCTCAGGGTGGAAACATCAAAGATGAGAGGGCATAGATTCAAGCTAAGAGGGGCAATGTTTAAAGGAGCTGTGCAGGGCAAGTTTATTTTCCAGAGTGGATTCGGGGAATTCCAGGCACCCAACACCCTCCGTGTAAAAAAGACATTCCCCGCATATCTCCATTAAACTTTGCTCCTCTTACCTTAAGGTCTATGCCCTCTTGGCCTCAATGGTTCCACCTGGGAAATAGTTTTTAACTGAATACCCTATTTATGCCGCTCATAAATTTCTATACTTTTATCAAGTCTCCCCTCAGCCTCCGACACTCCAGTAAAAACAATACATGTTTGTCCAACCTTTACTTATAGGGGACACACTCTAATCTGGATAGCATTCTGCTAAACCTATACCCTCTCCAAAGCCTCCATAATCTTCCTGCAATGGGGCCACCAGAACTGCACCCAATACTCCAGATGTGGCCTATTCCAAATTTTATAGACCCAGCAACATCCTGACTCTTATACTCAACGTCCTAACCAATGAAGGCAAGCATAACGAAGGCAATGGAGCCAATCCCTTCTAAACCAGCATATGCAGTTCTTTGTGGTTCTATTGACGTGTTTCGACTTTCTGGTGGCAGCAACTGCACCACCCCCCACCCCAAGCTCCCAATTCTTCCCAGTGTTCTAACAGTATTTATCCCACAGTTTATTTAGCCAGCTCTACATTGCTGTCTGTATAACAAAATAGCATGCAATTTTATTTCTTACTTTACAACAGTAATTGTGCTGGTAAAATAATTTTATTGTTAAGGATGTGAAAGGCTCTATATAAATGTTGACTTCTGTTTACACTGTGCATGTTTTTCTTACTAGGTTTACAAGGGAATGGTTGATATTATCCTTATTTTGTAATTAATTAGTATGAAATTCAAATAGTAGACAAACTGAAAGACTTATTTGTAGGTTAAAAAATTCTGAGATTAGCTCATTAAAAACCATAATGAAAAAAGAAAATTCTTCATCTTGTCAAATAGCTAATGTGCTATTTTAATAATTATGGAAAACGAAATCTAGTGTGATGTATGAGAAAAAACTCTTTAACTTTCTGATTCAATGCTAATGAGATGTCAGTTCTCAGTACTTTCTGATTCTACTCAACTTTCTCTTTATTTAATACCCTTAATTTGTAATTTTCATGGTAAAATCCTTTTAAAGAAGACATTTTGTAATAAGGAAAATGTTCCCTTTATCTGTTTTTCTCATAAAGCTTTGCTTTTAAAAAACCGGTGAGACTTTACTACAAAACCAAAGTGAAAAAATTTGCTCTATGGAAAAAAAGTAAATGATATTCATGAATAACAACATTGTAAGCAACAATGTTTCAGTAATTTATAATCGTATAGATTTACATATTGAGTAATTGTTGTTTCAATACATTTTTCCGGCAAAAATTCCAATTGCTTCTGATATTGAGATAGTTATGTGAATGCTCCTACTATTGAGAAGAAGGTACAGGAACACCATTATAGGAATGTTATGGAGGCTTTGGAAAGGAAAAAGAGGTGGTTTATCAAAACAATGCCTGGATTCGGGGGCATTAGCTACAGTTGGACAGACTTGGAATGTTTTCTCTGGAACACTGGAGGTTGTGGGGAGACCTGATAGAAATATAAAAATGTATGTGAGGCATAGGAAGGATAGACAGTCAGAATCTTTTTCCTAGGGTGGAAAAATCAAATATTAGAGGGCCTAGCTTAAGGGGAGAGGTGCAAAGTTTAAAAGAGAAGTGAGGGCCAAGTTTTTTTTATACAGAGGGTGGTGAGTACCTGGAATGCACTACCAGGAGTGGTGGTTAAAGCAGATACAATTGTGGCATTTAAGAGGCTTTTGGATAGGTACATGGATATGCAGCAATGGAGGGATATGGATTATGAGCAGCAGATAGTTGTTCGTCTTGGCATTGTGTTTGGCACAGGCATTGTGGGACAAATGTGCCTGTTCCTGTGCTGTGTTCTAAGTTCTATGAGCCTGAAAACTGTGACCACCAGGTTCAAGAATAGCTTCTTCCTAGCAACCATCAGGCTCTTGAACACTGCACAAAACTAACCTCAGCAACTATGAACTTCTATGAACTGTGTCTGTAGTTCTACTAGAGACTTGGTTCTTCGTAATATGATGGCAATCTAGTACTGCAGTTACTAATTTGTTGTATTTTTTTAAATATTTTATCTGTACGTTATTGCATTTACAGTCCTGTTATGCTGCTGCAAGTAAGAATTTCACTGTTCCACTGTCGGGACACATGACAATTAAACACTTTTGATTCTTGAATACTTTTCTCAATAAAAGGAATCCTTCCTAATAAATGAAACATTATGTTTTTAGAGCATTCTTCTTCAAGGATATGTTAGCAAAAATTCCAAAAATAGCATTATTTTTTAATCATGTATGTGGTCCACTTTACAAGGATGTTGCGAGGAGTTGAGGGCCTGAGCTATATGGAGAGGCTGGGTAAGCTATGACTTTATTCCTAGGAGCGCAGGAGGTTGAGGGGGTGATCTTATAGAGGTATACAGATGAGGGGAATATATCGCCTAGGTGCACAGAATCCTTTCACCAGAGTAGGGGAATAAAGAACCAGAGGACATAAGTTTAAGGTGAGAGGGGAAAGATTGAACCTGAGGGCAATGAAGGTTCAACTTTTTCACACAGAGGGTGGTGGGTATATGAAACAAGCTGCCAGAGGAGGTAGTCCCGGCAGGTATTATGACAGAATTTAAAAGACATTTGTGTAAGAAGGAACTGCAGATGCTGGTTTAAACCAAAGATAGACACAAAAAGGTGGAGTAACTCAGCGGGACAAGCAGCATCTCTGGAGAGAAGGAATGGGTGATGTTTCGGGTCAAGACCCTTCTTCAGACTGGTTAGGGATAAGGGAAACGAGAGATATAGATGGTGATGTGGAGAGATAAAGAACGTGAATGAAAGATATGCTAAAAAGTAACGATGATAACATTTGGACGGGTACATGGATAAGAATGATTTGAAGAGATATGGGACAAACACGGGCAGGTGGAACTGGTGTCTTGGTCGGTACGGACAAGTTGAGACAGAGGTCCTAGATCCATGCTGTATGACTCTATGACTCTTTGTGTACCTAATCAATACCAACATTTTAGATAGACATAAATTGCTAGAGTAACTCAGCGAGAATGGGTGACGTTTTCCTTCTCTCCAGAGATACTGCCTGAGTTACTCCAACATTTTGTGTCTATCATCGATGTAAACTAGCATCTGCAGTTCTTTCTTACACAAAGTGCACTTTAAGGTACATCTGTACATCTGAGCAGCCTGAGAGCAATTGAACTGTGATATATGTTACCGGTTATGTCAATATACACAGACAAATTAAATGTAAGGAGGAAGATACAAGAAAGGACTAGGAAGACCCAGACTTGAAGCAGTGCCTGAGCAGATTATAGGGAGGGATAAATCATGAGAGGAATAGATCAGGAAAAAGCACCGAGATAAGGTGCAGGATGATGGGCAGAAAGAGCCAGGATGGGGAGAGGTGGGCCAAGTTTGGAGATGGTTTCTATCGATGATATTGCGATTCTGTTTAAAATGATGAGAGGAATAGATCAGGTAGATACACAGAGTCTCTTGCCCAGAGTAGGGAAATTGAGGACCAGAGGACATAGGTTCAAGGTGAAGGGGAAAAGATTTAATAGGAATCTGAGGGGTACCTTTTTCACACAAAGGGTGGTGGGTGTATGGAACAAGCTGCCAGAGGAGATGGTTGAGGCTGAGACTATCCTAACATTTAAGAAACCATTAGACAGGTACAAGGATAGGACAGATTTGGAGGAATATAGACCAAGCGCATGCAGGTGGGACTAGTGTAGCTGGAACACGTTGGCTGGTGTGGGCAAGTTGGGCCGAAGGGCCTGTTTCCACACTGCATTACTCTTAGGGCGGCACGGTAGCGCAGCGGTAGAGTTGCTGCTTTACAGCGAATGCAGCGCCGGAGACTCAGGTTCAATCCTGACTACGGGTGCTGCACTGTAAGGAGTTTGTACGTTCTCCCCGTGACCTGCGTGGGTTTTCTCCGAGATCTTCGGTTTCCTCCCACACTCCAAAGACGTACAGGTATGTAGGTTAATTGGCTGGGTAAATGTAAAAATTGTCAATAGTGGGTGTAGGATAGTGTTAATGTACGGGGATCGCTGGGCGGCACGGACTTGGAGGGCCGAAAAGGCCTGTTTCCGGCTGTATATATATGATATGATGATATGATATGACTCTATGTTTAATACGAAACAGGTTTTCTTGTGTGAAAACATATGACTTAGATAGGCCTAAAAAGGCCTACATACAGTGGATGTAGAGGGTGTTTCCAGTAGTGGGAGAGTCTAGCGCCAAGGGGCACAACCTCAGAATAAAAAGATGTACATAAAGGTCTGATTGGTGGAGTGCTGCAGATATAGTTGCCCTTCTGGAAGGTTCTCCCATCTTCACAGAAGAACTCTGGAGCTCTGTCAGAGTGACCATTGGGTTCTTGGTCACCTCCCTGACCAAGGCCCTTCTCCCCCGATTGCTCAGTTTGGCCGGGCAGCCAGCCCTATGAAGAGTCCTGATGGTTCCAAAGTTCTTCCATTTAAGAATGACGGAGACCACTGTGCTCTTCGGGACCTGCAATGCTGCAGAAATTGTTTTATTCCCTTCCCCAGATCTGTGTCTCGACACAATCCTGTCTCGGAGGTCTACGGACAATTCCTTCTACCACCAGGGGGCGCCGCATGATGGCTGCCTCGCCTACAGTCTGTCTGTCCTTTTCAAACTCTTTTTAAAATTTTTGATAAGTTTTAAAAGTTTGTGTAAATGTTCTCTGGTTTGTTTCATGTGGGGGTGGGAGAGGGGTTCGGGGGAAACTTTTTTTCAATCTCTTATCTTGCCGGAGATGCGATTGTTTTCCGGATCATACCTCTGATCGCTCTGCGGCCTAACATCACGGAGCTGGAGACCTTGAGTCCCCGCGGGGGCGTGGACTTATCATCTGAGCCTGCGATCCCTTGCCTGGGATCGACGCTCCAATGCAGCCTGCGGACTTTAACATCAGGAGCTCGCAGTTTTGGGTTGAGACCGGTCGGGAGCTCCAAAAGCTGCATGAGGTTCGACTGGTCCCGACCCGGGGTAGATCGCCGGCGCGGGGGAGCTGAGATCCACCCCCCCTGATGAAGGAGCTTGACGAGGAAGGCTCGCCGCCGGCTACGGGAGTCAAGATCATCCCGTCAATGGAAGGTTAGAGCCCCCGACCGCTGGAGGACAAAGAAGGGAGAGATTAAACTTTTTTTTGCCTTCCATCACAGTGAGGAATGTGGAGGAGTCACTGTGGTGGATGTTCATGTTAAAATGTATTTTGTGTGTCCTGTTGCTTTTTATTGTTATGACTGTATGGCAAATGAAGTTCCTCATATGTTGCAAAACATACTTGGCTAATAAAGTTTTATTGTGATTGTGATTGTCTTCATGGCTTGGTTTTGCTCTGACATGCACTGTCAACTGTGGGACCTTATATAGACAGGTGTGTGCCTTTCCAAATCATGTACAATCAATTTAATTTACCACTGGTGGACTCCAATCAAGTTGTAGAAACATCGCAAGGATAATCAATGGAAACAGGATGAACATAAACTCAATTTTGAGTGTCATAGCAAAGGGTCTGAATACTTGTGTAAATGTGATATTTCAATTATTTCTTTTTAATTACTTTGCAAAAATTTCTAAACACCTGTTTTAGTTTTTTTATTATGGGGTATTGTTAATTGATGATAAAAAAAATGAATTTAATCCATTTTAAAATAAGGTTGTAATGTAGCAAAATGTGGAAAAAGTGAAGGAGTCTGAGTACTTTCTGAATGCACTGTATCTTTAGAAAGGAAACAAGGAAGAATTCCTTTAGCCTGTGAATGGTAAATCTGTGGAATTTATTGCCAGAGCTGTGGAGGCCATCATTGGATATTTTTAGTGGACATTAATAGGTTCTTGATTAGGCTGTCAAAGGTTATTCTTGCTATGGAGGGCGTGCAGCGTAGGTTCACTAGATTAATTCCCGGAATGGCGGGACTGTCGTATGTTGAAAGGCTGGAGCGATTGGGCTTGTATACACTGGAATTTAGAAGGATGAGGGGGGATCTTATTGAAACATATAAGATAATTAGGGGATTGGACACATTAGAGGCAGATAACATGTTCCCAATGTTGGGGGAGTCCAGAACAAGGGGCCACAGTTTGAGAATAAGGGGTAGGCCATTTAGAACGGAGATGAGGAAGAACTTTTTCAGTCAGAGGGTGGTGAAGGTGTGGAATTCTCTGCCTCAGAAGGCAGTGGAGGCCAGTTCGTTGGATGCTTTCAAGAGAGAGCTGGATAGAGCTCTTAAGGATAGCGGAGTGAGGGGGTATGGGGAGAAGGCAGGAACGGGGTACTGATTGATAGTGATCAGCCATGATCGCATTGAATGGCGGTGCTGGCTCGAAGGGCTGAATGGCCTACTCCTGCACCTATTGTCTATTGTCTATTGTCTATTGTTATAGGAAGGAGGAAGGAGGTGAGGGGTTGAGAGGGAAAATAGATCAACAAAGATGGAATGGCGGAGCAGACTCGATGGGCCGAATGGCCTAAATCTGATCCTATGTTTTATAATCTTATGTTTCTACTTTTAAAACCCATCCTTCCTCCCATTTAGAGATACAGTGTGGAAACAGGCTCCAAGGCCCACCAAGTCCGTGCCGACGAACGATCGCCCGTACACTAGTTTTATGGAATCCCATTTTCGCATCCTACACACTGGAGTTAATTTATAGAAGCCAAATAACCTACAACCCTCCATGTGGGAGGGTGGGAGGAAACCGGAGCATGTGGAGAAAAACACACGCGGTCACAGGGAGAATGTACAAACAGCATACAGACAGCACTTGTAGACAGGATCAAAGCCGGGTCTCTGGCACTGTAAGGCAGAAACTCTACGGCTATGCCACTGTGCTGCCTTCCCCCCTAATTGTCTATTCAATTTTTCATATTTGCCAAACTATACTTGCCCTTACCAATGTCTTACGGTCTGGTCTGTCTTTGATTAACTCCTGCGTTTTGAATGCTTGCTAACCTTTCTTGCATTACACATTCTACTGGATTTCCCACAACTGACATTGGGCTAACAGGTTTGTAATTACCCATTTTATACTACCCTTCCTCTTGAACAAAGGTGTTAGTTGGCTTCTCTCCAATTCAATGGAACAATTTGCATAATTTAGAAGCACTGAAAAATGGTGACTAGAGCTTCTGTTATCTCGTTTTTTCATTCTTTTAACACTAAGAAGACACGCCATCAAGTTCCAGAATTTTCCTCATTGAATACTGCTAATTCTTCTAAAACCCAATTTTATTTATATGGTTGCCTCTATCAATTATTTCATTTCCTGTTCTTACACCTGTGTTCCCACCTCCACAATCATTCCATATGAAAATGCCATGTTTTAATTTAATTTCCTTTATCCTTCACAATCAAACTCTGTGGCTCAGAAAATCTTTGGCATCTGCAAAGATGCATTAAATCAATGGTGCAGTAGGGAGCAGGGAGGATATCCAGCGCACTATTCTGTAGCACACACAGTACTGTGACACAGCGGTAGAGTTGCTGCCTTACAGTGGCAGAGACGCGGGTTCCATCCTGACTGTGGGTGCTGCCTGTACGGAGGTTGCACGTTCTCCCCGGGACTGCGTGGGTTTTAGTCATAGTCATAGAGTGATACAGTGTGGAAACAGGCCCTTCGGCCGAACTCGCCCACACCAGCCAACAATGTCCCAGGTACACTAGTCCCACTTGTCTGCGCTTGGTCCATATCCCTACAAACCTGTCCTATCCATGTACCTGTCTAACTGTTTCTTAAACATTGGGATAGTCCCAGCCTCAACTACCTCCTCTGGCAGCTTGTTCCATACACCCACCACCCTTTGTGTGAAAAGGTTACCCCACGGATTCGTATTAAATCTTTTCCCCTTCACCTTGTCCTCTGGTCCTCGATTCCCTTACTCTGGGCAAGAGACTCTGTGCATCTACCTGATCTATTCCTCTCGTGATTTTGTACACCTCTACACGGTGTCCCCTCATCCTCCTGCGCTCCATGGTATAGGGACCCTCTCTCCATAGCTCACTCCGTCTAGTCCCTCTTCCCTGGGTACTCCGGTTTCTTCCCACATCCCAAAGACGTGCAGGTTAAACGGCTTCTGTATATTGTCCCTAGTGTGTAGCGTGTAGGATAAAACTGAAGTATGTGCGATTGCTGGTCAGCGCTGACGTGATGGGCTGAAGGGCCTGCTTCCACACTGTATCTCTAAAATGAACATACAAAAAAAACACACAAGGCCCATGGCATCAAGAGCTCAGGAGTTAAGAGTATTTAATAGTCATATATATCGTTAATGGAGTAATGCAATTCTTACGCTGCAGTTTAACAGGCCTGTGAAAGCAATCCACAAAATAAATATAACAATCATCAAATTAAATTAAATAATAACTATAATGCAAGAGCAAAAAGACAAAGTCTGCAGTGTAACCAAAGACACAGTGCATAGAAGTTCATAGTTGCTGGGGTTAGTGTTGTGTAGTGATCAAGAGCTCATTGGTTGCTGGGCAGATGCTGTTCTTGAACCTGGAGGTCACGGTTTCCAGGTTCCTGTACCATCTTCCCGATGGTAGTAGTGAGATGAGAGTGTGGCCGGGGTGGTGTAAGTCTTCGATGATACTGGTGGTCTTTTTGAGGCAGCACCTCCTATAAATACCTTGAGGCGAAGATCCCGACCCAAGACATCACCTATCCATGTTCTCCATAGATGCTGATTGAGCTGCTGAGTTACTCCAGCACTTTGTGCCTTTTTATCTTCCTATAAAAACCCTCTATGATGGGGAGTTCAGTACCCATGATGGATAGGGTAGTGTCTACCTCTCTCTGTAATTTCTATCACTCCTGGGCACTTGAGTGCTGAACCAGGCTCTGTGCTCTCTGCTGTACACCTGTAGAAGATATAGAATTAAACTTGCTACAAAGGCCTTTCTTTCATGTACTCTGTGATCCCCCAGTGGGGAGGATCTTTTTTTTCAAATGGTACACAATAGGCATAACCCATTAACTGAACATTTTAGCTGCGTATATTTCTATTGAGTCACTATGGATCACCAATATTAAGCTTCCAACTTAATATTTAGAAAAAGTCTACAAGCATAAAAATGTTGGCATTTGGAGCCAATCTACAGGCAAATAAATGGGAAAGGTTTGCTTCATCTTTGAGATCTCGCGTAACTGTCTAATTTTTTGAGAGAATGATAGGGCAATATTACCAATAATTACATAGATTACATAGAAAATAGGTGCAGGAGGAGGCCATTCGGCCTTTCGAGCCAGCACCGCCATTCATTGTGATCATGACTGATCGTCCCCAATCAATAACCCGTGCCTGCCTTCTCCCCATATCCCTCGATTCCACTAGCCCCATAGAGCTCTATCTAACTCTCTCTTAAATCCATCCAGTGATTTGGTTTCCACTGCCCTCTGTGGCAGAGAATTCCACAAATTCACAACTCTCTGGGTGAAAAAGTATTTTCTCACCTCAGTTTCAAATGGCTTCCCCTTTATTATAAAACTGTATCCCCTGGTTCTGAACATTTTTCCTGCATCTAGCTTGTCCAGTCCTTTTAGAATTTTATATGTTTCTATAAGACCCCCTTTCATCCTTCTATACTCCAGTGAATACAAGCCTAGTCTTTTCAATCTTTCCTCATATGACAGTCCAGCCATCCCAGGGATCAATCTCGTGAACCTATGCTGCACTGCCTCAATTACAAGGATGTCCTTCCTCAAATTAGGAGACCAAAACTGTACACAATACTCCAGATGTGGTCTTACCAGGGCCCTATACAACTGAAGAAGAACCTCTTTACTCCTATACTGAAATCCTCTTGTTATGAAGGCCAACATTCCATTAGCTTTCTTCACTGCCTGCTGTACCTGCACGGCAACTTTCAGTGTCTGGTGTACAAGGAGACCCAGGTCTCGCTGCACCTCCCCCTTACTCTATTGAGTAAATAATCTGCTTCCTTGTTTTTGCCACCAAAGTGGATAACCTCACATTCATCTATATTATACTGCATATGCCACGCATCTGCCCACTCACTCAACCTGTCCAGGTCACCCTGCAACCTCCTAACATCCTCTTCACAGTTTACACTGCCACCCAGCTTTGTGTCATCCGCAAACTTGCTAGTGTTGCTTCCAATTCCCTCTTCCAAATCTTTAGTATATATGGTAAACAGTTGTGGCCCCAATACCGAGCCTTGCGGCACTCCACTCGCCACTGGCTGCCATTCTGAAAAGGCCCCATTTACTCCTACTCTTTGCTTCCTGTCTGCCAACCAATTTTCTATCCATGTCAACACCAATACCATGTGTTCTAATTTTAGTCACCAATCTCCCGTGCGGGACCTTATCAAAGGCTTTCTGAAAGTCTAGATACACTACATCCATTGGCTCCCCTTCATCCATTTTACTTGTCAGATCCACAAATAATTCCAGAAGAATAGTCAAGCATGATTTCCCTTTCATAAATCCATGCTGACTTGGACTTATCCTTTTACTGCTATCCAAATGCACCGTTATTACCTCTTTAATAATTGACTCCAGCATCTTTCCCACCACCGAAGTCAGGCTAACTGGTCTGTAATTCCCCGTTTTCTCTCTCGCTCCTTTCTTGAAAAGTGGGATAACATTAGCTATCCTCCAATCCATAGGAACTGATCCTGAATCTATTGAACATTGGAAAATGATCACCAATGCGTCCACTATTTCTACAGCCACCTCCCTGAGGACCCTGGGATGCAGACCATCAGGCCCAGGGGATTTATCATCCTTCAGTCCCATTAGTCTACCCAATACTATTTCTCGCCTAATGAAAATTTCTTTCAGTTCCTCTACCCCCCTAGATCCTCTGTCCTCCAATACATCTGGGAGATAGTTTGTGTCTTCCTTAGTGAAGACAGATCCGAAGTACCTGTTCAACTCTTCTGCCATTTCCTTGTTACCCATAATAATTTCACCCGTGTCTGCCTTCAAAGGACCCACATTTGATTTTGCTACTCTTTTTCTCAACATATCTAAAGAAGCTTTTACTGTCCTTCTTTATATTCTTGGCCAGCTTCTCGTACTTCATCTTTTCAGCCCGTATTGCTGGTTTTGTTACCTTCTGTTGTCCTATGAAAGTTTCCCAATCCTCTGGCGTCCAGCTACTCTTTGCTGTGTTATACATCTTTTCTTTTAGTTTTATTCCGTCCCTAGCTTCCCTTGTCAGCCACGATTGCCTCCTACTCCCCTTAGAATCTTTCTTCCTTTTTGTAATATTTCTAATAATATTATTACAAAAACTTTGGACTGTTGTTTGAAAATAATTGAGTAAAAGAGACCCATGTTTCATATAGACTTGTGACTTAGTGTCACTAAAATCAATGGAGACAAAGCAATAATTAATCAAACACGCCTTGTCCTGACACTCCTCTCATTAGGCTTTCTTCCCTCCACCCCACAATCTGTCAGAAAGGTTCCGATCCGAAACAACACCTATCCATGTTCATAAGTTCATAAGTTCTAGGAGCAGAATTAGACCACTCGGCCCATCAAATCTACTCCGCCATTCAATCATGGCTAATCTATCTTTACCTCTCAACCCCATTCTCCTGCCTTCTCCCCATAACCCCTGACACACTTACTAATCAAGAATCTGTCAATCACCACCTTAAAAATATCCGTTGACTTGGCCTCTACAGCCATCTCTGTTCTCCAGATTTGCTGCCTGACCCAATGAGTTACTCCAGCGTTTGTGTTTTCTCTTGTAAACCAGCATCTGCAGTTCCATGTTTCCATTAATCAAACACCCATTTGTGTTTTGTATGCAGGACAAAATTATTGCCTATAAATGTATCCATAGTTAGTTGGACAAAATGTTCTATGTCATAGTAGGTACATATTTTACTCTGAGGTTACTGATTGGGGACTATGTCATGGTCCTATCCAGAGATAATATGCAAACTCTAAAAATAGTACATCGCCTGAATCTTATGCAAGATATTAGATGACTGTGGTCTCAACTGATAATTTACTTTCAATTATTTTTATAGCAGTTATGTGCCTGCAACCACATTTCTAAAGGTTTATGCATCAGTAAATTTAAGAAGACATAAAATCATAAGACATTGGAGCTGAAATAGGCCATTCAGACCATCGAGTCTACTTCACCTTTTGATCATGGCTGATTTATTTTTCCTCTCAACCCCATTCTTCATCCTTCTCCTGTATCTTTTGACATACTAGCATGGATAGCAGGTTGGCTGGATGGCAGAAGACAAAGAGGTGCTTTTTCTGGTTGGCTGCCAGTGACTAGTGGAGTTCCGCAAGGGTCGGTGCTGGGGCTGCCACTCTTCACGCTGTATATTAATGATTTGGAAGAGGAGATTGAAGGCTTTGTGGCCAAGTTTGTGGATGATATGAAAATAGGTGGAGAGGCAGTGTGGAGAAAGCAGGGATTCTGCAGAAGGACTTGGACAGGTTGGGAGAGTTGGCAGAGAAGTGGCAGATAGAATATCGTGGAGCAAAGTGAGGAGTCATGCATTTTGGTAGTAGGAATAAAAGGCGTTTACTATTTTCTAAATGGGGTGAGAATCCAGAAATCGGAGGTGCAAAGGGACTTGGGAGTGCTGGTGCAGGATTCCCAAAAAGTTAATCTGCCTTGTCGAATATGTAGTAAAGAAAGCAAACTCAATGCTAGCATTTATTTCAAGAGGGCTTGTATACAAAAACGGGGATGTAATATTGAGGCTCTATAAGGCGCTGGTAAAGCCACATTTGGAATATTGTGAGCAATTCTGGACACCATATCTGAGGAAGCATGTGCTGGTTCTGGAGAGGGTCCAGTGGAGGTGTACAAGAATGATCCCTGGAATGAGTCGGTTATCCTATGATGAGCGTTTGTCGGCACTGAGCCTGTAATCGCTGGAGTTTAGAAGAATGAGGGGGGACATTGAATCATACAAAACAGTGAAAGGCTTGGATAGAATGGATGTGGAGAAGATATTTCCATTAGTGGGAGAGTCTAGAACTGGAGGTCATAGCCTCAGAATTAAAAGACATTATTTTAGGAAGGAGATGCGGAGAAATTTCTTTAGTCAGAGGGTGGTGAATCTGTGGAATTCTTTGCCACAGAAGGCTGTAGAGGCCAAGTCAGTGAATATTTTTAAGGCAGAGATAGATCGATTCTTGGTTAGTACAAGTGTCAGAGGTTATGGGGAGAAGGCAGGAGAACGGGGTTAGGAGATATAGATCTGCCATGATTGAATGGCAGAGTAGACTTGATGGGCTGAATGGCCTAATTCTACTCCTATTCCTTATGATATGACCTTACTAATCAAGAATCTGTCCACCTCCGCCCAATGTTTTGGCCTCCACAGTCATCGGTGGCAATGAATTCCACATTTACCACGCTCTGGCTAAAGAAATACCTCCTCAACATTCTAAAGGTGCATCCTTTTATTCTGAGGCTGTGCCCTCTGGTCCCAGACTCTCCCACTAGTGAAAACATGCTCTCCACATCCACTTCATTCTGATTCTCCACTTGAAGAAATCCCTCCAGAACACCCTGGTTGACAAATGATCATGTGAATAGTGGTCCAGTTTTATTTTAATATGTAAGCTGCAGATTCACATTCACTTTAAAACTATTTAAGTGCAGCAAATATCAGATTGATCATCCTAAAAGCTTGTTTTTTTCCCGTGGCCACAGTGCCCGGGCAGGCAGTGATTATGATGCAATTAATGCAATTAAATTCTCATGTAATAACTTTGCTTCATTGAAATCTAATGGATTAATCTGAAGGCATTGTTGTAATTACCACTAAAGTGGCCCTCTCCACCATTTCCATTACCGATACTGTCATTGTGTCAGTTTGAATGTGCTCATGGCCAGATGATAAGTATTTTAAGAAGTGTTAAATGAAGTTATACCTACACATTGTGTGCAAAAGTGCAGTATCCCTTTTTTTCTGATCTCATTGTCATTTTTAGGTCATTTCTATATATTATACTAGTTGACATTTGAAGTCAAGAGATTCCGGGTTTAGGGATTTCAGCATATATTTTTTTTTAATGGTACCGTAATGAGGTTTTAAATACAGCAATGCAGCGTGATGTAAAATCAGGGGGAATATATTAGGGCCCTCAATAAAATGAAATCATATAAGACAAACACACCTACCTCCCCTCCCTTTCCCTATCTTCAGCAACGTTATTTCAAAGATCCAACCTGCTTAAATAAAGGTGGTATGCCTTTTGCATTTTATATTATGTCTAAAGTAGCAAGATAACTGAGAAATATCAAAAGCCTCAATCAATTTGAAGATGTCATGTTGAACAAAATGATCAGTGAAGATGATCATGATTAAAAGGGTCAACCCAAATAAAAGGCAATATACTTTTAAAAGAAAATGATTCACATGAAATAAGTAAGTCAGAAAGCTAATGTACCAATGTTTTATTATCAGTTTGATTAGATATTTTGTACAAAGGAGAAAAACCCAAATCCCTCCATTCCCTGCATATCCATGTGCCTATTCAAAAGTCACTTAAACGCCGCTATCGTATCTGCCTCCACCACCACCACCGGCAGCGTGCTCCAGGCACTCACCACTCTCTGTGTAAAAAACCCCGCATATCTCCTTTAATCTTTCCTATAATCTCTCTGAAACCTTGCCCAATAGCTTCCTGAATTACTTCTGACTTTCCTTTTTAAAATGGCTATAACATCGATCATTCTCCCCTCTTCTGGTGTACATCCAATATTCATTAAAGCTCTGAAATATAGGAGTCAGATTGAACGCTGAGCTTTGGAGGCAGGAGGAGAGAGAAGGTTGATGAGAATGCTTCAGGAAGTGGAGAAGAGACCTCCCCCCTCCACCACACTTCCATGATTTTAGACTCTGCCTGCACTCTGCTCTCTGCTGGATAGATAATTTAACAAACTTAGATTTCCTACACTTCTACACATGCATAGATGGTAACTTCAATCATTCAGTTTCTTAAGGTCGAAGTGGCAGGGTGTGTGTGTGTGTCTGTGTACGTTTGTCAATGTGTGTGTGTTAGTTTGGACTATAGTTAAATGCTATATTTAATAAAGCATTGCCAATGGTTGGACTACTGTGGGAATAAACCTATTAGTTCAAGAGTCAAGAGTGTCTTTTGTCATATCTCCCAGATAGAACAATGAAATTCTTACTTACAGCAGCACAACAGAATATGTAAACATAATACACTGTAAACAATATAATAAACGAGAGAAAAAAAAAGTCCAGTATGTGTGTGTGTGCATACTGGACTTTTTTTTTCTCTCTTGTTTATTATATTGTTTACAGTGTACTATGTATTAAAACATGGAAACAGGCTCTTCGGCCTAACTCATCCATGCCGACCAAGATGCCCCATCTAAGAAATTCCCATTAGCCCGTGTTTGGCCCATAACCATCTAAACTTTTCCAACCTATGTATTTGTCCAAGTTTCTTTTCAAATGTCATTGTAGTACCCGCTCTACTACCTCCTCTGGCAGCTCGATCCAAATACCCACCACCCTGGGTAAAAAAGTTGCCCCTCTGTTTCCTATAGTCCTAGAGTCATACAGCAAGGAAACAGGCTCATTGGCCCAACTTGCCCATGTACACCATCAACTCTAGTCTCACCTGCCTGTGTTGGCCCATATCCCTCTAAACCTCCTCTATCCATTTGTATTAAAGCTTTTCCCTCTCACCTTAAACCTATGGTTCTTGATTCCTCTACCCTAGTGAAAGCCTTTGTACATTCACCCTGTATATATTCCCTTCATGATTTGATAATTCTCTGTACGATCAACCCTCATCCTTCTGTGCTTCAAGGGATAAAGTCCTAGTCTGCCCAACATCCCCCTAGAGCTCAGGCTCACTACTTTCACATTCTTAAAACATTGAGGAAAACATTAAACAATTGAAT
Organism: Rhinoraja longicauda; assembly: GCF_053455715.1. Classification (NCBI taxonomy): domain Eukaryota; kingdom Metazoa; phylum Chordata; class Chondrichthyes; order Rajiformes; family Arhynchobatidae; genus Rhinoraja; species Rhinoraja longicauda. The sequence continues at coordinate 46,865,607 of NC_135960.1, read as the reverse complement.
TTCAGCTGCATTAGTCTTAATATTTCCTGTCTTTCTGTGGTTTTATTCATCTGAAAAATTTAGCTGGGAAATATATCTTGTAAAATATGCAGAGGGGAATCACAGCAGTTTCAGTATAACTACAACAGTGCCATCTATCTGAGAATATTATATATCCTGTCCGGGACTGAAAAATCAGGTCAAACCTAAAAAAACTGATTACTGTCCCAAATAGCAGCAAAACCGATGTATTTGTTATGAGTGTTAACAACCAGCACTTGGCACTGATACTCCTTTAGGATTTCACAAGGATCATTTTGCTCCAGAGCAATGGCCAAGAAAGCACACCAACGCCTCTACTCCATTAGAAGGCTTAGGATGTTTGGCAAGTCCCCAACAACTCTCACCATACAGATGCACCGTAGAAAGCATGTTATCGGGATGCATTACAGCATGGTCTGGGAACAGTTCCATCCAAGACTGCAAGAAATTGCAGAGAGCATGGACATAGCCCACACGATCATGCAAACCAATCTCAACTCCCATTGACTCCATCTACACTTCACAACGCCTTGGCAAGGCCACCAGTATAATCAAGGACCAGTCTCATCCCGGTCACTCCCTCTTCATCTCTCTACCATTAGGTAAGAGGTACAGAAGTTAGAAAATACATACCTCCCAGATTCTGGGGTAGTTTCGGCCCAGCTGTTATCAGGCAACTGAACCGTCCTCTCACCAGCTAGAGTGTGATCCTGACCTCCCATCTACCTCATTGGAGACCTTTGAACTAGCTTTAATTGGGCTTTATCTGATTTTATCTTGCATTGAATTGAATACCCTTTATCCTGTATCTGTACACTGTGGAAGGCTTGATTGTAATCATGTATAGTCTTGACTGGATAGCACGCAGCTAAAAGCTTTTCATTGTACCTCGGTTCACCTGACAATAATAAACGAAACGAAACTAAACGTCGCTGTAGTCTTGGTTCAAACACGAACAAAAGAGCAGAAGTGAATTGAGAATAACCACCTTTGACATCTAAGCAGCATTTGAACAAGGATGGTATCAAGGAGCCTGAGTAAAATTGAGGTCATTAGACAGGAGGAAACTCTCCACTAGCTGGAATTGTACCAAGCATAAAAAAAGATGATCAGCACCGTTAGAGGTCAGTCTTTTCAGCCGCAGAACATTGCTGCTGAAGTTCCCAGTGCAATGCCGCAGGCTTAACTACCATCAACTGTTCTACTGCTGGGCTTCTCACTGTGATGCCAGAAGCTGCGATGTGTGTCAATGTTCACTTATCTTCTCTGTTCTTCAGGTAATGAAGCAGTGTATTCCTGCATGTAACAAACCCCAAAATATTCAGACAAGTAACACAAGCAGCACAGTGGCTCAGCTGGTAGAGCCACTGCCTCACAACACCAGATAATCGGGTTCGATCCTGACCTCAGGTGTTGTGTGTGTGGAGTTAGCACGTTTTCCCTGAGACCACGTGGGATTCCTCTGGGTGCTCCGATTTCCTTCCACGTCTCAAAGATGTGCAGGTTTGTAAGTTAATTGGCCTCTGTAAATTTCCCCTAGTATGTTGGGTGTGGTCTCACTGGGCTGGAGAAAGGGGAAAGAGAGATGGTACTCAGGAGAAATGAATGGAAGATATGCAGAAAGAAATAATAATCAAGGAAATGTGGTGCCCACAATGATCCATTGTTGGCTTGGAATAGGTGATCCCCGTTAATACAGACAGTGGAACTCAACTGGAAGACAGTAAAACTAGTATGACATCTAGGGTGGGGGAGGGACAGAGAGAGAGGGAATGCAAGGGTGACCTGAAGTTAGAGAAATGGGTTGTAAGATGCTCAAGCAAAATATGAGGTGCTTTTCCCCCAATTGCCGTTTGGCCTCACTCTGACAATAGAGGAGGCCCAGGACAGGGTGGTCAGTATGGGAATGAGAAGGGGAGTTAAAGTGTTTAGTAACAGGGAGATCACATAAGCCGAGGCAGTCTGAGCGAAGGTGTTCAGCGAAACAATCAGCCAGTCTGCGCTTGGTCTCGGCAATATATAGGAGTCCACACCTGGAACAGCGGATACAGTAGATGAGGTTGAAGAAGGTGCAAGTGCACCTCTGCCTCCCCTTAAAGGACTGTTGGGGTCCCTGGATAGAGTCGAGGGAGGAGGTAAAGGGACAGGAATCGCATCTCCTGCGTTTGCAGGGGAAAGTACCTGTGGAAGGGGTAGCTGCATATCTTCCATTCATTTGTCCTAAGTACCTTGTATATCTCTTGCTCCCCTTTCCCCTGACTCTGAGTCTGAAGAAGGGTCTCGACCCAAAATGTCACCTATTCCTTTTCTCCAGAGATGCTGCCTGAACCACTGAGTTAATGTTTTTTGTGTCTGTCTTCAGTTTAAACCAGTATCTGCAGTTTCTCCCAACACATATTGAGTGGCGATGTTATGTTACAACTGTACTCGACATTGGTAAGGCTGCATTTGAAGTGCTGTGTACAGTTCTGATCACCCTGCTATATGTCATTAAACTGGAACGGGTGCAAAAAAGATTTACGAGGATGTTAGTGGGACTGGAGAATTTGTGCTATTAGTGGCTGGATAGTCTGGGTCTGTTTTCTGTGGAGCATAGGAGGCTGATGAGTGACCTTATAGAGTTATACAAAATCATGGGTTAAAGATAACATGAATAGCCACATCCTTTTCCCAGTGTAGCGGAGTCAAAAACCTGAGGAGAAAGACTTAAAAGAGACCCGAGGTGCAACTTTTTCCACACAGAGAGTGATGTATCTATGGGACAAACTGCAAGAGGGAGTGGTAGAGGAGGGTATAATTATGACATTTAAAAGACACTTAAACAGGTGCAGGAATTGGAAAGGATTGGAGGGCTATCGACCAGGCACAGATGTGAGATTAGCTCGTTTAAGCAATGGTTACATGGAAGAGTTAGGCTAAAGGGCCTGTTTTCATGCTGCATAACTCTAGGACTTTATGACTCCACTATAGACTAGAAACGTAACTGCATTAATCACTTAACCATTGTGGTTGTAAGAGCAGGCCAGAGGCTGGCAATCAGCTGAGGGAGACTAATTTCTTGGCTCCTAAAATCTTTTCACCATTTAGGTATTAAAGTCAGGATCTTGACTGAAGTGTACCGACCGAAAAGTCACCCATTCTTTTTCTCCAGAGATGCTGCCTGACCCACTGAGTTTCTACACCACTTTGTGTCTATAAAGGTTTCAAAGTCAAGGTCAGTTTATTGTCACATGTACCAATTAAGGTACATTCAAATTACCACACAGCCACATAAAAAAAAAGCAATAAGACACATAACTATATAAAGATTAACATAAACATCCACCACTGCGGATTCCCCACATTCCTCACTGTGATGGAAGGCAATAAAGTCCAATCTTCTTCCTCTTTCTTCCCCCGCGGTCGGGGCAGTCGAACCATCCACAGTAGGATGATCAAAGCTCCCTCAGCCGGCAGTCGAAGCCCCTGTGTCGGGGCGATCGAAGCTCCCGCGTCAGGGCGATCGAAGCTCCCGCGTCGGGGCGATCGAAGCTCCCGCGGCTTGGAGTTCCCGAAGTCGGCCTCTGACCAGAGACCGCGAACTCCACGATGTTAAAGTCCGTAGGCCCCCGTGGTTGGAGCCCGGAGGTCGATCCCTGGTAAAGGGATCACGAGCTTCGTGATGGTAAGTCCACAGGCTTCCACGGTGGAGCTCCCGAAATCGGTCTCCAGCAAAGGCCTCCAACTCCTCAATCCTAGGCCGCAGTGCGGACGGAAATACGATACGGAAATAAATTGCATCTCCATCGAGGTAAGTGATTAAAAAAAGTTTCCCCCAAACCCCCCCACATAAAACAAGCTAAAGAACACTAAAAACATAAATTTAACACATACAAACAAACAACAAAGATGAGACAGACAAACTGTTGGCGAGGTAACCATTGTTGGCGCCACCTGGTGTAAACCAGCATATGCAGTTCCTTGTTTCACCATATCATATGTGCCATGCATAGATGCAATCAGTTCAAACTCAAGTACAATATAGAGAGCAAAGGGGAAGGTGCAGGGTGCACAATATAGTTCTCAGCATTGTAGTGCATCAGTTCCTTAGACAAAGTCCAGTGTCCTCAATGGGGTAGAGGTGAATTGAACAGTACCTTAGCTTAGTTCAGAAGCTTGTTAATGGAGGAGAGTGGATGCAATTCAATGCACGTTGATAGATAATTCCTTTTAAAAATAGCAGGTATCCTTACTACTCAGACCCATTTTCTGTCACTGATCTATGTTGGTTCTGAATTGCGTTTGCGAAAATCATTTTTTGCATGAGAACTGACTCCTGCAAAATGGATTGATGTCATCCACTGCAGGCTTTCTTGGGCTCATGTACAGATATGCAACTTGCAAAGGTACATGCAATTAAAAGTTCATAATCAATTTTACACTAAAAATCAGCCATGAGCCACATAAAAGGACTTGCATCACTAGGCTACTATTTGTTGTCAAGTGAGGAGTTTCTATTATACATTGACAAAAGTTGCTTTGATGATAAAATTCACAATGAAGCCTTTAAGAATTAATGTTTCTGTTAGTCATTTGAGCCATAAGATAAGGTGTAATTTAAAAGTATCTTCAAGACTAAAGGTCAAATCTCCTGCTTTTTAAAAAATAGTTGAAACCTATAGCCATGTGATGTGCTAATAGGATTTTCATTGTGTGCACGTATCATGCCTGCATAATTACAGGTTCCAGTCCATAAGAAAGCAATCTGTCTCCTAGATATGTGATAATTCCCCAGTAAAATGCCTCATGATATTGCTCCCAGTTCCTCAGTAGAAACATCTTGCCTCGAAAATAAAACTCAACAGAAATTTAGTTCACCTCTGCCAACCTTTCATCAAATATCTGAAACAGTCAGAATCTTTCTCCCAGGATGGAAAATGGAAACACTAGAGAGCATAGCTTTAAGGTGAGAGTGGCAAAGTTTAAAGAAGATGTGTGAGGCAATTTTTTTTTTTACACAGAGGACGATGAGTGCCTGGAACATGCTGCCGGGGGTGGTGGTTGAACCAGGTACATTAGAGGCATTTAAAAGATTTTTGGACAGACATGTGGATATACAGGGAATGGAAGGATATGGGTTATGTTCAGGTATTGTATCATGTTCGGCACAGACATTGTTGGCCAAACGGACTGTTTAGTTTAGTTAGTTCAGTGATACAGCGTTGAAACAGGCCCTGATGGCCCACTGAGTCCACACCAGTACATTAGTTCTACGTTATCCCAGTTTCATATCCTACACACGAGGGGGAATTTTCTACCTTGACTAGAACCCAGATAAAAACCATACAGTCACAGGGAGATTGTACAAATTCCGTACAGACAGCAGCCATAGTGGGGATCAAACACTGGCCTCTGGCGCTGTAAGCAGCAACTCTACTACGCCACTGTGCCGTTCTTGTGTTGTACTGTTCTATATTCTATGTTCTACCTGCACCATCCCTCAAAGCCACAAAATTGTAACAATGTCAGAGTATTTAACATAATTTCTAGTCTACTACGTTGACACTTTTGAAACTCAAGGTCAATGAGCTCATTAAAATTGTGAAACAAAATAGAGAAGGACAAAAAAATCTTTCAGTAGCAACGGAGAACAAAACATGATTGGGAAACTATTAGTTGTTTCATTGGGAGTACATCAAAATAGATGTAAGTAATGTAAACAAGTTGAACAAGGGAAATAATAGTGGGTATGTAATATACAGGCATTGCAGGCATTGAATTCAATGTTTGTTCTGTATAAATATGCTGCAATGACTTCCCCAACTTTAATACTTTAATGTGAACATTATTTTAAATCAATAGCATAACACCTTGGCTATTGAAATTATTAACAATGTTTATTAAAGATCTACAACTCCAGAGTAATATTGTAGAGCCTTTAGGTTTAGAGGATAATTTTAATTTACTCAAGGATTAGTTATGTGGTTTACAGTGTTATTTAAACTCTATTGCGAAAGTTAGTGGATTCTAACCTATCCAAGCTACCTGTTTTAACTTTGTCAAGGGTATAGATTTTGTATCTTTTCATAAACAGATGAAGACATCAAGGCAGATATTTCTGCATAGTTCTGGGTATTGATTGGATTCTAGTCTATTTAGTTAATACCGGCTCTTTAGGCAAATTATAGGCACACTTTCTGCATACTTTAATACTGGAGACATACGAGACAATAGACTGAGCCCGACCAATGATTTAATGGCCTGCACAGCTCATCATTACTGAGACTTAATTTGGCTGGACAATGATAGCAAGCATCGTTGTGAATATTAAAGACAATTGAAATTGTATATGTAGTAAACTTAACTTATGATGAGAATGCTATTATTTTGAATATATTCTGAAGAAGAGTCCCAACCCAAAACATCGTGTGTCCATTCTTTCCACAGACATGGCCTGATCTGTTAAGTTACTCCAGTACCCTGTGTTTTGTGCTATTATATACTTCATTTTACAACACTGATCATTATGCTAATTACACTTTTACGTGGCCCCTCTCACTTTTTATTTTTCCACCTGCCTCCCTCTGTTTATTTGCCGTCTTTCTGATATTGCATTACATTTGGTTTGTTTCCCACTTTCCCTGCCTTATTTCTGTAAATTTACAAATCTTGCCCCAAGTCTCATACTTTTTGGGAACTCAGTAGATTTTTTTTAATGTTTTATTGTCAATGTTCTGATTTGTACTCATGTTACGTAATTATCTACCCTCTTCAAGCTGTTTACATTATTTATCAGAGGTCTAACTGCTGATCGTTTGAGGGAGTAAAGTTTCCACGAGTATATTTTAAAGAGATTAAACACCGTTTGAATTATAAGCATTCACCCTGAGCATACAAACAAATATCAAACTAATTTTAATGTTTCCTCAATTTTAATTTCAGCTTAAAAATTCTCTTACTTTTCTTATTCCACCTAACCTACTCAAAGGTAAAAGAGCTGAGATACTCTGAGATTTTTATCTGTTGATAATTCAATTATTATGGAAAATTATTTAAAACAGCATTAAAATGTACAGGTTCCATTTTCCTCTCTGTTGTGCTGAATTTCTGCTGCTGATATCAGTAGAGTTATTGATAAGATGTCTAAATTTATTGCAGAATAATTCTGCAGGAAAAGAGATAAAAGGTTGCTGAATAAAATATGAGGCAAGGGCTGTAAATTGTAGCAATGCATATCATTTAATTCAAATGTAGGAGGCAATTACCATCTGCTATACTCATCAGTTCCCTCCTTTATGACTTAATTATATGTTTAATGCTATCAGATCAAGGAAAGGGCACAATAGATGACTGCAAGAGAAATAGAAAAAAGATTCTGCAACAAGACCAAAGCCAGATGAAAGTAACATAAAGAAAAGAATGATTTCATTTGTGAAAAAGTTAATCTGAATAGTATCGTCTCAGCTCCCCTTTGTAATAGTGAGATAATATAAATCATTTGTTTGTGAATTTCCTTCATACAAATTTAACAAAAGCATTCAACTTTCAAAAAAACTCATGTCCCTCTCCCTGATTTATTCATAAGACAGGTAACATTTTGAAGTGACACATGAACAAAAAAAGCAATAAACATTTTCAAATTATAATTCATTGTTTGGTTGCAAACTTCTAAATTCTTTAGCAGTAGATGTCACACATCAATCGATTTCACGGCAGCTAAAATACTGGTAATATTAAATCAGCCACAGTGTAGAAGTATCAAATATAGCACCGATCAATGAGCATTTAAGCCAGGTAGTGACATATTTGCATTTGTTTTCTTAATTAATGGGGGAGTAGGTTGAATTTTAAAAGTGAAAGTGTGACCATAAGCCAAACTGTTTTAAGTCTCTTCCTATTTTGTAAACGGCAAATCTACTCAATGCCTACATTGAATAGTTGACTGTCATAGAGTCAGAGTGATACAGTGTGGAAACAGGCCCTTCGGCCCAACTTGCCCACACCGGCCAACATGTCCAACTACATTAATCCCACCTGCCTGCGCCTGGTCCATATCCCTCCAAACCTGTCCTAACCATGTGCCTGTCCAACTGCTTTTTAAACGATGAGATAGTCCAGGCAACTACCTCCTCTGGTAGCTTGTTCCACACACCGACCATCTTCTGTGTGAAAAAGTTACCCCTCAGATTCCTAATAAATCTTTTCCCCTTCACCTTGAACCCATGTCTTCTAGTCCTCAATTCCCCTACTCTGGGCAAGAGATTCTGGGCATCTGATCTATTCCTCTCATGATTTTGTACACATCTAAAGATCATCACTCATCCTCCTGCACTCCAAAGAATAGAGACCCAGCCTACTCAACCTCTCCCTATAGCTCACACCCTCTAGTCCTGGCAACATCCTCGAAAATCTTTTCTGAACCCTTTCAAGTTTGACAATATTTTTCCTATAACCTGGTGCCCAGAACTGAACACAATATTCTAAATGTGGTCTCACCAACGTCTTATACACTACAACATGACCTCCCAATTTCTATACTCAATACTCTGACTGATGAAGGCCAATGTGCCAAAAGCCTTTTTGACCACCTTATCTACCTGCGACTCGACCTTCAAGGAACCATGCATGCACTTGTACTCCTAGATCCCTCTGTTCTACAACACTCCCTAGAGGCCCACCATTTACTGTGTAGGTCCTGCCCTTGTTAGACATCCCAAAATGCAACACCTCATACTTCTCTGTATTAAATTCCATCAACCATTCCTCAGCCCATCTGGCCAATCGATCCAGATCCTGCTGCAATCTTTCACAACCATCTTCACTGTCTGCAAAACCACTCACTTTTGTATCATCAGCAAACTTGCAAATCTTGCCCTGTATGTTCTCATCCAAATCATTGATGTAGGAAGCAAAGAAACCTCTTCAAGAAGGGTCTCAACCCAAAACATCACCTATTTCTCCAGAGATGATGCCTGACCCACTGAGATACTCCAACATTGTGTGCCTATCTTAAATAATCCACTGCAAGATTTCATTAAACACAGTTGTGGGTTGCCACGAATATGGTTATCACGCTGATTACTCAAAAAAAGGTTACTTACCTTACACCTTAAAAATGTTTACAATCATTTCTGAAAAGCACACTTAACTACCTTGGTAATGAAAAAGCGATGCACATCTAGACATCAGTAACCTTTATAGAATAAACATTTTTGAAAAGTTAGGGAGATTATTTACTAGTTTGCAAACACTTAAACGAATAGTTTCAAAATCACTTAAATGAGAAAAAAATGTTACCATATGGAGTTTTCCTGTAGTTTTATTAATTTACTCACCCAAAGAGCTAAAGATTGATTTCCTTCCAGGAAGTTAAGATTGTCTTTACGGCCATTAGATTATTAATTAATTAAGCAGTTAACTAAGATAACAATGATTGGAACAAGTGGGCTGAAGCTATACCTTTCTATGTTTAAAGTTAATTTTTCAGACGTTTACCAAGAGAAATATTGAAAACAATAACCTTAAAAATGAAAAACATTCGAATTGTTTTCTGAGAAAAAAATCAATATATTATCGTCACAAATAATTTTCAAGATCAACCATTCCAATATTATTCATAAAATTATAAAAAAATCTCCGTGAACACTCCTTCCTATTCCCCACATCCTGCAAAAGGTAATATCAATCTCATAGTAAAGGAATATTTGAAATTGTATAGTTTAACACAAGCAAAATGAAAAAAAAAATCAGAAATTGCTGTGATGCAAAAATCAAACTGGCTGAACTAGCAAATTGATTAAAAAATTAAACACAGCAACAATGCATCATTAAAATTCTGCCAACAACATTAAACAAGAAATTTTATGGTTGCTTTGGATTTTCAATTACACTTAAGAGCTTCAAAATAACAATGCATCTTTCAATTCATTGGGAAGATTGCATCCCCTTGGTACCTATTTAGAAAAGTACTAATAATTTTCAAAATCTCCACGTTCTTTTTTCTGCATAATGACAATCCATTGTACCTTCCTTGAGCAAGTGACTATTATATCACTACCATAAAATTCTACCATGTTAACAGCCTTAAGTAGGAAACCAACTCATGTACCAGGCATTTTTAAGGATATTACCTTAAAATCCCTTATTTTATAGCTCATAATTAGGAAAAAGTACAGAACCTTAATGTGTGTCTGGAACTAGAATTATGAAGAGGCAGGTTTTAAATACTCTGGTTGGACAGAGCAACTTTGTATTTTGTCAGTCACCAACTTCCTCACTGAATGTACAAGACTTGACATCTATGGAACTGATGTGCTACAATGCTGAGAACTATATTCTGCACTCAGTATCTTCCCCTTTGCTTCATCTATTGTACTTGAGTTTGACTTGAGTGTGTTTATGTATGGTATATCTGATCAGTTTGTACATATGACAATAATAAACCTAAAATTGAACATTGCACTATTGTCTCAGATAAAGCAATTGCTTGGAATTGAAAACAATCTTCATTGACTGCTCTATGTCCCATTTATCACTGTTTTTAAAGTACTTTGACTAATTCAGTTAATAGTTTTTCAATAATATCAATACTGAAATGAATGGTAATGGGGAAAACTGTTGTTTATGAACTGGTTAATGTTTTATTCTTGAATTTGACATCTGAACAAATGTTGTTGAATTAAACTGATCATTATGGATGTCACAGTCTGATCTCTGATCATACAATAATCATTTTAATCCCGTCCCTTGACCTATTGATAATCACAGTTTACTGAATGCCAATTATTCTGTTGTTTTCCTCAAAATACACTTGCCCCAGTTTTGCTGTCATTAATCTTTCTGATGTTATACCAAACTTTAGATGGTCAATATTTATGACAGGAAAAGAAGGCAACAAATATCATGAATTTCCTACATCACAGTATATCAGTGCAATACAATGTAGGCACATTTACAATGAATATGTTCTCCTAATTTCAACCATCTGCCTGCACACTTTTCTTTATTATCACTAAAAGATCTACTGTCTTCCTTAAATAGTAATTAATAGTAATGTTAATCAGCTTCATAAATTGTAGACTAATATAATAATTTAACAATGAGAATTTTTTTATGTAACAATTTGACTTCAACAATTATACTAAATGACTTTACATTACTAAGATATTACAAGCCGCTAGTCTGTTTCTTGTACCTTTATTTCTTAATGAATTCCCTAATTAATTTAATGCACACTTTATGCATAATTTGAAATTTAAAAATGTCAGTGGGTCAAATTTTACCAGCCTCTTTTACATGCTAACTGTTACTACAAGACACATATTAGAAAAAACATGACCTCTATGCAAATTACACCGATCCACTGTTGTTATTTTAATTCTAGACACTGATTAGCATGTTCCTAAGCTCTCTGTGATGGAATTAATCACACAACTATTGAACATTTCTTGTGTGATCTTATAACATATTAAGAAAACTGCATTAAAACTGGTCTTTACAATACACATTATTAAAAAATATGAAAAATAAACCATTTTGCATATACCCAGATACAGAGAATTACTTCTCATTTATTAACAGCATATAATTCACAGGATAAAATACATTTGCAGCAGTGAATTCTTGATATACATGATGTTGCTCACTTCAAATCAAACTATAACCCAGACTTGTGTTAAATCTAATAAGAACTGTGAAACACAATTGAATCTTTGTATAATGAGTCTGTTGGTTAAATATTTATGATTGATATTCCACAAAAGACGGAGTATATTTTACAGAATCAGTCTCCAACAGTAACTAGTGTTAACGCTTGGTGTGCCAAAAATGAGATTTTTGCGTATTCTCATAAAATGTAACATCAATTTAGTGATCCTAACTTGGATGGATCAGGTAATATTTTTGCAACACTTTTGTTTCTGCATATTCTATATATGAGACCATTTTTATACTTTTATCGTTGTAACTTCATTGTTTTACTTTACTACATCCCTTCATTGGGACATTAAAGAACATGGAACAAAACTACATTTTTAAAAATGCCAGTGACATTAAGCAAGGGTTAAAGGATAAAAGCCAGAAACTCTATAAAGAATGGTTCCATGCAAATCATACGGAAACCAAACGAATGGTAACTGCAAGCACTTACAGGTCATTAATGGTATTCTTCGACTTTTGTGGATGGTAACTGGATACTTTGACATTTATCTGACAGGATTGAATCACACAAACCTTTAAATCCTGTGTCTTTATTCTGTCAATGTGAATGAATTAAGAATTATTCATAGTCCATCTTTACAAAGAAGCTGATGGGAATTAATTAACTCTTTATTATTTAAGTTGATGCTGTCAGTTTCTTACAAACCGTTATGTCATGGTTCCTATTGTAAAGCTGCTTCTTGTTTGATCCTAAGACAACCATTTTACAAGTGCTAATTTAGAGCTAAGGCCGACTTTCTGTTTTTAAATTACTGCCTTTTCTTCATTGAGATAGCAAGGATAATAATTCCATATAATTCACACTGAGCTACAACTTAAATCCAATTTTAAATTACCATATCATTCCTCTGCACCATGTGATAAGATGGAATCACCATAAATACTAAAGCCCCACAAACAAAAAAGTCCTATTACATGGAAAACCCAATCAAGGTGAATAATACATTCAAGTTTCATAAATTTTATTCATTCTTTCGCAACAAATTGAACAAGTTTTTCAACTTTGCATCACTGACTAATAAAAAGTACAAATATCCATGTCATGATTCCATTTAAGAAACGTAACCTTTTAAATAACATTTCAATGACACACTTTAAAAATTGTACAGAACTCGATTTGGAGTTCTCCTTGTAGGAAGCACAACTACTTCATATCTTGAGTCCGATTATATTTTTGTTTCTGAAAATACAGTAAAAGGTTTTTGCTAATTGGACATTTGAATTCAATCAAACCTCCCATTTATTTTCATTGTGATTTACTCAATATCCTTTTGAATATTACGGCTCAGTATAATTATAAAATACAATGCTAAAAGCATGCTATACCTTTCAAAGGTCATGAGAAGACAAAGGGTTCATCTGTAGAGAAGCAGGATATATGTGAGGCTTCAACATTTTGCTTCTTTTTGTTGGGAATGTTATCACCTTGAAGTTCATTACCTAAAAAGTTAAAAATGTAATTCTCGCTCATCCACATTTCACACATACATATTCAATACGATAGTAATATTTCAAGAATTCATGCCCAATAAACCTTCTGTAAAAATTATTGCAACATTCACTGAAAACTATCCTAAACTTATTCCCACACCAGATTTCAATATTTTTGCTAAATTAGAGACATATGATTCTCTTTAACTTATGTTGGTTTTCAGAGCTTTGTTGTCAATTTTGTAGAGGTTTAAGTACATATAAATATGAAACAAATGCATAAAACACAGTTTAAATGTTAATGCAAAATATAAATGTAAAATTTGAAGGACATAGAAGAAAGATGGATTGCCCACAAACTGTTAATGTACTGGTATTTTCAAACTTGTAAACAGGATATCTGCAGTTCGGTGACATTCAATACTCAAATTGATTGATTTTTATTAAGTAGATTATTCATTTAAATTTTTCATAAAAACTCAAGGACGATTCTAGATTTTAATTTCAGAATTTATAGCGCCCAATGGAAAGGGGAGTTTGCAGAGAAAAAAGCTATGTGTGAATTAACATTAATTTCTAATTTCAAACAATGCTCTGGAGAAATGTTAGAGGCTCGAGCATGAAATCTCAAGAGAACCCTGTTTGGCTGTTGCTGGAAGAGGGATTTTAAGAAGATTCGTATTAACATAGGCGAAAGGGGTTAGGACTAATGTTATGACAAGAATCACATGTACAACTGGTTTGATCCTGCCAACGGGTGCTATCCATACAGAGTTTGTACCATCTCCCTGCGTGCGTGGGTTTCCTCACACATTCCAAAGACGTGCAGGTTTTTAGGGTTAATTGGGCTCTGTAAAATTGCCCCTGGTGTGTAGGATCAAAACTGGGATAACAGAAGTAGTGTACAGGTGATTGTTGGTCGGCGCGGACTCGCTGTATCTCAAACTCTACTGACTGCAGAAGGGTATAAAAGAAGCTTACTCTGTTTAGACAACTTGCACATATTATATTACGGAAATTGGGACCCAGAAACGCAAGTTTGCAAACACAGTGATATTGATATTCATTCAGTCTGAAGGGTCTCGACCCGAAACGTCGCCCATTCCTTCTCTCCTGAGAAGCTGCCTGACCTGCTGAGTTACTCCAGCATTTTGTGAATAAATACCTTCGATTTGTACCAGCATCTGCAGTTATTTTCTTATACTTTTCATTTCTCCTGTTAATACATACCACACCCAGATAGAAACCACCCACACCCATGTTGTTAATCCTCCAAACCCAACCTAAATGAGGTGAATGAAAAGTTAAAGTTATAAGAATCCTTTTACAAAAGTCGTCAACACTATCCCAAACACCTCAAATGGAAATACATAACCACCTGAATGAGTAGCAGCTTGTGCTGTCAGAGCATAGCAGTTGGAACAAGCTGCTTGGTCATCTTTCAGACCTTTATTGAGTATTTCTTTTGATACTTTCTCTTTATGTCCTTTTAAAACATTCTTTGATTTTGGTTTAGTTTAGAGATACAGTGCGAAAACAGACCCTTCAGCCCAGAGTCCGCGATGACCAGCGATCCCTGCAACCTAACATTATCCTATACACTAGGGACAATTTACAATTTTACCTAAGCCAATTAACCTACAAACCTGTGCGTCTTTGGAGTGTGGGAGGAATCTGGAGCACCCGGAGAAAAACCACACAGGTCACAAGGAGAACGTATAAACTTTCTACAGACAGCACTCGTAGTCAGGATCAAGCCCAGGTCTCTGACGCTGTAAGGTAGCAACTCTACCGCTGTGCCACTGGGCTGCCCATTTACTTGCTGTATTTTGTATATTTGCGTCCCTAATTGTCTTCTGAATTTCAAGGACGACAGTGGCGCAGCTGGTAAAGCTGCTACCTCACAGTGCCAGTGCAGGTTTGAACCTTAATTGCCCCCTGCAAAGTACCCCTTGTGTGCAGGGAGTGGGTGAGAAAGTGGGATAACATAGAACTACTGTGAACGGGTGATCAATGACTGGCGTGGACTCAGTGGGCAGAAGGGCCTGTTTCCATGCTGAACTGTATTTCTGAACTAAACTATCTTGATTGCATTTTATAATAAGCTTTAATAAGCTTTAAATGTCTCACATAAGCTTCCTTTTTTTTTGTCCTAACCTCTATCCAACTAATTATTGAAGGTGGACTCTAGTTTTGGCAACTTGCTCAGACAAGAACATCCCAATTAAAAGGAACATGTTACTTGTGCAGCACAGCAGCACAGTTAGTACAGCTGTTGTCTCACAGCTCCAGTGACCCTGGTTCACTACTGATCTGCAGTGTTGTCCTCTGGGTGCTCCACTTTCCTCCTAAAATTATGTGAGTCGATACTTTAGAAACGTAGAAACAAGGAACTGCAGTTGCCAGTTTAGAAAAGAAGACACAAAGCGCTGGAATAACTCAGCAGATCATGCAGTCTCTCTGAAGACTGTTTCAGGTCCCGACCCTTCTTCAGACCGAATTCAGACTCACCTTCAATAACTGGTTAGAAAGAGGGTAAGACAAAAACAAGGCAACATATGTGAGACAATTAAAGCTTATTACTGCATAAAATGCAGTTGAGAATAGTTTAGTATAGCTTAGCGTTCAGAGATACAGCATGGAAACAGGCAATGTTTCCGGTCAGGACCCTTAGGTTTGAAGAAGGTTCCCAACCCGAAACGTCACCTCTCCGTATTCTCCAGCGATGCTGGCTAGCCCACTGAGTTGCTCCAGCACTTTGTGTCTTCTTGAGTCAGTAGTTTAATTGGCCACTATGAATTGCTCACGGTAGGTGTAGGTACATGGTAGAATCATGCAAAGTTTGTGGTACGATGGAGAGAATAAAATGGCATCGGTGTCAGATTAAATGGGTGCTTGATGGACAGTTTGGACTGAATGGGATGAAGGGATTGTTTCCTTGCTGTATGACTATAGGTTTATCAGCTTTTTAATAATTACATGGTAAGCCAAGGAGCTGCAGATGCTCGAATCTTGAGTAAAACACACAGTGCTGGAGGAACACAGCAGGTCAGGCCCAATCTGTGGAGGGAAATAGACAGGCGACATTTCAGGTCTAGTCCCTTTGTTTATTGTACCGCGACAATAGCTGCAGCTCATGTGGTTCCTGTCTCTCATTTAATGGAGTATGTATAACAAAGACAAAGCACAGGGACGAGGCATAGCGGTTGACAGGATACTGTTAAAATATATTTCCCAAAGTGGAAAAGAAACAAAGAATTAAGAATTGGTCACATTGGTCATAAACAGCTCCAACTTGCCCCCACCGACGAACTTGCCCCATCTACACTAGTCTCATCTGCCTGCATTTGGCCCACATCCCTCTAAATTTGTCCTATCCATGTACCTGTCTAAATGTTTCTTACACGTTGTGATAGTATCTGCCGCAATTACCTCCTCTGGCAGCTCGTTTCATATACTTACCACCCTTTGTGTAAAAAAGTTGTCCTTCAGGTTCCCATTAAATCTTTTCCCCCATACCTATTTAACAAGAGAGAATGCATGAACTTGCATTGCTGCGTCAGATCAATCAAAATAATGTGCTTCTGTTTGGCCTGAAGAAAGTCAGTGATTCTTTTTGACGCAACGTTAATTTGATCCTATTGACCAATTAGCTGCTTCCTCTGTAACCTGTCAGTTCCTGTCCTGCTGCCATTACTGGTGCTTGCCTCTGGATTCCATTATTAAAGATACAACGTGGAAACAGGCCCTTCAGCCCACCGAGTCCACGCCAACTAACGATCACCTGTACACCAGTTCTATCCTTCACACTAGGGACAATTTACAGAAGCCAATTAACCTATAAACCTGCACATCTTTGGAATGTGGGAGAAAACCGGAGCACCCATATCAACAACGTACAAACTCCGTACAGACACCATCCATAGTCAGGATTGAACCCGGGTCTCTGACGCTGTGAGGCAGCAACTCTACCGCTGCGCCACTGTGCTGTTGTGGGGATAGTAGCCCTCAAAGTTTTTATGGAAGGAGGAGTAGCAATGGAGCTAAACTGGCATGGAGATATACAAAGAGAGTAAGAGATGAAAAGGATCCGATTTTCCGACAATGGAACTAAACTGCTAGCACTGACCAGCTCAACAACCTGCCCTCTATTTTATGAAACACTTGTTTAGTTCAGTTTAGAGATACAGCAAGGAAACTTCGCTTCACTGAACATTGATCATCCGTTCACACTGGTTCTATGTTATCTCACTTTCTCATCCACTCCCGACATGCTAGGGGTAATTTACAGGCTAATTAACCTACAAACCAGCACTTCTTTAGAATGTGGGAAGGAACCGGAGCACCAAAAGGAAACCCACGCAGTCATAGGGAGAACGTGCAAATTCCACATAGACGGCAACCAAGATCAGGATCGAACCCAGGTCTCTTGCGCTGTGAGGCAACAACTCTACTAGCTTCACCACTGTGCAGCCGAATTCTACCAATTATTAACTGCTTCATGATCTCATGGTTGTATGTGAGAACCGGAAGGCCTCAGAGTGGCACACACTCTACTCCTTTATAATTTCCTTTCGCAGACTATGCTTGGAATGTGTCCCTCACCTTTGACACCTGGAGTTTCCTTTGTGATGAGCTTACACAATTAGCACACCACCAACATTGACCATACCTAGTGCCCAATCTACTATTCTCATCTTCAAATGACACCCAACTATGAAGGCTGATCAAAGCACCCACCTACTGTCTGCCGGCATATATATTATAATGAAAAATAGCAGGAAGTCTCCACCCCACTTGCCATATGTTGAAGAAAATATTACAAGTAACAGAAAATCAAATAATCTATATTGGTCTATGCTGGAACTAAGATAGCAAATCATTTTCTTGGATCAATGTAAATAGGAGCAAAAGTGTAATTGGTGAGGCAGGTCCCAAATCACAGCTTCTTTATTTACTGCTCCTTTCATGTAAATCTGAGTCTATCGGGCTTCAAACGCTTGTTTGAAATACTACAGAGATGATATTGCCCAAGCTGGCAACATCATAAGCCCATATATTTCAAAGATTCCCTTCTGCGAACTCTATGCCATCGCGTAAAGGAACAAAGATCTCTGATCAAAGGATGCAACTTCATTCCACAGTTCTTTGGCAAAAAATTTTTTAGATCTTCAAGATTCTTGTATTTATTCTGTACTGTAGAATGCCACGTTTTATTAAATGATGCAGAAGTGAATACATACTCAGCTGTAATTAGTCCTGAGGCAATCGTTTTCAAACAAGCCAAGAAAAGGCTATGAACGAAATTTGTATGAAGGTCATTGAACTGTTATGTGATTTTCAATGTTAATGTGGTTGATAAACTTTAAATGATTTAACATGAATATTTTAAGTGGCCTAAAAACAATTTTGTGCTTTTACTTTGCAGATTATTAACTGTATTCCCATGCATACATCATTCTCATGCAAGCAGGTCAGAGCACCCCAGCCTCTTCGGGTAGTGTTTCATTTGAGAAGGTGACACCTCCCATTACACTGCCACCTTGAGGAGAAACTCGTTTTTTCAGGCATTTCTCCAGGACCCACCTTTTGAATGAAGAGGAGGAATTATTTTAGCCAGAGGGTGGTGAATCTGTGGAATTCATTGCCACATACGGCTGTGGAGTATTTTTACAGCTGAGATTGCTGAGTTCTTGATGAGCAAGGGCGTCAAAGGTTACGGGCAGAAGGCAGATGAATGAGATAAAATGTAATAAAAATGAACTTCAGATGCCAGTTTACACCAAAGATGGACATAAAATGCTGGAGTAACTCAGCGGGTCAGGCAGCACCTCTGGAGAACATGGATAGGTGACGTTTCAGGTCAGGATCCTACTTCCCAAAGGGAAGTTAATTGAATTATTGCAAACTGTCGTACAAGCAAAATCGCACTCTCCCATTTTTTTATTCAACATCAGTCTTGGTTCAATCTTATCCATAGGCTATATAAATATATACTCTTAGCAGTCATTCATTGGATATTTTTAAAGTGGAGATTGATAGGTTCTTGATTAGTAAGGGCACCAAAGGGTACATGAGAGGTAGGAAATTGGGGTTGAGAGGGAAAAATAGACCAGCCATGATCGAATGGCATAGACTCGATGGGCCAAATGGTCTAATCCCGCTCCGATGAATTATGTCTTATGTCTTAGATTCACAGAACTTGATGAAAAGAGATATTCCTTAGGGGGGTCTAGAGGAATTTCTCTATTCCAAGGGAAAGGTAATAATTTTGAGGCAGAGAGTTTCTTTGGAATAATCTATTCTTTACCCTGTAATACCTATGAATATTAAGAGATTACCTCACTCGCTTATTCATAAGTGAAACACTATGTTATTTCTCAGCAGATTAGACCTGATCTGTGGGAAGAGAAACAGAGTCACAGATTGCACACAGTCTTTTACCCAGCATAGGGATATCAACAACAAGAGGATATAGGTTTAAGATGAGAATGTCTAGATTTAATAGGATCCTGAAAGGCAAATTTTTCATTCAGAGGGTGATGGGTATATGGACCTAGCTGCAAGAGAAGGTAGTTGAGGCATGTACTATAACAGCACTTAAAAGACACTGGACAGATACATGGATAGAAAAGGTTTAGAAGGATATGAGCCATATGTGGGCAAATATGGCTACCTTAGATGGGGCATCTTGGTTGGCACGAACGAGTTGGGCCGAAGGGCCGGGTTACATGCTGTACGAATTTATGACTACTTGACACTATGTCAGATACAAAAAATGCCTGTAAAACTGCAGGAAGGTTGGGGAATGGGGATGTCCTGATAGGATAACAAGGTTATCTGGCAAATAAGTGAATTCCAGATTTTCTACCTGTGTTTTAGAAAATAACTATAACAACGTCTTTTTTTCAAGTAATGTTGATTTTATTTAATTCTATTCATTTGGATTATGCAGTCATTCTTACATAAAATAAGGTTCAAAATATGAAACTGAGGTGAAAAACTTGTTAACAGTATTCTTGACTTGAAAAAAAATGCAAGTAATTTATTGTCATGTGCACATTAATTATACAGAAGTTCTACAAGACTGTAAAAAGGTAAAGACTGGAAAAAAAAGATATTACTGCAAAAATACACAATTAGATAACAAATTCATTGAAAGTGCAAGAGGTGGTCAGAGTGTTTCATTATTGAAGTATTAGGGTTGTGCAGATTGGTTCAAGAACATGATGGCTGTAGGAAATTGCTGTTCCTGAACCTGGCGGAGTGTGACTTCAGGCCTCTATATGTCCTGCCCGACAGTAGCAGCGAGAAGAGGGCATGGCCTAGATAGAGGATGGTGCTTTCTTGATGATAGATGCCACCTTCTTGAGACAGCACCCCATGTAGATGCTTTCGACGAGGCCCATCACTCTCTGCAGCCTCTTTCATTCTTGTGCATTGAAATTGCTGTACCAGACCATGATGTAAATAATCAGGATACTCTTCACAGTACATCTGTAGCAGTTTGTTAGTATAGTTTCTAGGTGCACCTTTTTAGTGAATACATATGTGTGCTGGGCCCAGGACATCAAGGAAATTGAAGCTCAGTATCGTCAGAAACGGCTACTCCACCATCAGTGAAGCCTATCGCTTCATTCCTCACCCACACTTTAGAAAATCAGACCACCTGACTGTGTTCCTTCTTCCTGCCTATAGGTAGCGACTGAAGAGCACAGCATGGGTGGTGAGGATTGTACAGAGCTAGTTAGGGGGAGCTGCTACCTCACAGCGCCAGATACCTGGGTTCCATCCTGACGTCAGGTGCTGTTTGTGTGCTGTCTGCACGTTCTCCCTGTGACCGAGTGGGTTTCCTCTCACATCCCAAAGACGTGTAAGATGTAAGTTAATTATTCTCTGTAAATTGCCCCTCGTGTGTAGGGAGCAGATGTGAAACTGGGATAACAGAACTAGTGTGAATGAGTGATCGATATTTGGCATGGACGTGATGGGCCACAGGGCCTGTTTCCATGCTGTATTTCAATCAATCAATATTTCTGTCTTATGTTTTGTTTGACATGATTTTATAATACATAATCCTACAAGTTGCTAGTTGAAAATTTGAATATTTTTCACTGTATATTTTGACTTTTCTTTTCATTTCAGGTTAATAGAATATGCATGTACCTTATCTTCAGACTAAAATGATCAAAAGTAAGTTCCTGATTTCCTTTAACAAAAAAGCTGCTTTAGTTTTAGTTAGAATGCTGCTTAGAAGAATCATCAGAATCCAGATACGACTGCACAAAATATGAGCACAAGAATAATTAAAATAGTCAAATCCCTTATTTTATCCCTTACTTTATAATTCAAAGTATTTATCACAACCATTTCACAAATAAGACAATTTATGCCTGATCTGTTAGATTTCCAATGTGAATCATTTCGTTTAAATAAATTTACATCTTCAAATTTAATTTGAAATTTACACCCAAAGTCAATAAATGTGGGCAAGTCTGACAAAAAGTGCTTATAAACATCTTGCCTGGATCCCTAATCTCAGAATTCTGTGCATTTTTTCATTTGTTTTGTAGATTGTTTAAATTGAGATGATTTATCCGGGTGAAATATTTATGCCATAAAATAATAAGTATAAATAAGCTCTTCGTATTTTTAGTTTTCCAGTCAAGAGAAATAAGTAAAAACAGCCTGACAGTCAATAAAATTGACTGTTACGGTCAATAAAACTCATAACTATACTGCCACTTTCTGGCAAGCAAGGGTAGGGCAGGCCTTTGGTATTTTTCATGAGGCATAGAAACATGCACATTTCCGTAATGTTAAAAAATGATTTAAAATTTGTTATTGTGGCTTTTCTCTAGCTATCGTATCCCTCAGATACCTTTACTCAGATGGTACTTAGAAGAAATTATTCAACAAGTCCTTCAGGATTCACGAGATTGCAAAGGCTGTTTTTCGATTGTGATATTAATGATAGCTGCAAGTCTTTTAAATGTCTGCAAATAATTCAGTTTGAAACTTTATTTATTGCAACAATTAATTTACCCACATACTAGATCAAGAATTTATCGCAACACAATGGGTCAGTGGTGCAGCTGGTAGAGCTGCTGCCTCACAGCGCCAGTGACCCGAGTGACCCGCGCCAAGGCACTCACGGTACTGTGCTTGGAAATTGAATTATAATCCTATGCTGTAAATGGTGGAATAGCCGCACGATGGCAGTTAGGATCAGCAGGCTGTCAGCAAATAGAGTGTGTATGTTTTGAACGATAGATTTTATTATATGAACCATTGAAATGATAAACAAAAAAAGCAATGGAGCTGCTTTCACTTACCTTCATAACTCTGAGTAAGTTTGTGAATTCCACACAAGTGTGTAGCAATGTGAAAGTCGTCAATATCCACACAATTCATTGCTACTGGCAGGACTCTTGCACAACAATGCTGGAAAAATTGCATGCTGGTACTATGGCAGGACAGATCTGGTGCAGATCATTGAGTTAATTCACTTGAGTGGAAAGGAACGGCTGCAAGGAAGAATGATAAGCATAAGATAACCTGTTTTTGAATTAATGTATTTAATCCTCTTAAATGTTGTCTAGTGTCTTAAGTGTTTTTTACTTTTTTTTACAATTGGGGAATACTAAAAAAAGAAACATTTTAAATTATTGATATTTATGTCAGGCTTGATTGCTGGTAAACATAAAAGCACGTTTTAACAACAAATTCTGTGGAAGCAGCACGCTCTTTACAATTGGAACAACCTGCGCTATTGAAGGCCACACCAGTGAACTAACAACTGACTTACCTGAGGCAATTCCCATAAAGAAATGCAGTCCAGCTAGAGTCGGTTTAGTCAGCAGATACCCACAAGCACACATGGCAGACAGTCCACAATGGATTTGACAGATTTAACTCTATATCAATCAAATAGATTGCTGCCCTATAATACATCTTCAGTTATAAAGATAGACACAAGGTGCTGGGGTAACTCAGCGCATCAGGAAACATCTCTGGAGAAGGATGGGTAACATTTCAGACGGGGACCCTTTTCAGTGTCTGAAGAAGAGTCCCGACCTGAAACATCACCCATTCTTTTTCTCCAGAGATGCTGCCTGACTCGCTGAGTTACTCCAGCACCTTGAGTCTTTCATATAAACCAGTATCTGCAGTTGTTTCTTCAGTTTTGAAGGGTTTTTTTCTTTAATCTTGTCTAACTGTTCCTTATTCAATCCATGCTTCCATCCCCCAAATCCTCTCAAACTACATTTATTGCTATTCTGCTTATTTTGGAGAAAGGAACTTGCTGTAATCTTTCAATAACATCACTCCCCCCCCCACCCCTTCCCCACCAATCTATCTTATCTGAAAGAAGATCAATGTTTTTGAGGTGACTTGAAAATAAGGAGATGTAATTTGATATTTTCTTGGCAACGGCAACCCAGTTTGGGCAAAGTAGATGCAATGCTCTGTCCAACTAATCTCTCATTGTTGAGGGACATAAGTTAATTCCTTATATGATCAGATCCTCCAGAATATTTCTTTCTAGATTTGTGCCTGTAGTTTCATAGGAATTCGTGAAGTGTAATTGGTACAATGTGCAACGCTATATCACAGAGCCATCTAGTGTTCAGTTAATTTGCAAATACATGATGGGGCAGTTCTTTGAGACATTTGCCTGAATTCATCCAAAGTTAAGTGTTTTATCATCATATGTACTGAAGCGAAACATATGAATATACACAGTTCAATGGTGCTTTTATTGTCACATGTGCGAAGTGCTAACAGAGTGAAAAGGCTTCCCGCGGGGCCGCAGACTGGGAATGCGGCAGGAGGCCTTTATCCAGGCGCCGCGGTCTCGAAGCCTCCCAGATGGCCGTGGAGCCTCGCGGGGCGGAGCCCGGGTCGTCAGAGCCTGGGCTGGTGGGTCCGAACGGACCCGGGTTGGTGGAGCGGCCGACGGAGCTCACGGCCGGCGACCGATGATGGTGCAGACTGACAGACGGGGACGGACATGTTGATGGCCCTTCCAGAGAAAGGACTGCATTCAATCCCCACTGAAGAATTGAGACTGGGCAAGTTGCTGATATCTCAAAGGAGGTGCAGTTTGGGACCAGTGACCATTCTTTATTAATTCTTTATTAATTATAACTAATTAATTCTAAATTAGTCATGAAAGACTGGAGCGACTGGGCTTGTATACACTGGAATTTAGAAGGATGAGAGGGAATCTTATTGAAACATATAAGATTATTAAGGGATTGGACACGCTAGAGGCAGGAAACATGTTCCCTATGTTGGGGGAGTCCAGAACCAGGGGCCACAGCATAAGAATAAGGGGTAGGCAATTTAGAACGGAGATGAGGAGAAACTTTTTCACTCAGGGTTGTAAATCTGTGGAATTCTCTGCCTCAGAAAGCAGTGGAGGCCAATTCTCTGGATGCTTTCAAGAGAGAGTTAGATAGAGCTCTTAATGATAGCGGAGTCAGGGGGGTTTGGGGAGAGGGCAGGAACGGGGTACTGATTGTGGATGATCAGCCATGATCACATTGAATGGCGGTGTTGGCTCGAAGGGCCGAATGGCTTACTCCTGCACCTATTGTCTATTGAAAAATATAGGACTGCTCCTCCAGTTGAAGTCTAAAATTTGTATGAGGCTAATTTTCATGGCATTACACAGGAACTTGCAAAGGTTGATTGGGAGTGGATGTTAGCAGGTAAAGGAATGTTGGGCAAGTGGAAGGCTTTTAATAGTGAGATGGGAGAGCTCAAGGCCAGCATGTTGCTACAAGAGTTAAGGGCATGGCTGGCAGGATGAAGGAACCTTAGTTGATGAGTGTTATTGAGGCTCTGGTTAGATAAAAGGAGGGATATGTCAGGTATAGGCAGCTGCAATAAAGTTAGTACTTTGAGTAGTATAAGGGACATGGGAGCACACTTCAGAAGGAAATTAGACAAGCAATTATGAGATATTCCTTGCAGGTAGGGTAAAGGAAAATCCTTAAATATTGTACAAATACATTAAGAGATAAAGGCATCTAGGGAGAAGTTGTTCCCCTTAAGGATCGGTGTGGTTATCTATGTCTGGTGCCATGGGAGATGGGTGAGGTCTTGAATGAATACTTCTCACCTGCATTTACCATTGAGGACATAGAAGCTAGTAATTTCAGGATAGAGAATAGTGTTATCCTGAAACATCAAAATCATGAGAGGTTTTTGAGCATCTTGAAATGTTTAACGGTACAAAAATCACTAAGGCCTGAGCAATTATATCCGAGGATGTTGTAGGAAGCAACACAAAAAAAATGTTATTGGTATTGGTTTATTACTGTCATGTGTACTGAGATACTGTGAAAAGCTTGTTTGTGCACTATCCCGTAAAATCAAACTATACCATATATGAATATAATTAAGCCATAGACAAGTACAACAAGTCATGTAAAGGGAAAAATACCAGAGTGCAGCATATAGTGTTACAGCTTTATAGTGTTACAGTTACAGAGGAAAAGTCCACTCCCGAAAGAGATCTCTATTCTGACCTCTGCGATCGAAGATTACCAGGCAGGCAAAGGAGACAATTCAAGGATGTGCTTAAAGTTCCTTCGAGGAAACGCAAAAAAATCACAGAGATTTATGGACAAAACCAAGACCATCATGCAAACCAACCTCCCTTCCATTGACTCCATCTACACTTTAAGGGCCTGTCCCAGTTACGCAATTTTTAAGGCGACTGCCGGCGACTGTCAAAGTCGGAGCAGATCACCAAAATGTTCTTTTACCCTACGACAATGACCACGACAATGCCGAGTCAGGTCGCTACAAGTTACTTTTTTTGTGAAACTAGCACCTGGCTAAGAGATTACATCGTCTTCGGACACATCGCGAAATTCCCACGCTTACCTGACCGTCAAACTGTCGCCTCCAATCTACCTGTCAAATGTCCTGACGGTAAATAAATTGGTTAAACAAAACTATCTTCTGGTATCTTCAAATGCCTTTTCTTAATTTAATATTACGTGCTTCTAAATGCATCTGCGACAATCTCGCAAACCTGGGGACAGCATGCGACAGCGCCCGCAATAAGCTACAATACCTTGCAACAAGCCAGCTGTCGTTGAGAAATTTCTAGGTAAATTTTTCCGCGACACGCCAAGATCCGCTTCGATTCATTGAAGACTCCTCACGATCATGCCTGCGACACCCCGGCGAACGTTCGGCGACAGCTTAGTCGCTGGCAGTCGCCTTAAAATCGCCTAACTGGGACAGGCCCTTAACGCTGCTTCGGCAAGGCCACCAGCATAATCAAGGATGAGACTCCCTCTTGTACCTTCTCAGCTTATTGGACACTGCAAGCATGATATTAAGATGTGGGCCTCATCACAAATATATGGAACTTTAATTACTTTTGGAATAGAATGGATTCCAAAGCAATAATATCACTGATAAAGAGTAATGTGTTTAGATTTTATTTCTTTTGATAAAACCCAAACACATTTGGAAATGTTTGACAAAATAAATGACTTGATAACATGACTCAGAAGTAAAAACAAATAATCAATTCTCGTATCAAGTTAGATTATTGCCCTGAAATTATATAGATAGTAATAATCATAACAGCATCTGCCGCCTCGAAACAGTCTTCATTATGATGTATTCCATGGGGTTCAATATTATTCTCTTACCAATTGTTCAGTTCATTCCAATGAGCTTTATACATATCACTATTGAAAAATAAATGAAATCTCATGAAAAAACTTTAATGTTTTCATTCGGATCATTAATGGGTAATTAACAGTTATTTCCCAAAGGCCTAAATTTCAACAACATTAAAAATAGTTCGATAGCAAATCTTCCTGTTGATTTTGATTATCAGTTGAAAAAGTTTTCAATCCGATATTGTAGATTTAAACCAGAATGTGAATTGACACCATCGCATTTAACCTGTCAATTCTATTCTATTTTGGCCCCATTACAAATATCTATTTTCCCATAGAGTTTCAAATTAGGTTCAATAAGGCAACATTTCTAGCAGAGGAGAGGGCAATAGTTCAAAAGATTTTTAAATATCTGTGATATTGAGAACAAAGATAAACATAAATTGTAAAGCTTTTTGATTGAGAACTCATAATGATCACCAACATGTAAAAACAATAACTGAATTTTAACAGTAACATTTGGATAACTATTCACTTGTTCCAGAATATAGAAGAAATGCATTCAATACCTCTACCCATGAAAGTCACTCCTATCACTTAACATGCTGCTTGTTGCCTTGGCTACAGGGCCACTGTCCTTCATTATATATCCTTCAACAGCATCTTCCACTAGTTAAGACTCAAATGTCAAGAGTTTTTCATTGTCATATCTACCGGCAACGGAACATTGAAATTCTTACTTGCTGCAGTTTTATAGGTCCATTAACGAAGGAGATTACAAAGTGAGGTGGACACTGCCCGGTCCATCACGGGTACTGACCTCCCCACAGCTTCTTCCCAACAACCAGCAGACTATTGAACAGGCTACTGAACACCACACACATCAACGACACTATGAACTCTCATGTGTAGGAAGGAACTGCAGATGATGGTTTGTTTCAAAGATATAGACATAAAGTGATGGAGTAATTCAGCGGGTTAGGCAGCATCTCTGGAGAAAAAGGCTGGGTGATGTTTCAGGACAAAACCCTTCTTGGTTGCTCTAAGACTTTGGGCTTTTTTTCCACTAATATTAGGGTTTTTAATTTATTGATTTTTTAAATTATTATGTTAGCTATGAGTACCGTGTTCACTGGCCTGTTGTGTTGCTGCAAGTGAGAATTTTACAGTTCCGTTGTTGGTATAATGACCATTAAACAAACACTCTTGACTTTTAACGTAATAATAGTAGTGTGACCAAAACCAAGTCCATAGTAGATCATAGTTACTGAGGTAGGGTTGGGGTTAGTGTTATACAGTTCAAAAGTATGATGGTTGCTGGGAAGAAATTTTCTTGAAGCTGGGAATTTTTTTTCAGGCTCCTAAACCTTCTTCCTGATGGCAGGAGTGAAATGAGAGCATAGCCAGGGTGGTGTGGTTCTTTCATGATATTGGCTGCCTTTTTGAGGCAGTACCTCCTATAGATCCCTTCAATAGTGGGGAGGTCAATATCTGTGATGGACTGGACATTATGTACCACTTTCTACGGTTTCCTTTGTTCTTGGACCAGGCCATGGTGCAACCACTAAGAGTGCTCCCTACCGTATATCTGCAGCAGGTCGATCGAGTATCAACAACATACGGAATCTCCTCAATCTTCTAAGGAGGTAGAGGCATTGATGAGCTTTCTTGGTGATTGAATCGATGGGTTGGGTTGGACAGATCTTCAGAGATAGGCATTGCCCAGGAACAAAGTTATAGTCTCTCTCCACCACCGTCCCGGGTGTCAGGGGTTATGGGGACAAGACAGGAAAATGGGGTTAGAGGAGTAGATCAGCAATGATTGAATGGCGGAGTAAGCTCGATGGGCCAAATGGCCTAATTTTGCTCTTATCACTTATAACCATGACAGGTTTGTGGATCCTTAGCTTTCCCTCCCTGGAGTTACTAAAGAATTATGTTTTTGGCCTCATCCTCGTTTTTAAAAAAAGACTTGTTATTCTAACATAATGGATGAGCCAGAAGTAAAGTTTGAAGATAATTGTAGGTACGAATAAATCTTGGGATTTATTGGGACCTTGGGATGTGCTAAATTGAGGAAAGACAAATTACAATGTCTTTAGGACCGGAGAGTATATTGTGAACAGTTACTATGAGCTTGAACTTCTACAGGTATACAGGAGGGAGCATATTGACTGGTTACACCATGGCCTGGTTCAGCAACTTGAACCCCCAGGAATGAAGACTGCAAAACGCGGTGAACACTGCCCAGTCCATCACGGATACTGACCTCCCCACCATCGAAAGGATCTACAAGAGTTGCTGTCTCCAGCATCATCATCATGGGTGACTTTAATCTACATATAGATTAGTCCAACCAAATTGGTAGCAGCGCTGAGGAGGAGGATTTCCTGGAATGTATAAGGGATGGTTTTTTAAACTAATGTGTAGAAGAACCGACTAGAGGACAGGCCATCCTAGACTGGGTATTGTGTAATGAGGCAGGATTAGTTAGCGATCTTGTTGTGCAAAGTCCCTTGTGCAAAGTGACCATAATATGGTGAAGACCCTTCTTCAGACTGGTTAGGGATAAAGGAAACGAGAGATATAGACGGTGATGTGGAGAGATAACGAACAATGAATGAAAGATATGCAAAAAAGTAACGATGATAAAGGAAACAGGCCATTGTAAGCTGTTTGTCGGGTGAAAATGAGAAGCTAGTGCGACTTGGGTGGGGGAGGGATAGAGAGAGAGAGGGAATGCCAGGGTTACCTGAAGTGAGAGAAATCAATATTCATACCGCTGGGCTGTAAGCTGCCCAAGCGAAATATGAGGGGCTGTTCCTCTAATTTGCGTTTAGCCTCACTCTGACAATGGAGGAGACCGAGGACAGAAAGGTCTGTGTCAGAATGGAAAGGAGAATTAAAGTGTCCAGCAACCGGGAGATCTAATTCTCCTTTCCATTGGCCTGCTTCCTTTATCATCGTTAGTTTTTTGCATATCTTTTATTAATTGTTCTTTGTCTCTCGACATCATCATCCATATCTCTCGTTTCCCTTTTCCCTCATCAGTCTGAAGGGTCTCGATCCGAAACGTCATCCATTCCTTCTCTCCAGAGATGCTGCCTGTCCCGCTGAGTTATTCCAGCTTTTTGTGTCTATCTTCGGTTTAAAACAGCATCTGCAGTTCCTTCTTACATAATATGGTGGAATTCTGCGTTCGGATGGAAAGTGACACGGTTAATTCAGACTAGGGTCCTGAACTTAAAAGAAAGGAGACTGAAGGTATGAGATGGGAATTGGCTAGGATAGACTGGCAAATTATGCTTAAAGGGTTGAGGGTGGAGATGCAATGGCAAAGATTTAAAGACTGCATGGATGAACTCCAAAAATTGTTCATCCCTGTCTGGCGAAAAAATAAAATGGGGAAGGCAGCTCAACCGTGGCTAACGAGGGAAATCAAGGATAGTGTTAAATCCAAGGCCAGAGGAAGCAGCAAACCGGAGGGCTGGGAGAAATTTAGAACTCAACAGAGGAGGACAAAGGGGTTAATTAAGAGGGGGAAAAAAGAGCATGGAAGCTTAAGGGAAATATAATAACTGACTCTAAAAGCTTATTTAGACATGTAAA
The DNA here is from genome assembly GCF_053455715.1 of Rhinoraja longicauda. Classification (NCBI taxonomy): domain Eukaryota; kingdom Metazoa; phylum Chordata; class Chondrichthyes; order Rajiformes; family Arhynchobatidae; genus Rhinoraja; species Rhinoraja longicauda. Next base: position 46,835,194 of record NC_135960.1, on the reverse strand, counting down.
AAGGAAAAGATTAGTGAAGACAAATGTAGGTCCCTTACATTCAGAGACAGGTGAATTTATAATGGGAAACAAGGAAATGGCAGAACAGTTAAACGAGTACTTTGGTTTCTATCTTCACTAAGGAAGACACAATCTCCAGAAATACTAGGGGGCCAAGGATCTAGTGAGTGGAAGGAACTAAAGGGAATCCACATTAGTCAGAAAATGGTGTTAGGTAAACTGTTGAGACTGAAGGCATATAAATCCCCAGGGCCTGATGGTCTGCATCCCAGAGTACTCAAGGAGGTGGCCCTAGAAATTGTGGATGCATTGGTGATCATTTTCCAATCTTCTCTCGACTCTGGATCAGTTCCCGTGGACTGGAGAGTAGTTAATGTAACTGCACTTTTTAAGAAAGGAGGGAGAGAGAAAATGGGGAATTATAGATCACTTAGCCTTACATCGGTTGTGGGAAAGATGCTTGAGTCGATTGTTAAAGATGTTATAGCAGCGCATTTGGAAAGCAGTGACAGGATTGATCAAAGTCAGCATGGATTTATGAAGGGAAAATCATGCTTCACTAATCTTCTGGATCTTTTTGAGGATGTAACGAGTAGTATGGATAAGGGAGAGCCAGTGGATGTGGTGTATCTGAACTTTCAAAAAGCCTTTGACAAGGTCCCACACAAGGGATTAATGTGCAAAATTAGAGCACATTGTTAGGTTCTGAGGCACACAGGAACTGGACTCAAACGCACGACTCACACACAAGTCAATTTGGAGAAAAAAAAGGCGTTCTTTAATTTCCAAATTAAAGAACACTGCGATACAAACCAAAACCCTAAACTTACTTAGCTACAAAAACATTAGTTACAAAAATACTTACTAGGATACTCACTAACTATACTACGCTTGACAAGAACTTGGGAACAATGCGGGTAAATCGAGAATCAATGACCGAGAGCACATGAATCACAAGACGAACTGGCACAGGACAAAGGGAGGCGTGGACTATATATACATGAGGTAAGGGCACACAGGTGGAAACAATCAAGGCGGGGCTGACAATTACAATGGCAGGAAGTCAAGGGACCTGAAATGAGATAAGAGGTAAGTTTCACCTTAAAACAGGAAGTGAGCACGAGACTTGACATGAGTGATTTTAACTTGACGAACCGCACTAAGGACAAGACGTGGACATAACGTGACATGGGAATCTAAACACAGAACATGACACAAGACTAACAGATATGACGGGACATTACAGTACCCCCCCCCCCCCCCCCCCTTTAGGACCGACTCCTGACGGTCCAGGCTGGTCAGGATGAGTCTTGTCAAAGTCCTTGATCAAAGTCTTGTCCAAAATGAAGCTGGCAGGAATCCAGCACCTCTCCTCAGGACCGTAGCCTTCCCAGTCGACCAGAAACTGGCGACCGCGACCTCTCTTGCGGACTGCAAGAAGTGCCTTAACTGTGTAGACCGGTCCACCGTCGACGAGCCGGGGGGGGGGGGGTGGAGGGGGCTTGGAGGCGGGCACAAGTGCACTTTCCTTGACCGGTTTTATTTTGCTGACGTGGAATGTAGGGTGAACCCTTAATGACCTGGGGAGTTGTAGACGGACCGAAACAGGGTTAATGACTTTCGAAATGGGAAATGGACCCACGAACCTTGGAGCCAGCTTTCTGGCGTGGACGAGAAGTGGCAAGTCCTTTGTAGACAGCCATACCTTCTGGCCTGGGCGATAATGCGGAGCGGATCTGCAGTGGCGGTCGGCTGCCTCTTTCATCCGGGACTGACCCCGGAGTAGAACCCTCCGAGCTCCGTCCCAGATTCGGCGACAGCGTCGGATCATGGCGTGGGCAGAAGGCACCGTCACCTCACCCTCATAAGCCAAGAACAAGGGGGGCTGATAGCCGTAGGCACACTGGACGGGTGTGAGTCCCGTGGTAGCCGTAGGAAGCGTGTTGCGTGCGTACTCGACCCAGATGAGATGGTCGCTCCAGGTGGTCTGGTTCTGCGCGACCAGACAGCCCAAGCGGGTCTCGAGCTCCTGGTTCATCCGCTCAATCTGGCCATTGGATTGCGGATGGTAACCAGAAGACAGGCTGACGGTGGCACCTATGAGGGAACAAAACTCACTCCAAAACTTGGACACAAACTGAGGGCCTCGGTCCGAGACAATGTCTGTAGGGAAACCATGGATACGGAAAACGTGAGACATCATTACCTCTGCCGTCTCTTTGGCAGAGGGGAGCTTGGCCACAGCGATAAAATGTACCATCTTTGAAAATCGGTCTACCACCGTCAGGACAGTTGTGTTACCTTTGGAGGCCGGCAACCCAGTAACAAAGTCAATAGCGATGTGGGACCAGGGCCTCTGAGGGACTGAAAGTGGGTGCAGCAGGCCCGCTTGGGCTTGTCTGGAGGGCTTGCTCCTTGCACAGACAGGGCAGGCGGCCACATATTCAGCTACATCCTTCTCAAGTGAAGGCCACCAAAAACGCTGTTTAACCACAAAAACAGTTCTCTTGGCACCTGGATGGCATGTGAGCAGGGACGTGTGAGCCCAGTGGATTACCTGGGGGCGTAATGTCACAGGAACAAACAAACGGTTAGTAGGACAGCCACTCGGTGCTGGAGTCTCATCATTAGCCTGCTTCACATCTGTTTCGATCTGCCAAGACACCGCTCCTACCACACGGTTAAGTGGCAGGATGGGTTCGGGTTCTCTGGTATCAGGTTCAGGGTCATAAAGTCGGGACAGGGCGTCTGGTTTTGTGTTCTGGGAACCGGGCCTGTAAGACAGAGAAAAGTTGAACCTACTAAAAAACAGAGTCCATCTGGCCTGACGTGAGTTGAGTCTCTTGGCTTTACGGATGTATTCCAGGTTCTTGTGATCTGTCCATACCAGAAAAGGCTGCTCGGCCCCCTCCAGCCAGTGCCTCCACTCCCCCAATGCTGCTCTGACCGCCAGCAGTTCTTTGTTTCCGACATCGTAATTCATTTCTGCTGGGGTCAACTTACGTGACAGGTAAGCGCAGGGATGAATCCGGTTGTCCTTCTCCGCTCTCTGGGAAAGTACCGCCCCAATCCCATCGTTGGAGGCATCCACCTCCACAATGAACTGTCTCTGGGGATCTGGGATGGTCAGAACAGGAGCGTTGGTGAACAATGTTTTGAGGCGCTGGAAGGCGGCTTCGGCCTGAGGATTCCACTGGAACTGGGTCTTGGAAGACGTGAGAGAGTGCAGAGGAGCAGCAACAGCACTGAAGTCTCTAATAAAACGTCTGTAAAAGTTTGCAAATCCGAGAAACTGTTGCACCTTCTTTCTGTTCGTGGGGGTGGGCCAATTGGCCACCGCACTGACCTTATCAGGGTCCATCTGGATGTGGTCGGCCGATATAATGTAGCCCAGAAAGGACATTGTGTCTGCGTGGAAGTCGCTCTTCTCGGCCTTCACATACAGACGGTTAGCTAGGAGCTTCTGCAACACACACTTGACATGACGCTCATGAGACTGTATGTCTGGAGAGAAGATAAGAATGTCATCAAGGTAGACAAAAACACACTCATTGAGAAATTCCCTGAGGACCTCGTTCATAAAAGCTTGGAAGACTGCGGGGGCATTGGTTAACCCGAACGGCATCACCAAATACTCGTAGTGCCCGTTAGGGGTGTTAAACCCAGTTTTCCACTCATCCCCCTCTCTGATTCTCACTAGGTGGTATGCATTCCTTAAGTCTAGTTTAGTGAATACTTTGGTTTTGTGCAACAGTTCAAAAGCAGAAGACATCAAAGGAAGTGGGTAACGATTCTTGATCGTAATCTCATTTAGGGGGCTGTAATCTATGCAGGGACGAAGTGACCCATCTTTCTTGCCCACAAAGAAAAACCCCGCGCCTGCTGCCGAGGAGGACGGGCGAATAATGCCCGTCCTCAGGGAGGACTCAATGTACTCATCCATCGCCTTCCTCTCGGGAACGGATATGGAGTACAGTCGCCCCTTGGGAATAGGGCCCCCCGGCAGCAGGTTGATAGCGCAGTCGAAAGGTCGATGAGGAGGTAGGGTGGTGGCCCTGGACTTGTTGAACACCTCCTTCAGTTCATGGTAACAGGGTGGAACCTTCGACAGATCGGGATAGTCATCATCATCATTAGAAATCTTTATTTCTTCAGATTTAAGAACATTTATTCCCAAAACTGCCCCGATCTTCCCGTAACTCACCCCTTTGTTCACTGGTTCAACAAGACATGATTGTGTGCACTCAACCCCCCATCGTCTGATCTTACCAGATCGCCAATCAATCTGAGGATTGTGTTTCTGCAGCCAGGGGAAACCAAAGACCATGGGATGTTGAGCTGAGTCAAACAAGTGAAAAGACATTATCTCCACATGGTTAGCATTGAACATGACTTTGACAGGTTCTGTACGATGAGTTATCTCAAACAACTGACGTCCATCTAAAGCGCTCGCCACAATAGGTTGCAACAAGGGCACAGATTTAACCTTACACAATCGAGCTAGAGTCCAGTCCATGAGACTCTCGTCGGCTCCGGAGTCGATCAAAACCCCCCGAGTCACAATTTGCTGATTCAGAGTGAGGGTTACCTGTGTCAGAGGTCGAGGAGGTAAGTCCGAAACGGGGAATTGACTCACCAGTGTCCTCCTTTTCACTGGTGAGCCACCCCTTTTACCGAGCAGTCGGCCAGACGGTGTCCTTGTTGACCGCAGTAAAAGCAGGCTCCGTCCTTCAGGCGGTGCTGTCGCTGCTCCGGAGTCAGCCTGGTTCATCCTAGCTGCATGGGTTCCTCCGACGGCTGAGAGGGCGCTGTTTTCTCCGGCCAGCGATGGACAGGGAACGATGACTTCTTCGGTGTGAAGGTCCCGGAGGAGCGCCCCTGGTGATTGGGAGGACGATCAGCAGCCTGGTGTCTTTCCTTTTCCTTTATCCTGTTATCGACACGAGTAGCCCTGGTAATTAATGTCTCTAGATCACTGGGTAGCTCAAAAGGTGAAAGTCTGTCCTTTATAGCCTCCGACAACCCATTCATGAATGCATCCACTTGTGCAGGCATATTCCACCCACTGTCTGCTGCAAGGGTTCGGAAGTCAATGGCATAGTCTATCACTGGGCGAGTGTTCTGTTTTAGCTGCAGTAAGACTCGCGAAGCTTCCCTAGCAGAGGAAGTGTGATCAAAAATACTGCTAAATGTTCTTTGGAAGAGGTCTAGATCCTGGCAGACTGTGGAGCCCCGAGACCACTCCGCAGTGGCCCATGCTGCGGCTCATCCCGTCAAATGGGACACAATAAATGCTACCCTGGCCTGGTCTGAGGGGAAGTGTGCAGGGTTATGCTTGAAGTGGAGATCACATTGTACAAGGAATGATCTACAATTCTCAGAGTCTCCAGAGAACTTATCTGGTGAAGCCAGGCGTAGAATCAGCGTGGGGTTCGCAGGTGCGGCCGGAACAGCAGGCGGATGGCCGGCTGGAGGTTCAACCGCACTAAGGACAAGACGTGGACATGACGTGACATGGGAATCTAAACACAGAACATGACACAAGACTAACAGATATGACGGGACATTACACACATGGTATTGGGGGTAGGGTATTGACATGGATAGGGAACTGTTAGGGAGACAGGAAGCAAAGAGTAGGAATTAACGGGTCCTTTTCAGAATGGCAGGCAGTGACTCGTAGGGTGCCGCAAGGCTCGGTGCTGGGACCCCAGTTATTTACAATATATAATAATGATTTAGATGAGGGAATTAAATATGACATCTCCAAGTTTGCGGATGACACAAAGCTGGGTGGCAGTGTCAGCTGTGATGAGGCTGCAGGGTGACTTGAATAGGCTGGGTGAGTGGGCAGATGCATGGCAGACGCAGTGTAATGTGGATAAATGGGAGGTTATCCACTTCAGTGGCAAGAACAGGAAGGCAGAGTATTTCTGAATCGTGTTAGATTAGGAAAAGGGGAGGTGCAACAAGACCTGGGTGTGCTTGTATATCAGCCACTGTAGCAGAAAGCTGCAGACCGATCTCCCTACTATGCCATCTCTTCAAGCTCCTTGAGCGCCTCATCTTGAACAGGCTAGGCCCAATCACAGAACAACACCTTTTTCCCAGAACAAGCTGGCTTCCGGCCTGTACCAGCCAAGTGCTCAATCTAACGCAGCACATTGAGGACGGCTTTGAGAGGAATGAACCAACTGGCGTCATCTTTGTTGATCTGACAGCTGCCTACGACACTGTGAACCACCAGCTGTCCCTCAACCAGCTCCACGACATGACAGAGGACTTCCACTTGACCAAAATGATTCAACTGTTACTGGAAAACAGACGCTTCTATGTTGAGCTAAATGGTAAACGCAGCAGATGGAGGAAACAAAAGAATGGCCTACCTCAGGGCAGCGTCCTTGCTCCGGTGCTGTTCAATGTGTACACTAATGATCAGCCAGTGGTTCCAGGGACAAGAAGCTTCATTTACGCTGATGACCATGGAATAGCAGCCCAGAGCACTCACATGGGTGAGGTAGAAGCTACCCTCTCATCATCCTTAGACAACTTGACAAACTACTACAAGCACAACTAACTGAAGGCAAACCCTGCTAAGACCCAAGTTAGCCTGTTCCACCTTCATAATCGCGAAGCTGGGGGGAAGCTGTCCTTAACATGGAATGGTGTCCCTTTGAGACACTGTGACTACCCTGTTTATGTTGGGGTCACTCTGGACCGAACCCTTTCCTTCAAGCAACACATCGAAAAGGTGAAGGGCAAAGTGAGGAAGAGGAACAGCCTCCTACGCAAGTAGGCAAACTTGTCATGGGGTACCAATGCATCCACATTGCGGTCAACTGGTCTTGCGCTGTGCTACTCTGCTGCAGAGTATGCTTGTCCTGTTTGGGAGAGACCATCTCATGCGAAGAAAGTTGATGCCGCCCTTAATGACAGCTGCAGATGCATCACTGGCTGCCTAAAACCAACGGATGTGGATAGCTTGCATGTCTTGGCCGGTATTGCTCCACCAGGAATCCGCAGATCAGTTGCTGATAAAATTGGAATGTAGTAGCAAGTTGGGGACACCCGCCATCCCTATCATCTCCATCACCCAGCCCCAAACCGCCTGAAGTCGAAGACGAGCTTCCTTCACACAGTCCAGCCACTGTCAGACTCCTCAAGCAACCAGACTAGCCTTGTGGGAAAAGAAATGCAATGGAAACCACCACCACAAAAAGCTGCCAATCCCAACCAAGGAACAGCTACCACCTGGTCACAGGTGTGACTGGAAGACCTGGAAGTCCCTCAATAGGTTTCGTACAGGGGTGGGCCTTTGCAAGACCAATATGAGCAAATAGGGCTATGCAGATGCGGCAGACACAGAACAGCTGCACCACTGCACTGTTATGGGAATAGTTCCCCTCAACGGTTTTGTATGGACAAGCAGGAGATATGAAGAATATGAAAAATTCTAAGAAGGATGGGTCCATGAAGATGGGAGGGAGGAATAGCACTGGAGCTAAACTGATATGGAGCTATACAAAGAGAGTAAGAAATGAGAAGGATACAATTTTATGATAATGGAACAAAACTGCTAGCACTGACCAGCTCACCCACCTGCCCTCCATTTTATGAAACCCAATGCCACTGTGCCACCCCAAAAAACACTTGCTTCGGCCAGGAATCGAACCTGGGCCTCCCATGTGGCAGGCGAGAATTGTAGCACTGAACCACCAATGCATTTGTTTAAGAAGTGCAAACCAACAAATTATATGCTCATGTACTTTAGCTCATGTACTTTACATTAGTAGTAGGGAAGCTACTAGAGACGATTCTTTGAGATAGGACTTACTCGCATTTGGCAAAGCATCGGCTTAATAGGGATTGTGAGCATGACTTTGTGGGGGACAGGTTGTGTCTTACAAACTTGAATGAGTCGTCATTCTGACTGCAATCTGCCAACCTCTCAGGAACAATTCAAGCTCTCAATTGAGCCATTGAGCAATTTTGGCAGGGCTTGCATGCTCTTACCTCATAAAAGGCAAAACCAGGTGGCATCAGTTGCACTTCTAGATGGGCTCAATGCTTTTTATGCACACATTGAAATGGAGAATGATGACCCCCACAGCCCCTAAGATCTCTGTCTCTGTGGGGGAAATGGACAAGAGGCGAGCGGCAGGAATCACAGAGGGGGAGCAGTGAGAGAGGGTCTCATGGAACCCCCGTGGACAGAGGAGATAGGGGCAGAACAGTAGCACAGCGATAGAGCAGCTGCCTCACAGCGCGCACAGACCTGGGTTTGATCCTGACTACGGGTGCTGTCTGTACTGTGGAAGAAAAAATTAACCTGGGATAGAGGTGTCAGAATGAATCAGGGAACTTCTCCAACTAACTTGATCAGTGCACATGCAGCCCACTGATCCCAGCTGATCATTGGCTGCAAGGTGTAACTCAATGCCAAGATGTAATGACCAGGTGCGGAGGTCGATTTGCCGATGTTGTAAACAACCAGCACGTTTGAGTTTGAATGGCAAAGTAATTTCACACTTTGAATGCCCTCTTTTACATTAATACTGTATAACCATAAATTATGGCTCAAATGCGACAATAATCGAACATCTGATTCTACATTATGCCTCATTATTGTCAGCAAACATTTATGGACATACCATGAATATTGACTACTTGTTGCTTTCCTCTCTACTCACTGTAAAACAGTGACGGGCTTAAGCTGCTAAAAGGTTTTTTTTCACGATTTCCTTAGGACCTTAAGACGTATTAAACCATTCCTGTGGCTCGCAACGGCATTTGTGAAATAGTCATTGATAAATAAAGAGGGAATAACTTAATACCAAACAAAAGGTTTTAGACCTGCCATTCCCTTCCACAGATGCTGCCTGGCCCGCTGAGTTCCTCCAGGACTTTGTGCGTTGCTCAAGAATTCAGCATCTGCAGTTCCTTGGGTCTCTCAAAAGTTTGGACAGATTCCGGCGCCGAGCAAGAAGGATGCAACGTTAGCATTGACACGTGGATCTTTCTGGGGCGCACCTTAAAAGGGAAACACCTAGTCTTCCAATGCAGAGCAGTTTGTAAAACAGAGTCAATAATTTGCACACTCAGATCTGCGATTTATTGGGTTTGGAAGGCGCTAGGTGCTCCTTGATAATTGCACCCTTTGCAAACTGTCTCCGGGGCCGTGCAGGAATGCCACGCAAGCAGACCAACTTCACAGGATGCGGGGAAGGGAGAGAGGCAGAGTGAGGAGTTGCTGCAACCGGCGGCTGCAAGTCCATACGATCCGTCCACCGGTAATATGAACAGAGTCAGGAGGCTGTTCCGCGGCAGCGGCAGGGTCCTCGGCTTGATTTTCGCCGCTTCCGTAGCCTGGGTCATCTTCGACATGGCAGCGCTGAGGTTTTCCTTCACCGAGATCAACAGTAAACTTTCCAGGGAGGAGTTGGTGCGGTTGGAGCGGCTGCGGACCAAAGTGCTGCAAGACCAAGGCTTGCACAAGATGTTCCGGAGAAGGCCGGACGGGCGGCGGGCGGAGGGGGCTCCTCTCCATGGTGACCCACCGGGTGTCCGGGATCCTCCCCCGCCGGGTGTCCGGGATCCTCTCCGGGGTAACCCGGCGGAGCGGGCTCCCCTCCGGGATAACCCGCCGGGTGTCCAGGATCCTCCCCCGCCGGGTATCCGGGCTCCTCTCCGGGGTAACAAGCCAGGTGTCCGGGATCCTCTCCTGGGTAACCCGGCGGAGGGGGCTCCTCTCCGGGGTAACCCGCCGGGTGTCCGGGATCCTCCCCCGCCGGGTGTCCGGGGTCCTCTCCGGGGTAACCCGCCGGGTATCCGGGCTCCTCTCCAGGGTGGCCCAGCGGTGGGGGCTCCTCTCCAGGGTGGCCCAGCGGAGGGGGCTCCTCTCCGGGGTAACCCGCCGGGTATCCGGGCTCCTCTCCAGGGTGGCCCAGCGGAGGGGGCTCCTCTCCGGGGTAACCCGCCGGGTATCCGGGCTCCTCTCCAGGGTGGCCCAGCGGAGGGGGCTCCTCTCCAGGGTGGCCCAGCGGTGGGGGCTCCTCTCCAGGGTGGCCCAGCGGAGGGGGCTCCTCTCCGGGGTAACCCGCCGGGTATCCGGGCTCCTCTCCAGGGTGGCCCAGCGGTGGGGGCTCCTCTCCAGGGTGGCCCAGCGGATGGGGCTCCTCTCCGGGGTAACCCGCCGGGTGTCCGGGCTCCTCTCCAGGGTGGCCCGGCGGTGGGGGCTCCTCTCCGGGATAACCCGCCGGGTGTCCGGGCTCCTCTCCAGGGTGGCCCGGCGGTGGGGGCTCCTCTCCAGGGCGACCCGCCGGGCAAGCAGGATCTCCCTGCCCGAGCGGCCGCTGCCGCCGCCGCCCCCCTCGACGACCACCGGCCGCTTCTGGCGGCGCCTGGAACCGTCTGGAAGCCGGCGCGCGCCGCCGTGGCCCCGGCAACCGCCGGGCGCCCCGCGCCAGAGGCAGAGCTCAGGGTCCCGGTGGAGGCGGGCGCCGGGGGAGAGGGCAGGGAGAGCCCGCAGCGCGGCGGGGGAAAGGCCGGGGCAGAGGGACCGAGTGACCGGGTAGAAGGGGCACCAGGCGGTCAAGTAGAGGGGGCACCGGTCAAAGCTGTGGCTGTGCTGATCCAGAGCAAAACCCAAACCCAGGGTGAAGTGAAGCCTGGAGGCAAAGGACAAGCTGGCAACCCCATCGACAATAACATTCCTGTCGCTGGCAAAGCAGGGCATGGAGCCAAAGGTGAAGCTGCCAACATTCTGGGTCATAAACCTCCCAACGATGGCAAAGCAGGGCATGGAGCCAAAGGTGAAGCTGCCAACATTCTGGGTCATAAACCTCCCAACGATGGCAAAGCAGGGCATGGAGCCAAAGGTGAAGCTGCCAACATTCTGGGTCATAAACCTCCCAACGATGGCAAAGCAGGGCATGGAGCCAAAGGTGAAGCTGCCAACATTCTGGGTCATAAACCTCCCAACGATGGCAAAGCAGGGCATGGAGCCAAAGGTGAAGCTGCCAATAGAATGGATCATAAAATCCCTGTTGATGTCAAAGATCAGAATGGAGTCAAAAGTGAATCTGGCAACATTAAGGTTCATAAAAACCCTCTCGGATTCAAAGGTAGGATTGGAGTCGAAGGTGATGCTGCTAACATTTCGTATAATAAAATCCCTGTTGGCGGCAAAGCATGGGACCAAGCCAAAGGTGAACTTGCCAACATTGTAGATAAGAGAAATCCCATTGACCGCAAAGAAGTGAATGGAGCCAAAGATGCAGACCATATTATAGATCATAAAATTCCTCCCGATATCAAAGTGTGGCATGGAATCAGAGGTCAACCTGCCAACAGTACGGATAGTAAGAATCCAGTTGGTATCAAAGATCGAAATGGAGTCCAAGGTGAAGCTGCCAATATTTCTGATAATAAGATTCCTATTGGCAGCAAAGATTGGAATGAAGTGAAAGTTGAACTTGTCAACCCGATAGATAATGAAATTCCTGTCGGTGGCGGCACATGGAATAGATTCAAAGGTGAACCTGCCAATATTATGGATCATAAAATGCCTGTCAGTAACAAAGATTGGAACGGAATCAAAGATGAATCTGCCAACATTACGGATAATAAAATTCCTGACGGTGGCAAGGATTTTAACAGAATTAAAGGTGAAGCTGCAAATCTTATGGATAATAAAATTCCTGTTGCTATCAAAGATTTCAGTGGTGTCAAAGGTGAAGCTGCCAACAGTATGGATCATAACATTTCCATTGGAAACAAAGATTGGAATGGAGTCAAAAGAGAATCTGCGATCCTTATGGATAATAAAATTCCTGTCGGTGACAAAGATTTTAATGGAGTCAAAGGTGAACCTGCCAACCTTACAGATAGTAAGATTCCTGTCGGTAGTAAGATTTGGAAGGGAATACCTGGTCAACTTATCAATATTGCTGTCACAAAGAATGTTGGAAAAAAACAAAACATAATGAAAATTACACCTCTAATAAATGTGGCAAACACAGGGATTAATTTCAAAGCAAACAAATCTGGAATAAATCTATTTGAAGGTAAAAACCTGACTAAGAAAAAAGATTTTTCAGTTATTATTGATAATAAATTGACTGTCAAAAACAATGAAATGAATGATCAGCAGATTGGTAACGCTGTTGTACAACAACCAGTTGTTAACTTGCGATCTGCTCTAAAGGAACACAGGGTTTTGTCGATTGACAGGACTATATCGCCACGGGATCCAGAAGCCATCGGTCAGTTTGGGCAACCTGCAGTTGTCCCGAAGGATCAAGAAGGACAAGCAAAGGAAAAATGGAATGAGGGACACTTCAATGTATATCTCAGTAACATGATCCCATTGGACAGAGCTGTCCCAGATACAAGACCTAAAGGGTGAGATTACAATTAGCAGAAAAATTCTGCATGTCCTTTTTTTGTACATAGTGCTTAAATGTAATCTCAAATGTTGGGTGGCTGTTTATATAATGATATATTCAGCCTGAAGAAGGATCCCAACCCGAAATGTCATTACCCATGTTCTCACGAAATGATGCCTGGCCCGCTGAGTTAAGGGCCTGTCCCAGTTACGCGATTTTTAAGGCGACTGCCGGCGACTGTCAAAGTCGTAGCAGATCGCCAAAATTTTCTTTTACCCTACGACAATGCCATTAGGAGGTAGTGATCATAATATGATGCTTTAATCTACAATTTGAGAGAGAGGAAAATCGTAAGTGTCAATATTACAGTTGAACAAAGGGGACTATGGAGGCATGAGGGAGGAGCTGGCCAGAGTTGACTGGAAAGAGACCCTAGCAGGGAAGATGGTGGAACAACAATGGCAGGTATTTCTGGGAATAATACAGAAGTCTGAAGTAGGGTCTCGACACGAAACATCACCCATTCCTTCTCTCCTGAGATGCTGCCTGACCTACTGAGTTACTCCAGCATTTTGTGAATAAATACCTTTGATTTGTACCAGCATCTGCAGTTATTTTCTTATACAGAAGGTGCAGGATCAGTTCATTCCAAAGAGGAAGAAAGATTCTAAGGGGAGTAAGAGGCAACCGTGGCTGACAAGGGAAGTCAAGGACAGTATAAAAATAAAAGAGAAGTATGACATAGCAAAGATGAGCGGGAAGCCAGAGGATTTGGGACTCTTTTAAAGAGCATCAGAAGATAACTAAAAAGGCAATACAGGGAGAAAAGATGAGGTACGAAGGTAAGCTAGCCAAGAATATAAAGGAGGATAGTAAAAGCTTCTTTAGGTACGTGAAGAGGAAAAAAAATAGCTAAGACAAATGTGGCTCCCTTGAAGACAAGCAGGTGAATTTATTATGGGGAACAAGGAAATGGCAGACGAATTGAACAGGTACTTTGAATCTGTCTTCACTAAGGAAGATACAAACAATCTCCCAGATGTTCTAGTGGCCAGAGATCCTAGGGTGACGAAGGAACCGAAGGAAATTCACATTAGGCGGGAAATGGTGTTGGGTAGACTGATGGGACTGAAGGCTGATAAATCCCTGGGGCCTGATGGTCTGCATCCCAGGATACTTAAGGAAGTGGCTCTAGAAATTGTGGATGCATTGGTGATCATTTTCCAATGTTCTATAGATTCAGGATCAGTTCCTGTGGATTGGAGGGTAGCTAATGTTATCCCACTTTTTAAGAAGGGAGGGAGATGGAAAACAGGAAATTATAGACCAGTTAACCTGACATCGGTGGTGGCGAAGATGCTGGAGTCAACTATAAAAGAAAAAATTGCGGAACATTTGGATAGCAGTAACAGGAGTCAGTTCCGAGTCAACATGGATTTACGAAGGGGAAATCATGCTTGACTAATCTTCTGGAATTTTTTGAGGATGTAACTAGGAAAATGGATAAGGGAGAGCCAGTGGATGTAGTGTACCTGGACTTTCAGAAAGCCTTCGATAAGGTCCCACATAGGAGATTAGTGGGCAAAATTAGAGCACATGGTATTGGGGGTAGGGTACTGACATGGATAGAAAATTGGTTGGCAGACAGGAAACAAAGGGTAAGGATAAATGGGTCCCTTTCAGAATGGCAAGCAGTGACTAGTGGGGTACCGCAAGGCTCGATGCTGGAACCACAGCCATTTACAATATACATTAATGACTTAGATGAAGGGATTAAAAGTAACATTAGCAAATTTGCAGATGACACAAAGCTGGGTCGCAGTGTGAAGTGTGATGAGGATGCAGGGTGACTTGGACAGGTTGTGTGAGTGGGCAGATGCAATTTAATGTGGATAAATGTGAGGTTATCCAGTTTGGTGGTAAGAACAGGAAGGCAGCTGAAAGTTAGGAAAAGGTGAAGTACCACGAGATCTGGGTGTCCTAGTTCATCAGTCACTGAAAGTAAGCATGCAGGTACAGCAGGCAGTGAAGAAAGCTAATGGAATGTTGGCCTTCAGAACAAGAGGAGTTGAATATAGGAGCAAAGCGGTCCTTCTGCAGTTGTACAGGGTCCTAGTGAGACCTCACCTGGAATATTGTGTACAATTTTGGTCTACAAATTTGAGGAAGGACATTCTTACTATCGAGGGAGTGCAGTGTAGGTTCATGAGGTTAATTCCTGGAATGGCGGGACTGTCATATGTTGAAAGACTGGAGCGACTGGGCTTGTATACACTGGAATTTAGAAGGATGAGAGGGGATCTTATTGAAACATATAAGATTATTAAGGGATTGGATACGCTAGAGGCAGGAAACATGTTCCCGATGTTGGGGGAGTTCCGAATCAGGGCCCACAGTTTAAGAATAAGGGGTAGGCCATTTAGATGAGGAAAACACTCAGAGAGTTGTGAAGCTGTGAAACGCTCTGCCTCAGAAGGCAGTGGAGGCCAATTCCCTGGATGCTTTCAAGAGAGAGTTAGATAGAGCTCTTAATGATAGCGAAGTCGAGGGATATAGGGAAAAGGCAGGAACAGGGTACTGATTGTGGATGATCAGCCATGATCACGGTGAATGGCGGTGCTGGCTCGAAGGGCTGAATGGCCTACTCCACCTATTGTCTATTGTCAAATAAATGAGAGCCATAAATCAGAAGCACAATTATCTAAAAAAGCCGAAAATAAGGATATCTTTCTTAAAAGGGGATTTTGGATATGGCCTGAATAATGCTTATTTTCATTTTAATGAATTTGCAACCCAGCATTTATTTTGACTTTCAATTCCAGCTTTTGCAGAATAGATATATTTGGAGAAAAAAAAGTTATTCGTAAATATTGTCTGTATTCTGCAGGCAGGAATAACATAGATATTATTCTGATGGAAATATAAGATATTAATTTTGAGGTGAAAGGGGGAAAGTTTAATGGAGATGTGTGGGGCAATTTTATTTGCACAGAGAGTGGTGGGGGCCTGAATTACCAGGTTTTTAGATAGGCACGTAGAAGTGCAAGGAATAAACCATAAACTGTCCCCTTCCCACCTTAAATCTATGCCCTCTATAGTATTGGACATTTGTACCCTGGGAAAAAGGTTGTGACTGTCTACCCTATCTAGTATGTTATGCAATAATCATGGTGTGGTTTCCTCTACAATGTAGAAACAAAATTGCAGCTTGGACAGTCGTTTTGCAGATCAACTGTTCAGGCTCCTAGAGCAATCAAGCTTCCAATGTTCTGTGACTTTTATTTTCTGTCCCAGTCATTCTCTGTTTTCAATCTCCTACGTGACTCCAACAATGTCCAATGTAAGCTTGAAGAACTGCAACTCATTTTCTAACTGTATGTTTTAGCTTTCAGGACTTAATGCTGAATGTAACAATTTTGGGTAAAGCTGCACCTTATCTCTTTCCTTACATAATTTCACCTTTCTATTTCAGTTTGTTTTGTTTTTTTCTCATTGAATAGTTGTTGCTTCATCGAGATATTGTCTGAAGAAGGGTTCCGGCCCAAATATCACCCACCTTTTTTCTCCAGAGATACTGCGTGACCTTGAGTTACTCCAGCACTTTGTGTCTACCTTTTAGTGCTTTATCAACTTTGGTCTGCACTGCACTCTCTCTTCTGCTCTTTGACCCACTGAATGTACCTTTGGAACAATATTGCGCATGCTATGACTCTTTTGCATTTAATCTTCATATCTCTGGCCATGTGTTTATTACAGGTGCTCTGATCAAATGATTCACAACAGCCTTCCAACCACCAGTATTATCTTGTGCTTCGTGGACGAAGTGTGGTCTACACTCCTAAGGTCTGTTCACAGCATCTTCAACCGATCACCTTCTCATCTCATTAAAGAAGTTATTCTTGTAGATGACTTTAGCACAAGAGGTAAGATAGGAACAGTTTTATTAGTTTCACTAAACCAAATATTTTTGAGATCTACTATAATAGTTTATGCAAATGGAAGTACTTATTTTATTTGTGGTGAATTTAATTATTTCTATTCCCACCAAGCCACCAAAATAATGTTTACAATGTAGGCCACTAGTTACTTGTACCTGAGTTATTGAGTTATCTGTACCCGTGGAATGTTTAATTTCCATTCATCTCCAGGTTTGATCTTAATTTTCCTTACCTGGTTCTCCAGCTTAGCAACATAGGGTACATATGTTTGGGAAAGGTTTAACAGGATATGGACAAAATGTGGACAGGTGGGTCTAGTGTAGATGGGGCATCTTGGTTGGCATGGGAAAGCTGTTGTTTGGCTACAACAATATCATTTGTGAAAACCAAGGTGGCTTGTCTGTATTCCTGCTGATCTTCAGCCAAGGTCATGATGTCAAACTGAGGAAAAGGTCAAAGGATTTCCCAGTAAGTTCCAGTAATTACAAACACAAGGAGATTGACTTTGTTGTCACAAACATGGAGGTCATCTGGTAATTTATCGTTGTCACTCCTTCTTAACCAATTGTGCCAAACTTCTAAGGTTTCTCTCCTTGTATCTTTCTGTTTTTCTCCTGATTCATCTCATGCCCTCTTCAACTTTCCATGGTTAAATTTTGTAGCACGTCAGCAATATAATTCTATGCAAAATACAATTCTTCAGCATTTACTTGCATTTTTATGGTTACCCTCTTGTTTGTTGACGAGATATGAAGTTCCAGTCCAAAGAAGGATCTCGACCCGAAATGTCACATTCCTTCTCTCCAGAGATGCTGCCTGTCCCGCTGAGTTACTCCAGCTTTTTGTGTCTATAAACAAGATACCATAGTCCATTTATTGTAGCAAGCAACTCATTTACTTACATGACCAACAGGTTTCTAGCAAATGTTTACATTTAGAATATTGTAATCTTTTTCTAGAAGTACTGCCTTTTCAAATTGGCTCATGAGATAAGACAGTACTTCTGAACCCATGTAGATCCTGTTCATTCTTCTTGTAGTGATATCCTAATTGGTTTTATATTGAAAGAAACTAGTTTGA
This sequence comes from Rhinoraja longicauda, assembly GCF_053455715.1. Taxonomy (NCBI): domain Eukaryota; kingdom Metazoa; phylum Chordata; class Chondrichthyes; order Rajiformes; family Arhynchobatidae; genus Rhinoraja; species Rhinoraja longicauda. Next base: position 46,817,790 of record NC_135960.1, on the reverse strand, counting down.
AATTTTCCAAGGACAGCAACTTGACAGTTTTGATAAAGTAATAATCTTTCTCAAGTAATCTATTTATTCTTGTGGACTAGCAGAAAAACATAGAAACATAGAAAATAGGTGCAGGAGGAGGCCATTCGGCCCTTCGAGCCAGCACCGCCATTCAATATGACCATGGCTGATCATCTAAAATCAGTACCCCGTACCGCCCCAACGAGCAATCACTTCATACACTGGCACAACCCTATACCCAAAGGACAAATTATATTCTTTTTACCAAGGTCAATTGACCTACAAACCTATACGTTCATTGGAGTATGGGAGGAAACCGGAATAATGCTTTGCAGATCAGAGAAATTCACCATTTAAACATTTTGTTTTAACATCTTAACCCTGGTTCTTTTGCCAGTCATCTTAAACTTTTATGCCTCTGGAAATGGCTTTATCGATATCTATTGATTTCATTAACCTTTGAGTATTAAGTAAAATAACCTCAGCTTTACCAAGACCAGAAATAGTTAATCCTCAATACCTTTCTCGCAAATCTCTCTGCACCCCCTACACTCGCTCCTAAAGTTTACACTGAACACCATTTCCCTTTATAATTGCTTCTTATCTCTGCTATTTACTATCTTGTTGTGGGTCTGGACACGGTAGGAATAAGGCAAGACGCCAGGTAAGTGTTAACAGTAATTTAATCCAGCAACAGAACATCCACTCTCTCTTCAGTCTCAAGCACGAGTTATTTCTAAAGCCCTTTCAGGCAAACCCCGTAGCACTAGTCCCTTCCCCCGGCCCTGTCCAACCCGAGCCGAGAGCGATGATCCAGGGAGTGGCCTAATCAACGGGTACTGCCACAATCTGATACTTCTGAGCTAAAAGTGCTCTGTACACCAACATTGACTATGGTCTCACCTTTTTTTAAAAAAAGGCTTCTTCAGTGCAATTACCAATTTTTTTTGTCTGCACTCAACCTCTCTGCAACATCTTCATAGCTCACTTCTCCACCAACCGCCCATCAACAATACATTACACAATCCAGCTTCCATAACATTGCTATCATCAGTAAACTCAGATACTTTCCACTTGTACTTTTGTTTTAGTTTAGTTTATTGTCACGTGTACCGGGGTACAGTGAAAAGCTTTTGTTAAGTGCCAACCAGTCAGCGGAAAGACAATGCATGACTATAATCGAGCCATCATCCATAGTGTACAGATGCATGATAAAGGGAATAACGTTTAGTGCAAGATCAAGCCCAGTAAACACCAATTAAAGATAGTCAGGGGTACTTTCTGTCACATGCGACCTTCTGGGTAAGCATTGCTGCCTTGAGTGGGGGTGGGGAGGGGAGTAGGGGTGGGTGGGGAGGAGGGGGTGGGGGGGAGGAGGGGGTGGGGGGGAGGGGAAGTGGAGGTGGGGGGGAGGGGAGTAGGGGGGAGCGATGGGGATAGAGTGGGAGTGGGGGGAGGGGAGTGAGGGTGGGAGTGGGGGGGTGGGGGGACATGGACTGTTGTGCTTTGCTGTTGAAGACCACTGGAGCAAGTATGTCTTCAATGAAATTAAGTATGTGCAGTTTTAAATGAAACTCTTTCTTCATAGTAATACATTTTATGACCATTGTTCTTTTATTCAATACCAAGAGAATTGGGATGTGTAAGGAAAAAGCAAAATAGAAAAAACAAAACAATTTTTTTTTTACTTTGTGTTGTAAAAAGTATTTCTGCTGAATAACCTTTCTATAAATAGCAGAATATACTCATGATAGACCTGACATTGTACATGTAGTCCAAGAACTACAAACTGTTGGAAATAATAGACGTTTGTCACACATGAATGTAGCGCAACGCGTATGCGCATTTGGCGTGCATACTTTTGTTTTGCTGAAAAATGGCTTTAAATGCCATGTTATGAATTTTGATGTAAAATTCAGAATTTTGGACATCAAAATTATGAATTTGTAAAATCAAATGTTAGGAGGTCTGGTGCATCTGTGTGCAAAGATGAGCCAATTATTTCTTGGAAGAAATCAATTTAATGCACAAACTCTACTTTTTTCCTTATTATACAGAATACCTGAAAGAAAATTTAGACAAATATATGTTGCAGTTCCCAAAAGTCCGTGTTATTCACCTACAGGAGCGGCATGGTTTAATTCGAGCCAGACTTGTGGGCACAGCAATAGCAACAGGTATGGTGTGATGACTCTTCCCTTCTTTATTTGTGTCACTTTTATGATTTATCTGGCTTTTTGAGAAAATGGAGGTTAATTCCACTATATAAACGCAACAATGTATGGAACAAAGAATGTATGAAAAATTACAAAGTTTTGTCCAGCAAAATTCATGCCCTTGAGAGAGGTTGGATTGATCTAATCTCAATCCAACATTATCCAATTTCTCTCATTGGCATGAACTTTGCTGGATACAATTTGCAGATCAGTCACTATATTCCTGATCCTTGTCGGGTGTTCCCTCGGACTCTTTACTGGAATGTCTTATCTAGCGCATGCGAGCTAGGGAGGCTCAGACAGACTCTGGGGAGTGTTCGAATGAAATGCACAGGATTGGTCTTTTTTTCTACAGCCTCGTGGTCAATAAAGCATGTAATGAAGTTTAACTACTTGTTGTTATTCACACAATTTCATACATGGTGTCAGAAGTATTGTTCCGGAACTTCATCAGCTTCTGATTCGTGAGTTTTTCACTCCTCTTCTCTGCAAGAGAGATCGAAAAGTTTGTTTGCCCAGCAATCATGGCTGATGCATTCCGGATGCCAGACCCACTCATCTTTGACAGCAGCATCGGCGAAAGATGGCGGATCTTCGAGGAAGCATATGATATTTTCATTGCAGCTGCGCACTCCGAAAAGACACCCTGCACTCAAGCTTATATTCTTCTTGACCTGGTGGGACAGGAGGCCATCGAACGAGCGAGGTCGTTTGTGTATGTGGAGGAGGTGAGACAGCTCACCGCGGGTGGAGGAGAAGTGGTTGCCACTCCCGCTGAATCGAAAGAGGATCCGCAGTGTCTCAAGAGGAAATTACGCGAGTTATGCAGCCCTCAAGTTAATCTTACCTTGGAACGGCACAAATTCAACATCCGGAATCAGAAGATGGGTGAGATTATTGAGTCATATGCTAATGCTTTAAAATTACTAGCAAGGAGCTGCAAGTTCGGAGGGCTCTGTGACGAGATTATCAAAGACAGACTGGTATGTGGCATTTGTAACAATAAACTAAGGAAAGTACTTCTGCGTGACTGTTACTTCACTTTAGTTAAGGCTATTTCTACCTCTACGAGATGACTGAATCGCATAATGAAACGCTAACTATTGTGCAGCAATCTACCCAGAGTGTTGATGCTGTTCAGGCTGGGTTCCGGAACGAATGTAAGCCTGAGATAACAAGAGAAACCAGTCAGAAAAGGCATGGACACGATTTATTACTATCTGCAGCAATTGTGGAGGCAGCCATGCGGCTCAAAGGGAAAAGTGTTCAGCCTTTGGTCAGCAGTGTTATGCCTGTAGGAAACGCAATCACTTCAGGAGATGCTGCAAATCCACACAACAGACTAATCGCAGGGAGAAACCCAAACAGCTTGTTCACCAGTTGCAATCAAACCAGTTGCAATCAGATCAAACCGACAGCAGTGCCGATGAGACGGTCGGTGTTGATGGGATCACACTGCAAATGGATTCGTGTGATGCACAGCGGGTAAGAAACGACGAAGCTATGGTCACCATGCAAGTTAATGGTGTTTCGGTAGAAATTAAGGTAGACACTGGTGCTAAATGCAACGTGATGTCGAGTAAGTCCTTTATGCGTCTACAGGATGGTGAACAATTAAAATTATGCAGTAAAGCCACCACCCTAATTCAGTATGGCGGCACCAAAATCAAACCGGTTGGAATGGTGCAGTTGCAGTGCCACCTGGAGGGACAGTTATACACACTTCCATTTTATGCTGTTCAGGAAGGTGTGGTGCCGCTGTTAAGACTTTGTGCATGCCAGGAAATGGGGCTGGTCTTGTTCAGCAAGGATGTACACCAGCTGACCCCTGTTCAAGATGAGACTCCACACCAAATTCCAAAGGAATTTAGCGATCTCTTTACCGACGAGCTTGGAAAGCTGCCAGTGACCTATTCAGTGACACTGGACCCGGATGTGAGACCTGTTGTAAGTCCTGCACATCACATTCCTGTGGCCATGCGGGACCGGGTCAAAGCCGAACTGGACAGAATGCAGCCATTGGGTGTCATCATGCCGGTGACGGAGCCGACCGATTGGATGTCCTCTATGGTTGCGGCCAACAATAAGAATAAACAGGAAATCCATATATGCATCAATCCGAGGGATTTGAATGATGCGCTGAAAAGGCCACACCATCCCATGCGCACGGTTGAAGAAGTGGCTGCACACATGGCGAGCGCAACAGTATTTCCTGTGTTGGATGCCAAGAGCTCTTTCAGGCAGATTCCGCTCGACTACAAATCTTCATTGCTAACAACTTTCAGCACTCCTTTTGGCCGCTACAGGTTTTTATGGATGCCATTCGGACTCAACTCTGCCAGTGAGGTGTTCCAACATACCATGGAACAGATTTTCGATGAGTACCTATGTGCGGCCATTATTGTGGGTAGAAACACTGCGGACGCAAATTTGAGGCGGGTACTTGACCATGCCAGAGAGGTGCATTTGAAGCTTACTCCACTCTCAAATGCAAGTTCCGAGTGAATCAGGTTAATTATGTCGGGCACATCTTTACGAGCGAGGGCCTTAAGGCTGACCCTTCCAAAACGCCAGCTATCGGTGAAATGACGGTACTGGCAGATGTCCCTGCTTTGCAAAGGTTTATGGGAATGGTTAACTACCTTGGTAAATTTATTCCCAATCTCAGCCAGCTGTCGGCTCCCCTGCGACAGCTCACCTACAAAGATCCTGCCTGGACGTGGCATGAGCAGCAGCAACGTGCCTTTGACGCACTGAAACGGCACATGTCTTGCCCACTTGTCCTATCTTACTATGATGTTAATAAGACAGTCACACTCACCTGTGATGCCTCACAGTACGGCCTTGGAGCGGCATGTCTGCAGGAAGGAAGGCCTGTTGCCTATGCTTCACGGACGATGACGGACACTGAGACTAGGTATGTTCAAATTGAGAAAGAGTTGTTGGCGGTGGTTTTTGCATGTGCCAAGTTCAATAACTACATCTATGGCAAGCCAGTGACCATAGAAACAGACCACCAGCCGTTAGTCACCATTCTGAACTTCAGCGGATGATGCTGCGACTTCAGAGGTACAGTATCACGCTGGTTTACAAATGTGGAAAATTCATGTACTTCAGACACTCTGTCTCGGGCTCCCAGGAAGTCTACAGCCCAGCGTGCAGCAGAGAAGGACAACTTTGATGTTCTGGTGGTCAATCACATTTCTTCATCTCGCCTGGAGGAATTGAGAATGCACATGGTAGAGGACACGACTTTACAGACACTTATCACCATCATCAAGCATAGATGGCCCAGCAAACAACGCATGCTCCTATTCAGCCGTATTTCCCTTTCAGGGATGAATTGACCATTGAAGATGGAGTCATAATGAAGGGCCACAAGGCGGTTATCCCGGTCTCCCTACGGAAAGAGTATGTTGGTATCATGCACAGGGGACATCCTGGGGCAGAAGTCACTGTAAGACGAACAAGGAACATGGTCTGGCCTGCAATGCCAGAATTTGTCATTCAGGAGGTACAATCATGTGCGGTGTCCAATAGTACTAAACCACACCAACAGAGGGAACTGCTTCTGCCGCATCCAATTCCGGAGTTGCCCTGGTCCATGGTGGCAACTGATATCTTCGAATGGCACAGTCAACAGTACCTGGTGCTAGTGGACTCGTATTCCGGCTGGTTTGAGATTGACCTGCTTCGCACCACTACTTCAACAGCGGTTAATACAAAGCTAAAGAGACACTTTTCGGTCCTTGGAGCACCGCATACTTTCTTGTCAGACAATCCTAGGCAGTTTACTAGCCAGCAACAAAGACTTCGCTCAACACTGGGACTTTACTCACGTCATCAGCAGCCCGGAATATCCCCAGTCGAATGGGTTGGCTGAGCGGGCAGTCCGCAGTGCGAAGCAACTCATGGAGAAATCTTACAGGGACCACCGATCGGACGTCTTTCTTGATCTCCTTAATCTCCGAAATGTGCCAAGTGATGCAATGCTTGGATCTCCAGTGCAGAGACTGATGTCGAGACAAAAGCGCACTACCCTTCCAGTATCAAAGACACTGCTGGAACCACACACGTGTAAGCCTCAAGAGGTGTAGACTCAACTTCTTAATAAACGGCTGGCACAGAAGGCGTGCTATGATCCATCCAGTCGACCACTCCAGCCGTTAGTAGAAGGACAGGTTGCCCGGTTACACAACCCGCTCGACTACAATCGTATGGACGTAATAAAGGAGACATGCCCAGATCTTACATTGTGCAATCAGAAGGAGGGTTCCTTCTGGTCCTTCAAAGTTCTCGCCACATTTCTGGTCCTTCAAAGTTATTGCTATTGTGAAAGGCGGTTTTTGATGAGGATTGTACTGCCCTGTAAGCAAAAGTTGGCACTAGGGAAATTGCATAAAATAGGTGTCAGCATTTTCAAAGGGAAGCAGCATGCAGATGGTCTCCTCATGATGACAGATAATTAATAAATAAGCAGTACATCTCACTAAACTTACAGCTTGCTTTGTTCATCTTAATTTGCTGAGTAAATTTAATCATGAAGTAGGACGACCCAAGAATTAATCTACGTTCCCAGCTTATCAACCTGACTTCGAAGTAAGAGAATATAAAATAAAGATATCTTTTTTTGTTTGGAAGTTCAAAAACAAAATTTGTTTCAAGCTTTGCAACAACATGCACTAATTCTTTTCATTGCAGTAGAAAGAGACAATCCTGGAGATGCATAGTACATCTCAGTTACTGTGGTTAAAACCGTCTGTATCATGATTGTATCATTTGTTTTTTGAACTCGTATACCCAATTTCTACAGTTCCTTTTTCTTCACGAAATTATAACGGCTGAGAAAAGCCTTTGCACCACAATAATTCATCAGAACCATTTGCAAAACCAATTTATATATATTTGCTGTAATATGAAGTAACAATGTAATATGTAAGGTGAAGTAACAACACTGAACAAGATCAGCCCTGTACAATGGCCTGGCCATAATCTGAATCAGTGGAATGTTAAACAAATTCTTCTCTTCTTATTTTTAGGAGATGTTCTAACATTTTTGGACTCGCATGTTGAATGCAACGTTGGTTGGCTGGAGCCACTTTTGGAAAGGATCCATTTAAAACGAACAAAAGTAGCTTGTCCTGTGATAGAAGTTATCAGTGATCAAGATATGAGGTACAATTAGACAATATCTAGATCTTTACACTTAGTTTGACTTGATTCAGTGGCTTAACGTTAGTGGAATCAATGTTAGAATATTACTCTGGGGAGTTCCTCAAGCATTCTCCCAATCAGCTATCATAACGTTTAAAGGGTATTAGCTGCAACTTTGAATAGATGTATAAATGGGACCTCAAGTTATTTCTGTTCATCATGTATGTCCACTTGTAAATCACAGTCAGTTAATGCTCTGATGTATTTGCATAAGTGGTCGTCGTACTTCGTTTCATGCAACTTCAGTCTTACTCTTTTGGTTGACAGGACCAGTCAAGACTGCAGTGCTAAATTAACCATAATATTTGATGTATTTAAGTAGTTTTAAGGATGCTTGTAACTTTGCATAGCTTTTTATGCTTCACATTAATGGCCATATATTTTCTTAGAGGATTAAAGCACTGTTCCATAAATAACAATATTAAAACACTAAAATATATCAGAAACACTTTTACTTAAGCCTATATATTTAAAACATTTCACTATTAAAGCAACAGCTTTCTCTTTTTGACTGTGAGTCTGTGATAAACTGATAATAATTAATTGTGATCTCATTTGGTGAAGCAGTTGTGAGCAAAAGCATGTAAGCAACAGGACCTGGGTTATTCTATTCAGAGTAACCATCGGGATACTGATAGAAGTCCTCTATAGGACATCTCTTCACAATCCTCTGTTTCCTAATCTATTGTGTCATTCATATTTGGTTTGATGGACCAAAATTAGATTCCTGTGGAAAGAGAAACTACGTTATCACTTCATATTTTAGTTTTAGAGATACTAGACCAAGTGGACCCGTTGGGTCCAAACCTCTCCTGCATTGGTGCAGCACCCTCTCCTCCCCTCCCCCTCCCTCCCCCTGTGCCCTCTCCCCCTCCCTACCCCCCTCCCCTCGCTCCCACCTCGGCCCAACCGTGGAGCCGTTGCCGGGCGGGGAGTGCCCTCATGGCCGTGGGCGGGCAAGCTGGGACAGGGTAAAAGCACTGACGGCCCCATTTTTCCTGCGGCCGGGCGTGGAGCCGAAGCGTCTCCTGACTGCATGGACCCATTGCCGAGCGGGGAATGTCTCCCGGGGCGTGGGTGGGCGAGAGTGGACAGGGAGAAGGCACTCACCTTGGCCCCATTTCTCCTGCGGGCCGGGCGTGGAGCCGAAGCTCAGTTGGGATCGCCTGCGAGCGGCAGGGACGGCCATCTTGTGAATCCTTTGTCGCGCGCTGCACCACGGGAGGAAGGTCCGGCGCGGGGCATGCCGGGACGGGCGGCTGTCCTCCGGCTGGTCCTCCCGGGGGGGGGGAGGGGAGTGCATTTATTAAAGTTTATTAGGTAAATTGTTTATAATAAAAGTAACAAAAGTGGGTTTATTCAGACCACGGGGGAATGGTGAGTAGGATGGGCCTAAAATTGGCACGCTTTCGTGTACCGTTTTGGCTGTGTAGAGGGCATGGTACACACATAAACACATAAACATATACACACAAACAAACCGAGAGTTTTAGTAATATACTAGACCAAGTGGACCCGTTGGGCCCATTCCTCATAGAGGGGGGACAGGAAAAGGAAGAGGGTGTGACTGAGTGAGCCCTGGACCCAAAGCCTCTCCTGTATCGATGTAGCACTCTCAACCCCCCCACTCAATCCCCCTCTCCTCCCTCCACTGACCCACTCCATCCCCCCAACGCACCCCCACTTGCCCCTCCCCTGTCCCCACCCCCACTTGCCCCTCCCCTGCCCCCACCCCCACTCCCCCAGCCCTGCCTCGTTCCCCCTTCCCCACTCTCCCTGCCCGCACCCTACTCTCCCCCCGACCCCAATCTTCCCTCCTCCCCACCCCCACTCTCCCCCACCCCCACTATTCCCTCCTCCCCAGCCCCACTCTTCCCCCCCACCCCCACTCCCTCCTCCTCCACTCCTCCCCACTCTCTCCTCGCCCACCCCCACTCTCACTGTCCCCCTTCCCCCCTAACTCCCCTTTCGCCCACTCCCCCCACTCTCCCCTCTTCCCCACCCCCACTCTCCCCTGACCCCACTGTAGGAAAAAAAAAACTCAGATGCTGGTTTAAATCGAAGGTAGACACAAAATGCTGAAGTAACTCAGCGGGTCAGGCAGCATCTCGGGAGAGAAGGAATGGGTGACGTTTCGGGTCGAGACCCTTCTTCAGACTGATGTCATTAGTGTGTAGGAATGAACAGCAGATGCTGATTATATACCAAAAATAGACACAAAATGCTGGAGTAACTCAGCAGGCCAGGCAGCATGTCTGAAGAGAAGGAATGGGTGACGTTTCGGGTCAGGAAGGATCTGAAGAAGAGTCTCAACCTGAAACGTAATTTTCTCTCCAGAAATGCTGTCTGCCCCACTGTTACTCCAGCACTTTTGTCTATCTTGATCATTAGTTTCAGATAAATTTCTTGTGTACTTTATCCCAGAAAATATCATAATCCTTGATTATCTTAAGTACAAAACAGGCAAAGTCGTGTCCAAATTGTTCTTCTGCTACATCGGATATTTGCAGACCAGTACTTAAAATCTTAAAGCTCCTGGATCTTTCAATGTACTTTCTGCAGTTCAAAAGCCAGCATCGTCTGTTCAAAAGAAATAACCATGTCCATTGCGACTCGACATAAGTGTCCAGGAGTTTAAATTAATCGTTTTCAGAAAAATATCATTTAAAATTAAACACCATGAGCAGAACAGCTGTCAATGGACAGGATTAACCTTTTTGCAGCTATGTTGACACTGGTAGCATTTCAGAATACGAATCGTCAATGTATGATTACAATACACCATGGTTTGCATTGATTTTTTACTTTTAAAACTCGCATAAGGTCTATTTTGGGGATCCGAAATCAAATAGAACATTTGAAACTATAATTAACAATTCATTGTTAACTTAAGAAGTTATCCTCATTTAGGAAAATAATATTTGAAATTATGGTAAATTGTTCTTAAACTGTATCCCAGATGCCATTTCAAATTATGCACTAATTAGCAATTTTTTACATAAGGGAATCTCATATTATGGCAAATTGTATTGGTTCAGATAACAAAGGGGGAAAAGAAAAAAAACAAATGAACATGCTCTTAAACCAGGGGAAAAGAAAAATTCTTGGTTTGTTTTATTTTTCTTAAGAAACTTCTGCAAATATCTGAAATGTAAATATAATTAATTTTCATGCTGAAACCAAACTCTAATGCTCATGCCAAAGGCAAAGAAAAACAAGAAATGTAAATAGAGCTTTACAGTAGTTTCACAGTGACAGCCTCTAAAAGAGACAATGCCCTTCCAAACATCAGGTTCTGCAACTTTATTTTGCATTCAATAGTAGTATTTGCAAAGGTTACATCCTGTTTCCTGGCACATAATAAATTGAGACAGAATATACGTTCAAGTGTCCTAACAGAGGCGAATAAACATCTAACAGCGTAGGGAAACAAACTGCAGATGCTGGTTTAAATTGAAGGTAGACACAAAAGGATGGAGTAACTCAGCGGGTCAGGCAGCATCTCTGGAAAGAAGGAATGGGTGACGTTTCGGGTCGAGGCCCTTCTTCAGACTGATGTGCATCTCTGGAGAGAATGAATGGGCAACATTTCGGGTCGAGACCCTTCTTCAGACAAGAAGGGTCTCGACCCGAAATGTCACCCATTCCTTCTCTCCAGAGATGCTGCCAAACATCTAACAGCCTTTTCATTTCCTCACTGGTTCACTTACATTCTCTCTACCCCTCTTTATATAGAAAAAAAGACTTTTGTGTTTAGCAGGCAGGGTAGCTTAATCCTTTGGGACAAAAGAATGCCAAAAATGCAAACGCATACAAGCCACAGCCTCCAAGTCAACCCAAACTCCACAAATGGTCACATTATACGAACGGTTTTGACCTACAATCCGGGGTAATGCATGGCCCGAACAGACGAACAGACATCCCTTTCGTTGGTCGCAAACTTTGATTTACAGCTCACATATGTATATAGGTTAATATTTTCTAGGAGAACAGTCCATTATATGTCATGAATTGTGATATGATCTTGGGTAGTCCACATTAAAGGCATATTATTAAGGTACACTTTTTCCCTTCTTAAGCAGTCTCATTTACCATCATGAATTAGACGTTAGAAATACAGCAGGCAAACAGGCTCTTCAGCCCACCGAGTCCGCGCCGACCAGTGATCACCCCTTACACCAGCACTATCCTACACACTAGGAACAATTTATAATTTTACCTAAGCTAATTAACCTGCAAACCTATACGTCTTTGGAGTGTGGGAGAAAACCAGAGCACCCGGAGAAAACCCATGTGGTCACAGGGATAACGTACAAACTCTGTACAGACAGCACAGCATAGTCAGGATCAAACCAGGATCTCTGGTGCTATAAGGTAGCATCTCTTCTGCTGCACCACTGTGTTACTTCGAAACAAGTATCTGAATGCTAGGGATGTCGATGAGGATGATGTGCAAGAAAGAACTGCAGATGCTGGTTTAAATCTGAGGTAGACACAAAATGCTGGAGTAACACAGTGGGGCAGGTTTAGTTAAACTGATGTTTAGTTAAGTGCAAATTTTCTCCTATCTTTGTTATCACATATCTAAAGTGATTTGTATAGCAAAGATCTCATCATGTAGATATGTACATCGATTAAAGAATAAATGGCAGGTCACTTAGTAAACATGTTGAAAATGGCATGGTTTATAGATGATCAAACTAAAAACCCCATAGAAAAACTCATTTCTGTGAGACCTATTTCTAGGATAATTGATCCTATTAGAAAAATCTAAGCATGGATCAGATATATGGACTTCTTCATCGGGCTGCTGGTGGAGCAACTGCTGCTATGACTATTGGTGAGGTTCTGCGGCTTCCTTTCATGCTCCTGCAACCAGAGAACCTACAATCACCAAGCCCTAACTCGTGCACTGACTGGATTAGTTTACAGTTATACGAGTAATATGAAATTTCTTCTTCATATGGGATTTTCTCTTCAGAAGGAAGGAAGAAGCAGAGTACTTAGCATCGAGGGAGGCAGCCTGGCTGGATAAAACCGTTTTTAAAAAAGAAGACACAAAGTGCCGGAGTAACTTAGTGGGTCAGGAAGCATCTCTGGAGATCATGGATAGGTGACGTTTCAGGTCGGGCCCTTTCTTCAGACTGGTGGTGAGAGGGGAAAAAAAAACCTGGAAAAGAGGAGAGGCAGGATAAAGTGTGGCAGGTAATAGGTGGATACAGGTGAGGGTGGGTTTTGACAGGCAGTTGGTTGGACAAAGGCCAGAGATGCAGAGACAGAAGGTGTGAGACAAAAGGATTGAAGAGTTGTGGATTGTGACACTAGAGGAAGGAATGTATGTAGAAGGGACGGAGGAGGAGAGAAATGGGCGTGAGTCCATGTGGGGCACAGGGGAGAAAGTGGTGTGTGAAGGGGGAGGCGGACGGAGTAGTTACCTAAAATTGGAGAATTCAATGTTCATACCGTTGAGTTGCAGGGTATATAACCTTAATTAGAACTATTAATTTCTTGGCCATAATCAACATGTCGGTCCTCCATGGTTCCTGGCACTAAAGCTGATTATTGTTTTCCTAGCTCTAAATTCTTGATAATAGCACTGCTCTAAAATGTGCGTCTCCTTAGGAATGCTGCAATCCAGCAACTGTCAGGAATCCCCTGGCTGTAGTAACTCGAGTAAGGCAATCATTATATTTAATCATGGTTCACACTGGATACCTGACTACCTTTGGAGTTATGCTTACCTAACCCCACCTGACTAGTATGTACACTGCTTCTGAGCAATCCTGGTCGGTTTTTGGAGCTCAGCAGAGCAGAAGCTCAACCTGATACCTTGTCAACCTGCTCAGGTACAATGTTTCAATGTTACTTTACTGTCACATGTACCTTGTTAAACTGGAATTCATTTTTTGCATACAGTTCAGGAAAAATTTACTATACATCAGCACAATCATGCTTAAGTACAAGTGTGTAGGAATAGTAAATTACAGTGAGACAGTACCAATACCCGATAGATATATATCAAATAATGAGTTAAGGGGAGAATTCAAAGGTTTTGGGGAAAAAAGTAGGAGAATGGGGTTGAGAGATCATGAATGAATGGATAGCCCGAATGGCCTAATTCTGCTCCTATCACATAATCTTAAGAACTTTTGGGAGGCTTTGTTAGGATAGCCAGTCAGAACTTTCTTCCCAGGGTGGAAATGTCAAAGACTAGCAGGCATTACTTTAAGATGAGAAGGGCAAAATTTAGAATTAAAATCTTTGACTTTCTCCAATCTCCTAAACTATCTCACCTCTTTTCATTTGTGAACTTCAGAACATTTAATTTAATATTTTTTCTAGGAATTTCTTCACTATGCATTATTGGTATTTGCGATTAATATCCAAATTGTCTGTTTCTAATTTAGCTATATAGGAGTGAATGGTTTTTTACGAGGAGTATTTACCTGGCCCATGAATTTTGGGTGGAAGACGATACCTGATGAAATTATTAAAAAATACAATCTAACAGAAATGGACCCAATAAAGTGAGTTGACTTACAATAAACATACCTTTGCAAGTTCTTGAAGAATTTATGGGCTGAGCTCCAAATCTGAGTTACCAGAGCTAAGAAATAGATAGAACTTTAATAATTATTGTCCATTTTACTTGTTTATGATCTGATATGAATTTATCGCCCACCTTTGTATAGCTAAACAATAGGTTGCAACTTTGTAGGACATCAGTGTGTTTCACCTTCTATTACCAGTCTAGCATTATTTTTCACTCTCTATTTCAAGGTTGTTATACCTGTTCCCTATCCCTGTGATCAGTTTCTCACCTATTTCAATGCTTTATTGCAAAAGGATTGCTTTCTTCTGATTAAATTTGAATCTTAAGTTTAGGGAAGGTCGTAGATGCCGAATAACATTGGAACTATACTTTAGAACACTGTTTTTAATGTTCTATTTACACATTTTCCAATTGATTTTTGATGCAACATTTTCTACCGTTATTTCATTTCCATATCGGTTTTTTCCCCCTAGATGTCCAATAATGGCAGGAGGATTATTTTCAATTGATAAGAAATACTTTCATGAACTGGGCACTTATGATAGAGGCTTGGAGGTCTGGGGAGGAGAAAACATGGAACTCTCATTTAAGGTATTTCCACAGATCTTTGTCTGGAATTGGACATATGCATATTCTATTTACTTAAAGAAAGTAAATGTCAACAGCTAAAAAAGAGTTAGCTAAAATCTCCAGAGAATTATACTTTTAGTATTTTGACAACAGGAACATGAGCTTGATACATAATTAATTTTCCAGTTTAAAGTATCATAGTCATACAGCATAGAAATAGGCCCTTTGGACCAACTTGCCCATGCCGAGCAACATCCCTTGTCCCATCTGCTTGCATTAGGCCCACATCCTTCTAAACCTGTCCTATCCATGTAACTGTCCAAATATTTTTTTAAAGTTGTGACAGTACCTGCTTCTACTACCTCCTCTGGCAGCTCGTACCACATACTACCACCCTGTGTGTAAAGAAAAAATTGCTCCTCAGGTTGCCCTGCCCACCGCCCTCCCCCTCAGGTTGCCCCCTCTTACCTTAAACATGTCCTCTGGTTCTTGATTCCCTTCATAACCTGTTCAACATCTCCTAATAGCTCAGGGTTTCAAGTCCTGGCAACATCCTCGTAAATCTTCCCTGCACCCTTTCCAGCTTAACAACATCGTTTCCATAACAGGGTGACCAAAACTGAATACAATACTCCAAATGTGGCCTAACCAATGGCCTGTACAACTGTAACGTAAACTCCCAACTTCTATATTTGATACTTTGACTAGTGAAGGCCAATATCTACCTGTGATACCATTTTCAAGGAGCTCTGTACCCACACTCCTAGATAAAAAAATCCATAAATTAATAACCCCAATGCTAGTGCAAAAAAACCCTGAGGTCCTCAGTGCAACCAAAGATAGTCCATTGTAGTTAAGGTTAGTGTTGTGTATGTTCACGGGCCTGATTATTGTTGGGAAGTAGCTATTCTTGAACCTGGTTGCACTCTGTAATTTGGCTTGTACTTTCATGGTCTGACATGCCTACATACATGATCATTAATTGTACATTTATTTGTTCTGTTGTTGCATTTAATGTGTCTTTAAAGCTGCAGCAAGTAAGAATTGCATTGTTTCGGCTCTTGTTCGTATGACAATTAAATACTCTTGGACTTGTCAGACTTTTTTTTTCATTGTGTTTATGGCACAGGTTTGGATGTGTGGAGGAGAAATTGAGATTATCCCTTGTTCAAGAGTGGGCCATATCTTTCGAGATGGCAATCCATATACATTCCCCAAGGATAGAATTAAGACAGTGGAGCGGAATCTGGCCCGTGTGGCAGAGGTTTGGCTGGATGAATATGTCGATGTTTTCTATGGTCATGGTTACCACCATCTTCTTAACACAAATAACGTTGAATTTAACATTGGAGACCTAAGTGAGCAAAAAGAACTCCGGAAAAAGCTTCAATGTAAGAGCTTCAAATGGTACTTAGAAAACATTTATCCTGATCTACAAACATCTTTAGTGAAATCTGATGGCTTGGTAAGTTCTTATGATAAAGCAATATTTCTTACAAATTTCTGGAAGGTATTCTGGGAAAACATGAAAGCTAATATTATTTGTAGCCTTCAAATTCATGCACACCTTTCTTGGAGTTCCACGTTTGAATCCCATCAATTGGATTTTTGTGCTAGCCACATAACTGAAATAGTACTCATCGTGATCTTAAATGAAAGTTATGTGACTGTAACAAAGATAATGATCCTCCAATGGTAACAATATTAAACTGGAGGATGAGGGAGTGACATGGTTAAGAGTTCATGTGTAGGAAGGAACTGCAGATGCTGGTTTACACTGAAGATAGACACAAAATGCTGGAGTAACTCAGCAGGACAGGCAGAATCGCTGGATAGAAGGAATGGGTGACGTTCCGGGGCAAGTCTGAAGAAGAGTCTCGACCCGAAACGTCACCCATTCCTTCTATCCAGAGATGCTGCCTGTCCCGCTGAGTATTTCCAGCAGATTGTATCTATCTCTGGTTAAGGGTTCAACTGTCTCAAAAGGACCCCATCCTCATCAATCTCCAATCCCCTACGACGAAGGCACAGCGGCACCATGGTAGAGTTGCTGCCTTGTAGCACCAGAGACCCGGGTTCGATCTTGATGAAGGGTGCTGTCTGCACGGATATTGTACTTTCTCCCTGAGCTCTAATTTCCTCCCACATTCCAGAGATGAGTAGGTTTGTAGGTTAATTGTCCTCTGTAAATTGTCCCTAGTGTGTAGCATAGAAATAATGTTCAGGTGCCCGTTGGTCAGCACGGACTCGGTGGGTTGAAGGGCCTGTTTCCACGCTGTATGTCTAAACTACATATCTTTGTGAGATGAATGAAATTGTACCTACCTAGTTTAATTGTTCATCAAAAACTTTGATGCAAATTGCATCGAGTTCCATACTTTCATCACACTTGTATCTCCTTGCCCACATTGATTCTTCGTTCAGAAATATCTCAACTTTAAAAATTTGTCTGTGATGTTGTTCCTCTCTGTAACCCTTCAATATTTAGCTATTCTAATTCTTGTCTCTTAAACAACCTGAAACTTGTGAAAAGAGATGGGTAACGTTTCAGGTCCAGGACCTTTTATCAGAACTCGGAAAGAGAGAAAATAAGTTTGCTTGCAGTAGCAAAGAAGGTGGGGGAGGGATGGATAGAACACAAAGAATATCTGTGATAGAGAGACCAAATGACTTATTGTGACAATTAAGTAGTTGATTGTGACTGTAATGTTTTGCTAATAGTAAGGCTGTGAGATATGTTCAACCGGCCAGACGATAAGAAAATGGAAAAGTGAACCAAAATAATGAGGTGTAGAAGTGTCCAGCTCTTTTAGACGGAAAGGAAGAAAGAGCAAGTTGGGAAACTCAGTATTGAGTCCTGAATGCTACTGTGCCCAGGCCGAAGCTAGTGTTGTTCCTTATGCTTTTATTGGGCCTGGTTTGCAATAATGCAGCAGACAGTAGTTGAAGCAAAATTATGAATTCAAGTACTAGGCTACTAGAAGATAGACACAATGTTGGAGTAACTCAGCGGGACAGGCAGCATCTCTGGAGAGAAGGAATGGGTGACATTTCGGGTCGAGACCCTTCTTCAGACTAGTAGGCTACCAGAACTCCAGGGTAACTCCTATGGTCTGAGCGCAATTTCTCTACAAAAGTAATTCATTAACATCCACAATGGACCTATATTTTTCAATGCTGCAAACAAAACATGTAACAAATTGGTTGTAAATGTCTTCAGAGGTATTCAATTGTTCCACAATTAATTTATAGCTCAATATAAAATCTACTTTAGTTTAGTACAACATATATTTATCATGAATATCTGCTCAAGAAGTACAACATCTGTCTTTTCCGACTGACACCTTGTTTCTATGTTTCCTATTCTACTTTACATATTCAAAATAATTGAAAGAATTTTTATGAAATTCCATGTGACGTTGACATAAACACACTACAATCTTTGGACAGTATTTCACGGGATGTGGTTTTACAAAAGTTTTTACACTTTTTTCATTTTACAGCTAAATTTCATCAAACAGTTTAATTTAAAAACAACTAACTTGCCTTTGATAATGAGCGGAACCAATAATTCCCGGATTACGTACTGTCCTAAAATGTGCAAAAATGTCTCGGTTTCCACTTTCCATCAATAAAACATTCTGACGATCACTCCTGCAGTCTTGGGCTGATATTTAGTCAGTGAATTTCAACTCTGCAGTCAAAATTGTTATAGATAGGTGAAAATTAATAATTAAGTGTTTACCATCTGTTAATGGTATTTTAACAATATGCTGTATTTTCTGTGTCTGATTAACACTTCTTGTTAATTTTTAGCTATTTAATGTTGGAACAAGGAAATGTCTTGCTGTTGAAAATGGCATGTTTTCAATTGAAATATGTGACATTAATAAAAAGGTAAGACATTCCCAAAATTATATAGGACTGATTTTGTTCCTTTATACCATCCTGTTTTTATATTACCACTTCCTTTGTACCTGCATCAATTTTGGTCCAAGCCTTGAAGTAATCAGGTAAGGACTTCATTAATATTGTCCATGAACTTCTGTAATATAGAATCCCAATATAATTTTGGATAAACAAACAGTGCCCAAACTGTGCGAACTATAATCCCAAAAATACAGCGGAATATTGTCAAAGCAGTATTTGGAAACTCTTGAAAATGTGGATTCTGCACACTGTTTAGAGTAATTTTTGGAAAGTGTACAGTAAATGCAGAATCGTTGGGTGCTTGATGGGGTATGTCCATAACTCCCTAAGAGTGGCAACTCACGTCGATGGTAAAGAAGACAGCCTTCATCGGTCCGGGCATTGAGTATAAAAGTAGAGAGATCATGTACATTTTTGAGTGGGGCATTTTTGGAATATTGTATGTAATTCTGATTGCTGCATTACTGGAAAGATGTGGAGGCTTTTGGAGAGGATGCAGAAGAGGTTTACCAGAATGCTGCCTGGATTAGGGGTTAATGCTATAATGCCTGATACTTTGCAAAAGGCTTGAAGCACCAGTTGTCAGAAACATTTACAATATTTATTTTCTTGACAGAGTCAACATTTTAGCCATTCATGGTTACGGCTAATTCAACACATGGACTTGTGCGTAGCTTTTTTGGACATGAAACGGGAAATTGGGATGAAGCCTTGTGATAAAAAAAACACTAACTTAAGGTGGCTCCATGAGTCATTTACAGCTGAATCAACATTAGTAAGTAATTAAAATATTTTGAAGTTTATTTTTCAAACAATAAATTTAAATCTGAATCTCTTCCCTTCATCCCTGATGAAAGTAAATTAGTTTATCATAAGTAATTATAATGTAAGCAACGCCTTCCTTCAATGTGGAGAGTGCACACAGCAAGTAGATGGACTCTTAACAAAGCACCAAAGCTCCAAGCTCATCATTAATTCATTCCAACTTGGCCACATCCCACCAGCAGAGGGTCAAAGGATCCCGATCTTTCAAATGAATGCCATTTTTTCACAGTGTTTTGGGATTTCTTCAAAGTAGGAATTAAAATGCTCAAAATGTAGAGTATGGGTGAAATTTAAAATGTAGTTTTTCATTATTGCATGGACTGTTATCTGTATTAAATAACGTTACTCGGATATAAATCTTTGCCCAGCTGTATCGGCAGCTGTTGATTACTTTTTTAACTATGTATGAATGGAGTAACCACTCCACAGAAGTTAAATTCAGATGTACAATGGGCCACCAATTTAATTTGGCCTTCTTTCAATGGTTGAAGACTTCCGATAAGTACATTTTTGACACTTTTGCTCTTTAATTTTAATCCATATAGCACCTATACTGTAGGTTAAAACCATTAAGAAAGGTAAGAGCAGATTGGAAAAAATGTTTAAAAAATCACAAAAAGTACAAAGCCAACATTTTTTTTCACTGCAGAAATGGCAGACGAGTTAAACCGTTACTTTGGATCTGTCTTCACTGAGGAAGATACACACAATCTCCCAAATGTTCTAGGGGCCGGAGAACCTATGGTGATGGAGGAACTGAAGGAAATCCACATTAGGCAGGAAATGGTTTTGGGTAGACTGATGGGACTGAAGGCTGATAAATCCCCAGGGCCTGATGGTCTGCATCCCAGGGTACTTAAGGAGGTGGCTCTAGAAATAGTGGAAGCATTGGAGATCATTTTTCAATGTTCTATAGATTCAGGATCAGTTCCTGTGGATTGGAGGATAGCAAATGTTATCCCACTTTTTAAGAAAGGAGGGAGAGAGAAAACGGGTAATTATAGACCAGTTAGTCTGACATCAGTGGTGGGGAAGATGCTGGAGTCAATTATAAAAGACGAAATTGCTGAGCATTTGGATAGCAGTAACGGGATCATTCCGAGTCAGCATGGATTTACGAAGGGGAAATCATGTTTGACAAATCTACTGGAATTTTTTGAGGATGTAACTAGGAAAATTGACAGGGGAGAGTCAGTGGATGTGGTGTACCTCGACTTTCAGAAAGCTTTCGACAAGGTCCCACATAGGAGATTAGTGGGCAAAATTAGGGCACATGGTATTGGGGGTAGGGTACTGACATGGATAGAAAATTGGTTGACAGACAGAAAGCAAAGAGTGGGGATAAATGGGTCCCTTTCGGAATGGGAGGCAGTGACCAGTGGGGTGCCGCAAGGTTCGGTGCTGGGACCCCAGCTATTTACGATATACATTAATGACTTAGACGAAGGGATTAAAAGTACCATTAGCAAATTTGCAGATGATACTAAGCTGGGGGGTAGTGTGAATTGTGAGGAAGATGCAATAAGGCTGCAGGGTGACTTGGACAGGTTGTGTGAGTGGGCGGATACATGGCAGATGCAGTTTAATGTAGATAAGTGTGAGGTTATTCACTTTGGAAGTAAGAATAGAAAGGCAGATTATTATCTGAATGGTGTCAAGTTAGGAGGAGGGGGAGTTCAACGAGATCTGGGTGTCCTAGTGCATCAGTCAATGAAAGGAAGCATGCAGGTACAGCAGGCAGTGAAGAAAGCCAATGGAATGTTGGCCTTCGTAACAAGAGGAGTTGAGTATAGGAGCAAAGAGGTCCTTCTACAGTTGTACCGGGCCCTGGTGAGACCGCACCTGGAGTACTGTGTGCAGTTTTGGTCTCCGAATTTGAGGAAGGATATTCTTGCTATGGAGGGCGTGCAGCGTAGGTTCACTAGGTTAATTCCCGCAATGGCGGGACTGTCGTATGTTGAAAGGCTGGAGCGATTGGGCTTGTATACACTGGAATTTAGAAGGATGAGGGGGGGATCTTATTGAAACATATAAGATAATTAGGGGATTGGACACATTAGAGGCAGGAAACATGTTCCCAATGTTGGGGGAGTCCAGAACAAGGGGCCACAGTTTAAGAATAAGGGGTAGGCCATTTAGAACGGAGATGAGGAAGAACTTTTTCAGTCAGAGAGTGGTGAAGGTGTGGAATTCTCTGCCTCAGAAGGCAGTGGAGGCCAGTTCGTTGGATGCTTTCAAGAGAGAGCTGGATAGAGCTCTTAAGGATAGCGGAGTGAGGGGGTATGGGGAGAAGGCAGGAACGGGGTACTGATTGAGAGTGATCAGCCATGATCGCATTGAATGGCGGTGCTGGCTCGAAGGGCTGAATGGCCTACTCCTGCACCTATTGTCTATTGCCTATTGTCTATTGCAGCATCGATTTGATTATAATATGGCACGGATAAAGTTTTGCATTATTATTGCATAACTATTTGTATGTTCTCCCTGTGACCGCGTGGGTTTCCTCCTGCACTCCAAAGATGTACAGGTTTGGAGGTTAATTGCCTTTGTTAAAAATTGTAAATTGTCTCTAATGTGTAGAATAGTGCTAGTGTACGGGGTGATCGCTGGTTGGCACGGACACGGTGTGCCGAAGGGCCTGTTTCTGTGCTGTATCTGGTCCAAAAGCCTACATGCTAAATAATACATTTTTTTATTTTGTAGACGGATCATATCGTTTGGGAGATTTCTCAATTTCCTTTGTGTTTAGAAGGCAATCCAATCGGAAAAGTCTTAACGATGAACTCTTGTGATCCTTCTAATCCACACCAGAAATGGAAATTCACCAACTATTACAAGGATTGAGGGAGGCAATGATGGAACGTCAGCTTGTGGTGATGCAAGCATTATAAGGGGTTGACTGAAATATTATTTGTTTGGAATGGTGCCAAAACCAATGACATTGACCAAAAAACATGCAAACCCACACTCCATAGCCTGAAAACAAGTTTTCAAGATAAATGTTTCCATGTGGGCGCCAAAAGGAAGTGGAATGCAGGGCATTAAGCAATGCTTGGCTGTAAGCATGAACAATGATATTTTTCTGCTCTGACAGAAAAATTAAACATTACTTTGGTTCAGCTAATGTGATGTAATTCTTTATTTGTAGAAAACTGGAAATTAATTTATTATAACATAAGTAAACACAAATCGATTGTGAAATAATGTAATTTTGACATGATTCATTTGATAGGTAGTTTTAAAATCATATTTTAATATCTATTAAAAGGAAAGCTTTTAAGTGACAAGATGAGGTGAGGTGAGAAAATAATGAAAACTAATTCTACTTTTAGATTTTCAAGATTTTTTTTGGTTCAGCTGACAATGAAAAGAGCATTCAGTTTGTAATTTTCTGTGTTGGAATAGTTTCTCTACCTGCAAAATGCTTTCTTTTGACATAGCGGCCAAGTATTTTTTCATCAGAAAGGATTGGAAATCAGCAGCAGTTCTATATGCACTGCACTATTTGTAACTCAAATTTATAATCCAGTAAATAACTATCAGGAAAATACAAAGTGCTGGATTAACTCTGCGAGTCAGACAGCCTCTGTGGAGAAAATGGATAGGCGACATTTCAGGACCTGAAGAGGAATCCTGACTCAAAACGTCATCAATCCATCCCCTTCACAGATGCTGTCTGACCCGCTGAGTTAGACCATTACTTTGTGTTTCACTCAAGATTCTAGCATCTGCAGTTCCTTGTGTTCCAAGAAACTACCAGAAAAAGTTTGTACTGGCAAAAGAACAGATAATAATGATGGAAAATGAAAAATGAATATTGTAGGTTTTCAGCTTGATTCCCATGATGGTGTATTTGTTTTCGGAGGAGATGTTGAGCAGACGATGCCTGTACCTTAGAAGAATGAGATGTGATCTCACTGAATCGTACAAAATATTCCTACGTGTGACAGGAAAGATACAGAGGCGATGTTTCTCTTGGCTGGAGTGTCTGGAACCAGGCATCACGTCTCAAAATAATAGGTGGACTGTTCAGAACTGAGATGAGTAAAAATGTCTTCAACTAAAGTGATGAACCTTTAGCATTCATCATATAAGGGTGCTGTGTGTGGTCAGTTGCTGAGTATATTGAAAAGAGGGAGAAACTGATAGAAGTCTAGATATTGAGATATATGGGGTTAATATCGTAAGGTGACACTGCAGTAAGTCATCGACCATGATTTTATTGAATACCAGGATATGCGTGAGGGTGCCAAATGGCCTATTCCTGTTGCACCTTTGTAGGACGTTGAGCACAAACATGCCTAAATAAAGATCAGAAGACCAGTTGACAAAAGAATAGGCTGAATTTTGTTTGTGATGGAATTCGAATAGTAATCAGCAATATAGGCATGGGAATCAAGATGTTTTCTTTGCAACCTTTCAGGAACATTTTGCAATAATAAAAATATTTTCAATTGTTAATCACAGTTGACTTTGATGGTTTGGAAGTGGATTTAAAAAACAGCAAAGGAATATGCCTGCTTTTAACATGGCATTTGTGGTTGTACTGTTGGATGCCAGAAGAGGTCAGTCTTTAATTACAAATACAGTTACCCAGTCACACATTACATAAACAGTGCAATGTCTAATGTTTTAGCCGTACTGTGAAATAAAAGACTTTTGTTTAATTTGGCTTTTTTAAATTGTGAACAACTGCTTGGCTGATACACTGATGAGCCAAAACATTATGACCACCTGCCTAATATGCTGTTGGTCCTCCGTTTGCCACCAAAACAATACCGACCCACCAAGTCATGGACCCCTGAAGGTATCCTGTGGTACTGGCACCATAACATTAGCAGCAGATCTTTCAAGTCCTGCAAGTTGCGAGATGGAGCCACCGTGGATCAGACTTGTCGATCCAACACATCCCACAGATGCCCAATCGGATTGAGATCTGGCGAATTTGGAGGCCAGGGCAACACCTTGAACACTTCATCATGTTCCTCAAACCATTCCCAAACAATATGTGCAGTATGGCAGGGTGCATTATCCTGCTGAAAGAGGCCACTGCCATCAGGGAATACCATTGCCATGAAGGGGTGTACCTGGTCTGCAACAATGTTTAGGTAGGTGACACGTGTCAAATTGACGTCCACATGAATGGCCGGACCCAGGGTTTCCCAGCAGAACATTGCCCAGAGCATCACACTCCACACTCCCTCCACCGGCTTGTCGTCTTCCCACAGTGCATCCTGGTGCCATCACTTCCCCAGGTAAACAGCGCACACGTACTCAGCCATCCACGTGATCTGAAAGAAAACGGGACTCATCGGACCAGGCGACCTTCTTCCACTGTTCCAAGATCCAGTTCTGACGCTCGCGTGCCCAATGTAAGCACTTTCGACGGTGGACAAGGGTCATCATGGGCACTCTGACCGGTCTGCGGCCACGCAGCCCCATACGTAGCAGGGTGTGATGAATTGTGTATTGCGACACATTCCTCCCATGACCACCATCAAAATTTTCTGTGACGTGCCACAGTAGACCTGTCAGTTCGGACCAGACGGGATAGCCTTCGTTGCCTTCGCACATCGAAGAGGGTTGGGCGCCCAACACCCTGTCACCAGTTTGTGGTTTGTCCCTCCTCGGACCACTGTCGGTAGGTACTCACTACTGCTGACCAGGAGCACCCCACAAGCCTTGCGATTTCAGAGATGCTCTGACCCAGTCGTCTGGCCATAACAATTAGGCCCCTGTCAAAGTTGTTCAGGTCTTTACTCCAGCCCATTTCTCCTGCATCCAACACAGGATGCTCACTTGCCGCCTAATATATTCCACCCTTTGACAGGTGCCATTGTAACAAGATAATCAATGTTATTCACTTCACCTGTCAGTGGTCATAATGTTTTGGCTCATTGGTATTTAATGATTTGCATGTACATTTCTCAAGAAAGAAAGGGCATCGCAATGGTAGGGTTGCTGCCTTTCAGCGCCAGAGACCTGTGTTTGATCCTGACTCTGGGTGCTGTCTGTACAGAGTTTGTAAGTTCCCCTGTGACCACGTGGGTTTTCTCCGGGTGCTCCAGTTTCCTCTAAAGACATGCAGGTTTGTAGGTTAATTGGCTTTGCTAAAATTGTAAATTGTTCTTATTGTGTAAGATAATGCCAGTGTACGGTGATCGCTGGTCGACGCAGACTCGGTGGGCTAAAGGTCCTGCTTCCACACTGTATCCCTAAAGTCTAAAGAACTGTTTCACTCAGTTAGGCAACGGAAACGGGCCAAAATGAAATGGGAGCCATTTCTTCAGCTTCAATAATAAACAATCTTCTTTCTGGAGGATGTAGGGGTTTTCTGTGTGGGCGTCATAGATGTAAAACTCTACTTAATGTCCTATAATCTGTTCAATCATTTTGTGACATTACTGTAATTGTCTGTTATTGTGATTTCCTACTTAATATTTAAGTCAGGAAGTGCTCTTTTTATTACTAATAAATATTTAAATGTCCCACTTGGTTGGCACTGCTGTTTAGTGTTTCATGTTTTTTGTTATTTGATCTTTAAAGCTAAATCAAATTATCAAAGTATTTGTTGGTCATTTTCTAAACCCCTACTGATTTTACAAAGTTACTCACTTTTGTCTTTTTAAATTCTGGAAATTTTTTTTAGATATCATGTTTTCTGTCAAGTGTTGAGCAGGGAAATAGTTTCAGGCCTTTGCCATTTTTTGTCTTGAGACAGCATCACAAGTCATTGTGTTACTTCAAATGGTTGAGACTTGCCACCAAGGAAGATTCTGGCAGTGGAGAATATACCTTCAATGAGAGCAAGATTGGGAATTCAGTATGAAGAAGGGTCCCGACCTAGAACGTCACCTATTCATGTTCTCCAGAGATGCTGCTTGACCTGCTGCGTTACTCCAGAACTTTGAGTCTTTTGTTTTGCTGACTAAAGAGTTTTATTTTAATATACATTTACTTTTGTATTATTGAAATGAATGGATTTAGGAAATGTCCAGTCCTTGTTCTGGTCTGAAATAAAATTAAGCTGTCAATTAATAAGCATAGCATCGTATGGATGCGTATAGAATGATCTGGTGGGAACACGCTTTGGTTGAAGTTGGGTATTCCAAAATAAGGAACAGGTTATATGGCTCACAACTGCGAAGAAGGACCCGGTGGGCCACTGCCTGCAGGGGGGAAACTCTGAAGCCGCTGAACTCAGCCCTGAAGACCGGAGTGGGCCGGTAGGAGAGGGACCAGAGCGTAGCCTCCAGTGCCTTCAAGGTCGGCTACAGGAGGCGTCCCTGGGACACAGACAATCTGGCGAGGAGAGGGATGTCGGTTGGCGGACCGAGTATGTCAAGGGTGATGGAGGAGGCCCTGTAGCTGCCTGGGGCTTACCTGGATCGGGAGCCACTCCTGTACATGTGAAATGGACATGGGCTTTTGTAAATGGCGACAAAATATGGTGACTCGTGCATGTGTAAGTTGTGCAAAAATAATTTCACTGTGCAGTGCATACGTGACAATGAAGAACCATTGAAATGGTTTCCAAAATTTATTTTAAAAATATCAACAATAAATAATTAGCAATATATGACAAAGTCAGAAATTTGTAGATCTTTCATCTTCATACCTCTTTCTGCTTAGATGTCTACTTACTATACACTGCAGTTTGATGTACGAAGTGGACGTGCACATTTTTACATGAAAGATTATTATGGAATATTTCCACTATCCAGAGAGCTTTCCTGTTGTGGTAATCAGTATTTTCTCCATCAACCATAAATAGTAATGAGGAATGGTGGAACTGGTTAACAATCTTGGTGTTCATGGTAACTTTCTTATTGCAAAACAGTGGCAATCATATAGGTCAATAACAATAGTAACTGTGCAATATACTTTGGTTAACTTTAGAAATACATTGTGGAAACAGACCCTATGGCCCACCGAGTCCACGGCGACCAGTGATCACCCCGTACGCTAGCACTGCCCTACACACTAGAGACCAATTTTTACAATTTACAGAAGCCAATTAACCTACAAACCTGCACGTCTTTGGAGTGTGGGAGGAAACCGGACAAAACCAACGCGGTCACAGGGAGAACGTACAAACTCTGTAGGGGCAGCATTCGTAGTTAGGATCGAACCCGTGTCTCTGGGCTGTAAGGCAACAACTCTACCACTGTGCCACCCTAATATAATTATAAACATTCTGCGATACTCTTGAACTGTGATAAAAAAATATTGACGCAAAAATTTATGCAGCGATAGCCGACAGAGCATGTCTACACTTGCTTAGTACTGACCACACGGGTTAACCCTACTGAACGGAAATGCCACCATTCTTCCCACCACTGACCAATGCACCAACAAAGCCTTCCTTAGTGTAACATTGTAACAAGCACTACCTGCCAAAATGCTGAAAAATACTTTGGCATTCAGTTAAGACAAGCCCCTGATTTAGCCCTGTGACAAAGGTATCAATTACACCTTCAGAAACATTCAAAAGCATCAGGAAACCATCCAAACATTCAATCTATTAAACTCGTGTAAAATTAAGAAACAAAATGCATACACTTACAAACAAATCATCTAAGAATTTGGAAATTTAAAAAGTGCCCCCCCAAAATTATAAATTATCTGATCTTTTCATTAGTGCTGTGCAGAATAGAGGCAGTGTTCCTGTGAAAGATCTAATCTGGCATAAATTGCTCAAAGCAAATATGGTGAAAAATTAGCACAACTTTGTATCCCATAGATCAGAGTCAAGTATTTATGAAGTACTGTAAGGAAATACATGCATATGCAGAGGAATCCCAAACATGCAGACAACTAGCAGGGAAATCCTGGCAATTAAATGTGGATTTCTCTACAAAATACAGGCAATAACCTTTTTTGTTTTCATCATATAAAGTCAGAATCCCAATAACTATCACCTACAGAATTCTCACAGAGTCATACAGCGTGGAAACGGGGCCTTCTTGCCCAACTTACCCATGCCCACCAACATGCCCCGTCTACACTAGAGGGAACCCACGCAGTCACAAGGAGAGCCTACAAACTCCCAACACCCAAGGTTTGGATCGAACCTGGGTCTCAGGCGCTGTGAGGCAGCAGCTCTCCAGTTGCGTCACTGAGGCCATTTACTTTATTATACTAGGATAAGGAGTTTATTTACAGTGCATTCAGAAAGTATTCAGACCCCTTCACTTTTTCCACATTTTGCTACGTTACAGCCGTATTTTTAAATGGATTAAATTCATTTTTTTATCATCAATCTACACACAATACACCATAATAAAAAAGTGAAAACAGGTGTTTAGAAATGTTTGCAAGGTAATTAAAAATAAATAACTGAAATATTACATTTACATAAGTATTCAGACCCTTTGCGATGACACTCAAAATTGAGCTTAGGTTCATCCTGGTTCCATTGATTATCCATGAGATGTTTCTACAACTTGATTGGAGTCCACCAGTGGTAAATTAAATTGATTGGACATGATTTGGAAAGGCACACACCTGTCTATATAAGGTCCCACAGTTGACAGTGCATGTCAGAGCAAAAACAGAGCCATGAAGACAAAGGAATTGTCCATAGACCTCTGAGACAGGATTGTGTCGGGACACAGATCTGGGGAAGGGTATAAAACAATTTCTGCAGCATTGCAGGTTCCGAAGAGCACAGTGGCCTCCATCATTCCTAAATGGAAGAACTTTGGAACCACCAGGACTCTTCATAGAGCTGGCTGCCTGGCCAAACTGAGCAATCGGGGGAGTCAGGGAGGTGACCAAGAACCCGATGGTCACTCTGACAGAGCTCCAGAGTTTCCTCTGTGTAGATGGGATAACCTTCCAGAAGAGCAACTATATCTGCAGCACTCCACCAATCAGGCATTTATGGCAGAGTGGCCAGATGGAAGCCACTCCTGACAGCCCGCTTGGAGTTTGCCAAAAGGTACCTAAATTACTCTCAGACCATGAGAAACAAGATTCCCTGGTTTGATGAAACCAAGATTGAACTCTTTGGCCTGAATGCCAAGCGTCACATCTGGAGGAAACCAGGCACCGCTCATCACCTGGCGAATACCATAACTACGGATTGGCAGCATTTTGCTGTGGGGACGCTTTTCAGTGGCAGGAACTGGGAGACTAGTCAGGATAGAGGGAAAGATGAACGGAGCAAAGTACAGAGAGATCCTTGATGAAAACCTGCTCCAGAGTGTTCTGGACCTCAGACTGGGGCAGAGGTTCACCTTCCAACAGGACAACGACCCTAAGCACACAGCCAAGACAATGCAGGAGAGGCTTCGTGACAAGTCTGTGAATGTTCTTGAGTGGCCCAGCCAGAGCCCGGACTTGAACCCGAGCGAACATCACTGGAGGGACCTGAAAATAGCTGTGCATCGACGCTCCCCATCCAACCTGACAGAACTTGAGAGGATCTGCAAAGAAGAATGGGAGAAATTACCCAAATACAGGTGTGCCAAGCTTGTAGCGTAATACCCAAGAAGACTTGAGGCTGTAATCGCTGCCAAAGGTGCCTCAACAAAGTGCTGAGTAAAGGGTCTGAATACTTATGTAAATGTGATATTTCAGTTATTTATTTTTAATTACTTTGCAAAAATTTCTAAACACCTGTTTTTGCTTTTTTTATTATGGGGTATTGTGTGTAGATTGATGATTTAAAAAAAAAGAATTTAATCCATTTTAAAATAAGGCTGTAACGTAACAAAATGTGGAAAAAGGGAATGGGTCTGAATACTTTCTGAATGCACTGTATACATTGCCTGTTGTCTATATAACTGATGTAGTGATGCAGATACTGTGGCACAGCGAAAACTTGAAGTGGTCGTTCCTAGAAGTCTAGTCAACAGTTTAAATATAATAAAATAATGCAGATC
This sequence comes from Rhinoraja longicauda, assembly GCF_053455715.1. Lineage (NCBI taxonomy): Eukaryota > Metazoa > Chordata > Chondrichthyes > Rajiformes > Arhynchobatidae > Rhinoraja > Rhinoraja longicauda. The sequence continues at coordinate 46,787,593 of NC_135960.1, read as the reverse complement.
AGTGCGGCTTGAACTTTTAAAAGAAAAAAAATCTGATTGTGTAAATCATTTTAAATGTGAATTTGTATTTCATTCTAACTGCCTGGCAGCCCATAGGCTCTTTTCTCATCACAAAACTTTAGTCTGAACTTAAATATCAGTAAACAACTTTCTGGGAGCAACAGTTACACACCTTCAGAGAACTAAAACTGCCTGACAAGAAGGTGTTATAGATTCAAGGGTAGAACTCTTTGATATAACTGAATCATTTTGCTACAATAAACTCAATGGAAAGTAAAGGAGAAAAAGACTTTCACTTGGGCAGCTTACAACTCAGCAGTATGAATATTGATTTCTCTCATTTCAAGTAACCCTAGAATTTGCTCTCCCTCCCTCCCCTTCCCTGGTCGTCTTGCTAGTTTCTCTGTTCATATCCCTTCATTATCACCTGGAGTTTATAAAAATGAGTGGGGACCTCATTGAAACATACAGAATAGTAAAAGGCTTGGATAGAATGGATGTGGAGAGGATGTTTCCACTAGTGGGTGAGTCAAGGACTTGCGATCACAGCCTCAGAATTAAAGGGCATTCTTTTAAAAAGGAGATGCGGAGACATTTCTTTAGTCAGAGGGTGATGAATCTGTGGAATTCTTTGCCACAGAAGGCTGTGGAGGCCAAGTAAGTGGATACTTTTGAGGCAGAGATAGATAGATAGATAGATAGATAGATAGATAGATAGATAGATAGATAGATAGATAGATAGAAAGATAGATAGATAGATAGATAGATAGATAGATAGATAGATAGATAGATAGATAGATAGATAGATAGATAGATAGATAGATAGATAGATAGATAGATAGATAGATAGATAGATAGATAGATAGATAGATAGATAGATAGATAGATAGATAGATAGATAGATAGATAGATAGATAGATAGATAGATAGATAGATAGATAGATTGATTCTTGATTAGTACAGGTGTCAGAGGTTATGGGGAGAAGGCAGGAGAATGGGGTTAGGAGGGAAAGATAGATCAGCCAGGATTGAAAGACAGTGGACTTGATCGGCCGAATGGCCTAATTCTACTCCTATTCCTTATGAGCTCTTCCACAGCCAACACTCAACCATTGTGGGCTCCACCTCCCCTGAGTCATCTGTGCTGGCTCTGATTTGTTCTGTATCTTTTCATACCTCTTGTTTCCCCTTCCCCGGACTCTGAAGCTGAAGAATGGTCTTGACGCGAAACATCACCTATTTCTTTTCTCCAGAGATGCTGCCTGGCCTGCTGAGTTACTCCAGCATTTTTGTGTATCACTGGAATGTAATATGGGCATTGGATAGAACAAGATTTTGAAAGAGAAGAACAACATTTTCGATACAATAACAAACAAATAACAATCAAAGTTGACTCTACTTCCCGATGAGACAGAGCATTTAACATTTCTCCAGTGACTCTTACAAACAACCACAGATGCACCATAGAAAGCACACTGTCGGGTTGCATCACAGCTTGGGTTTGGAGCAGCTCTGCCAAGACCACGAGAAATTGGAGAGTTGTAGTTGTAGCCCAGTCCATCACACAGACCAGACTTCCCATCATCAACTCCATCTACACTTCACGCTGCCTCGGAAAAGTAGCCAACATAATCAAAGATGTCCCACATCAGTCATTCCTTCCTATCCCTGCTCCTGTCTGGCAGAAGGTACAGACGTTTGAAAGCATACACCACCAGACAGGAACAGTTTCTTCCCCTCTGTTAATAGGCTTCTGAATGGTCCTTCCTTAAGCCAGGGTACAGTCCAGTTCCCCTCTACCCCATTGAGGACATAGGACTTTGTCTATGGAACTGATACAATACAATACAATACAATACAATATATCTTTATTGTCATTGTACCCAGGGGTACAACGAGATTGGGAATGCGCCTCCCATACGATGCAATAATTTAAGTAATTAACAGCAACCCAACGAAACGAAACAATTGTAACAGTTTTTAGACAGGGTAAAGTGCAAGATGCACTACAAAGCTGAGAATTATATTCTGCACTCTGAACCTTTCATCACAGATTGGTTTGAGAATAGCTCTGCCCAATACTGTGATAAATAATCCCAAAATGATAGGGGTGGGGCGGCATAGTGGCGTAGCAGTAGAGTTGCTGCCATACAGCGCCAGACATCCGGATTCGATCCTGACTATGGGTCCTGTCTGTTTGAATTTGTATGTTCTCTATGCGACCACATGGTGCTCTGATTTCGTCCCACACTTCAAAGATGTACAGATTTGTAGGTTAATTGGCTTCATTAAATTTTAAATTGTCCTTAGTGTGTAGGATAGTGCTAGTGTATGTGGTGATCGCTGGTCGGCATTGACTCATTGAGCCAAAGGGCTGTTTCCACACTGTATCTCTAAAGTCTAAAGTAAAGTTTAATCTTCCCCTTTGCTTTATCGTGCTTGAGTTTTACTTGATTGTATTTAGATACAGATTAGGTATGTATGGTATATCTGATCCGTTTGGATAGCGTGCAATACAAAGCTTTTCACCGTAAATAAACCTAAACCTACTGTGTTGTCGGTGTCAGCACAAGATTATCAATCGGTCTTCACTTTATGATGCAAATGAATGCAGAATATCGCCAAAGAAAATCACCACCAATTAAAAGACAACAATTAAAATAGTTCAAGATCTTGGGTGCACTGATTTATTATTTATGCACAGAAAGAACCAAATTAAGCAACTGGGTATAAATATAGAACGAATATATGTTTTAAGTCACACTCATAACAGTTACTGAATTTCTAATTGTAATAGCTTGTTCACAACAAAATAGTACAGGATTATAAAGACTACTCAAAATATAAAGAAAACGAACAAAAACATGAGTGATTTGCCATAATAACCATTTGACCCAATTAACAATGGTCACATGAAAAGAATAAGGTTTAATTCAGATTATCTACGTATAATGCACAGTTGTTCTACATTTCATTACAAAGTTTTTGCAGAAACATACTGATTCTTAAGGTGCCTTGTGTTAGTTAACTTTGTTCAATAAATCATTTATTTAGCCCGTAGGATGGAGTAAGCATTTTTTTGTTGTTTTTGCTTTGTTGTTTGTGAGCTGCCTGATAGAAAGAGTTGTGGTGCATATTAACAAAGTAATAATAATCTACAAAGTTAAAAGGTAGACCAAGCAATTCTTGATGGAGACTGTTGTTATGTACATTAACAAGGTAATAATAATCTACAAAGTTAAAATGTAGACCAAGCAAGTTACCATTCTCATTAGATTACTGTTAAAATAAATGTATCTCATGTACTTTGCTGGTTTGAGGTTCAATAAGCTATATATATATTTGCATTAAATTATTGCAAGTTAGGATATATAGAATCAAAAGTGAAAGCAACGACCTAGAAATTTAATTGGACATTGCCTGTTTCTTTCAGCTTTACATTATCGAATTTATTTTTAAAATTCAAGAAGGATTTGCTATAATTTCTAATTTTCCTTCCAGATCTTTTAGGCATCTGTAACACTGCACTCCAGATGCTGCTTCACTGATTCTAATTCACACATAAAAGACCTGTAGATAGTGACGTCCACTTATGCAGAAGCAGAAGTTCACAATACTGGAAAGGGTGCAGAGAAGATTTACGAGGAAGTTGCCATGACTCGAGGGCTTGAGCGAGAGGGAGAAGTTGGACAGGCTAGGACTCTATTCCTTGAAGCGCAGGAAGATGAGGGGTGATCTTATAAAGATGTACAAATTCATGAGAGGAATAGATTGGTTAGATGCGCATAGTCTTGCTCAGAGTAGGAATCAGGAACCAGAGGCATAGGTTTATGGTTTCCACGCTGTAAGACTCTATTACTTGCAAGGCCTGTGTTTTGTTTTAGCCGGTCCCAAACCATGATGTTCACTGCCTAGGACATACCTCATCTCCCATCAAACTTTTGTGTCTTTCCTCATCCTGCTGCCTGGCCCCACCTGCACTGGGGCTCAACTCTCCAGTGGCCCCGTGCAATGTTGTACTCTTGATGTTTCGGCTGTGCAGTTTTGGTCTCCAAATTTGAGGAAGGATATTCTTGCTATTGAGGGCGTGCAGCGTAGGTTCACTAGGTTAATTCCCGGAATGGCAGGACTGTCGTATGTTGAAAGGCTGGAGCAATTAGGCTTGTATACACTGGAATTTAGAAGGATGAGGGGGGATCTTATTGAAACATATAAGATAATTAGGGGATTGGACACATTAGAGGCAGGAAACATGTTCCCAATGTTGGGGGAGTCCAGAACAAGGGGCCACAGTTTAAGAATAAGGGGTAGGCCATTTAGAACGGAGATGAGGAAGAACTTTTTCAGTCAGAGGGTGGTGAAGTTGTGGAATTCTCTGCCTCAGAAGGCAGTGGAGGCCAGTTCGTTGGATGCTTTCAAGAGAGAGCTGGATAGAGCTCTTAAGGATAGCGGAGTGAGGGGGTATGGGGAGAAGGCAGGAACGGGGTACTGATTGAGAGTGATCAGCATGATCGCATTGAATGGCGGTGCTGGCTCAAAGGGCTGAATGGCCTACTCCTGCACCTATTGTCTATTGTCTATTGTCTATAAGACTTCCAACGCTCTACGGCTGTGTCCTTAAAAACTTTACTTTAGTTTACTTTAGAGATACAGTGTGGAACAGGCCCTTTGGCCCACCTAGTCCGTGCTGATCATCGATCACCCCTTACACTAGCACTATCCTACACACCAGGAACAATTTATAATTTTACCAAAGCCAGTTAATCTACAAACTTGTTTGTCTTTGGAGTGGGGGAGGAAACCAGAGTAATTCTTCGCTTTCCTCCCACACTCCAAGACGTACCGGTTTGTAGGTTGTGTAGGAAAATAAAAACTGCAGATGCTGGTTTAAATCAAAGGTAGACACAGAATGCAGGAGTAACTCAGCGGATCAGGCGGCATCTCGGGAGAGAAGGAATGGGTGACGTCTCATGTCGAGAAGAAGGGTCTCGACCCGAAACAAAATCTGAAGAAGGGCCTCGACCAAAAACATCACCCATTCCTTCTATCCCAAGATGCTGCCTGACCCACTGAGTTACTCCAGCATTTTGTCTACCTCAGGTTTGTAAGTTAATTGGCTTGGTATAAATTGTCCCTAGTGCGTGTAGGATAGTTAATGTGTGGGGATCACTGGTTGGCGCGGACTCAGTGAGCCGAAGGGCCTGTTTCCGCACTGTATCTCTAAACTAAACTAAACCAGGAGAAAACCCATGCGGTCACAGGGAGAACATACAAACTCCATACAGACAGCACCGGATCAAACCCGCGTCTCTGGCACTGTAAAGCAGTAACTACCACTGCGCCACTGTCTGGCCCCATCCATTCCCTATAGAGGATGCAAAAGAGGTTTACCAGAATGCTGCCTGGATTAGAGTGTATTAGCTGCAAGAGGAGTTTGGACAAACTTTCATTGTTTTGTTTGGAACACCGGAGGCTGAGGGGAAACCTGAGAGTAATATATAAAATTGTGAGAGGCAGATGCAGGGTAGACAGTCAGAAGCATTTTCCTAGGATGGAACGTTTAAAGGAGATGTGTGGGGAAAGTTATGTTTTTACAGAGGGTGGTGAGTGTCTGGAACACACTGCCGTGGGGTGGTGGTGGAGGCAGATATTGGCAATTAAGAGACTTTTGGATAGGCACATGGATATGCCGGGGATGGAGGGATGTGGATTATGTGCAGGTAGTTGGTGTTGGCAACATGTTTGGCACGGACATTGTGGGATGGAGGGACTGTACCTGTGCTGTGCAGATGAATCCTTACACTTGCAGAGAACAGTACAGCAGAGGAGCCGGATTCACTCCCCACAATGTCGGGATTCACTCTCCACAATGTTGCAACATTGTTCCCTCAAACAAAGGTTTGTTGTCCTACTGCACATCAGCCCATTACTGAGTTTTTACAGGCACTGTTCAATTTCTAGGTCAATGAATTCAGTTCAATTTAATAACAAGAGGCAGTGGTTATCTTTGTTGCCACGCTTAAGTTATTTGTAACATCGACTCAAATTCATCAATACGCTGCTTGGTGTTTCCTTTTTTGATCTTGCGATAAGAGACAGTATTGTACCTGGAGTAGCTATGCTTGGCAATGTCAGGTCTTCTTGAAGGTCCTGATTGCTCTTCAGCACAATCAGTATTAGTTGGTGACTCTGGTTGGATGGGACTAGATGAAGGCGACTCCAAGTCATTTCCTTGCTGGAATTCTTCTGAGTAAATTTCTTCTTCGTCAGACTCCATATCATCACCAATCTCACCGGCATTGTGATTCCCTACATTGCTGTGCTCTCCCTTCTCGTTATAGTCTTCCTCTGGTGGTAATAGTATCTTATCCTCCACTGTAGGAACTAATGTTTAAAATATTAATGTGTGTTTTGGTAGATGGCCATCTTAATGTTGAATGGCTGTTGAATCATGACACTTAATTATTTTATCTTAATTATAAACCAGTTGCTCTAAGCTGCAAAAGAGTACCAAACATATTGGATAGATGTTTACCTTGGGCATTAGCACAAAACATGTGGCATTCTACAAGCTATAGAACCACGGAATGGCAGATGCTGGTTTACAAAAAGGACACAAAGTGCCAGAGTAACTCAACAGGTCAGGCAGCATTCCTGCAAAACATGGATAGATGTGCAGGAAAGAACTTCAGATGCTGGTTTAAATTGAAGGTAGACATAAAATGCTGGAGCAACTCAGCGGGACAGGCAGCATCTCTGGAGAGAAGGAATGGGTGACGTTTCGGATCGAGACCCTTCTTCAGACTCATGGATAGATGACGTTTCAGGTCGGGATCCTTCTTCAGACAGAAGATAGTCAAAAAAAGCTGGAGACCCTTCTTCAGACAGTCTGAAGAAGGGTCCCGGCCAGAAATGTCACCTATTCATGTTCTCCAGCGATGCTGCCTGACTCCTGAGTTACTATTGCACTTTGTGTCCTCCATTATACAGGCTGTCTGACTCCTGAGTTACTCTGGCACTTTGTGTCCTCCATTATACAGGCTGTCTGCTCTAAGTCCAGTTCATTATTTATCTTTGTTAAAATCTGGGGAACTAAATAATTGGAGGAAATGATACTTGTGCCCCCAGACCTCCTCAACCCAATTGTACGTTAATTATCAAGAATAGGTTATCTTCTAGTATGCCCTTTGCAGTGAAGTCACTATTTAAGTGGCCCTTCAGCCATTTCCTCATTCTTGGAAAGAACTGTTAGTGAACACAGTATTTTCATGAAGACACAAGGGGCTACAGATAGGACAGATTTAGAGGGATCTGGCCCAAATGCAGGCTGGCGCGACTAGTGTAGATGGGACATGATGGTCAGTGTGGGCAAGTTGGGCCGAAGGGGCTGTTTCCACACAGAATGACTCTATGACTCTACAGATGCTGAAATTGTGACCAAAACACAAAGTGCTGCAGGAACTCAGCTGGTTGGGCAGCATCTGTGGAGGGGAAGGACAGGTGATGTTTTGGGTTGGAATTCTTCAGACTTATTTCATCTTTTATTTCAAACTCAAGGCTCCAGAATATTATGTCCTTCTTATCCTAGGTGCTTCGTGGATTTGTGTTGTTCGGCACAAGATTTTAGCATTTTTTATTGCTAATCTAATAGCTTTAACATCTTTGGATTTAATAGATTCAGAAAGGGGCAAGGATATTTCTTCAAAATTTCCAAGATTTATTGAAAAAGTTATGCTACTCTAAATGGTAGTTATTCGTCTCATCAAATTAGATAAGTAAATTTCTGGCTGTAACGATTTTTAAATATTTTTAAATTTATGTTTTTGCAAGTAAATAATGGAATAGAAATTAACCTTGTGCAGGAACATAAAATGGGAAGCTTTGCCCCATTATTTGCATTGATTAATGGAAGAAAATAATTGACGAAATACAACACATAGATGATGTAATCGCACACAATCTGTAACACAGAGCAAGATGAATTCCTTTCCTGCCGTTTGTTGTATTCATAGTGTTCAAAGAAAAACATTTATTGAGGTCTGGCAATGTCACTGATCTAGCATTGCCACATAACAATCCTCCAGTAAATGCTCAGGAGAATGAGTGATCTTATAGAGGTGTATAAAGCCATGAGAGGAATAGATTGCATAGACGCACAGTTTCTTTCCAAAAGTAAGGGAATCAAGAACCAGAGGACATAGGTTTAAGGTGAGGGGGGAAAGATTTAATTGGAACCTGAGGGATTACTTTTTCACATAGAGGGTGGTGGATGTATCGAACAAGCTGGTAGTATCACTATATTTAAGAAACATTTTAACAGGTATATGGATAGGGCAAGTTTAGAGGGATGTGGGCCAAACGCAGGCAGGTGGGACTAGTATAGATGGGACATGCTGGTCGATATGGGCCGATTGGCCTGTTACCACACTATATGACTCTATGACTCTAATTTGTTCACTGCTCAGGATTTCAGCATCAGCAATCTCCACATATTATTTTTACTCTTTAAAAAAATGAAAGATACCCTGTGCAAATATGATGCAGATCACTGTGCATCCTATAATGCATGTTATTTAATCTACAATTGGGACAAGTAGATTCAGTTGCATAGAATACTTGGATTTGTTTGCAATTTTTCTGTAGTTATGGATAGCAAGTAATAATATTTAACTATTTTCTAATTACAATATCACTAATACAACTATTATTGATGCCATTTCATATGCTACCACTGGAAATATTTTCATCCAAAAATATATAGTGAGAAAGATACATGAACAATTAACTCAATCTTCACAGCAAAAGCTCAGAAATTTATAAATCATAGGAGCAATAATTATGCCATTCGGCCCATCAAGTCTACTCCGCCATTCAATCATGACTGATTTATCTTTATCTCTCAACCCCATTCTCCTGCCTGCTCCCCATAACCCCTGACACCCGTACTAAAAGATTACTAATCTATTTTACCTGCTTCACTCCTTGCATTATCAGCAGAGTTTTCTGGTGTATTATTCTGCAGTATTATTTCTTCTTCTGTTAAGGGACTTGAAGGCATTGTCTCAGATTCTGGTCCGGAGCTCTGAATAGATGGGACTTCGGGAGTAAAAGTTCCTGCTGTGAAGGATTTAGCATTCTCTGTAGGTAAGACGGTTTCCTCTGCAGGCTGATGTGCTTTCTCTGGAGTTGCAACTGTCTCCTGCACTGGCATGACCGTCTGTTCACCAGGCGAAGATGTGGTCTCATCAGCAGTGGAATGATTCATCTCGGCAGATTGCTCAGCCAACTCTGAAGACGAACAGGCTTCTTCAGCACCTGGAGAAACCTCAGCAGTGGGATAACTGATTTCTTTAGCAGTTGTAATAACCTGTTTGACAGCTGAACTGGCTTCCTCAATACATGGGACGACTTCTAAAGCTGGACTGTTCACTTCATGATGTGAAGTGGCTTCCTCAGTGTTGGGAGTAGTTTCCTCATTGCTTGCAATGGTCTCGATGATTGTAACATTCTCACCTGAAGGTGAACTGTATTCTTCTGCAGTTGAGTTTGACCCTTCGCTGGGTGTTACATTGTCAGTCAAAACACATTCACTTACCACACCTAATGAGGCTTTTTCTTCAGTTGACTGAATGGCACCTCCTGCCCCTTCCAAATCATCGACCACTTCTGGTTGATAGTCACTGGTCACTGTGTTATCGGTTTCAACTAAACCAGGTACATTAGTGTCTTCTTCAGCCATTCTCTGCTCCCTGCCAATAAAACTGTTCCACTGGGCTTCAGATCTTTTGAAAATAAACCTCACCTTTTTCTTCCCCGTCAAATTCAGAAAAAGAAAGCGTTTCAAACATACGAGGAGCTGTTTAAATGCTGTTCATGATGTTAGATCGCATCAGAGACTGACTGATGGGAGGCCACCCAGAGAATAACTCTCGTCTTACTGGGAAACCAGGAGCCGATCATCAATCACATGCTTAATTATATTCATCAGATTGCACAATGAGGCGAAAGATCCATTTTGCAGTTTAATTAATATGCAGTGTTAGGAGTTGAACACATGCCTGTTGATGCCTCATATTCCTCGCTGCACCAATTGGTAAACACCAGCCTTCACTGAAACCACAATGGCTCTTTGTGTCTTGACTCGTGAAAAATGCAATGATTGTTCTAAACCTTTAATTCCTCATGAGTAGCCACCTTGTATCTCACTGTCGGGCAAAAACGGTTTTATGTCGGTAGATTAAAATTCCCAGTCATTCATGCATCAGAAAAACACCGGTCATCTTATTAGCAAACAACGACGGAGGTGCAATTCGGGGTTAGTCTACAAATAATTAAACATGAACTGTAAAGTAGAAGTATGTTTGATTCAATCAAATTTAAATGTGAGCCAAACCCAAGAGTGCTGGAGGAACTCAGCGGGTCAGGCAGCATCTGTGGAGGGAATGGGCAGGCAACATTTTGGGTGGAAAGGAACTGCAGATGCTGGTGTATACCAACGAAAGGCACAAAGTGCTGGAGTAACTCATTGGGTCAGGCAGCATCTCTGGAGAAAAAGGGTGGGTGACGCTGTAGAAGGGTCCCGACCCGATATGTCACCCATCCCTTTTCTCCGTAGATGGAGGCACGGTGGCGTTGCAGAAGAGTTACTGCCTTACAGCGCTTGCAGCACCAGAGACCTGGGTTCAATCCTGACTAAAGGTGCTCTCTGTAAAGAGTTTGTACGTTCTCCCCGTGACCGCGTTGGTTTCCTCCAAGTTCTTCGGAAACCTCCAACACTCCAAAGACGTACAGGTTTGTAGGTTAATTGGCTTGGTATAAATGTAAATTGTGCCTAATGTGTATTAATTGATCGCTGGTCAGTACGGACGCAGTGGGCCGAGGGGCCTGTTTCTGCGCTGTATCTCTAAACTAAACTAAACTAAGATGCTGCCTGACCCGCTGAGTTATTCCAGCACTCTGTGTCTATCTTCTGCAATGTTTTGGGTCTGGCAAAGAGCCCCCCCCCCCCCCCCCCCCTGCTCCTCCACCCTCACACTCAGCACTGGCTCTCCACAGGGCTGTGTGCTGAGTCCACTCCTCTATGCTCTGTACACTTATGACTGCCACCCCCATCCACTCCACAAACTCCATTATTAAATTTGCGGTTGACACCACTGTGGTCAGGCACATATCAGGAGGAGACGAGGCAGCATACACAGGTGAGGTCCTGAAGCTGTCAGAGTGGTGTTCTGCAAACATCCTGGCACTCAATACCAGCAAAACAAAGGAACTGGTCATCGACTACATGAGGCACAGAGCGGACCCTGCCCCGCTCTACATCAACGAGGACTGTGTCGAGAGGGTTTCCTCCTTCAAATTCCTGGGAACGCACGTCGCTGAACACCTCTCCTAGTCTGCCAACACTTCAGCAGTGGTAATAAAAGACCCAGCAGCGATTGCACTTCCTGAGAGTGCTAAGGAGGAACAGTCTAGAGGAGACGCTGCTGGTGGCCTTCTATCACTCCACCATCGAGAGTGTGCTGGCATATTGCATCACAGTGTGGTCTGCCGGCTGCTCAGCAGCAGACAGGAGAGCTCTGCAGAGAGTCATCAAAACTGCCCAGAAAATCATCGGCTGCCCTCTGCCTTCCCTGGAAGACATCTCCAGCTCTCGGTGCCTCTGCAGAGCCAAGAAAATAATCAAAGATACCTCCCATCCTGGACAGTTCCTGTTCAACCTCCTGCCCTCTGGTGGGCGGTACAGGTGCATCAAAAGCCGGACAAACAGACTCAAGAACAGTTTCTTTCCCTGGGTCATCAGAACTCTAAATTCCTCAAATATTTGCACAACATGAGAAATGCTGTCATCCATTCCACTAATTTCTTTTAAAGTATTTATTACATTTTAAAGTGCAATAATCTCCCAAGTGCAATATTCTACCTTGGTGTGATAAATATATATTCATTTACTACTTTAAGCATTTAAATGACGTATTGGATGTGTTTTTGACTTGTTTTAACTTGTTTTGGTTGCCCTGATCAGGAGTAGCTCTCCTAATTTCATTGTATCTCTAAGTACAATGAAAATAAAGGCTTATTATTATTAATGTTATTAGACTGAAGAAGGGATCCAGCCTGAAATGTCGCCTGTCCATTCCCTCCACAGATGCTGCCTCAACTTCTGAGTTCCTGCAGCACTTTTGTGATTTGCTCCAGATTCTAACATCTGCTGTTCTTATGGCTGCAGATTTACATTTGTTGTGTTCATCTGATTTAACATCAAAGTCAAATCAGCTATGCACTAACGTTAAAAAATTTGGAAACAAGGAAGTGCAGATACTGGTTTACACAGAAGGACATGGTGACACAGTGGTAGAGTTGCTGCGTTACTAGAGACCTGGGTTCGATTCTGACTATGGGTGCTGTCTGTATATTCTCCCTGTGACTGCATGGGTTTTCTTAAAGGACTGAGCTATTGGGAGAAGTTGAGCAGGTTAGGGCTTTTTCTCTTGGAGTGCAGAAGGATGAAAGGTTATAGAGATGTACAAAATCATAAGGGGAATAGATTGGGTAAACGCACCAGTTTTTTGCCCAGAGGAGGGGAATAGAGAACCAGAGGACATAGGTTTAAGGTGAGGAGGGAAAGATTTAATGGGAAATTGAGGGTAACTTTTTCACACAGAGTGGGTAGGTGTGCGGAACAAACTAGGAGGTTGTTGAGGCAGGTACTATTGCAACATTTAAGAAACATTTAGACAGGTACATGGATAGGACAGGTTTAGAGGGATACTAAACCAAGTTTCCTGTTGGGCCGAAACCACTCCTGCGTTGGTGCAGCACCATTTCTTCCCCCCTCTCCCTCCCCTCTCCCCCCCTCCCTATCTCCCCTCCTCTTCCCCCTCCCTCCCCCCTCCCCCTTCCCCCTAACCCCCTCCCCCTCCCTCCCCCCCCCGCTCTCCCTCCTACGCCCTCCCCTCCTTCCCCTCCCTCCCCTCCTCCACCCCCCTCCCTCCCCACTTTAAAGATACAGCATGGAAACAGGCCCTTCGGTCCATCGAGTCCGTGCCGACCAGTGATTACCCTGTACACCAGCACTATCCTACACACTAGAGACAATTTACAATTTCCAGAAGCCAATTAACCTACGAATCTTTGGAGTGTGGGAGGAAACCGGAGCACCTGGGGAAAACCCACGCTGTCACAGGGAGAATGTACAAATTCGGTACAGACAGCACCCGCAGTCAGGATCGAACAAAGGTCTCTGGAACTGTGAGGCAGCAACTCTATTGTTGTGCCGCGGTAGAGTTCATTTGTCCTTGACATTAACTAATGCACTTTATTGCATGCACATGATTCAGACTTTTAATGCACATTTAGTTAACTTTAATTAAATGAATAACATTCAGTTCTAAAGGATGTTTACAGTAATTCCAAACCTTGCAACACCCTTTGTAAAGGTTAGAGCAACAAGGATATCTCTACGGCAGGAAGGTCTCAAGGCCCTAAGATCCAATCAGTTTCGCCTCATCCCATCAGTCCCATTTTTTTAAGTAATCTTTTTTGTGATATTAAAATATGAAAATGGCTTGATTGTTCTCATGTATAGTCTTTTCGCCAACTGGATAGCACGCAACAAAAAAGCTTTTCACTGTACCTCAGTACCTGTGACAAAAATAAACAAAAAATAACACTGTGCAAAAAAAATGTTCCATGGGCTAAAATAATCTCATGTGTAGTTATTCACTTTATACTATACAGTAAGCAAAATACCATACAGCATTAAACAGAAATGTAGATGCTTATCACATTGGATGGATTTAAGAGAGAGTTAGATAGAGCTCTAGGGGCTAGTGGAATCAAGGGATATGGGGAGAAGGCAGGCACGGGTTATTGATTGGGGACGATCAGCCATGATCACAATGAATGGCGGTGCTGGCTCAAAGGGCTGAATGGCCTCCTCCTGCACCTATTTTCTATGTTTCTATTGAACAGTTTACTGAAAAGATCAGGTTGCATTGTGGCAATCAAATTGACAAAGATAGACACAAAATACTGGAGTAACTAACGAGTCAGGCAGCATCTCGGGAGAAAATGAGTAGGTGATGTTTCAGATCGAGACCCTTCTTCACTAAGTGGTTTCCTCCCACGCTCCACAGACTTACAGGTTTGTAGGTTAATTAGCTTCAGTAAAGATTGTAAATTGTCCCTAGTGTGTAGGATAGTGACTAACACACGAATGACTAGCACTAACACACTAGTGCTAGTGTACAGGGATCGCTGGTCTATGCAGACACAGAGGGCCGAAGGGCCTGTTTCCATGCTGATTCTCTGAAACTGAAAAAACGGAACTAAAAATTAGCCTCATTGTTCCTTGTTCTAACTTTTAGACATTTCTCAAATTTGTTGAAAAATGTTCTTGTCCCAAGATCACTGTTTACATTGAGCCACATTTACCAATTAAGTAAGTAGACTTGATAGAAGTACATAAAAGCAGATGAGGTATATAAGTGTACAAATTTAAGAGAGGCGTAGACAAGATAGACAGTCTTATACGATATTTCCTGGGTAGAAATGTCATAGGGCATAGCTTTTAGGTGAGGGGGCAAAGTTGAATGGAGATGTGCAGGGCAAGTTTTTTTTTACACAGAGAACAATGGGTGCCTGGAACAAGCTGCCAGAGGCAGTGGAAGCAGACATGATAGTGGCGTTTAAGAGGCTTTTAGATCGGTACATGGATTTGCAGGGAATGCAGGCAGAGATTATTTTTTGGCATCATGGTTATTGTGGGCCAAAGGGCCGGTTCCTGTGCTATTGTCTTCTGTTTTATGTGGTTTGCCCTATGTTACATGTACCAGTTATAATGTTCAGTTTTAAAATGGGTTTCTTGCTTTTTCTTCTTTTTCCATGGAAACAAGGTTGATCTAAGTCTTCATATTGCAAAAAAAAAACCTACACTTGAGAAAGAAACCCATGTTTACCACATCCTGTTTTGAACTGAGAATACATACCATGTCCTAATTCAAACGACAGAACTGCGGTGAGAATTTAAGTGACTACAAAAATTGTTAATGAAGCCAAAAGAAAACTACGTAAATGATAGAAATTCTTATGAAAACACAAAATAATGAAAACTTGCAGTTTTCAGAGAGCATGTGTTACCCGAGGAAGTTCGGGTTCATGGTTTAGATTAATGACCTTCAAGCAAATCATTTCTGACAAATGTTCATTAGTGGAAAAGACTATCTTTACTATTTTATTATTCAGTCATAGAGCTTATGCAGCATAAACAGAGGCCTCACGGCCCACCTTGTCTATGCCGACCAAGTTGGCATATTGAGTAGTCCCGTATGCATGTATTTGACCCATGGCCCTCTTATCTCTCCCTGTCCATATATTTGTCCAAATGTCTTTCAAAGGTACATGGATGAGAAAGGTTTAGAGGGATATGGGCCAAATGTGGGCACGTGAGACTAGCATAGATGGAGTATCTTGCTCAGCATGGGCGAGTTGGGCCAAAGGGCCTGTTTCTATGCTGCATGACTCTGTGACTCTAAACGTCATAGCTGTATCTGCTTTTATAATTTCCTCTGGCAGGATACTACCCTCCAAGTGAAAAAGTTTGCAGAAGGCCCCTCTTAAATCTCTCCCCTCTCTCCTTAAGCCTGTGGCCTCTGGTTTTAGAATCCTCAACCCTGCGAAAAAGACTGTGAGCGTTCACTTTTTCCATGCCCCTCATGATCTTGTACAACTCAATAAGGTCATCCCTCAGCTTCTTAGACTCCAAACAAAACACTCTCAGTCTCTCCCTATAACTCAAGCCCACAAGCTGGGTGGCAAGATGGCGCAACAGTAGTTGCTGCCTTACAGTGCCGGAGGCCCGGGTTCGATCTTGATTATGGGTGCTGTCTGTATGGAGTTTGCACGTTTTCCCTGCGACCACCTGAGTTTTCCGGTGCTCTGGTTTCCTTCCACAGTCCAAAGATATACAGGGTTGTACGCTTATTGACTTGGTAAAATTGTAAAATTATCCCTAGTGTGTGTAGGATAGTGTTAATGTGTGGGGATTGCTGGTCGGTGTGGACTCAGTGGGCTGAAGGGCCTATTTTCACAATGTATCTCTAAACTAAACTGAAAAAACCCTTTTCTGCACCCTTTCTAACTTAATGGCATCCTTCCATTGAACTGATTTGCTATATGGTCCCATTAGAATGAACTCTGAAATAGATTACTACTGTAAATCCCAACTTGCTTGGTTAAATTTGCTGTTTAAAATATCATTTGAGGTGACAATTGGCTTCTTTATACATCAACTCATTACTGTTTTGATGGATTGATATCATTTCTGAATAGGGTGTGAAATATGCTGGCAGGTTATATAAATGATCAAACCTTTCCAACCAATTTAATGGTGGTTAAAACCATACTTGCTCATGTTTTGCTAGCATAGTCATATGACATTAGAATTTCACACTATTTGTTAGAAGCAACAAGAAGTGGCGCTGTTTATAAATGAAAATGCACTGCTTAAATGCAAACTGAAATAGCAATGATGAAAAAGATTATTTAGTTTAGTTAGTTTATTGTCATGTGTACCAAGCATGTGTACCAAGGTACAGTGACATTTTTTTTGTTGCATGCTATCCAGTCAGTGGAAAGACTATACATGATTACAATCAAACCATCCACAGTGTACAGATAGAGGATAAAGGAAATAATGTTTAGTACAAGATAAAGTTTAGTAAAGTCCGATTAAAGATAGTTGGTCTCCAATGAGGTAGATGGGAGGTCAGGACTGCTCTCCAGTTTGTGAAAGGATGGTTCAACTGTCCCTGAATCCGGAGGTGTGCGTTTTCACACCTGTGCCTCTTGCCTGATGGGAGAGGGGGGAAGAGGGTGTGTCCTCTTGCTAGTGTTAATGCTAGTGGCCCTGTCAAGGCAACGTGAACTGTAGATAGAGTCAACGGAAGGTAGGTTGGTTTTGTGATGGTGTGGGCTGAATCCTGCACATTCCTAGCCCATTACTACAATAGGTTACATCGGCCATCTATCGTAAGTTCATTAGTACTATTTGAAGAGTATTAAGGTGGATACATTCCCAGGGCCTGATGGGATCTAACAGGTTATTATGAGAGGCAAGAGAGGAGATTGCAGGGGTCTTGATAAGACCAAAAGTCATCCGAGCAGAATTGGGCCATTCAACCCATAGAGTCTACTCCGCCATTTAATCATGGCTGATCTATCTTTTCCTCTCAACTCCATGCTCCTGCCTTCTCCCCATAACCTTTGACAATGCCCAATACCCATACACTAGTTTTATCCTACACACTAGGAACAATTTATAGAAGCCAATTAACCTACAAAAACATGCACATCTTTGCAATGTGGGAGTAAACTAGAGTACCCGGAGAAACCCCACGCGGACACAGAGAAAACGTACAAACTCCGTACAGATAACGCCCCTAGTCAGGATCAAACCCAGGTCTCTGGCGCTGTGAGGCAGCAGCTCTACCACCGCGCCACTATGCCACTATCTGGATAATTTACTCGTGCTTTCATTCTCAGGCACAGATATAGTCAGGTTATCTAAGTAACCATTCATCCTTAGTTTAGGGTAGTTATTCACGAGATCGCTGAAGAAATGTTTTAAGGAGGTTCTGAAAGGAGGGTGGTGAATCGGTGGAATCCATTGCCGCAGATGGCTGTGACGGCCAAGTCATTGGGTATTTTTAAGGCGCAATTTGATAGATTCTTGATTATTACGGGTGTCAGGGGTTATGGGGAGAAGGCAGGAAAATGGGGTTGAGAGGGAAGCATAGATCGGCCTTGATTGAATGGCAGAGTAGACGTGATAAGCCAAATGTCCTAATTATGTTCCTATAGCTTATGAACTTATAAAACTGATTGTTATTTGAAGAAGGATATTTTCAAATTGCTCATGTTAATCTTGCTCTTTATTGTATGCTTTTGACACTGAGACAAAACGTTTTAAAGATAATTACATGTAAATGATGCTCAACAGTATATTTACGGTAAGGCTTGTTCAATGCTTTATTTTTTGTAGACAAAAGGTTACTGGTATGTATGATTAATAAACATTGTGTTATGGGGCCATAAAATGAAATAACAATGTTTAACTTTGTAGAGGTGCAGATATGCCTTACTGTCCTAAAAAAACACACCAAAGGCCATTTCAAGTCAAGCCTAGTTTACCATCTTATTTACAACTTGACTTTACAATAAGATTTATTCACATATCACTTCAAGGATACAAGAAAAACAAGAGGTGGAGAAATGCTGAAGATGGGAGATGGGGTCGACACAAGGAACTACAGATGCCGGTTGACAATAAAAAGACTCAAAGTGCTGGAGTAACTCAGTGGGTCAGGCAGCGTCTCTGGAGAACATGGATAGATGACGTTTTGGGTCGGGGCCCTTCTTCAGACTGACATCACCTATTACACCACCTTTACATAGAAACATAGAAACATAGAAAATAGGTGCAGGAGTAGGCCATTCGGCCCTTCGAGCCTGCACCGCCATTCAAGATGATCATGGCTGATCATCCAGCTTTACATCATCTACCCACTTTGTGTCCTTTATAGTTAACCAGCATTTGCAGTTCCTTATCATTCATATTTCATGGATGACATTTCGAGTCATGATGTTTAGATGAAATCTAGTTGTGATGTCAAGATGAAATCTAGATCCTACAGGAAATAGTGCAATGATTTAGAGTTTGGAAGGATGAGAGGGGGACCTCATTGAAACTTACCAAATAGTGAAAAGCTTGGAAAGAGTGGATGTGGAGAGGATGTTTCCACTAGTGGGAGAGTCTAGGACCAGAGGGCACAGCCTCAGAATAAAAGCACATAACTTTAGAAAGGAGATGAGGAGCAATTTCTTTAGCCTGATATTCTTTAGGTGGATCTATAGAATTCATTGCTACAGGTGGCTGTGGAGGCCACGTCATTGGGTTTTTAAAACGGAGATTGATAGGTTCTTGATTAGTAAGGGTGTCAAAGGTTACGAGGAGAAGGCAGGAGAATGGGGTTGAGAGGGAAAGATGGATCAGCCATGAATGAATGGTGGAGCAGGCTTGATGGGCCAAATGGCTTAATTCTGCTCCGATGACTTATGAACTTATTAATGCCATCGTTCCTATTGCTTCTTAATGCTACTTTGAAGCCAACACGATCACTGTTGCACTATTAATGTGCAGGTCTACAAGTGACTCTCATCCTCCTCATTGGCCCTGTTTAAACCTGGAATGAATTTCATGAGGCGCTTCCTGACGCTGGGCCTCCTGCTCCTGCGAGAAATCGTCCCGTAGCCTCCATTGACGTCCCACGATGGTGAGGCCATGCTGCTGCTGCTGCTGCTGGTCATGCTGACACTCCGGCTCCGACTCAGCTGGCTCTTGGGCGCAAACATCTCTTCCTCCCCATGGAAGACGCAATCTTCGTCCATGCTGCTGCGCCGGCGGTGGCTCCCAGTGACCAAGTCATCAAGTATGCCGGGCTGGAAAACTCGATCCTCACTGTCTTCAGTCATGAGGCTCAGCTGACTCCGGCAGCTACTGTCACTGGAGAACCTCTCTTTCTTTTGTGCCGTTGACCCAAATAAAATCGTATCATCGAACAGAAAAGAGTTGGAAGACTCTGTGAGATTATTGTTCCTCAGGAATCCTAAAGAATTGAAACAGTGTATGGACATATACATTATTGAATGCAGTCTGTATTCCCTCACACAATTAATAATCACAATAATAATCACAATTTAAAGTTCCACGTGCTTTCAAGATATGTGTTTAGTTTAGAGATGCAGCATGAAAACAGGCCCTTCAGCCCAACGAGTCCACGCCAACCATTGCAAACCTCAACTGCAGAACATAGCATGTTAACACTAATATAATGATTGATATATCATTGATACTGGCATATCCTTCCAAACGCTTTGTGTTTAGTAAACCACATCTGTGGACCATAACATACTGTCCACAACACCCTACATACATACACACACAACTTTTTATTGTTATTATAGTGTTTACAGATCACTAGTTTACATATCTATTGTGCTGCTGCAAGTAAGAATTTCACTGTTCTGATTTGGGACATGTGTTAATAAAACACTCTAGACTTTTGAATCGAAAGATGCAGCATGGAAGCAGGCCCTTCAGTCCACTGAGGCCACACTGACTGTTTTCCCTGGAATGTCAGAGTCTGAGGGGAGACCTGACAGAATTGTATAAAATTAAGATATGCATGGGTAAGGTCAGAACTTTTTTTCCCCAGGGTGGAAATATCAAAGACTGGAGGGCACAGCAAAAAGGTGAGAGAGGCAAAGTTTGAAGGAGATGTGCGGGCAAGTTTTATTTTTACATAGAGACCGGTGGGTGCCTAGAATGTGCTGGCAGGGATGATGGTGGTGGAGGTAGATAACATAGGGGCATTTAAGCAGCTTTTAGGTAGGCACATTTCTAGATTAGTCAAGATGTCAACGGTTATGGGGGAAGGCAGGAGAATGGGGTTGAGAGGGAAAGGTCAATAGCACTCACACATCCCATAGGGGCAACATGGTGGCGCAGCAGTAGAGTTGCTGCCTTACAACAGCGGAGACCTGGGTTCAATCTTGACTATGGGTGCTGTCTGTATGAAATTTGTATGTTCTTCCTGTGACCGCAAGGGTTTTCTCCAGGTGCTCCAGTTTCATCCCACACTCCAAAGACGTACAGGTTTGAAGGTTAATTGGCTTCAGTAAAATTGTAAGTTGTCCCTAGTGTGTAGGATAGTGTTAGCGTGCGGGGATCACTGGTCGGCACGGGCTCGGTGGGCCGAAGGGGCTGTTTCTGTGCACTATCTCTAAACTAAAGAGGTTTTTAAAATTTTGAGAGGGACGGACAGAGTTGACGTGGGTAGGCTTTTCCCTTTGAGAGTGGGGAAGATTCCAACAAGGGGACATAGCTTCAGAATTGAGGGACAAAGGTTTAGGGGTAACATGAGGGGGAACTTCTTTACTCAGAGGGTGGTGGCTGTATGGAATGGGCTTCCGGTGGAAGTGGTGGAGGCTGGCTCGATTTTATTATTTAAGAGTAAATTGGATAGGTATATGGATAGGAGGGGATTAGAGGGTTATGGTCTGAGTGCAGGTAGATGAGACTAGGTCAAGGAGAATGGTCGGCGTGGACTGGTAGGGCCGGACAGGCCTGTTTCCATGCTGTAGTTGTTATATGTTATATGTTATGTTATAAACTAGACTAAAGCAGTAATTTTTAAAAGACTGGAGAGAGGATACATTGTAAGCGTGGATTGATGAAGCTGTGCTCCACATATTTGTAACTTATAGACGTCACGATCTTTAATGCACAAGTTTGCATTCTCAGTACTTCAGGTGAAATCCCAGTACTGAGATCCCCTATCTTGAACATGAACTCATCAGAAACAGAACCACAAAGAATTTTGACCCACATTATTTTCATTTTTTACTTTAAGTATTTCATGATATAAAAAGGTTTCAATGGCCACTTAAAATTTGTGCTGCCGTTAGTAGGAACTCACCATGAACAAGGCGTTGTTCCTGCAATAAAAGCGATTTGTACTCCACCCATTTCTCTTGAAGAGATTTCTGTGAGACACCGGAAGATAGTGTTAATAAATGCTAAATATATACAGTGAGGATTTCATGCAATATAGTAGAAAGCAAAGCAAGAGTAATCCTTCAGTCAAATACATCTAGAAATAGCTTCACTTGCATTCACTCAACTTTCTCTTTGAGCTTTAAAGGAAAATTAGTTTGCATGGTTTTGCATAAAGAGGTTGCCGTATTAACTATTTGCTCATATTTTTTTTTAAACTCTGCTAATATATGGAAAAACATTGAGAAAGATACCTTTAAAAAGTACAGTCTTGATTCAAGTTCACTTCTTTTTACAAAGTTTTTGTTCATGGTCAGAAGGCTGCAAGGAGATAGAATGTTCAAGTGTTAATACTGAAACCATTATCTTATGCAATCTTGCACTTAGAGGATATGCACTCACCGCCATTGACGTCCCATGCCTACAGATGCACATTCTACAGGATGCACTGTATCAATGAGCCACCATACCTCAAGAGTCCCTCGACCATGAAGAAAAGTAACAGCAGAAACTTGAAGTGTACACCATCACATTCAAGAAGCTCCAGTGCGCTCACAAAAGAGCTTCTTCCCCCCAGTTAACAGCCTTCTGAACGGTCCTTCCATGAGCCAGGGTACTGTCCGATTCACCTCTACCCCATTGCTGTCATTGGACTTTGTCTCTGGAACTGATGCACCACAATGCTGAGAACTATGGGCACAGTGGGTAGAGCTGCTGCCTTGCAGCACCAGAGACCCTGGTTCGATCCTGTTTCCTCTGGGTGCTCCGGTTTCCTCCCACATCCCAAAGACGTGCAGGTTTGTAGGTTAATTGGCCTTTGTTAATAAACTAAACTCAAACTATGGCTCTCAGTACAGATTGAATTAATTGGATCTAGTATTGTTCCAAAACAATTGCACAATTATAACCACTGTAGCAGTTCATAAGCATGATTGGCCATAAGCAAAGTTATCTGCGAACAGTTCATGTAATATCATGTATTCATACCTGTGATAAACCCTCTGCTGCGCTGGCAATTGCAGAATGGGATGTGAAACTAAATGTGGATGAGACCCATCAAGAGAGGGTTCACGGTGGTGCAGCGGTAGAGTTGCTGCGTTACAGCACCACAGACCCATGTTCAATCCTGACTACGGGTGCTGTCTGTACAGAGTTTGTACATTCTCTCCGTGAACTGCGTCAGATTTCTCTGGGTGCTCCGGTTTCCTCCCACTTTCCAAAGACTTGCGGGGTTGTAGGTTAATTGGCTTGGCATAATTGTAAATTGTCCTTATTGGGTAGGATAGTGTTAGTCTGCGGGAATGCTGGCCGGTACAGGCTCGGTGGGCCGAAGGGCCTGTTTCTGTGCTGTATCTGTAAACTAAACTAAACTAAACTAACAGGATGTGAAACCAAATGTGGATGAGGCCCATCAAGAGAAGGTAACCCACTGGAATTATCACACCTTAAATGTATGCTTCAGAAAGATTTAAGAGAAATCTGAAGGGTATTTTTTTTACACAAGGGGTGGTGAGTGTTTGCAACGAGGAGGAGGAGATTGAGGCAGGTACTATCACAACGTTTAAGAAACGATTAGACAGGTACATGGATAGGATAGGTTTAGAGGGATATGGGCCAAGCACAGGCAGGTGGGACTAGAGTACATGGGGCATGTTGGTTAGCATGGGCAAGTTGGGCTGAAGGGTCTGTTTCCCAACTGTATGACTCTGTGACTCTAAGACCAGCTTCTTCCCAACAACCATCAAGCTCTTAAACACAACCAACACCAACTAAACTATGAACTGTCTTGTAATAACAAGGAACTGCAGATGCTGGTTTACCAAAAGAAAGATAGAAAATGCTGGAGTAACTCAGCGGGTCAGGCAGCATCTCCATGTTCTCCAGATATGTTGCCTGACACGCTTCCTTACTCCGGCATTTTATGAACTGCTTTGGTTGCACTCAGGACTAATATTGGGGTTTTTAATTTATTTAATATTTTTTTGTTTATTATGTTATCTACGTGCTGTGATTACCAGCCTGTTAAGCTGCTGCGAGTAAGAATTTCATTGTACCATTGTTGGTACATATGACATTTAGACACTCTTAACGTGTGACTCTTACCTTAAAATATTGCCAGCTGACTTAATTAGGTTGACGATTTCTCGATGACTACAGCCTTCGGTGTTTGTTCCATTGATGTTAATCAGTACATCACCTATGATTGAAACATAAGATGAGTTGCTGTCCAGTTTGCAGCAGTAGAAGCTCCCAGCAGGCCGCAGCCCGTTGACAGGAAGCCGCTGAGCCGGCCCCTGCTTGTCCTCTGCAGCCGGAGGGGGCACCGAGCCAGCCCTGCTCTTCCCAGAAGACCAGAGAGCAGGAGGATGGAGCTGGCAGCAACGATGATGGACGTGATGGGCGAGGAGAAGGCTGGTAGGAGAGGGACCGGGGTCTGGTCTACCGCGCCCTTGAGGTCGGTGTACGAGGCACCCCCTGGGACACAAAGGTGGGACAGGCGAGGAGAAGGACGTGCGTACGTGGTCGATCCACATGTCCAAGGAAGGCGACAGCTGGAGGCCCTGCAGCAGCTTGGGGCTCGCCTGGATCGGGCATTGCTCATAAGAACTAGAGTGCATACTGGACTTTGAAAATGGCGCCAAAACATGATGTCTCATGATTGTGGGCTCAGTAGACTATTTTCTGAACACTTTGCTAATCTGGAGGTTGTGTTTAGGTATGGGAATACTGGACTGGACTGTATGCAAGAAAATAATTCTACTGTGCATTTGCTCAAATGAGAATAATGGACCATTGAAGCATAGAAACATAGAAACATGGAAAATAGGTGCAGGAGTAGGCCATTCGGCCCTTCGAGCCTGCACCGCCATTCAATATGATCATGGCTGATCATCCAGCTCAGTAGCCTGTACCTGCCTTCTCTCCATACCCCCTGATCCCTTTAGCAAAAAGGGCCACATCTAACTCCCTCTTAAATATAGCCAATGAACTGGCCTCAACTACCTTCTGTGGCAGAGAATTCCACAGCCTACACTCTCTGTGTGAAGAAATGTTTTCTCATCTAGGTCCTAAAAGACTTCCCCCCTATCCTTAAGCTGTGACCCCTGGTTCTGGACTCCCCCAACATCGGGAACAATCTTCCCGCATCTAGCCTCTCCAACCCCTTAAGAATTTTATATGTTTCTATAAGATCCCCCCTCAGTCTTCCAGATTCCAGCGAGTACAAGCCCAGTCTATCCAGTCTTTCCTCATATGAAAGTCCCGCTATCCCAGGGATCAATCTGGTGAACCTTCTCTGTACTCCCTCTAAGGCAAGAACGTCTTTCCTCAGGATAGGAGACCAAAACTGCACACAATATTCCAGGTGCGGTCTCACCAAGGCCCTGTACAACTGCAGTAGAACCTCCCTGCTCCTAAACTCAAATCCTCTTGCTATGAATGCCAACATACCATTTGCTTTCTTCACTGCCTGCTGCACCTGCATGCTTGCTTTCAATGACTGGTGCACCATGACACCCAGGTCACGTTGCATCTCCCCTTCTCCCAATCGGTCACCATTCAGGTAATACTCTGCTTTCCTGTTCTTGCCGCCAAAGTGGATAACCTCACATTTATCCACATTATATTGCATCTGCCATGCATTTGCCCACTCGCCTAATCCATCCAAGTCGCTCTGCAGCCTCCTAGCATCCTCCTCGCAGCTAACACTGCCACCCAGCTTCGTGTCATCCGCAAACTTAGAGATGTTGCATTCAATTCCCTCGTCCAAATCATTAATATACACTGTAAATAACTGGGGTCCCAGCACTGAGCCTTGCGGTACCCCACTAGTCACTGCCTGCCATTCCGAAAAGGACCCGTTTATTCCTACTCTTTGCTTCCTGTCCGCCAACCAATTTTTTATCCACCTCATCACTGAACCCTCAATACCGTGTGCTTTAAGTTTGTACACCAATCTCCTATGTGGGAGCATTGAGAGGAAACTGGTTAATGTGCTGCTTGTGATTATTGCGGACATGTGAGAGAGGCAAAACCAAACCAATCCGGAGAGGAAGCGAATACATACCAGGCTTCAACCCTGCACAGCAAGATGGACTGTTCTCGTGCACCTTGCAGACGCAAGTGCACCTCTCTCCTGCATTAGCATTCCGCTGGCTCACTCCAAGGGTCTAAATAAGAGCAGAAAAACATCATTGCACTGTGCCTTGAAAGTGGCAAGACAAGTATTCTGTTTCAGTTTAGTTTCTTGTCACGTGTACCAAGGTAGAGTGAAAAGCTTCTGTTACATGCTAACCGGTCAGCAGAAAGACAATACATGATTACAATCGATCCATTTACAGTGTATAGATACATGATAAGGGAATAACGTTTAGTGCAAGGTAAAACCAGCAAAGGCCGATCAATGATAGTCTGAGGGTCACCAAAGAGGTAGGTAGCAGTTCAGCACTGGTTGTGGTAGGATAATACAATTGTCTGATAACAGCTGGGAAGAAAGTGTTTCTGAGTAGGCAGAGTGGTAAAGAAAGCTTAAGGTGTGGCTACCTTCATAGATCGGGGCATTGAGTATACGAGTTAGGAAGACAAGTTGCAGCTTTATAGGACTTTGGTTAGGCCTCATTTGGAGTTTTGTGTGCAGTTCAGATCACCCCATTACAAGGATGTGGAGGCCACAGAAGAGGTTTACCAGATTTCTACCTGGATTAGAGGGTATTAACTATAAGGACAGGTAGGATAAAATTGGGTTGCTTTCTCTCGAACGTTAGAGGCTGACGGGAGATGTGATATAAATATATGAAATTATGAGTGTCAATTATTTGGGTAGACAGCCAGTACCTTTTCCTCAAGGTGGAAATATCAAAAACTAGAGGCAAAGCTGTAAGTACGAAGAGCAAAGTTTAAAGGAGATATACTAGGTAGGTTTTATTTTCACGGATAGTGTTAGGTGCCTGTAAGGCGCTGCCAAGGGTGGTGGTGGAGGCAGATACAATAATGCCATTTAAGAGGCTTTTGGACAGGCATATGGATATGCATGGAATGGAGAGATATGGATCACGTGCAGGCAGAGGAGATTAATTTAACTTGGTAAAATGTTTGGCATAGACATTGTGGGGTGAAGGGCCTGTTACTGTGCTGACTGGTATTACAGGAAAACCGTAAGCATTTGCCTTCATTTTTATTACATTTAATACAGGAGCAATAAATTCCTCACCTGAATCTCAAATCCAAAAGTTTCATTATCCTGTTTATTTATAACAATCATCGTTCTATTTGGAAAAAAAAAGATGGGATAATGTTTGTTTTCATTTCACTAATTTCATTCTTTTAGAGTAAAATACAGTTGTGCAAATATTATACAAAAAAAAATTTTAAAGCAGAAAATGCTGGAAACCCTTATTGGTGGAAAGATAAATGGAATTAATATTTCAGATTGATTTTCTTTTGGCCTGTAAAAAGGGACTGGTGTCTATTTCCACAGGATCTGAAGAAGGGCCCTGACCCCAAATGTCACCTATTCCTTTTCTCCAGAGATGCTGCCTGACCTGCTGAGTTATTCCAGCACTTAATGTCTCTTTTTCCAAACCCTTCTTCAGACTGAAATTAGAGAGTGGGGGGGGGGGGGGGATTGGAGGTTGAAGAGTGGTCCCCATAATGGCCCATTGTTGGCTGGGGAAGCGGTGATAACAAAGAGATATAAGGATGCAAACAGTGAAACTAGTAGTACGACTAGGGTGGAAAAGGGGGAGAGAGGGGAATGCAGGGGTTACATAAAATTATATTCATATTCATATACTGTACATTCATACTGACAGCGCCAACACTCTTTCCCATACCAAACCATTTTTTATTTCAGATTTTTTCTATATGATTATTATTACTGAACAATGAATTTAAAGTGTTACTTACTTTTGAAAATCTGAAGTATCTGCCAAAGGGTATGATTTAGACAAACCAAGCTGTAAAGGAAGTAGTCAAAATTATTGTTCTCTCCAATAACTTGAATTTTTATTATAGTGCCTGTATTTAACTGAATCTATTACACTTCATATCAAAATCACACCAATGTTCACTTCACCAGAATCCTATTCATTTTGTATGCTGTAAGACTCTGCAGAAATCTTCCGTTTCGGGAGTTTATATTGATTTGGTAATGAGATAAATACGGAAACAAACTAAAATAAAACTGAAAATGGGGAAACGTGACCTGCAGATGCAGGAATCTTGAGCAAAACACAAAGTGGTGGAGGAACTCAGCGGGTCAGGCAGCACCTGTGGTGGGAATGGACACATTTCAGGTCGGGAGCCTTCTTCAGACATATTTCCAAGCTAATGCTTTTCCATACCCTGTTTTAATTTTGTCACCTTTGTACTTTGCGAGATTATTCTGCAAGGAACTCAATCAAATATTCAGAAGTAAGTTGTTGTGAAGAAAGGTCCTGACCCAAAAAGTTTCCTATCCATGTCCTCCAGAGATGTTGTCTGACCCACTGAGTTCCTCCAGCACTTTGTGCTATACTCAAGATTCCAGCATTTGCAATGCCTTGTGCCTTCAGAACTATATTCTTTGAACCACAATGTGCTCATACAGAGAACTCTTAAAAAATAAAAATAATTTGGTCACAAAATTCTGGAGTAACTCAGCGGATCAGGCAGCATCTCTGGAGAACATGGAAAATGGAAAACAGTCCATGTTCTCCAGAGATGCTGCCCGATCCACCGAGTTACTCCAGCACTTTGTGTCTTATTTTGTGTAAACCAACACCTGCAGTTCCTTGTCTAACTACGTCTTAAGTCAGGACTAGAAACAAGATAGTTTATCTCTTGTGTAGAAAGGAACTGCAGATGCTACATACAGAAGATAGGCACAGAAGATAGACACAAGGGGCTGGAGGAACTCAGCAGGTCAGGCAGCATCTCCGGAGAGAAAGGATTGATGATGTTTCGGGTCGGGACCCTTCTTCAGTCTGAACCCATCCTTTTCCGCCAGAGATGCTGCCTGACCCGCTGAGTTACTGCAGCACTTTGTGTGTATCTTTGGTTCAGCTGTTGATTGAGTTGTTTACCTGTTTGTGCCTCCGTGGCAGAGTGCCCAAGACCAGGATCTGTCTGTTAGCAGTTCCTCCGGCGAGGCTGCCGCTGGACCTCTCGGTATCGTAGCCGGGTGACATGGGACTCGTTGCCATGTAAGTCCTATTGCCATTCAGTGCAAAGGGCTCTCTCAAAACTGCTGCTTTAGCTTTCAGAACAACCCAAGTTGTCTCCACCCAGTTGAGCAAAACTGAAATCGACCTCAAAGTAGGTGTCAGGTCGGAAATTCAAGTCATGTGATGGGGTTTGTGGGCATGTTATTGCTACACCTCTGTCGTTTCTAAGGTGCACAGTGAAGCATCTGAAGCCTTCTGCTAACTTTCTGCAAACCTCCTAGCTCAGGCACTCGCATAGTGCAGGCATTGGCAATTTAATCGGGGATTTAAGCAGGGTTTGAAACCTATCTGAAATCAGCACTGCAATGTGTGCATTGCAGGACCACCCTAACGAAGTGCAGAGAGAAAAAAAACTCTTTCGAGGTAGTACTAAGAGATCAAAACGTCCCTTCTGTCTCTGCACCCGTGTTTCCTGGGATGTTGGTGAACCAGGTTTAGTTTAGTTTAGTTGCATGTTATCCAATCAAACCAAATCATACTATACATAGTACTATACATCCTATACATAGTACATACATTGGGGCAGCACAGTGGCACAGCGGTAGAGTTGCTGCCTTACAGCGCCAGAGACCTGGGTTTGATCCTGACTATGGGTGGTGTCTGTATGGAGTTTTTGTACACTCTCCCTGTGGCCGCGTGGGTTTCTCTGGGAGCTCCGATTTCCTACCACAAACCAAAGGCGTACAGATTTGTAGGTTAATTGACCAGTAAAATTGTCAATTTTCCGTTGTGTGTAGGATAGTAGGATAGTGCTAGTGTACAGGTCACTGGTCGGCGCGGAATCAGTCGGCTGAAGGGCCAGTTTCCGTTCTGTATCTCTAAACTAAACTAAACTGAGCACAATAAAGCTTATTATACATGGGAACAAATCATAAACTGGTACAGCTGATGGTACAAAGAGTAAAAAATAGACTGCAAAATGTAGTGTTACAGCATTATAGCATTACAGTTACAGAGGAAAAGTCCAAGGTCGGCAGTGTGGTAGGTTGGAAGATCGGGCCTAAACCCTAGTTTACGGTAGTCTGATAGCAGCAGGGAAGAAGCTGTTCCTGAGTTTGGTGATATACTGATGTTGAGAAAATGTCACCTACTGTATTACCTCTGGAGACAGTCAGATTTGTTCAGAAACCAACGTCAAAGTCATACAGTAAATAGAAACAGGCCCTTCGGCTGAAATCGTCCATGTCGATCTAAGCCAGTCCCATTTGCCCACATTTGGCCCACAACCCCTTAAAAAAATTTTGAATTCACTAAGACATTTAAAAACAATTAAATCCCATAGGTCAACTCAGATGGGTGCCAACCCGAAACATCACCTATCCACGTTCTCCAGAGATGCTGCCTGACCTGCTCAGTTACTCCAGCATTTTGTGTCTTTTTTTTAATATTAACCTGCATCTGCAATTCCTTGTAGCAACACAATAAAATGTTCATTGCCTGATACTTAATTACCCATCAATGCTCCCAGGCCGAAGTGCAAAATAAAACTAAGCTTGGTAGGAATGAAAGAAAAGAACCAGAATGCTTCAGATTCTATGTGACATTATCAGGTGACTTTCTGTTGGTCTATAGATTCATGCACTGTTAAACCTGTACAAGTTCATAAGTTGTAGGAACAAAATTAGGCCCATCAAGTCTACTCCGCCATTCAATCATGGCTGATCTATCTTTCCCTCTCAACCCCCTTCTCCTGCCTTCTCCCCATAACTCCTGACACCCTTACTAATCAAAAATCTGTCAATCTCTACCATAACAATACCCAGTGACGGCCTCCACAGCCGTCTGTAGCAATGAATTCCATAGATTCACCATCTTCTGACTAAAGAAAGTCTGAAGAAGGGTCTCGACCCGAAACGTCACCCATTCCTTCTCTCCCCAGATGCTGCCTGACCTGCTGAGTTACTCCAGCATTTTGTGAATAAATCCCCCTCATCTCTTTTCTAAAGGTATGTCCTTTTATTCTGAGGCTATAGCCTCTGGTCCTAAACTCTTACACTAGTGGAAATATCCTCTCCACATTCACTCTATCCTGGCCTATCATTATTCGGTAAGTTTCAATGAGGTTCCCCCTCATCCTGCTAAAGTCCAACGAGTCCAGAGTCAAACGCTCAGTTTATGTTAACTCACTCATTCCTGGGATTATTCTCGTTGATCTCTGGTATCTCTGCTTGATTGATGGTCTCTCCACAATGCATTGTAGATCACAGGTCTTACATTTGACTCAGCAACATGTGTAATGCTACATTGATCTCTATCACGTGAGATCTTGCAGATGGGTCGGGATAGAGTTTACTACCGATGCCTCACATCTCCGGAGACCCGGGTTCGATCCTGACCTCTGACGTTGTCTGTGCGGTTTGCACATCTACCCCATTACCAGGTGGATGTCTGCCAGGTGTTCTGGTTTCCTCCCACATCCCAAAGATGATAGGAATGGTTTAGAGGGATTATAGACCAAACAAAGGTAAATGGGCTAGCTTAGATGGGACAAGAGTTGGACCAATGGCCCCATTTCCATGCTGTATGATTCTATGAATTAATGACTATGAGCTGAAAAGTTAATTGACTTGGTGTATTGATTTTGGAAATGGCCTATTGTTGTCACATGTATTGAAAGACAGTGAAAAGCTTTTATTTGCGTACTATAGACAATAGTCAATAGACAATAGGTGCAGGAGGAGGCCATTCGGCCTTCGAGCCAGCACCACCATTCAATGTGATCATGGCTGATCATTCTCAATCAGTACCCCGTTCCTGCCTTCTCCCCATACCCCCTGACTCCGCTTTCCTTAAGAGCTCTATCCAGCTCTCTCTTGAATGCATTCGGAGAATTGGCCTCCACTGCCTTCTGAGGCAGAGAATTCCACAGATTCACAACTCTCTGACTGAAAAAGTTTTTCCTTATCTCAGTTCTAAATGGCCTACCCCTTATTCTTAAACTGTGGCCCCTTGTTCTGGACTCCCCCAACATTGGGAACATGCTTCCTGCCTCTAACGTGTCCAACCCCCTAATAATCTTATACGTTTCGATAAGATCTCCTCTCATCCTTTTAAATTCCAGTGTATACAAGCCTAGTCGCTCCAGTCTTTCAACATATGATAGTCCCGCCATTCCGGGAATTAACCTAGTAAACCTACGCTGCACGCCCTCAATAGCAAGAATATCCTTCCTCAAATTTGGAGACCAAAACTACACACAGTACTCCAGTTGTGGTCTCACTAGGGCCCTGTACAACTGCAGAAGGACCTCTTTGCTCCTATACTCAACTCCTCTTGTTATGAAGGCCAACATTCCATTGGCTTTCTTCACTGCCTGCTGTACCTGCATGCTTCCTTTCAGTGACTGGTGCACTAGGACACCCAGATCTCATTGTACGTCCCCTGTTCCTAACTTGACACCATTCAGATAATACTCTGCCTTCCTATTCTTACCACCAAAGTGGATAACCTCACACTTATCCACATTAAACTGCATCTGCCATGCATCCGCCCACTCACACAACCTGTCCAAGTCACCCTGCAACCTCATAGCATCTTCCTCACAGTTCACACTACCATCCAGCTTTGTATCATCTGCAAATTTGCTAATGGTACTTTTAATCCCTTCATCCAAGTCATTAATGTATATTGTAAATAGCTGCGGTCCCAACACCGAGCCTTGCCACTAGTCACTGCCTGCCATTCTGAAAGGGACCCATTTATCCCCACTCTTTGCTTTCTGTCTGTCAACCAATTTTCTATCCATGTCAGTACCCTACCTCCAATACCATGTGCTCTAATTTTGCCCACTAATCTCCTATGTGGAACTTTGTCAAAGGCTTTCTGAAAGTCAAGGTAGATCCAATCAAATCAGATAGTACTATATATTAGTACAATCAAGCCAACAAAAGTACAACAGGGAGAGCAAAGAGAAAAATATCAGTGGGCAGGGCATAGTTTCTCAGCATTGTAACAGTTTCAGAGAAAAAGTCCAGTGTTCGCAATGAGACAGGTTAGAAGATCAGGACTGTACTCTGAACAGTTATGGAAGGATTGTTCAGATGTCTGAGAGCAGATGGGAAGAAACTGTTCCCGAGTCTCGTGGTACAGGCGTTAGTATCAAATTTAGGGCTTGTAGGTATCAAAATAACTTTTTTTTAAAACAGTGCTGGGGTAACTCAACGGATCAGGCAGCATCTCTGGAGAATATGGATCGGTGAAGTTTCGAGTCGGAATCCTTCTTCAGACTGAGTCTATCTATCCACGTTCTCCAGAGATACTACCCGACCCTCTGAATAACCCCTGCACTTGGTGTCATTTTTTTTGTAAACCAGCATCTGCAGCTCCTTGTTTCTATATAAATTTTATATTAAAGTAACTAAGCAGAAGTTAATGGGCACTGATCGAAAAAAAATTGCAAGGCTACAGAGTAATAAGGAAGGGCGGATACGAATGATGGGCTTGCTCTTTGGGAACCCAATGGGAAAACAGCTTCTATCCCTGTCGTGACAAGTAGGTTAATTGCCCTCCTTTTGTGGGTTAGTTTAGTTTAGTTTAGAGTGAAAACAGGCCCTTCGGCCCAGCAAGTCTGAGCTGACCAGCAATCTGTGCACACTAGCATAGTAGGGACAATTTACAATTCTTACCGAAGCCAATTGACCTACAAACCTACAAACCTGTATGTCTTTAGAGTGTGGGTGGACACTGGAGCACCCGGACAAAAACCCACGAGGTCATAGGGGGAGCATGCAAACTCTGCACAGACAGCACCTGTAGTTAGGATCGGAGCTGGGTCTTTGGCTGTGTAAGGCTGTGCCACTGTGCCGCGCGATGTTGAAAAGTAAAAGTTGCAGATAGGGGATCTAAAATTAAGGAACAAAATGCTTGGGATATTCAAGAGGCATCTATGGAAAGGGAAACACTGTTAACGTTTCACGTCAAAGGCTTTTTCCATTTCTAATGAAAGGTTGCTCACCTGAAACTTTGTTCTCACTGAATTCACACCACAAATGTTGCCCAACCTCAGGAATCAGGATAGTTTATTTGTCATGAGCATCGGGAACGGAACAATCAAATTCCTACTAACTTCAGCTTCAAATGCACATTAAATGCAAAAACAACAATAAATATAGAGTCATAGTGTCAAACAGCATGAATCAGGCGCTTCAGCCCAACTTTCCCATGGCATGCAAGATGCCCCATCAACCACTATCTATAGATAATAATATATCAGTCATTCTAAGTAAACTGCATCATATTAATGCAAAGTCCCAGAGTATGGAGAGCAACTACTGCAGTTCAAGCCCACAGTGGTAGGGTTGTGGTCAGAGGTGTGCAGGGTGGTTCAAGAACCTGATGGTTGATGGCAAGAAGCTGTTAGAGCCATAGAGTCACACAGCATGGAGACAGATCCTTCAGGCCAACTTGCCTATGCAGACCAACATGCCCCATCCACACTAGCGCCACCTGTCCGCATGTATCCCAGATCCCTCCAAACCTTTCCTATCCATGTACCTATCCAAATATCTTCTAAATGTTATGATTGTACCTGCCTCAACTACCTCCTCTGGCAGCTCATTCCATTTATCTACCACTCTCTGTGTGAAAAAGTTGCCCCTCAGGTTTCTTTTAAAGGGTGGCGCAGAGGCACATCTGTAGAGTTGCTGCCTCACAGCGCCAGAGACCCGGGTTCAATCCTGACCTATGGGTGCTGTCTGTACATAGTTTGTATGTTCACTCTGTGACCGCGTAGGTTTCCTCCCACATTCCAAAGACGTGCAAGTTTGTAGGTTAATTGGCTTCTGCAAATTGTCCACAGTGTGTAGGATGCAAAAGTGGGATAGCATAGAACATGTACAGGTGATTGATGGTTGGCATGTACTTGATTGGCCGAAGGGCTCTGTTTCTATTCCCCTCATGATCTTATGCACCTCTATCAGATCACTTTTCAGCCTCTTGTGCTCCAAGGAATAAAGCCTTAGCCTGGCAACATTCTCATACATCTTCTCTGCTCTCTTTCAAGTTTAACAGCTTCCTTCCTATAGCACGGTGATCAAAACTGAACACAATACTCCACATGCAGCTTCACCAACGTCTTGTACAACTGCAACATAACATGCAAACTTCTATGCTCAAAAACCCTTTTTTGTCCACCCTATCTACTTGTGACACTACTTTCATGTACTATGTACCTGCACTCATTGATCCCTCTGCTCTACAACACTCCCCAGGACCATAACTGTACCATCACTGTAAAGTTGCTGCCCTGGTTTGACTTATGAAAATGTAACACCTCGCATTTATCTGCATTAAACTCCAATAACCTTTCCTCAGGCCACTTACCCAACTGATCAAGTAATTCCTGTAATTTTTGATAACCATCTTCGCTATCTACAATACCGCCCACTTTAGTGTAATCTGCAAACTTACTAATCATGAATCAATACATTCTTATCAAAATCATTGATATAAATCACAAACATCAATGGGCCCAGCACTGATCCCTGAGGCACACCACTAGTCACAGGCCTCCAGTCCAAAAAAAAACTTCCACCATCACCCTCTGCTTCCTTCCATGAAGCCAATTCTCTATCTAATTGGCTAGCTCTCATTTCATCCCATGCGATCTAACCTTCTAGAGCAGATTACCATGTGGAAACTTATCAAATGTCTTGCTGAAATCCACATAGACAAACTGTTCTTGAACCTGGAGGTCATGTTTCATGGGCATCTGTACCACATACCCAATGGTGGAAGAAAAGAGAGCTTAGTCAGGATGGAGTGCATCTCTTAGGATCTTAGCAGCCTATTTGAGCTAGATAAAGCTGCGTCTTAAAGCTGGTTTCGGAAATACTTTTTTGAATAATTTTGTCAATAATTTGGAAACACAACTTGCAGGAATCTTGAGTAAAAAACATAAGTGCCAGAAGAACTCAGCGGGGCAGGCAGCATCAATAGAGGAAATGGGCAAATTATGTTTTAGGTCGGGACCCTTCTTCAGACAGAGGTATATCACTGATTGTCCATTCCCTCCATAGATACTGCCTGATCCTCTGAGTTTCAGCTGCACCTCACTTCCTGATCTCTTTATATCCGTAATTGAACATTTGACAGTAATTTCTATTTCCTGTTCTAGGAATATCACAAGATGTGAACTTCTTTCTTTTGGTCCATTGTACGTGAATTACCTAGAAAAGCAAAAAACAAATGACAGGAAAGCTGAACAATTCCAGTAACTAAAGCCACAAACAACAATCACAATTAAAATCATTAGTTGGTGCACCATGACTTAGTAAATCTGAAACCAACAAACCATCTCATCAGCAAAATACTTCTGTTTTAAATTCTGATATCAATCTTAAATCTAAGGCATTACATCATTGAATTTATTTTATTACTTTCTAATTGAACAAAAGCCTTTTGCATTTTGGGAGAGGATGGTAAGTCAACCTCTTAATGTGTAACCTTTTTATCTGTTCATCGTTTCATCCTATTTGCATTAAAGTTTTGTTTTATTTTATTTTATTTTAGTTTGCAGATACAGCATGGAAACAGGCCCTTCGAGTGCACACCAACTAGCGATCACCCTGTACACTAACACTATCCAGCACACTACGGACAATTTACAATTCTTGCCAAAGCCACAATTAACCTACAAAAACCTTTCTGTCTTTGGAGTGTGGGAGGAAACTGAGGATCCTGGAGAAAATAAATGTGGTCACGGGAAGAACATACAAACTATGTACAGACAGCACCCGTAGTCAGGATTGAACCCGGGTCTCTGGCGCTGTAAGGCAGCCACACCACCACTGCACCACCCATATTTTTGATGTTCAGCCGATCTATCTGATGTGAAAGGCCAGCTATATAATTTTGTCTTTTGCCCAAATTTCATCGATCAATCTATGGGGCGGCACAGTGGAGTTGCTGTCTTACAGCGCCAGAGACCCGGGTTCGATCCTGACTGTCTATAGAGTTTGCATGTCATTCTCCCTGTGACTACGTGGGTTTTCTCTGGGTGCTCCAGATTCATCCCACATCCCAAAGAAATGCAGGTTTGTAGGTTAATTGGCCCACTGTAAATTGCCCCATCGTTAATAGGTGAGAGGGGGAATGTTTACTGGAGATGTGCGAGACAAGTTTTTTACACGGAGAGTGGTTGGGGCCCGGAATACGTTGCCAGGGGTGTAGGTGGAGGCAGATACAACAGTTGCATGTAAGAGCTTTATGGAAAGGCACATGGAAGTGCAGGGAATAGAGGATCATGGATCAAGTACATGCCGATTATATCATTTTAACTTGGCATCATATCCGGCACAAACAATGTGGGCCGAAAGGCTCGAACCTGTCTATACTGTTTTATGTTCTTTGTTCTATTAAATAGGATTAGTGAAGATAGTGTAAATTAAAAATATATTCCTTGGAGCGCAGGAGCTGGGGGGTGATCTTATAGAGGTGCATAAAATCATGAGGAGAATAGATGGGTATTCGTATGGACACAGGAACCAGGAAGAAAGAGTTCAGACAGACACAGAACAATCATGACTGTATAGGTATGATGGAGACGCAAGGAACTGCAGATGCTGGAATCTTATGCAAATCACAAAGTGCTGGAGGACCTCAGTAGGTCAGGCAACACCTATGGACCTAATGCAGACAATTGCTTTCGACTTTATTTTAAACTTTAGTGATACAGTGCGGAAACAGGCCCACCAAGTCTGCACCGATGAGTGATCTCCCCTTAACTAATGCTATTCTGCACGCTAGGGACAATTTACAATTTTACCAAAGCCAATTAACCAACAAACCTACACGTCTTTGGAATGTGGGAGGAAATTGGATCACCCGGAGAAAATCCACGCAGTCACAGGTAATAACTATGTACCGACAGCATCCGTGGTCAGGATTGAACCCAGGTCTCTGGTGCTGTAAGGCAGCAACTCCACCGCTTTGCCACTGTGCTGTCCATACAGGTGGAAATTAGGTAGGGGTGCCAACTATCTCACTCCCAAATAAGGGACAAGGTGACGTCGCCCAGCCAGCGGCCACGTGTTCCTGCTCCACCAATGGCGGCCGCTCGGGGCTCCAGGCCTACACTGTCCGGACCTACACTGTCTGTACCTACAGCGTCCGGGCCTACAGCACCCTCCGGACCCAATACGGGACAAAGGCGGTCTCGTACGGGGCAAACCAAGTTAGCCCAAAATACGGGATGTCCCGGCTAATACGGGACAGTTGGCAACCCTAAAATTAGGTGACATTTCAGGTCAGGTCCCTTCTTCTGACTGGAATTATGGAATTAAAACTTCAGCAAGGAATCATATTCAACTCATATTCCACTCAGTTAATCTTTATATGGTTTTGTTATTCTTTTAACAATGTATTTACGAAGGGGAAATCATGCTTGACAAATCTACTGGAATTTTTTGAGGATGTAACTAGGAAAATTGACAAGGGAGAGTCAGTGGATGTGGTGTACCTCGACTTTCAGAAAGCCTTCGACAAGGTCCCACATAGGAGATTAGTGGGCAAAATTAGGGCACATGGTATTGGGGGTAGGGTACTGACATGGATAGAAAATTGGTTGACAGACAGAAAGCAAAGAGTGGGGATAAATGGGTCCCTTTCGGAATGGCAGGCAGTGACCAGTGGGGTACCGCAAGGTTCGGTGCTGGGACCCCAGCTATTTACGATATACATTAATGACTTAGACGAAGGGATTAAAAGTACCATTAGCAAATTTGCAGATGATACTAAGTTGGGGGGTAGTGTGAATTGTGAGGAAGATGCAATAAGGCTGCAGGGTGACTTGGACAGGTTGTGTGAGTGGGCGGATACATGGCAGATGCAGTTTAATGTAGATAAGTGTGAGGTTATTCACTTTGGAAGTAAGAATAGAAAGGCAGATTATTATCTGAATGGTGTCAAGTTAGGAGGAGGGGGAGTTCAACGAGATCTGGGTGTCCTAGTGCATCAGTCAATGAAAGGAAGCATGCAGGTTCAGCAGGCAGTGAAGAAAGCCAATGGAATGTTGGCCTTCGTAACAAGAGGAGTTGAGTATAGGAGCAAAGAGGTCCTTCTACAGTTGTACCGGGCCCTGGTGAGACCGCACCTGGAGTACTGTGTGCAGTTTTGGTCTCCAAATTTGAGGAAGGATATTCTTGCTATGGAGGGCGTGCAGCGTAGGTTCACTAGGTTAATTCCCGGAATGGCGGGACTGTCGTATGTTGAAAGGCTGGAGCGATTGGGCTTGTATACACTGGAATTTAGAAGGATGAGGAGGGATCTTATTGAAACATATAAGATAATTAGGGGATTGGACACATTAGAGGCAGATAACATGTTCCCAATGTTGGGGGAGTCCAGAACAAGGGGCCACAGTTTGAGAATAAGGGGTAGGCCATTTAGAACGGAGATGAGGAAGAACTTTTTCAGTCAGAGGGTGGTGAAGGTGTGGAATTCTCTGCCTCAGAAGGCAGTGGAGGCCAGTTCGTTGGATGCTTTCAAGAGAGAGCTGGATAGAGCTCTTAAGGATAGCGGAGTGAGGGGGTATGGGGAGAAGGCAGGAACGGGGTACTGATTGAGAGTGATCAGCCATGATCGCATTGAATGGCGGTGCTGGCTCGAAGGGCTGAATGGCCTACTCCTGCACCTATTGTCTATTGTCTATTGTCTATTAACTAAAGGAGCCAATCAAAACCATTTCTGTTTATAAACAGCAAAGAGGAAGTTAATCATTTTGTTTTGTGAATCATTGAGAGGTCTGTGACCTTCCATTTCTAGATATGCCTCAATTAGCAGCATATTAATAAAGAATTAAAAACCTTTAACTTCAAATTACACAACAATCAAGTGCTAAATTTTAATGAAGGCAGCCTGTATCTTAATGTCAACCCTGCAGGCTAGCAATGTGGCAATGGGGCAGGGTTAAAAGGCTTATTTAAATAGAATCTCACGGTTTGATAACGTAGTTCTGCCCAGCTCATCGAGGAAGTATGTGGGCAGCACACGCCCTGTATCATGGTCACCACCCAATATGCCTTTGCTCTGTTATGTAACAGCAGACAAACATAAAAATGGGGAAAAATGTACCCCGAGGACAAAGGGGGACCTGGCATGGGGGTCACTGGGAACAAAGGCGGGGACCTGTTGGGGCCACCTGCGATGGTCCACCTGCGATGGCAGGCCTAATACGCCGCTGCAAGAATATAAGACTGCTCAATGAACCTTTGTACGTTTGTCACTGCCAGAAACATGGTGACTCATTGTGTACTGCCTAGGTGAGGTCTGTTGCATGATCTTAGCACATTGGGTGCAGAAACAAAGCGTTTCACTGTCCCTAGGTACATGTGACAATAAAGTATCATAAAAGTATCAATATTGAATCGTTCAATCACCTTTTAGATAAACAACTTTAAACAGTTTTGCAGGGAGTCACTATTTGCCTGGCATATTACTATTAAGGCAATACAATCTTTAAAAAAATTGCAAATTATGGGAATCATTTGCAAATAAGGGGAACACATCTTTCTCCTAATGAAACTTTGAGAAAAAGTCCACCGAAATTATCCTGTAGAAAATCAATGCCATTTCTATATATAATGCTAGTTAACTGATAGGTCAGAGGTGCAGATGGTAGAGCCGCTGCCTCTCAGTGCCAGAGACATCTTGAAGAACATAAGGCACTGCTAACTCAGTGGGGTAGCCAACTCCTCTGGAGAACATGGAAAAGTGACATTTCATGCCGGGACTCTTCTTCAAAATGATTGTGGTGGGGGGGGGGGGGGAGAAAGCTGTAAGATCGAGGTGAAGGCAGGTCATATCCTGGTGAGTGATAGGTGGGTACCAGTGCGGAGGGGGGTTTGATAGGCAGATGGTTGGACAAAGGCCAGAGACGATTAGATTAAAAAGTGTGAGAATAGGATAGAAGAGGCACAAAACTTGAAGCCAGAGGAAGGAATGGGGTGGGGGGAGGGGGAAAGGGAGAAATGGGTGCACATGCAGGTGGGGCACAGGGAAGAGAGGGGGGGGGAAATAGGGTGGGGGAAGGTGGGGCAGATGATTGTAGGTCCAGTACCTGAAATTGGAGAATTCAATGTTGATACCATTGGGTTGTAAGATACCCAAGCGGAATATTTTAGTTTAGTTTAGTTTAGTTTACAGATACAGCACGGAAACAGGGCCTTTGACTCACCAAGCCTACACTGACCAACAATCACCCCGTATACTAGTTCTATCCTACACACTAGAGGACGATTTACAGAAGCCAATTACAAAGACAAGACAATTTACAAACCCGCACGTCTTTGGAATGTGCAAGGAAACTGGAGAAAACCCATGTGGTCTTGGGGAGAATGTACAAACTCTGTACAGACGACACCAGTAGTCAGGATAGAATCCAGGTCTCTTGCGCTGTAAGGCAGCAACTCTACCGCTGCGCCATTATGCCACACTGATGTGCTTTTTCCTCTTGAAAATGTTATCTTTCTATTTATCACTTTATATCCGAGATGAGAAAACATTTCTTCACACAGACTGGTGAGTCTGTGGAATTCTCTGCCACAGAAGGTAGTTGAGGCCAGTTCATTGGCTATATTTAAGAGGGAGTTAGATGTGGCCCTTTTTGCTAAAGGGATCAGGGGTATGGAGAGAAGGCAGGTACAGGCTACTGAGCTGGATGATCAGCCATGATCATATTGAATGGCGGTGCAGGCTCGAAGGGCCGAATGGCCTACTCCTGCACCTATTTTCTGTTTCTATGTTTCTATATCGAAACAGAATATCAACCTCCTCAGCGTTTTTAAGTTGTGCGGGTCTTTGATTTAATGTGCAATTTGTACAACTGGTGTACAGACAGCACCCGTAGACAGGATTGAACCCAAGTCTCTGGAGCTGTGAGGCAGCAACTGTACGGCTGTGGCACCATGCCATCCTAGATTGACTTTGAATAAATGTATTACCTTCATTATCAGCAGCAATGAAACCAAGGATATTTTCATGCCGTAGCAAGGCAGTTTGGCAGATTTCCACCTCTCTGCCCCTGACTTCTCGTTACATGTGAAGAAAATTTTAACTGTTTCATCTTCCCAACTGTACATGCCACATCGAACTTCACCAAATCCTCCTTTTCCTGCAGTTTCGCAAAGAAATACTGTCCTAGCTATACTTCTTTGAAAAAGTAGTGGGTAACCAGAAAATAGATATATAATAGATTTTGTGGTCATACAGCACAAAACAGACCCTTCAGCCCAACTCGCCCATGCGGACCAAGATACCCCATCTATGCCAGTTCCATTTGCCCCCCCCCCCCTCCTCCCTCCTCCCCCTCCTCCCTCCTCCCCCTCCTTTGGTCCATCTGCCTCTAAATCTTTCCTGAAGAAGTTTCCTGACTCAAAGCATCACCTATCCAGGTTCTCCAGAGATGTTGCCAGACCTACTGAGTTGCACCAGCACTTTATGTCTTTTTTTGTAAAGCAGCATCTGCAGTTCCTTGTGCCTATCCATGCACTTGTGTCTTTTTAATGTTGTTATAGTATGTGCCTCAACTACCTCATCTGACAGCTTGTTTCATATACCCATCCCCCTGAGTGTACGTTACTTCTCAGGTTCCTATTAAGCCTTATCCTGTCCCTCTCACCTTAAACCGATGTCCATTGGTTCTTGAATCCCCTACCCTGGGTTAAAAAACTCTGTGCAAT
Organism: Rhinoraja longicauda; assembly: GCF_053455715.1. Taxonomy (NCBI): domain Eukaryota; kingdom Metazoa; phylum Chordata; class Chondrichthyes; order Rajiformes; family Arhynchobatidae; genus Rhinoraja; species Rhinoraja longicauda. Next base: position 46,745,102 of record NC_135960.1, on the reverse strand, counting down.
CACCTTATCTATCTCCCACATGATCTTGCACACCTCTATAAGATCACCCCTCATTCTCTTACACTCCAAGGAATAAGGTTCTTGCCTGCCCAACCACTCCCTTTAGCTCAGGCCCTCGAGCCCTGGCAACATCCTCATAAATCTTCTCTGCACCCTGCCTGCCCTTGCCTGAATTTTCTTGTTTTGACATTCACGACAGATTGCTCGAAAGTGAAGAGTTTGATTTCTTCACAGAAAAATTCTCAAAATTATACTTCTCCTTTGCAAATAACGACAAAATGCAGATATTAATGTAACGAGGTGGAACAGATCCCATCAGCGTCTGGAAAATGAAGTGAAGAGGATTGCGGGTTCATTAGTAAGGGCGTCAGGGGTTATGAGGAGAAGGCAGGAGAATGGGGCTGAGAGGGAAAGATAGATCAGCTGTGATTGAATGGCAGAGAAGAGTTGATGGGCCGAATAGCCTAATTCTACTCCTATAACCTATAAATTTATGAATAGGAGAAACAAATTGTAAACAGAATTTTTCAAACCAGTAAAATGAATGATTTTTAAAAATTGAAATGTTTCCTTAAATTCAGAGTGAGTTTACAGAGTTCAGCTTAATAAATAAATTATTTTAGTGGTACCTTGAGAAAGTATTTATTTTAAATTTTGTAATTCATTATACACATCATCAGCTTATTTTAGTTTAATTTAGAGATAGAGTGTGGAAACAGGTCCTGCGGTACAACGAGTCTGTGCCAACCAGCAATCACCCGTACAATAGTTCTATCAGACACTTTAAGGACAATTGACAGAAGCCAATTAACCTACAAACCTGGACGTCGTTGGAATGTAGGAGGAAACCGGAGCACCCGGAGAAAACCCATAGTCGCAAGGAGAATGTACAAACTCCAAACAGTTTGTCGGGATCTGTCAGGATCGATCCCGGTCTCTGGCGCTGTAAGGCAGTAACGCTACACCACTGTGCCGTCCTTCTAAAGGGTGCTGTCCTTCTAAAGGGTCCCAACCCAAAACTTTGTCAGTACACCCACCCAAAGATGCTGCCTGACCTACTGAGTCCCTTCAGCTATTAATGCTTAGCAGAAAATAATAATTGCAGCAATTGACTTGAAGGAGCTAAGAAAATCCACCGAACATTTTACACAGAGATTGCACTTGTCAATGTGTCCATCATGGGGTCTGACCTCCCCAACTTCAAAGGGATGCTCTAGAGGCGCTGCCTCATAAAGACAACCAGCATCATCAAGGACCCCAACATCCTGGCCACACTCTAATTTCACTCCTGCCATCGGGAACAAGGTACAGGGGTCTGAAATACGTGAGTTCTCAGGAACTGCAGATGCTAGAAGCTTGCGTAGTGCTGGAATAACTCAGTGGGTCAGGCAGCATCGCTGAGTACACAGACAGGCGATGGTTTGGAACAGGACCCTTCTTCAGACTTTGAAGACACATCCTGCTGCCTTGACCAATCTCCCTATAAGCAAAATGTGTAGGGAGTGGATTTGAAGGTGGGATAACATAAAACTAGTGTGAACGGGTAATCAATGGTCAGTGTGAACTTGATGGGCTGAAATGCCTGTTTCCATACTGTATCTCCAAACTAAACTAAACCCAAAGGACTTTGAATTAAAACATTAATTCATTTTCAATTTTTACTCTAAATTTCCAGCGTCTGAAATTTTTTGTTTTGATTTCATTTTAAAACCGATTCTCTGCTCATTATCAGTGACATTTATGTGTATTTGTTATGTGCAAATTGGATGAGAGATTTCCTTTATTTCAACCGTTTAGTTTACTTTAAGATTTAAGATAAAACATGGAAACACGCACTTCAGCTCACTGAATTCATGCCGACCATCGATCACCTGTTCACACTAGTTCTATGTTATCCCACTTTCTCATCCACTCCCCACTAGGGACAATTTTACAAAGGGCCAATTAAACCTACAAACCCACACGTCTTTAGGATGTGGGAGGAAACTGGAGCACCCGGAGGAAACCCACGCGGTCACAGGGAGAACGTGCAAACTTCGTACAGACAGCACCCGAGATCAGGATCGAACCAGAGTCCCTAGCACTGTGAGGCATCAACTTTACCGCTGCTGTAAACTGCATTTGTGCTTGAAATCTAGTTCATTGATTTTAAATCACTTTGAAAATGGCGAGGTGATGGAAGGTGCTATGCAAATGCCTATCTGTTTTCCTTTAAAACCAATATTGCCAGACAATTTCAGCTAAAGAAAAATTACCCAAGTTTTCTTACGGTTTGGCATCGTGAGCAAAATATGAAAACGAGAAGCTGCATTGCATTGCGCACAGGAATGATTGGGTTAACGTACGATGAGCGTTTGATGGTACTGGGCCTGTACTCGCTGGAGATTAGAAGAATGAGGGGGGACCTCATTGAAACTTACCGAATAGTGAAACGCCTGGATAGAGTGGATGTGGAGGGGATGTTTCTACTAGTGGGAGAGTCTAGGAAGGAGATGAGGAGGATTTTTTTAGAGAGCGGGTGGTGAATCTGTGGAATTCTTTGCCAGACGGCAATGGAGGCCAAGTCAATGGGTATTTTTAAAACAGAAATTGGCAGAAATTGGCAGTACGGGTGTCAACGGTTTAAGAGGGAGTTAGATGTGGCCCTTGTGGCTAAAGGGATCAGGGGTTATGGAGAGAAGGCAGGTACAGGTTACTGAGCTGGATGATCAGCCATGATCATATTGAATGGTGGTGCAGGCTCGAAGGGCCGAATGGCCTACTCCTGCACCTATTTTCTATGTTTCTATGTTTCTATCAGCCATGATTGAATGGTAGAGTAGACCCAATGGGCCGATTGGCCAACTTCTGCTCCTTTGACTTATGAACCTATGTAAAGATATGTAAATGTTTGGCCATTAGAAATGAGGCAATTAGAAGGAAAGAGTGTGCTCCTGTAAAGCAGCATGGTATGTATGTAGTTTCAGCGTAAGTGTTGATAGGTCAGCTCCTACAACTTATGAACTACATTAGGATGTTCCAAGGTAATTAACAATAACCATATCCACCTTTAACATAATCTCAATGACCGGTAATAAAACTTCTTTGAAATAATTTTACTTATTGTTTTCAGTGACCAGGACTGCCCTCCAGTGGTTAAGTTAATTTAACATTTTCCCTAACACAAATGCATAATTAGAACACAAAGTGCTGGAGGAACTCAGCAGTTCAGGTATCATCTGTGGAGCGAATAGACAGGCAACGTTTGGGATTGGGACCCTCCTTCAGACTGACCCTCCTTCAACTGCTCCAGTTTCCTCCCACACTCCAAAGACATACAGGTTTTTAGGTTAATTGGCTTCAGTAAAAAGATTGTAAATTGTCCCCAGTGAGTAGGATAGTGCTTATGCTGGTTGGTGCGGACACAGTTCGGACGAAGGGCCTGTTTCTGTGCTGTATCTCTAAACTAAACAGTACCAAAGGTCAACAAGAGAAAATTTTGACACCCTTTCTTTGCAATAAATGGCATTACCCTTCCCAAGCACTCCAGTGCAGTACAGGACCAGGCCCTTTGGCCCATAATGTCTATGCCGAAAACAATGCCAAGTTTAACTAATCTCCTCCATCTGCATGTGATCTATAGTCCTCCATTCCCTGCGCTGACCCCTAAGCTTCTTAAACTAGTGTGTAGGGTGTGGATGAGAAAGCAGGATTATATAACTAGTGTGAAATGGTGATCAATGGTCAGCATTGAATCAGTGGACCTGTTTCTATCTCTAAACTAAAATCCTTTTACAAAGGAAAAAAATAAAAGTGTAGAAGAAACTGCAGATGTTGGTTTATACTGAAGGTAAGTGGGCAGCATCTCTGGAGAACAAGGATGGGCGACGTTTCTGGTTAGGAACCATCTTCAGACAGGAAGTGTAGTAATACAATTGTGGTAAATCACATTATGCAGAGCAAAAATTCATGATGAGTATCCTCCAACTTCTAAGTAGTTATACCACATGAAGTAGAACATATAGAAAGATAAAACTTGACCAAAAAAATAGTATTACTATAATAAAGTAATCACACACACCCACAGAGTGCATTTGCAAATGTTCTATTTAAATTATACAAATGACAGCATAGTATAAAATTTAGGTAAAACAAACTACAGTAGTTAATACTCTGGTAAAATTTACAATGTAGATTTTACAGATAACACCTTGTACCACAAAGCTTCCAAAAAATGATATTTCATTGCTATAAAAACTTAAGTTTAGTGCACTTAAATTATTCTTGCTTCTGTGACAGCATTTACAATATGCACAAAGCACAGAATACAGGCTGATGTAGTATATGAACTAAATTTCAGGCAGAATATTTTCAAATATAAATATTGCGGAGTACAGATTATAATCTACCTATACAAGAAAATCAAACTGCTATATCATTTCACAACATCGGAAAACATGTTAGTATTGACATAGCAATAAATAACACACATTTGCAAAGACTGGTGTGAACTATTTGGGTGAGAAAATAGTTGAGTTAATATCAGTGCAAATTGTATGTACTAATAGTCAAAGCAATTAATTATATCTCAAGACTCTAAAAATACATAATTGCCATCAATTAGGTGTTAAAATCGTAATATTTGGCTTGTTGGATTGTTTTAGGCATTCATATCTATTATGTATAGTATACATAAAGAAAGCAAAAATTGCTAGTGCAAAATAATAATGGAAGGGAAACAAGTATAACATACAGAATATAAATATTAAGTTACAAAGAATGAAACCATTCTGATTTTATACGAGTACATTTCTCTTCCGATGCCCCAAAGAATGTTTTTTTCTGCAAGAATTATTCTTAATGCATCTTCATCTTCCTCTCTGGTTACACATTAAGCAGCAATAGTGATATGCTGGTTTTGACATAGTTTCACGTGCTAGAACTTTGTTAACATTGCATCAGTAATATTTTTCTTGGAAAAGGTTGGCTTAAGAATGCACATACAGTTAGAAAAATTAGATCTGGCAACTACGTGCAACCAAAATATTCATCTCATCTTCAAAGGCTTTACGATGAGCCGATTATTCCCGGCATTTTCCAGTTTCTATATTACCATGCTGATTGCAGTCTTACAAAGCGGCAACCCAGAAACTGAAAAATTCTCTCTTTAGACCGCTGCATCCCTTGACGTGGTAATATGCCTGTTAGGCAGTCATTGGAAAACAATACTCAACAATCCATCTTAAACTTATCGAAAGAGTTGTCGATTTTGGAAAGAGTTTTTCGAATCCGTAGGCCAGTGAGTCTTGCAGATGGATTTTGATACCAGCATTCTCTCATCACCTTCGCAAGGGATGTTAACGTCTGTTGAGAAAGATGTGGTCGAAGATCATCATTGAAATGTTTTACATTGGTACTCAATAGTCTTAAAGTTCATGTACTTCTTCAGAGCATTCCAGCCACATGTCACATATGTTTATTAATCGTGCATGCTGGTACTTTTTTGTGTACAAAAGAAGCACTGCACTTAACTTTACACAGTTGGACACATGTTTAGCAACAGGATGTTGCCAGGACTTGAGGGCCTGAGCTATAGGGAGAGGTTGAGCAGGCTAGGACGTTATTCCTTGGTGCGCAGGAGGCCAAGGAGTGATCTTATAGAGGCGTTTAAGATCATGACGGAATGGATAGGGAGAATGCTTTTACCCAGAGTAGGGGAATCAAGAACCAGAGTGCATAGGTTTAAGGTGAGAGGGGAAAGATTTAATAGGAACCCGAGGGGTTCCACAGGTGGAGGAGGTAATTGAAGCAGGTACAATAACAACATTTAAATTACATTTACTCCGGTACCTGGATTGGAATGGTTTAGAGGGATATGGGCCAAATGTAGACAAATGGGACGCATAGATGGGGCATCATGGTTGGCATGGATGTGTTGGACAGAAGGGCCTTTTTCTGTCCTGTGTGACTGTGCTCTAATTTAGTGCAAACGGAAATATTGTCAGAATAATGGTAGTTATGCAAGTTATGACTCTAAAAGGTGGTAACTTCATGCGTGTTCATATTGTATATAAAAAAATGCACAGAGTTCCATCCATTGCCATAATGCACATCTCTAAACTGAATTTTGTGCCCCAAGTAGAAACATTTTCAATGTAAAACTATTCAAAACATTATCAATACTTACTGGGTCGGAAAACCATCTGTTTGGAATATTTGGTCTTTGTTGATCCACACAAATTACCTTTTTCATATCATCAAAACCAGGGTCATTAGGAACAAGATCATAAAACGGGGGCTTGTAATCTTCAATAATTCCTGAACAAAAATAAATGTTGCAAGGACATGTCACAATGAAGGATGGTATTACTGTGCAAGTTAATACTATACTCAATTAATCAGCATTGCATTTGAACAGGGTACTAAAGTTGGATTCTAATATGGGAAACATTCATTGGAGCACTGGTAATCCTGGAATGTTTCAGCAAATTAAACATGAGCACAAGTCTGAATAAGTAGCCCCACCCAAAATGTCATCTGTCTCTTTACAGATGCTGCCTGACCTGCTGAGTTACTCCAGCACTTTGCGTTTAGCTCAAGGTTCCAGCACCGGCAGTTTCCCTTGTCTTCAAAATAAACATTAGGTTAGGCAATGGATTCTCGGCTAGGAAAGTAATTTTAATCAATTTCCCTTTCTGCCGTACTCTTTTGATTGCCCAGAGGAAAATTCACCCTTTTCAAAAACTAAACTAATCTAAATAAATTGAAAAAGGACGTCAGAGTGGTGCAGTGGGTAGAGCTGCTACCTCAAAGTGCTAGAGACCCTGGTTCCATCCTGACTTTGGATGCCGACTGTGTGTGGAGTTTGCATGTTCTCCCCGTGGTTGTGTGGGTTTCCTCCGGGTGCTCCGGTTTCCTCCCATATCCCAAAAATTTGCAATTCTTTTTAGGTTAATTGGCCTTTGTAAAATCACCCCTGGTGTGTTGGGAGTAGTAGGGAAAGTGCAACAACTTGGAACTAGCATGTGAACGGGTGATTGATAGTCGACGTCGACTCGATGGAACAAAGGGTCTGTTTCCATGCTGCATCTCTAAACTAAGTTAATTATGCAATACCTGACAAATAATTTTATTCTGCACCACAATGTCAAAATCTTGTAATTGTTCATTGTATTAGTCTAGTTTTGTTTAGAGATAAAAGCCCTTCGGCCCAATGAGTCCGCACTGACCAACAATCACCCTGTACACTAGTTCTATCCTACACACTAGGGACAATTTTTTACCGAAGCAAATTAACCTGCATGGTTTTGCAATGTGGGAGGAAACCGGAGCACCCAGAGAAAACCTATACGGTCACAGGGATAATGTACAGACAGCACCAAACATCTCTGGCGCTGTGAGGCAGCAACTCTCCCACTGCGCTGCCCCCTTGTGGAGTATATGAACCGCAACAGGTTAAAATGGGGAACTACGGCCACCTTCTTGCCAGCATATAGGACAAGCAGCAAGTCCTGGACATGCCAGTGTTGTCATTCAATAATCAACCACCTTCGCAAACCTGCTAATGTCTACAAAACGAGATGTCAAAAATTAAAAATAGCTTTTAAAATTGCATTTGCAGGAAAAGGGCATTTTTTAAAACATAACCAATTTTGACAATGAAACAAACTAATTTCAAGAAACTAAATACAATGCCAAGCATTAAGAAATTATAAACCAAAACAATTTTCCACAAGATATCACCTGCACACACGTCATGCAGCATGGAAACAGGCCCATGGACCCAACTCATCCACATTGACCAGGATGCTCCACCTCCCCGTGATTGGCCCATATCCCACAAGTGGAAAGAGTGCGGAGAAGATTTACAAGGATGTTGCCAGGACTAGAAGGCCTGAGCTACAATGTTTGACAGGCTGGGACTTTATTCCTTGGGGCACGGTACATAGAGGGGTGATCTCGAAGATGTGCTTAATCTAAGGTGGGGAATAGGTGAGTGCAGGGTGAATGTAATCTTTTCCTCAGGGCAGGGGGTTCAAGAACTAATGGACTCGGGTTTAAGGTGAGGTGGGAAATTTAATAAAAATCCAAGGGACAACTTTTTGGTGACTTGGATGAAGGGATTAAAAGTATCATTAGCAAATTTGCCGATGATACAAAGCTAGGTGGCAGTGTGAACTGTGAGAAAGATGCTATGAGGTTGCAGGGTGACTTGGACAGGTTGTGTGAGTGGGCGGATGCGTGGCAGATGCAGTTTAATGTGGATAAGTGTGAGGTTATCCACTTTGGTGGTTAGAATAGGAAGGCAGATTATTATTTGAATGGTGTCAAGTTAGGAAAAGGGGACGTACAACGTGATCTGGGTGCCTTAGTGCATCAGTCACTGAAAGGAAGCATGCAGGTACAGCAGGCAGTGAAGAAAGCCAATGGAATGTTGGCATTCATAACGAGAGGAGTTGAGTATAGGAGCAAAGAGGTCCTTCTGCAGTTGTACAGGGCCCTAGTGAGACCGCACCTGGAGTACTGTGTGCAGTTTTGGTCTCCAAATTTGAGGAAGGATATTCTTGCTATTGAGGGCATGCAGCGTAGGTTTACTAGGTTAATTCCCGGAATGGCGGGACTGTCATATGTTGAAAGACTAGAGCAACTAGGTTTGTATACACTGGAATTTAGAAGGATGAGAGGGGATCTTATCGAAACGTATAAGATTATTAAGGGGTTGGACATGTTAGAGGCAGGAAACATGTTCCCAATGTTGGGGGAGTCCAGAACCAGGGGCCACAGTTTAAGAATAAGGGGTAGACCATTTAGAACAGAGATGAGGAAAAACTTTTTTAGTCAGAGAGTTGTGAATCTGTGGAATTCTCTGCCTCAGAGGGCAGTGGAGGCCAATTCTCTGAATACATTCAAGAGAGAGCTAGATAGAGCTCTTAAGGATAGCGGAGTCAGGGGGTATGGGGAGAAAGCAGGAACGGGGTACTGATTGAGAATGATCAGCCATGATCACATTGAATGGCGGTGCTGGCTCAAGGGGCCGAATGGCCTACTCCTGCACCTATTGTCTATTGTCTATATATGGAATGACATGCCAGAGGAGGCAGTTGAAGCAGGTTGGAAAACCATATTTAAAAGACATTTGGACAGGTACATGGATATTAAATGTTTAGTGGGATATGGGTCAAACGCAGGCAAGTGGGATGTGCTTAGGTGGGGCATCTTGGTGGGCATGGATAGGTTGGGCCAAAGGGCCTGCTTCCATGGTGTATTATGTATCTCATTAAAAAAAACAAAAAGCTTCCTGAAATCATAAACAAACACTGATAAAGCCATCAAGTGTACATGGAACAGCAGCACTAAATATTCAATAACAGTCATCTCCATGTAGCCTTGACAAAGTGGTCAACTTTCAGCTCAAGGCTTACTTATCATTGAGTGGAATGCATTACATACAGTAAATTAAGTGCAAGAACACAGACTTCATTGCAAATCAGCAACTCAGTTTCTTTAGAAATTGAAATTAAACATTTTTCTTGTACAGATTCCCCACGACTTTCTGGCACCCTTGGTTCCAGGGTTGGGTCCAAGAGAGTTCACGGCCTGCAAGAGGAATCCAACGGTACAAGAATGGTTCGCCTTGGCCGCTGGGGAGATACCGGCCCAAATTCAGTCTTGGAAGTCGGCTCTGGTTCTGGAGCCCCGGCCACAGCGGGCAAATTCGACCCGCCGATCCTCGCGGAAGTCCCGATGAGATCAAGGTCGGTCACCAAGCGTAGACTCCGCTATTTCAGGGTGACTTCCTGGGGGGGGGGTTTCAAGTGCGCAGTCGTAATTTTGTTTGGATTAAAGGAGGCGCCGGAAAATTGGTGGTGGTCCTGTACTCAAGGGAAGCCTTTTCTTTTGTACTTTACTCATAAAGAAGTCAAGGATGGTTAACCAAAGAAACTCCAGCACTTCAAGTCCTCTTGCCGAGGTTGACAGATTCTTGATTAGTAAGGGAGTCAAGGGTTATGGGGAGAAGGCAGGAGAATGGGGTTGAGAGGGAAAGACAGGTCAGCCATAATTGAATAGCAGAGCGGCCTTGATGGGCCAAATGGCCTAATTCTTTTTTTATGACTTAAGAATTTAAGAATCAGAGGATATAGGTCTACGGTGAGAGGGAAAAGATTTAATAGAAACTTGAGAAAACATTTTCCACACAGGATGTTGTGGGTGCATGGAACGAGCTTCCAGAGGAGGTTGTCGAGGCAGGTACTGTGACCAAAAAGACGTTTGGGCAGGTACATGGATCAGAGTCAAATGCAGGCAAAGGGGATGAACAGGTGGGGCCCTTTGGTCAACATGGACAAGTTGGATCGGAACATTTTTCTTAGCATAGAGAGGCTGGTTGTCAGAACAGGAGCTGGGTGTGAGGAGAGGATTACCGGGCAAATACCAGGCTAGGCTTAGTTGCCTTGCTATCTTCCCCGAGAGAAAATTTGGACTTAATTTGCTCCATCTATACGGTGGTCTGGAGACCACAGCAGATCCTTGTGGAGAATACATCCCATCACTACTTTGAATATACCTTCCATGAGGTTGTGAGACACATATCTGTGGTAAAGAGCAGAGACAGATGGAAGATTCCCCTGTGGTCATTCCCTCCTCCTTACCTCCTTGTATACTGTTGGGAAGGGATGATATTTCAGAGGGCAGCAGAAGCAGCGAGGTCTGGCCAGATCTGAGGCTCAGCAAGGTAGGGTAGAGTCAGGCAGAGTGATAGAGATAAGAAACTCAATAGTTAAGGGGGCAGGCAGAAGATCCTGTGGCCACAAACAAGACACCAGGATGATGCATTGCATCTGGGTCAAAGGTCAGGAGGTCTCCGAGGATCATCTCTCTAAACCTGTCCTATCCATGTATCTGTCTAAATGTTTCTTAAACGTTGCAGTAGCGGTTTTAGAATTTTCCACAACTTTATATTTATATTTCAGATTTAAACAAGTGCAGTTCGTTTGATGTATAAATGACCTCAATCACTGTGAAAAACATGACTATTGCTTTGAACAACCTGACCGTAAGCTATATTCTATGCAAAGATCTACCGCCGTGCCTCGCTGTAATCGGCATTTAACACTAAAATATAAAGAACACAACTGCATGTTACATATCTAACTTATAGGGTGGCACAGTGACACAGAGGTAGAGCTGCTGCCTCAGAGCTAGAGAGCCAGGTTCGATCCTGCCCTCCGGTGCTCTCTGTGTGGAGTTTGTACATTCTCACTGTGACCATGTGGGTTTCCTCCCACCTTCAATAGACAATAGACAATAGACAATAGGTGCAGGAGTAGGCCATTCAGCCCTTCGAGCCAGCACCGCCATTCAATGCGATCATGGCTGATCACTATCAATCAGTACCCCGTTCCTGCCTTCTCCCCATACCCCCTCACTCCGCTATCCTTAAGAGCTCTATCCAGCTCTCTCTTGAAAGCATCCAACGAACTGGCCTCCACTGCCTTCTGAGGCAGAGAATTCCACACCTTCACCACCCTCTGACTGAAAAAGTTCTTCCTCATCTCCGTTCTAAATGGCCTACCCCTTATTCTCAAACTGTGGCCCCTTGTTCTGGACTCCCCCAACATTGGGAACATGTTATCTGCCTCTAATGTGTCCAATCCCCTAATTATCTTATATGTTTCAATAAGATCCCCCCTCATCCTTCTAAATTCCAGTGTATACAAGCCCAATCGCTCCAGCCTTTCAACATACGACAGTCCCGCCATTCCGGGAATTAATCTAGTGAACCTACGCTGCACGCCCTCCATAGCAAGAATATCCTTCCTCAAATTTGGAGACCAAAACTGCACACAGTACTCCAGGTGCGGTCTCACCAGGGCCCGGTACAACTGTAGAAGGACCTCTTTGCTCCTATACTCAACTCCTCTTGTTACGAAGGCCAACATTCCATTGGCTTTCTTCACTGCCTGCTGAACCTGCATGCTTCCTTTCATTGACTGATGCACTAGGACACCCAGATCTCGTTGAACTCCCCCTCCTCCTAACTTGACACCATTCAGATAATAATCTGCCTTTCTATTCTTACTTCCAAAGTGAATAACCTCACACTTATCTACATTAAACTGCATCTGCCATGTATCCGCCCACTCACACAACCTGTCCAGGTCACCCTGCAGCCTTATTGCATCTTCCTCACAATTCACACTACCCCCCAACTTAGTATCATCTGCAAATTTGCTAATGGTACTTTTAATCCCTTCGTCTAAGTCATTAATGTATATCGTAAATAGCTGGGGTCCCAGCACCGAACCTTGCGGTACCCCACTGGTCACTGCCTGCCATTCCGAAAGGGACCCATTTATCCCCACTCTTTGCTTTCTGTCTGTTAACCAATTTTCTATCCATGTCAGTACCCTACCCCCAATACCATGTGCCCTAATTTTGCCCACTAATCTCCTATGTGGGACCTTGTCGAAGGCTTTCTGAAAGTCGAGGTACACCACATCCACTGACTCTCCCTTGTCAATTTTCCTAGTTACATCCTCAAAAAATTCCAGTAGATTTGTCAAGCATGATTTCCCCTTCGTAAATCCATGCTGACTCGGAACGATCCCGTTACTGCTATCCAAATGCTCAGCAATTTCGTCTTTTATAATTGACTCCAGCATTTTCCCCACCACTGATGTCAGACTAACTGGTCTATAATTACCCGTTTTCTCTCTCCCTCCTTTCTTAAAAAGTGGGATAACATTTGCTATTCTCCAATCCACAGGAACTGATCCTGAATCTATAGAACATTGAAAAATGATCTCCAATGCTTCCACTATTTCTAGAGCCACCTCCTTAAGTACTCTGGGATGCAGACCATCAGGCCCTGGGGATTTATCAGCCTTCAGTCCCATCAGTCTACCCAAAACCATTTCCTGCCTAACGTGGATTTCCTTCAGTTCCTCCATCACCCTAGGTTCTCCAGCCCCTAGAACATTTGGGAGATTGTGTGTATCTTCCTCAGTGAAGACAGATCCAAAGTAACGGTTTAACTCGTCTGCCATTTCTTTGTTCCCCATAATAAATTCCCCTGCTTCTGTCTTCAAGGGACCCACATTTGCCTTGACTATTTTTTTCCTCTTCACATAGACATGAGGGTTTGGATTACAATTAAAACACAAATAACGTGCTATAGTTTAATTGACTTCTGTAAATTGTCCCTTGTGTGTAGGATGGAACTAGTGTACGAGTGATCTGGTGGGCCAAATAACACGCTAAACTAAACTTTAAATGTTATCATTAAAACATATCAATACGATGTTTGTGGATTTTACTAAAGAGATACTGTGGGATCAAGAAAGAAAAAAAAAACTTTCTAAACTTGAAATGAAGTTCTGAAAGAGCCGTTAGTGAAAAAAAACTAATTTTCTTCAGAAAACAGTTGAAACTCAAAATAGGTTACAATGCACTTACCACTGCTCACTGTCCTCCTCGCTACCTCCCACAGGACAAGACCAAAGGCCCAGATGTCAACTCTCCTATAGGAATCAAAGAGGTTCACCTGCATGGATTCATCCAAAACCTCAGGAGCCATATATCGTTTGGTGCCTACCCTAGGATTATTGCCCACATCTAAATGGTTCGTGCATTGGGAATGCATCACCGCAAGACCTAGGAGAAAAGCAAACAACAAATATCACAAGAAAATTGGGGCTTCGTAGCCGGTAGAGCTGCTGCCTCACCAAACCCGAGTCCAGGGTCAAGGAGGTCTCCGAATGGTTGTAGAACTTTCTCAAGGGAGACGGCGAGGAATCAGAGGTCGCTGTTAATAGCAATTGTAGGTCTCAAATAGGACTCAAATAGGTGGCATCATAAACAATGAGTGTTGTTGACAATTAGTGTGGGATCTTGATCATCTAGGTTAGTGGGATGAGGAATGACATGGTTAGGAAATTGAGGATGGAGTCCTCATGGAGTTAGGAAAGGTTCAAAAGCAGGACCTCAAGTGGAATAATTCCTGGATCATTCCCAGTGCCACATGCTAGTGAGGACAGGAATAGAAGCGGCAAGATGGCGCAGGCGTAGAGTTGCTGCCTCACCGCACTAGAGACCTGGGTTCAATCCTGACTAGGGGTATTGTCTGTGCAAAGTTTGTACGTTTTCCGGTGACCACGTGGATTTTCTCTGGGTGTTTCATTTTCCTCCCACATCCATAGATGTGCAGGTTTGTATGTTAATTTGCTTCTGTAATTTTCCCATAGTGTGTAGGATGGTACAGCATTGAACTAATGTGTGGGTTATCGATGGTTGGTGTGGATTCAATGGGCCAAAGGCCTGGTTCCACAATGTATCCCTAAACTCTAAAATCCCTAAATATTTCATTGGAGACTGGAATAATAGGTTATTAACTTGAAGTTTCACTTAGTAATTTTGTCTTCATTTGTTTTTCCTACAATATTCTGAGCAAAACCAGTTCAGCATTTGAACAATGCTATACGTAGACAAGGAATTATAATAAGGTTTTAATAAGGCCATTCATAGTGAAGGAACAAAGATAGTAATCAAGAGAGTGTAGCATCACAAGGAGAGGAAAGATTTAATAAAGAAAGACAACAGCCTAGAGCCGAGGGGATAATAAAATCGTAGTGACCACCAAAAAAATACTGAACAGCATGAAAAACTATTGTCAAGATGTATCACACACAGCAGTTCTTTCATCTGTCAGCAACAATGGACCAATGCACAATCATATACAAGCCTTTTCCATTTACTACTTCATCCTATTTTTACCTGCTATCATTGGATTGAAATACGAGTACAGGAATTGTTTTAGTCCAAAAGCATTAATTATCAAGTGTGTTTTATTGTCATGTGTCCTGAAACAGAACTAAGTTCTTACTTGCAGCAGCATAACAGCTATGTAAATATAATACTCTGTAAACACCATAACAATAAAAAATATACATCAATAAAAACAAGCAATAATAGTGCAAAGACAAAGACAATGTCCCCAAGTCTTTGTTGTTCAGAGCTTATTTGGAGGTTGTAGTGTTTAATAGCCTGATAGTTGTAGGGAAGAAACTGCTCCTGAGCCTGGATGTTACAATTTTCAGGCTCCTGTACCTTCTTGGTACAGGATGGCAGGAGTGAAATGAGAGCGTGGCCAGGGTGGTGTGGGTCTCTGATGATGCTGGCTGCCTTTCTGAGCCAGCGACTCCTGTAGATCCCTTTGATGGTGGAGAAGTCAGTACCCGTGAAGGAATGGGCAGTGCTCACTACTTTATAATAATTATAATAAGTAATCTATGGAAGCTGGGACAAACCAGAAGAATAACACACTGACAAAGAGAACAGGTTGAAAGTCCTGCTCACACAAGAGTCCAGAATTGTTTCTCTGATTATTGGCCAACACCAAAACCTGTTGCCTCAGGGCTTCTGGGACCTTGGTTTGATCCCAACCTTCAGCACTATCAGTGTGACGTTTACACGCATCCCTCCTGTGATCATGAGAATTAGGAGGAAAACGATAATAGGAATTCCTGGTATGCATATTAGACGAATGTAACAAGAGTGAATAAACGTAATTGGAACCATTTCCTTGCCTGGAAGAGAACACTTATGTGGAATTGATTGCCATAGATGGCTGTGGAGGCAAGTCATCGGATATTTTTGAGGCCGAGATTATCAGGTTCTTAATTAGTATGGATATAAGAGGTTATGGGGAAAAGGCAGGAGAACGGGGATGAGAGGGAAAGATGGATCAGCCATGATTGAATGGTGTAGTAGACTTGATGGGTCGAATGGCCTAATTCTGCTCTTAAGAACCATTATATACTGGTTGTCCACACCACACATTTTGGGGGTTAAATTCCATTTGTTCGGTCAGAGACAGGCTGCATGACATCAGCTTCAGATGCTGGTGTACAAAAAAGGAAGCAAGTTACAGCATGCATGCAAACAAAAAGCTGTTCACATTAGGAAGAGACCAGTGAATAGTTGGTATGTGGAACAAGACTGGGATAGTCGAGTGTGAGGCATGCTTGAGGCATCAGGGCATGGAGTTCTGAAACCACAGGACAAGAGGTGATCCGATATCAATCTTAGCATAGCCATTTCGCCAAATGAATGAGAAACTGATAGGTTCACAGACCACCACTGTGATGCGAATAGATAATTCCTGTTGGCAACTCCCTGAACAAACAGTTCAGAGTTACTATTGGAGATGTAAGAGAATCCTATCTGCCATTTTTGGCAGCTACAAGAAATTCCAGTCCACAATTGCCAAGAATGGAGATTACAAGTGTCTCAGTCAACATTGACTCCACAGCCAATATAACTTGATAAGCGATCTTTCTTACATTACAGAATTGACAGCACCATTTTTTTGTTAAAAGAAGGTACTCTGTTGGATTAGGCAGCTCAAAGTACTTTACAACCAATCGAATTAGAGGCATAAACAGCAGGCATTTGTATCATGTTCTTACAGCAAACCCACTAAGGTCAAGAGTGCAATAATGGTAGAAGGTTTGACAATGAATTGGGCAATGGTGTTTTGAGAGTCTGAAATTGCCATTGTACATTTTAAGACATTAAGTGGGTGTTTTCATCACTGATAGAACACAAGACAGACATTTAAAATTACTAAAGTACACTCAGAGTCATACAGCATGGAAACAAGCCCTTGGAACCTGAATGACTCTATGACTCAGTATAAAGTGAAAAACGTGGATAAAAGTACCTACCCAAGTCTGCAATGCAGCACTGCCCATTCTCCTTAACAAGGATGTTTTTGCTTTTAAGGTCTCGATGTGCAATTGCAACTTTGCCCTGCGTCCCGATTATTTCCGTGTGCAGATGCGTCAGACCACATGCAATGGACAGGGATATCCGCAAACAACCCACAGTATCCAGGGCAGTGTGCTGCAAGTGGTCATAGAGGGAGCCCAGCTCGTGGTAATGGGTAATTAGCCACAGCTGTGTGCTGGAATTTCTGGATGTCATATCTGAAGCAATAAACCCTGGAGACAGAGAGACAGATCTTGAGTTTCACAATTACTAAGCAAGTCTCAGTAACATCATGGATGTTGTTCATAAGCCAATAAATCAATCAGGCATAAGCCAATTGGGGGCGGCGCAATGGTAGAGTTGCTGCCTTACTGCGTCAGAGATCCGGGTTTGATCCTGTTTACGGGTGCTGTCTGTATAGAGTTTAAAGAGAGACTCACACAGACAGAGACAGATACAGCATGGAAACAGCCCCATCGGCCAACCGAGTCCACACCGACCAGCGATCACCCCATACACTACCACTATTCTACACGCTAGGGACAATTTACAATTTTACAACGTGAGCACAGGGAGAACTTACAAACTCCGTACAGACAGCATCCGTAGTTCGGATCGAACCCCGGTCTCTGGCATTTGTACTTTCTTCCTGTGACCGCGTGGATTTTCTCTGGGTGCTCCTGTTCCCTCTCACAAGGCAAAGACGTACAGGTTTTTTTAGCTAATTGGCATCAATAAAATTGTAAACTGTCCCTAGTATGTTGGAGAGTTCTAGCGTATGGAGATCGCTGGTCGGTGCAAACTCAGTGGGCCGAAGGGCCTATTTCCGCACAGTACCTCTAAAATAAAAGTAATATATCAGCTGAAGATTACAAGCCAATAACACACTCACCTAAGATGTTCTCATTTCTTAGGAGTACACTGTTATAGATCTCGGTCTCTCTAAACCAGGATTTTTCATCTCTGGAAGAAAATATTTTCACTGCAACATTTTCTCCTTGCCATTGGCCACGCCAAACCTCTCCAAAGCGCCCTTTGCCTGGAAAATAGAGCACAAGAGATACACCACCATCAATTAAGCAGAACATTTAACATTGCAACACATTAGCAACTTGACCTGTAATTTCTCCCAAGAAATCATGGTGGCCCAGTGACCCAGCGGTAGAGTTGCTGCCTTACACCGACAGACACCCGGGTATAATCCTGACTAAGGGTGCTGTCAGTACGGAGTTTGGATATTCTCCCTGTGACGCGTGGGTTTTCTACGAGTGCTGCGGTTTCCTCCCACACTCCAAAGACGTAAACGTTTGTAGGTTAAATGGCTTCGGCAAAATTGCCCCTAGTGTGTGGGATGCGAAACTAGGTTAACATAGAACAAGTGTACGGGTTGGTCAGCGCGGACTCCATGAGCCGGAGTGTCTGTCTCCACGCTGAATCTCTAAACAAAACAAACACTAAAAGTGCCATCCTATCACCCACTAGAGATGATAGTCCTGACCTACCATCTAACCACACTGAAGACCTTCGCACTCTTTAATCAGACCTTGCTGGACTTTATCTTGCACTAAACGTTATTCTCTTTATCCTGTATCTGTACACTGGACAACTTGGTTGCAATCATGTATAGTCTTTTCGCTGACTGGATAGCACGCAACAAAAAGCTTTGCACTGTACCTCGATACACGTGACCATAACAAACTAAACCATTGTACCCGTCACCACTACCACTCTCCTTGGCACGAAGATGGACACAAAATGCTGAAGGAACTCAGCGGGTCAGGCAGCATCTCTGGAGAACATGGAGGGGTGAAGTTTCAAGTTGGAATCCTTCTTCGGACTTAGTCTTCTGTGGTATATACCAGCATCTGCAGTTCCTTTCTACGCTTCACTTGGCACCCCTTTCATGCAGCCACCACGCTGAATAAAATAAATCTTTCCCCACACATCCCTTAAACTATGCCCCTCTCACCTTACAGTTATGCCCTCTAGTCTTTGACATTTCCAACCTGGCGAAAAATATTCTGACTGCCTACTATATCTATGCCTCTCAATTATATGTTAAGTGTTCAAGTGCATCCAAGATTACTTACATTTTGTTTAGAGAAGAAACTAATGCTTTACAACAATGAGCAGCATTTTGAGCCTGAAATATTAGCCCCGATAGCTTTTAATTTATTGCAGTTCTTTGGTTGCCTAGAACCCCCTGACATACATAGGAAGAGACAATAGAACAAGACAAAGCCCAAAGAGAGGAAAGCAACACATTGCCCAAAATATAAACTTGATTATTTGGTATTGCAACAATAGTACACAGGGCGACACAGTGGTGCAGCTGGTAGAGCTGCGATCTCACAGCGCTAGAGACCCGTGTTCGATCTTGAGCTCAGGTGCGATCTGTGTGGTATTTGCAGATTAATTGTCCCCTATAAATTGCCCCTAGTGTGTTTTGGGGCTTTGAATGCAAAATTGGATAACATAGAATTGGTGTGGATGGGTGATCGATGGTCGGCATGGAGTCGGTGGGCTGAAGTGCCCGTTTCCATGCTGTATCATTAAACTAAAGTAACTCACCCACACATTCCACCAGGGTGATCTGTCGAGCTACTGTTCTCTGTATGAGGAAGGGAAGCCCCGATCCACTGCCTGAAGTGCAGGAGTGTTCCATCAGATCCTGTGAGAAAAAGAGATGATCCTACAAAATGAACCGCAATTGCTGGTTTTCGTAAGGCAGGCAAGATTGTTCATTCTTAAGACAAGGGGCAACTTAAACAACATTTACCCCATGCAATTATTTCCTCTGGCCAACTTTCGGTGAAGGAAGTGAAGTGAAGTTGAAGGCTTCCGTTACTGCTTCACCAGATCACATACTGTACAGTGGCAGCACAGTGGCGCAGTGGTAGAGTTGCTGCCTTACAGTGCCAGAGACCTGGATTCAATCCTGACTATGGATGCTCTCTGTACAGAGTTTGTGCGTTCTCCCTGGGAGTTTTCTCCAGGTGCTCCGGTTTCCTCCCACATCCCAAAGACGTGCAGGTCTGTAGATTAATTGGCCCTCTGTAAATTGACCCTAGTGTGTAGGGTAGGACTAGTGTACGAGTGAACGCTGGTCAGCACGGTCCCTATGGACCAAAGGGCCCCATTTCCACGCTTCAACTCTAAACTAAACAGCTCCAAAGGGAATAAAGGTTCAGGGAAGTATCCTCCTTCCATGAGCAGCTCAAGAAATTCGTTTTTATATTCCTTCGAGTATAGAATTAGAATGAGAGGTGATCTTAGAGAAACTAGACCCTAAAAGGGCATGATTGGGTAGATGTCAAGATAGAAAGTAGAAGAGTACAGTGCACGAACTGGCCCTTTGGCTCCCAATATGCCAAACATGATGGCAAGATAAATATTCAGCCTGCTAGTGATTCATATCCCTCCATTCCCTGCTAATCCATGTGCCTGTCTAAAAGTCTCTTAAATGCCACTGTTGTATCTGCCTCCACCACCACCCCTGGCAGTGTATTCCAGGCCTTCACCACTCTTTGTGCAAGAAAAATGCCCAAGCTTCCCCTTTAAACTCCCCCACCCCCCCCCCCCCCCCCCCCGCCCGATCTTAAAACTCTCGTCTTTGAACTTTCCACCTGGGAAAAAGGTCCTGACTGTCTACATTATCTTTGTCTCTTATAATTTTATATACTTCTATCAGATCTCCTCTAAACATCGACACTCCAAGGAAGACAATCCAAATCTGCCCAACGTCTCCTTATGGTTAATGGCCTTTAATCTAGGCAGCAACCTGGTTAACTTCATCTCTAAAGCTTGCACATTCCTCCTAACCAAAACTGTGCATTACTCCAAGTGCAACCAAACCAAAGTTTTATAAAAATGCAACATGACTTCCTGACTCCTTTACTGTTACACTCAATGCCCCGGCTGTTGAAGCAAGCATACCAGTCACCTTTTTTGCCACTTTCAGGGAGCTATGGATTTGGACACCAAGATCCATCTCTACATCAATGCTGTTTAAGGTCTGGCCATGAACTGTATACTTTCTCCTTACATTCAACCTCCCAAAGTGCAGCACTTCACACTTGCTTGGGTTAAACTCCATCTGCTATCTTCCTGTCCACGCTGACCAGTGATCACCCTTTCACACTAGTTTCACCCTTTCACCCCACACACTGACACTATCCTACGCATTGGGGACAATTTATAATTTTTTTACCAAAGCCAATTATCCTATAAACCTCTACATCTATGGAGTGTGGAAGGAAGCCCGTGCACCCGCAGAAAAACCATGCACAGGGAAACTCCGTACACACAGCATCCATAATCAGGATCGAACCTGGGTCTCTGAGGCTGTAAGGCAGCAACTCTACCGCTGCGCCACTGTGCCGCCCTTGTAGCAGAGATGTGTAGGAACCTCTCACAGAAAATGATTAAGCTCTGTAACTCTCTAGCGTAGAGGTCATAGGGGATTTTTTTTTTTAAGTGGATACATTTTTCAAACATGCATGAGGGCTACGAGGAAGGGGTGTAGAGGACGAGATGACGCCCAGGGTAGATCAGCCAGGATTACGTTGAATGTGGGGTAGGCTTAAGAGGAAATATGGCCTGTTCCTATTTCTTATGTTCTGACATTTGTATGTGCCAAAATTGCAAACTTGCTCAAATATTAATTTAGTGGTTTCAAGGTTGAAAGTAAGGACCAAGTGGGTGGCACAGTCTGGGTGCACATAAAACGCTATCATTAATGAGCTCTCCTCCGTAATTTTATCATTGCAAATTCTAAGCCCCTTAATAACAAATGACGTGCGTATAATTCAAGGGGTTGGAAATACGATCTATATTTCCCCAAAAGAGATTAGAATTTCCTATCACCTCCTCCCACCTCAAAGTTAGCTTGAACGTGTGCCAATAGTTTATAAAGTCTGGCCAGTTTTCAAATTACTGCAACAAAAGCAGAAATGCTGATATTAACAATAGACATGGGGGCAATAGTGCTTTTGACCAGAGGGAAGGGGAAACAAACACAAATTAGAAATTGTAAACGAAACGCTTACAGCTAACGTGCTGTCACTAACATTGGAGGCAATCAATCCATCAATGGCACCATATTCAGCTTCTCGGGCATTTAGTCTTTGCATCTGATTTTGGTGAAGCTTTCGCAATATGACCACTGTCACCATGGTGACAATGATCAGCACAATTACTGGAGCAACAACAACCATAGCCAGGGTTCTTGCACTGTAGCCCACCGGTGCTCCTGAGAAGGAAGAAAAGAAACAAGTTAATGCACAAATTGAACAATTGCAAAATGAAAAAATAATGACTCTTACAAACTTCTACAGTTGCACTGTAGAAACCATTCTATCATCTTGCATTTCTAGCTTGGTTTGGGAACAGCCCTGCCCTAGACCGCAAGAAATTGCAGGGAGTTGTAGATGTGGCCCAGTCCATCACACAGACTAGACTTCCCACCATTGACTCCACCTATGTTTCACGTTGCCTCGGGAAAGATCAACATAATCAAAGAACTTCCCACCCTAGACTCTCCCACGAGCGGAAACATCCTCTGTACATCCACTTAGGCCTTTCATTATCTGGAAGGTTTGAATGTGAACCCCCCCCTCATCCTTCTAGATCCCACCTCATCCTTCTAAACTCCAGCAAGTACAGTACCAGAGACTTCAAACTACATTTAAAGGATAGGTACATGGATGGGAAAGGTTTAGAAAAATACGGACCAAACACAGGCAAATGGGATTAGCTGATATGGGGCATCTTGGTCGGCACGGATGAGTGGGGCCGAAGGGCCTGTTGCCCTGCTGTATGACTATACCACAGTGCACAATTTAAAATAAATCATTCCAACGGTCTCCTGGGTTCCTTCTCTCCAGAGATGCTGCCAGACCCGCTGAGTTACTCCAGCATTTTGCGTCTGTCTCCCCTGTCTCTCCTGAGCTTTACCATTGTATTCTTCAAAACTTTCAGAAGAACAAGCCATTGACATGGCACAGTTTGCAAATGGCACGATAGTACATCCTTTGAGTCCCGTTAATTCAAGACAATGTACTGAGATAAGTCTATGCCTCACAGATAAGCTTTCACTGATACAACAGCGTGCAAATTAGGACTTTGTATGTTACATGTTGGCCTAACACATGTAAAAAGGGCAAAGCAGTGTTCTAACAGACAGCAAAGATCCATATATAAAAATTTAGTTTAGAGATACAGCAAGGAAACAAGTCCTTCGGCACACATCAACCCATTGATCACCCTTTCACCCTAGTTCACACTACTGGGATCCCATGTTCTCATACACTCCATACTAGAGGCAATTTACAGAGGCCAATTAACCTATAAACCCGCACAACTTTGGGAGTTACTTTCAACCTTTGACAGAGTGTGGAAACAGGCCCTTCGGCCCACCGAGTCTGTGCTGACCAGCAATTACCCCGAACATTAGCACTATCCTACACAGTAGGGACAATTTACAGAAGCCAATCTATAAACCTGCACGTCTTTGGAGCGTGGGAGGAAACCAGAGCACCCGGAGAAAACCCACGCGGTCACAGGGAGAAAGTACAAACTCCACGCACAGACAGCGCCCGAGGTCAGGATCGAGCCCCGGTCTCTGGCACTGAGTGTCAGCAGCTCTATCAGCTGCGCCACTGTGTCGCCCCTGCCAATTGTTTTTTGGAAACCATTAATGATTTAAGGAAGGAAGGAAAAGAGACAGGTTTTACCTTTTGATGGCAGCTGAGCTGTGATGTTCATATTACACAAATAGCCCCGGCAACACACAACTGTTTGATCTGCTGATGGCGGAGTTTTGCACGTTAGCTTGCTCTGTTCATACACTTCAAAGCAACCTTTCTGATAAACAGGATGTCCGTCATTTATGCTGAGTGATGCAAAGCACTGTTGTCCAACACATTGGTCCTCTCCTCCACAAAACATCCCTTCACACACGCAGATGAAATGATTGCTCTTCAGCTTTGTTTCCTTATCTATGAAGCAAAATTCAAAACTTGACCGCAGAGCAGACTTCAGACTGTGGTCAATTAAACACGCAACCAAATTTACAGATGCTTTACCAAGAATGAAAACACAGATGTATGGAAGCTAAATTTTCCGTTTGGTCAGTTTCTGTTGGACAAGAATCTCAAAGAATCACAACTATCATTTTCAAATGCTAGTTGTTTAGGTGAAAAATAATGAGCATTTGCCATGTTAACCCCGCCACCTTTCGAGGCATAGAGTCACACAGCACAGAAACAGGCCCTCCAGCCATGCCAACCAAGATGCCCCATCTAGACTAGACGCATTTTCCCATGTTCGGCCCATATCCCTCTAAATATAGACACAAAATACTGGAGTAACTCAGCAGGTCAGGCAGCGTCTCTGGAGAATAGGGACCTCTACTTTCAGTCTGAAGAAGGGTTCCGAAACGTCACTTATTTATTTTCTCCAGAGATGCTGCCTGACCCGCAGAGTTACTCCAGTATTTTGTGTCTATCTTCGGTGTAAACCAGCATCTGCAATTCCTTCCTACACATTCCCCCTACACCTTTCCTATCCATAATTGGGATGTACACCAATGAACATACATCAATACAAGTACAGGCCATTCAGAAAGGAAATTAATGAAAGGTACGAGATGGAAGGATCCCGGAGAGTGAAAAATACAAATAAAAGAATCAACACTGACAGTGCAAAACAGATTGTGCTGATGGAGGGGGGGGGGGGAAGCAGCAATCTCACAAATGGATTACACTGCATCAAAAAAGGCCGGTTCTAATTCAGTCAAAAAGAAAGTTATCTCAAGTTATAAAATTCAATCAAGTCTGGAAGACTGCAATATGCCCAGATGTCCTAACCTCAAGTTTACCTTGGGCATTGTTAAAGCAGCACTGAATGCCACATAGATAGGTCAGAGTGGGAAGTGGGAGTAGAATTAAAATTAAAGTTCCAACTCATTCCCGTCTGAATGCTCTGAATTCAGGTTCTCCACAAAAATGATCTGCGTTTGCTTTCTCCGGCACCGTGGGGGCCATATGTTGTAAACACCAAATGCATCATGTTAGTCCTGAGGCCATGGTTTTGTTTGATAAGCCACCTTGAGATGCTTCACTGTGTACTTACAATAATGTTAACACGCTACAATTAATTGTAGCAAACAAGGAACTGCAGATGCTGGTTTATACCAAAGAAAGACACAAAATGCTGAAGAACTCAGGCAGCATCTCTGGAGAACTACAGATAGTTGACATTTCATGTCAGTCTGACCATGAAACGTCACCTATCATGTTCTCTAGAGGTGCTGCCTGACCTGCTGAGGTACTCCAGCACTTTGTGTCTTTCTATAGTTAATTGTTATGCCTTACCTTCACAACGAACACTTAGAAATGCCAGCGTCGTCAACAAGGGAAGAATCATTGTACCAGTCAACATTGTAGAACTAAAACAAAAAACAAATTACGAGGTCAATTTAAATAATCTTTACCTCCTCAGGATATTTTTCTAAAATTCCAAAGGGAATAATGTACCAGGGAAGGAATAAACAATTGTAATCCACAAAAACAGACATAGACATTATATTTGTGTAATCTAAACACTCCCTAGCCCCAGGGCATTTTCGAAACCATAGTCCCAGTTATCCAACCAGCTTGCATGCTTCACAATGTGATTTTTCTCAAAATAGGTTATCTGGCTCCATCCAACTCTGTATTTGGACAGCTGAAAGCTCGCCAAAGACTTGGAAAATGTCAGCATTCAGCTGGTCACCACTTAACTGAGATAATGCTGAAAACCACCAAACAGATTTCACATTCACGGTTACAAAAGATCGTTAAAAATGTTAACACGCCAAATATTTAACCAGGAGATTTTTTTTAATAACCTTGTTGCAAAAGGAAGCAAGTTATATTTCAGTGCTGAATACCATTGCCCCCTGCTTGCCTTTATTAACAAGGAAAAATGGCAGCCATCCAAAGACCAGGCTGTGGGAGCAGAAGCAGGCTCAGTGATGCATTCAATTCAAATTATGTGTCACTTGAGACTTGGTCACTGAAGAATGACACAGCCCCACAAAGTAAATTGGAGAACAACCTTCACTACCTGCAAGACTCGTGGCTCCATATACAACACCCAGCAGGACACCCAGGGTACCAGCCTCTACGTCGAGGGCCTGAGGTGACCCACCCCACTCAAAACACAGATGAGATTATCACTCAAGGGGGGGGGGGGCATGTACAAAGCATATGCACTAACTCTACCGTTTACAAAAACCAGCCACACTGTGTAGAGACCACCACTAAAATATATAAATAACTTTGCACTGTTTTCTTATGTATATATTTTTGTCATGACCAGCCACATTATGTACGGACCACCACTAAAAATATATAAAGAGCTTTGCAATATTTTCTTTTGAATATATTTTTTATGAACAAAAATGCCAAATGTGGAGTCCTGTGGGCAGTTTTGGTCACCCCATTACAGGAAGGCTGTGGAGGCTTTGGAGAGCGGCAGAGGAAGTTTACCAGAATGATGCTTGGATAAGGGGCTATTGCTTATAAGAGGAAGGTGGACACAATTGGACATTTTTTCTACAACAGGTTGAGAGGAGACCGGATAAAAGTATATAAAATTATGAAAGGCACGGATAGGGTAGACGGTCAGAATCTTTTTCCCAGGGTGGAAAATGTCAAACACTAGAGGGCCTAGCTTTGTGAGAGGGGCAAAGTTTAAAGATGCAGGGCCCAGATATTGTAGGCCGAAGGGCCTGTTCCTGTGCTGTAATTTTCCATGTTCTATGTAAAGTTTATTTTTTAATTTAAAAAATACACAAACTCTCCACTTCTACAATAAAAAAACATGTTTTGCTGCAGATACAAACTCCAAAAACACAATTGCTCCTATGAAAATAGTGTCGCAAGTCAATGCAATTATGCGTGCCTGGACCAGACTTGCGTGACTCAACCTACTGTGCAAACCTTAGAAGCTGTAACCAGCTCTGTATCAGAGACAACTCCCTGTACTAGATTACTAGATATTCAAAGCCAATCAGTCTTTGGTAAATGCTCTCTGGGATTTGAGATGGGGGAATGGTAAACAAGGAGAGACCACACACACAATTCCCAACTCTCCAAAGTTTTGGACTCAGTAGTTCAGAACAAAGGCTGGTGTAGAAATACACACGAGGTATTAAACCATATCGACAAAGAGGTCTTTAGGAGGCACTGCCTCAAAAGGGCAGCCAACATCAAAAGACCCACACCAGCATGGCCACACTCCCATTTCACTCTGGTCATCGGGAAGAAGGTATTTAAGGGAGGATCTTATAGAAACGTACAAAATTCTTAAGGGGTTGGACAGGCTAGATGCAGGAAGATTGTTCCCGATGTTGGGGAAGTCCAGAACAAGGGGTCACAGTTTAAGGATAAGGGGGAAGTCTTTTAGGACCGAGATGAGAACGTTTTTTTCACACAGAGAGTGGTGAATCTGTGGAATTCTCTGCCACAGAAGGTAGTTGAGGCCAGTTCATTGGCTATATTTAAGAGGGAGTTAGATGTGGCCCTTGCGGCTAAAGGGATCAGGGGGTATAGAGAGAAGGCATGTACGGGATACAGAGTTGGATGATCAGCCATGACCATGTTGAATGGTGGTGCAGGCTCGAAGGGCCAAATGGCCTACTCCTGCACCTATTTTCTATGTTTCTATGTATTGGAGCCTGAAAATCGTAACCACCAGGTTCAAGAACAGCTTCTTCCCAACAAACATCAGGCTCCAAATACTGTAACAACACAAACTCAACAACAATGATCTTATATGGACTGCATCTCTGGTTTAGTTTATTGTCACGTGTATCGAGATGCAGTGAAAAGCTTTTTGTTGGGTGTTATCCAGTCAGCGGAAATACATGAATATTATTGAGCCATTCAGTGTGCAGATACAGGATAAAGGGAATAATGGTTGCATTATGGACTTCGGTTTTGTAACCTAATATTAGTTGTTAATTTATTGTATTATGATTATCATATTTATCTACGCATTATCACATTTACAAGCCTTTTAAGCTACAGCAAGTATGAGTTTCATTTTTCTGTTGTCAGTACATATGACAATTAAACACTCTTGATTCTAAGCTATTAACGAGTCCAAATGAAATCTGTAACCCGAAAAACTACAGAACATAAAGTTAACAATACTTGAATAAACATGAAAAATAAAATAACCTACAGTTTTTACAGTCAAGGTTCGGGAAGGTGGATGGAGGATGTGGGCTACAGCACTTTGGGCTGTCAAAGCTCTTAAAAGATGAAACCACTATCAGAAGCACAACTACTGCCGAAATCATGTTTCTGAATTTCAGGATGTCTGCTGTTGGATCAGTGTGTTAGGCAGCCACATCTGGTCAAATGTCCGTTTGAGACTATTTTCACATTCCAAAATCAATGTCACGATATACATTCAGTAAACAAACATGAAACATTCCCAATGTAATTTTTTTTAACATCACAAACCAAGCACTGGCTTAGTGGACTTAGAATATCACCCTGGGATTATGAAAAATAAGCATGGTAGATTCTGAGATCTAGGAATACACATAGTAGTTTAGAGATAGAGCATGGAAACAGGCCCTTCAGCCCATTGAGTCCACAAGGACCATCGATTACCTGCACACTGGTTCTCTTATGCTAGTTTTGCATCCTACACACAGGCACACACAATAGGGGCAATTTACAGAGGGTCAATTAACGTACAAACCTGCACGTCTTTGTAATGTGGGAGGAAACCGGAGCACCTGGGGAAAACCCACAAGGTCACTTTATCTTTGCTCTGTGGACAGCTTGATTGTATTCATGTATAGTCTTTTTTTATGGACTAGACAGCACACAAACAATTTTTTCACTGCATCACAGTACACATGACAATAATAAACTAAATTAAACTACAATCAAGCCACACAAGTATAAGGAATATTTAAATGGTTACTTAAACTATCAGTTTGATCTTTTTTAACTATAGAGCAAACATTTTGCAAAATTTGAAAAGACCTTGATAAAACAATTCGAAATGGGAGCAAAACAATCAGTCTGGCTAGTGCTTAATTCAGTGGAAATTGAAGCAGGCACTGCAACTGGTTTTATTCCTTATGTGTACCAAATTTAACAGATCTCAACCAAAACAGAAGTATTAAAGATACTTCTGAAGAAGTATAGCGAGTTTGAAGAAGGGCCTCAAACCAAAACGTCACCTATCCATGGTCTACAGAGATGTTGCTGGACCTGCTGCGTTATTCCAGCACTTTGTGCCTTTTTTGTAAATGAGCATCTGCAGTTCCTTGTTTCTACATATGAAAGATACAGGTTGTTTCATGTGGACAGGTTTGGATGTAAAATTTAACAAAGAAATAGTCCATCTGACTAAACTGCAAAACATTGGACCATTTTATGGAGATCACAATTAATGCCAGATTTGTGATTTTGTGATCAATTGACTGACTATGGAAACAGGTCTTTCATCCCACTGTGACCACACCGACCAACGGTCACCTGTTCACAACAGGTCTCTGTTATCCCATTTTCACATCCACTCCCTACACTCTAGGGGGTAATTAACCTGCAAACCCATATGGCTTTGGGATGTGGGAGACAGAAACCCACATTGTCTGAAGAAGTGTCGCGCCCCAAAACGTCACCTATCCATTTTCACCAGAGATGCTGCCTGACCAGTCGAGTTACTCCATCATTTTGTGTTTGACCCATGTTGTCACTTGGTGTACATGCAAACTCCACACGGGCAGCATCCAAGGTCAGGATCAAACCCAGGTCTCTGGCGCTGTGAAGCAGCAGCTCTACCGCTGCGCCACAGTGCTGCCCCGAGTACGGTTAATTTATCCAACATAACCCTCCTTTTACTTGCTATAATTTGCGAAGTTTTGTTTTAAAATGTTGATAGTCTGTGTTATTCAAGCAATTGGCAACAAATGGGATTAGATACAAAATCTAGAGTGGTGGCCAGAGGCGAAAAGGTTCCACACCACACATCAGGCTCAAGTTTAGCTACCTGTAGGAAGGTTCATGTTTGAAACAATTAGAAACATCACAAGTAGACGAGAGAAATTTATTGTCTTCTACAAAAGAAGCCAGTTGCACAAATACCCTTCATTAGTTTCGACAGCTGTTATTACCATTTCACTCATAGAAAGCTTGCTCCTATACACATACAATTAGGTAGGAGTGGCTGCCTGTATTTATTTTAGTCCAAGCAATAGCTCATGGAAGCCTGAACTTAGGCCAACAGAACACCACTCACAAAACACTTGGGCAGCTTACAGTCCAGTGGTATGAATATTGATTTCTCTAACCAAGTAACCCTGGCATTCCCTCTCTCTCTCTATCCCTCCCCCACCCAAGTCACACTAGCTTCTCATTATCACCCGACAAACAGCTAACAATGGCCTGCATCCTTTATTGTCATTAACTTTTTGCATATCTTTCTTTCATTGTTCTTTATCTCTCTACATCATCGTCTACATCTCTTGTTTCCCTTTCTCGTGACTTTCAGTCTGAAGATGGGTCTCGACACGAAACGTCACCCATCCCTTCTCTCCAGAGATTCTGCCTGTCCCGCTGAGTTACTCCAGCTTTTTGTGTCTATCTTCGGTTTAAAGCAGCATTTGCAGTTCCTTCTTACACACCCGTTACTTCATCTTTTTGTGTCTATCTTCGCAAAACTGCAGCATCAATTGTCAGTGTCATTCATACAGCACAGAAACAGGCCCTTCGGCCCAACATGCCCATGCCATCCAAGATGCCCCATCTATGCAAGTCCCACCTGCTCACATTTGGCCCATATCCTCTAAACCATTCCCATCCATAGTGTCTGTCCATACAGTCTCATTCAAAAATAAAATTGAACCTGAAGCAAATGAAAAAAAAAAACCCACAAATGTTTGTTTTAATTATCTAGAGCTGAAAATTGTTATTTTGCTTTACAACTTTAAGCTATCTTTATACCACACCAAAGCAATGCCCATAATTTAGTGTGAAGATTAAAAAAACAGGGCTTCCTCTGCTCACCATTTTAAGACCATGACATAGGAGCAGAATTAGGCCACTCTGCCCATCCAAGTCCACTGCGCCATTCAATCATGCCTGATCTTTCTTTCCCTCTCCGCCCCATTTGGGTTTTCTCCCACATTCAAAAGACGTGCAAGTTTATAGGTTAATTGGCTACTGTAAATTGTTCCTAGTGTGTAGGATAGAACTAGCGTATGGATGATCGTGGTCGGCGTGGACTCAGTGGGCCAAAGGGCCTTTTTCCACGATATCTCTCTAAACTAAACAGAACAGAACAGTCCTGAGCAAAATTTAAAATGCATGATGCTGCTCTGAAGATCTGTTTCAACTAAATTTTATACAAGCATTTAATATCTGCAATGAGGTCACTCTCCATAAATAATCCATTTGGAAGAAAAACAGCTGCGTTTAAACTACAATAATAGACTGGGTCTGGAAAGTGTAGAGTAGTTGCATCAAACTGTCCAGTCTTTCGAAATGGGAGAATCGTGCACTGAGGTCAAAATGTTTTGTAATCCAGCTTTGCAATGAAATAATGAGAAAGGCCATTACAAATTATGTGTCAATATAGCACAGAAACAGGCTCTTTTGCCCAAAATCATCCCTGCCAACCAAGAGGCTCCATCCCAGCTACTCCCATTTGCCCGCATCTAGCCCATATCCTTCTCAACTTTTCCTATCTACCTACCTGTCCAAATGTCTTTCATAAGTTATAGTACCTGTCCCAGCAACTTCCTCTGGCAGGTCATTCCAGATACCACCATTTTGTGTTGTCATTCAGGTTGCTATTATATCTTTCCCCTCTCATAGTAAACCTATGCCCTGTAGCTCTCGATTCCCCTACCCTGGGAAAAATACTTAATTCACCCTCATGATTTATATTCACCTCGGAGTAAGATAACCTGTCTTTCTCCTGCACTCTAAGAAATAAAGTCCTAGCCTGCCCAACCTCTCCCTATAGCTCAGGCTCTCAAGTCCTGGCAACATCCTCATAAATCTTCTCTGTACTCTTTCCAGCTTAATGACATCTTTCCTATAGGAGGGTGATCAAAACTGCTCGCAATACTTCAAGTGCAGCCTCTCCAATGTCTTGTAAAGCAAACCTCAGCCTCTTTCACAAAAGCAACTGCTAATTATCCATCTCCAGTGGTCATCTGCACAATCAAAAGGGCACTTTTCAAATAACAAAGACAGAAAATAGATTGGTTTGAGCAGGGGCATTGATGAAAAAAACAGCCTCTAAACACAAAATGGTTCAAAAAGAGATGTGTTCTAATGAAAAGTCATCGATTCATAGAACAGTTGTTGAACATAGATGGAATAAGCATGTGCCGAACATAGGTCAAGTTGAAGTTATCTTATCTGCCAGTATGTGCTCCATAACGATCTATTCCAAGCTCTTCCATGTGCTCATCTAAAAGTTTCCTAAATGCCACCATCGTATCTGCCCCCACCACCACCCCTTGGCAGTGCATTCCAGGCCCCCACCACCACCCCTTGGCAGTGCATTCCAGGCCCCCACCACCACCCCTTGGCAGTGCATTCCAGGCCCCCATCACCACCCCTTGGCAGTGCATTCCAGGCCCCCACCACCACCCCTTGGCAGTGCATTCCAGGCCCCCACCACCACCCCTTGGCAGTGCATTCCAGGCCCCCACCACCACCCCTTCCTTGGCAGTGCATTCCAGGCCCCCACCACCACCCCTTGGCAGTGCATTCCAGGCCCCCACCACCCTCTGTAAATAATTTGCCATGCACATCTCCATTCTGAATGAATGAATGAATAGGTTTATTGGCCAAGTATGTACACATACAAGGAATGTGCCTTGGTGCTTCGCTCGCAAGTAACTACACGAACATAAAGTAAGCAATTAAGAATAAAGCATAAAACATTAAAACATTAAGAATACAATATTACGGTTTAAACATACGAGTGAAATAAACCAGTGCAAAAAGAAACTACAGACTTTTGGTTATTGAGTAAAGCTACTGCTCACAGAAAAAAAAGCTGTTTTTATATCTGGCTGTGGCTGCTTTGACAGTTCCAGAGGGAAGTGCTTCAGTTTGTGGCCAGGGTGAGAGGGGTCAGAGATGATCTTGCCCGCTCAGCTTCTGGCCCTTGCAGTGTACAGTTTGTCAACTGGGGGGGGGGGGGGGGGGGGGGGGGGGAAGGTTGCAGCCAACAACCTTCTCAGCTGATCGTACGATTCATTGCAGCCTCCGGATGTCGTGCTTGGTGGCTGAGCCAAACCAGACCATGATGGAGAAGGCGAGGACGGACTCAACGAAGTATAGAATTGGACCATCATTGCCTGTGGCAGATTGTTTCTCCTTAGCTGCAGCAGGAAGTGCATCCTCTGTTGGGCCTTTTTGACTGTGGAGTCGATGGTGGCCCCCCATTTAAGGTCCTTGGAGATGATGGTTCCAAGGAAATTAAATGACTCCACAGATGTTACTGTGGTGTTGTTGATGGTGAGTGAGGGAGGGGAGGGGGATCTCTTCGAAAGTCTACAATTAGTTCCACTGTCTTGAGAGCATTGAGCTCCAGGTTGTTGCGATTGCCAGCTGTATCACTTCCTGTCTGTAGGCAGATTCCTCCCCACCCTCGATCAGTCCAATCAGGGTTGTGTCATTCGCAAACTTAAGAAGCTTGACAAAGGAGTCAGTGGAGGTGCAGTCGTTGGTGTAGAGAGAGTAAAAGAGAGGGGAGAGTACGCAGCCTTGCAGTGCTCCTATGCTGAGGGTCTGCGCGTCCGAGATGTGCTTTCCCAGCCTCACATGCTGCTTCCTGTCTGTCAGGGTTGATGATCCACTGATAGACAGGTTCAAGCACAGTCAACTGGGAGAGTTTGGAGTGTAGTAGCTCTGGCACAATGGTGTTAAATGCAGAGCTAAAGTCCACAAACAAAATCCTTGCATAGGTCCCCTTACGGTCTAGGTGCTGGAGGATGAAATGCAGGCCTAGGTTGACTGCGTCATCCACCAATCTATTGGCCCGGTATGCAAACTGCAGAGGGTCCAGCAGGGATGGATGTTTTTTCAGGTTTGTGATTTTTTCAGCTGAGTTTTGAAACATTAAAGGTACACAATCTACCATGCGTGCTGTTATGGGTGTTACATGAATATACACACAAAAAACTCGCAAGTCACAAATAAGGTGGAAAAGGCAAGTCATGTTAAGCTTCTACATTCTATAAAAGTAAAATGAGTTTTGTATTTTTCAATTTTAAAGCAATTTTAGTACAGGTGGTCCCCGACTAACGATGCTGCAACTTCCGACATTTCGACTTTACAATGGTGCAAACGCTGGGCGACCCGTAGCTCGC
Organism: Rhinoraja longicauda; assembly: GCF_053455715.1. Lineage (NCBI taxonomy): Eukaryota > Metazoa > Chordata > Chondrichthyes > Rajiformes > Arhynchobatidae > Rhinoraja > Rhinoraja longicauda. The sequence continues at coordinate 46,710,952 of NC_135960.1, read as the reverse complement.
TCCCGGCCACCTGATCAGGTGTATTAAATGCATTTCGACGTACGATATTTTCAGTTCGCAATGGGTTTATTGGAACGTAACCGCATTGTAAGTTGAGGAGCACCTGTTTTGTTTTTTAAAGCAATTTAAATGCTGGTGGCACAGCGGTGGAGTTGCTGAATACAGCGCCAGACCCGGGTTCGATCATGACTGGATCATGACAGAAAAATTAGTATGGAAATGTAAAGGGGAATTAAAATGGTAAGCAACCAGGAGATCCAGCAGGCTTTAGAGAAATACAGTGCGGAAACAGACCCTTTGGCCCACTGAGTTCATGCCCACCATCAATCATTCTGTATACCAACACTATCCAACACACTAGGGACAATGTTAAATTTTATCAAAGCCAATTAACCTATGTCTTTGGAGTGTGGGAGGAAACCAGAGCAGTAGGAGAAACCCCAGGCGGTCACAAGGAGAACGTACAAACTCCATGCAGGCAGCACCCAAAGTCAAGATCGAACCCGGGTCTCCGGCACTGTAAGGCAACAGCTTTACCGCTGCGCCACTGTGCCTGGTGGACTGGACACAAGTGTTTCTAGCAGGTCATTACCTTGAAATTACCATTCATTGCATTCTAAAAGCCAAGTGAAACTTACAGAACGAATATGATCACAAAACATCTCTTCCAATCCAAGTTTACTCCACAGTACCATTCTATTAAAACATTAAGACAGAGCAGAAGGTTCATTTCAAGGCAGACCACAAAAAAATTGACAGACTGGATATCTGTGATAACATTATCACACTTTCAATTGACATTATTGCGTTAACAGATACAATAAGCGCAAAATTCAGGCTTAAAGATGTACCACTTCCTGTTAGCTATTTTTCTTGTTCGGAAAGCAATATCATCTGACACTTTCATAAATCAGAGAATGACACAGTTGTCAACTGAATTGTATAAGCATCTTCAGAAAATACAGGAAAAATTAAAGGATGCCTGAGTATTCGACCCTGGATAGAACCGCTTCTTGTAAAAACATCTTTCCTTCAGGTGCATTTTAAACAATGGGGAATCGCTGGTCAGCACGTTCTCAGTGGGCCAAAGGGGCTGGGTCACTAAACTAAACAGGATACATCAAAGCTCTTTTCTAGGTAAATCTTTCCTTATCCCAAACCCTGGGCATCAACATACAAGTCGTAACCAGCTTCAGTGATTACAAAGTTGGCAGAGCTCCTATGGAAAACGTGACTAAACACATGGATTAAAAAAAAGAAAGATGTGGATGCAAGGAACTACAGATGCTGGTTTACAACAAAAAAAGGGTTGGAGTAACTCAGCGGTTCTGAGAGCATCTTTGGAGAAAATGCATAGGCAATGTTTCAGGTCGGGACTCTACTTCAGATTGATTGAAGTGTGGGGGAGGGGCTGGAAGCGAGCAAAAAACAGGACGAATGGGAGCCAGCAACTGATGACCTTAGGCAAGACGGTTCCCTGATAGGCCAATTATTGGCTAGAGATGATGCAAGCCCAAGAGGCATACATCATTGCAAACTGTGAAACTGATTAACTGATTTTGAGTTGGGGTGAGGGGGAAGTGAGGTTGTTGTAGAAGTTACCTAAAAGTGGATAATTTAACGTTCATACCGCTGGGTTGCAAGCTACCGAAGCGAAATACGAGATGCTGTTCCTCCAATTTACATGTGGTCTCACTCTTGCAATAGAGGACAGAAAGGTCTGTATGGGAATGGGAAGGGGAATTAAAGTGGTTAGCAACTAAGAGATCCAGCAGGCCTTGGCAGACCGAGCGCAAGCGTTCGGCCAAACGGTCGCCAAGTCTACCTTTTGTCTTACCGATGTACAGGCGCCCACACTGAACACTGTAGATGAGGTTAGAGGAGGTGCATGTGAACCTCCGTCTCACCTGGAAGATATTATGAAAAATCTTACATTGAAAATATTATAATTCAAGCTTTTAAAAGAATCTCCATGAATCTGTCCATTGTTGGCTGCACAGCTTCAAGTTATTGTTCAAAAAGGAGGCAAGCACACACTTCAGCAGCACAAGCTGAGTCAAGTCGGGTTTTATTCTTTCCAAAAGCTTACTCAACAAAAGGAAAACTAATGGTTTGACTCCACTGCTAACCAGAAGCGAGTAGACCTGGTATCAGATAACTTGGCTCAACTCAAATTACTTGCACTTGGACCTCACAACTCAAAACTTAATTTCTTACCACAAATCACGTTTGCAGCCACACCACTTGAAAACTGAAACTCACTTTAAATCCCACTGGATTAGACAACTATTGTAGTACTTCCAGTGCAAGTAGAATCCAAGACCGCAAATGAATTTCAGATTAGCAAAGAGGGCCAGTTTTGAAAAAAGCATTGTTTAGAAGCTCCTGTGTAAGAGATCTCAGATGGCTGTAAGAATAATAGGATGTGGGAGATTTTATCTTCTCTAATATCGACTGTTTGGGGCAACACAATGGAGCAGCATTAGAGTTGCTGCCTTACCACACCAGAAACCCATGTTCGACCCTGACTACGGATGGTATCTGTACGGAGTTTGTCTGTTCTCTCTGTCACCACGTGGGTTCTTTCCGGGTGCTCCAGAATCCCCCCTCATTCCAAATACGAGCACTTGTGTAGAATAGAACAAGTTTATGGGTGATTTTCCAGTATCCTTGTTTCCAGAGACTTTCAGGATTATCCGTTTTGCCGGACCAACAGAGGTCACGGCCTCCGAGAGGAGTCCAACGTTACCGAACAGTCCACCGAGGGGCCGAGATACTGGCCCGCAATGTCGGCTATGGGAACAGATTCATCGGCTCCAGCTGGGCCAGAGTTCCCGAGCCCCAGCCGCAGTCAGCAAATATAACCAGTCAATCGGCCATGGAAGTCGGCTGCTGGAACGTGGGGGCAAAAATGACCTGCCAATCGGCCGCCGAGGTCCCGATCAGGTTGAGATCGACCGCCTCACCTGGCATAGACGCAACATTTTCGGGGGGACTCCCGGGTGGATTTCAAGTGCATTCTCTTAATCTTGTCTGGATTAAAAGCGCTGCCGGACTGCCAGTTATCAGAAAAATCATTGGCGGGCCTGTCTTAGCAGTATTAAAGCACATGAAAGTAGATACATCTCCAGGGCATGACCACCTCAGACCTTGTGGGAGGGTACGTTCACAAACTGCAGAACTTTGAGAGAGAAATTTACATCATCTTTAGCCATAAGTGAAGTTCTGGATGGTCTGCAGGACCTATACATCAGGAGGTGCAGGTCAAGAGCAAGCAAGGTTATGGGGGACCCCTACCACCCCAGCAATGGACTGTTCCAGCTGCTACAGACAGGCAAACGCCTCCGCTGTCATGCTGTGAAAACAGAGAGGATGAGACGGAGTTTCTTCCCACAGGCTATCAGGACTGTTAACTATTATATCTCCAGGGACTACATTTTTTTCTGTATTCATTTTGATTTTTATGCTGTCATTGTAATTTTTTTCACAATCCGCAGGCATTGCCACTTTCATTTCACTGCACATCTTGTATGTGTATGTGACAAATAAACTTGACTTGACTTGGCGAAGGTTGTACTGTTAATTAAGAGAGGCAGCAAGTGCAAGCAAGGGAAACATAGAAACAAAAGAAAATAGGTGCAGGAGTAGGCCATTCAGCCCTTCGAGCCAGCACCGCCTTCAATATGATCATGGCTGATCATCTAAAATCAGTACCCCATTCCTGCTTTCTCCCCATATCCTTTGATTCTGCTAGCCCCAAGAGATATATCAAACTCACACTTGAATACATCACTACAGGCTAATGAGCCTCACATCAGTGGTGGGTAATTTACTGGAGGGGTTTCTGAGGGACATTTGTGCAGTATTTGGATAGGTAAAGAGTATAGGTCCACACTGATTTTCTGGGACCGTTGGTTCCTGAGCCTTTTTGGATTATCCATTTTACCGGACCAACAGAGATCATGGCTTTGGAGGGGGTCGAGATACCAGGCCGCAAAGTCAGCCGCAGAAGTCGGTTATGGGAACAAAGTTTCAGAGACCCGGCCGCAGTGGGCAAATTCAACCCGCCGATTGGCCACGGAAGTCCAGATGAGGTTGAGATCAGTCGTCTCACTCAGCCAAGGTGCCACATTTTCGGGGGGAGGACTTCCAAGGATTTAAGTTGGGGCTGGACCACCAGTTGCCAGAAAATTCACTGTTGGGCCTGTAAGTAGCAAGGACTGATCAGCCAACACTGCTTTGTTCATGGGAAAACGAGTAAAACAAATTATTAAAGCTTTTTGAAGAGATAACCAAGTGGATTGATAAGGACAAGGCAGTGGACATTGTATGGTAAGCCAGACTAGAAGGTTGAATCGCATGGGGTCGAGGGTAAGCAGGCTAATTTTATGTATAAGTGGCTTGATGGTTGGAAACAAGAGGGTGATGGTGGATGGTTGCTTATCAGACAAGAGGTCTGTGACTTGTGGAGTTCCTCAGCGGTTGGTGCTGGTCCCACTGTTGTCCACTATCTGTATCAATGATTTGGATGAGAATGTATGAGGCATAGTTGGTAAGATTGTAAATGACACAAAGGGCCGCCAAGAGGAACAGGGGTCTTACCTTCCGCACTCTGAGGTCGGCTGCGGGAGGCGCCCTGAGGCACAAAGGCTGAAGGTGGCCGGGTGAGGAGATGGACGATAGTTTGTTGAACGATCCGGACGTAGGCGGTGGCTGCAACAGGCCTTTATGGCCAGCTGCAGCCAGGAGTTTGAAAATGGTGGCAAATCATGGCGACTCTCACATATGGTCTCAGTGAGCTGTTTCTATACACTTCGACACAATTGTGCTCATTTATGGTAATAATTTACTGAACTGTAGGCCAGAAATGAATTTCACTGTACCTCAGTAAAGAACCATTCAACAATGTTTGCAAATGGGAAATAGAGGTTTGTTTGCAAAGGGGCCTGTGGTTGATAGGCTCCTTGAACTTATTTCTGGGCACGTACATGATGAATAATGGACACCCAGGCAAAGCACTGGAAGGCAGCTGCCTCACAGAAACATTTTTTGCATACCATTTTATGATAAAAGTTTGGATGCTGTACAACTTTTTTTTTTAAAACAAAAATAAACATGCTTTGGTTCCACTGCAACAAGGATTCAGCAAGGTAGAGCAAGACTTTTACCATTGCAGCTTTTTTGTTTTAAATTAACACATTTGAAAATTTATTTTATACAGAACAGCAGAGGAATGGGCCATTCGGCCTACAATGTTTGTGCCGAACAAGATGCCAAATTGAAATTGATCTCATCATGATCCATATCCCTCTATTCCCTGCACTCCCACCTGCTTATCTAAAAGACTCTTAAACACCACTGTCTTATATAACTATTCAGTAGATTGTTATTGAACTGTTTACTTCATTTACTCCATTATAGCCTATAAATCTCTGACCTCCCATTTTCTTCATTTTTTTAGCGATACAGCACGGGAATAGGCCCTTGGCCCACCGACCCCACGCTGACCATCGATCTCCCGTTCACACTAGCTCTATGTTATTCCAGTTGCTCATCCACCTCCAACACACTAGGGACAATTTTCAGAGGGCAATTAATCAACAAACCCACACACCTTTGGGATGTGGGAGGAAACCCACGTAATCACAGGGAGAACATGCAAACTCCACACAGACAGCACCCGAGGCCAGGATCAGACCCGGGCCTCTGGCACTGAGGCAGCAGCTCGACCAGCTACGTCACTATTAAATGATTCCATACATTGTGTCACAAACTATGCTGAAGTATGTACAGGTCCATCATCAATTTTCCGGCTCCCTTGGTACCAGACCCTTTCTGGATTATCCGTTTTGCCGGACCAACAGAGGTCATGGCCTTGGGCAGCCGAGATGTTGGCCCACAAAGTCGGTCTTGGAAGTCAACCATGGGAACAGATCTGCCGACTCCAGCTGGTCCGGTGTTCCAAAGCCCTGGCCACTTACAGCGCCAGAGACCCAGGTTTGATCCTGACTATGGGAGCTGTCTGTATGGAGTTTGTACGTTCTCCCTGCGACCCCATGGGTTTTCTCCAGGTACTCCAGTTTCCTCCCACATTCCAAAGAAGTATAGATTTGTATGTTAATTGGCTTCAGTAAAATTGTAAATTGGCCCTAGTGTGTATTTGAGTTGGGAATTGTTGGTTGGCACGGACTCGGTGGGCCGAAGGGCCTGTTTCTGTGCTGTATCTCTAAAATCTAACAAGTAAACCAATAGCTCAGCATAACTGCACTCCATGTTGAAGAGCTCCTATTGTAGTCAGTAACTCTTATCCTGCCCCAAACAAAATATCCATATCCAATTATTCAAGGCAACAGGAAATAGGAATTATAAGAAAATAGGAATTGCTGTGGTATCCAACAAGATAATAAAGTAATCTTCCATGTGCTTTATTATCTGAACCCCAGACCCTCCATTTTTCAGCTTTTGATCGCATATTTGACTGCACTCAACAAGAGTATAGCTCACCAGGGTAGAAAGTTCTACAGATTCAGTTATCATGAAGCCTCAGAAATCTGACCCTCTGTTCTGACACCACATCCATTGTTTTAAATGCTCTGGCCATTTTATGTGTTGGGATACAGAAAAGAAAAGAGCAGCAGCTAACTGGTGCTGGTGGTATTTTAATGTTCAGCCTTAAATGCATTAGTCAAAAAAGTTTAAGCGGTTCCACAATTTCTCTGTAGCTGGAAAACAAATTTTGCATTTCAAAAAAAATCCATCAACTTGAATTATAATTTCCTTATGTAGAAAATCTGCATGTTGTAATCTCAATTTTTTTGGGTTACCTCATCCAAAGATTATTTCATTGCTCTTCCTTCAACCCTTGCAGTACATTCATATCATTTCAAAATCATTTTACAAAATAGAAAATGGAGACACAAGGATCTGCAGTTGCTGGTTTACAAAAGAAAAAGACACACGGTGCTGGAGTAACTCAGCCGGCCAGTCTGAAGAAGGGTCCAGACCTGAAACGCACCTATGCCTTTTCCTCCAGAGATGCTGCCTGACCCTCCGAGTTACTCCAGCACTTAGTGTCTTTCTATTGGACCGATAAAAAGTAATTTCCATGAAACATAAAAGCTAGTGGCAAAACCATAATCCATTGACACGTAATGTCTGCTGTAACAGCTTGTTAAATCCTAGGTTTAAATGGTTTTGCATTACACAGACGGAAAGAAAGATCCCCTTGGTTGTAATTTTTACTGTCTACAGTAAATTTTGTAACAAATTATCGGAACTTTGACAACACCATCCACGAGCACACACCTGCCCGCGCGCGCACACCCACCCATCCACACACACACACACACGCCCAGCCACCCTGACGTTCAAAGGGAGGATGTTGTTTGGGATACCATCTCCAACAGATTTACCCCCAAACTTCACACCAGCCTGATTTAGACAGATAATTGCCAACCCCTTGTCACTAAGCCCAAATTCTGGACGTCCCCAATCTGAGATACCTTCAGCATAAAGCATATAGTGATTCAGGGGGAGAATCATCATTCCTTTCACGGATTATTAGAGATGAGCAGCAACTGCTGGCTTTGGCACCATCCATATCCCATTAATGAATTACAGAGATCACAGGTCACATGCAATACTAGTTGATACTAAGTTTTCATAAAACATACAAGCAAAATTAGGCCATTCAGTCCATCAAGTCTATTCCGCCATTCAATCGTGGCTGATCTATCTTTCCCTTTCAATCCCATTCTCCTGCCTTCTCTCCATAACCTTTGATGCCGTTACAAATCAAGAATCTGTCAATCTCCGCCTTTAAAATACCCAACGACTTAGCCTCCAGTCGTCTGTGGCAATGAATTCCACAGATTCACCACCCTCTGACTAAAGAAATTCCTCCTCATCTCCTTTCTAAACACATGTCTTTTTATTTTGAGTCTCTGCCCTCTGGTCCTTGACTCTCCCACTAGATGAAGTATCCTCTCCACATCCACTCTATCTGGGCCTTTCACTATTTAGTAAGTTTCAACGAGCTGTGAAGAAGTCACAGAAAGCCCTGAAGGTGATGTAGGTGGATTAAGTGAGGGTGCGAGTAGGTGGCAGACTTATAACTTGGGAAAATGTTTGTTTATTCATTCGTTGAAAGAAGAATTTCAGGCTGAGGAGCTTTCAACAAATTACCCAAAATGTTAGTTCTATTTCACTCTCCACAGAACCCACCTAACTTGTCAAGTATCTCCATGATTTTAAATTCAGATTATAGACATCGTTCGCGCGCGGGCTGATGGAGACGACGGCTGCAATGGGCCTTTGTGGCCAGCTGCAGCTGGGACAGTAAAATGAAGCTTCTTGCACAGAGACTCACTGGGCTGTTCTGTACAAACCGAGGTATCGCGCTTGCATACAGGGATAGTCTTGCTGAGCTGTATGCAAAACATTTCACTGCACCTGGTACATGTGAGAAGAAAGAAACCATTGAACCTACAACTTGTTCAGAGTTAGAAGACAATAGCAAATGCTTGGTTAAACTTGCCGGTTTTAGATTTTTTTAAAGCGTGGAAAGAGCAGTTGAAGGGCAGAGGAACCAAATATTGCCGAGTAGGCCACATGCCATGAACATTAGGAAAAGCACAAAATTACAAATAGCAGAGGTCCAGGACCAAGGAGCACGGATGGCCAAGATCCGAAAATGCAAAGCGACTCCTGTTCGATCCTGATCATTCAGTGGTGTCTGTGGAATTTATAGGCTCTCTCCAGGAGTTTCCCCCCTGCAGTGCTCCACGTCCCAAAAACATGCTGGGCGAGAGGTTATTTGGCCAAAGCAAATTAATCCTTGTTTACTACAGTCATAATAAAATCTAACTACAGAGTAGGATGTGAAGGATTTGGGGTGAGTGCAGAAGAGGTTTACCACAACGTTTGGTTTAGTTTGTGTACCAGGTCACAGTGAAAAACTTTTGTTGCGTGCTAACCAGCCAGCAGAAGGACAATACATGATTACAATCGAGCCATCCACAGTGTACAGATGCAGGATAAAGGGAATAATGTGAGTAACTTTTAGTGCAAGATAAAGTCCAGTAAAGTATGATCAAATATAGTCCGAGGGTCTCCAATGAGGTAGATAGTAGCTCGACTCCTCTCTAGTTGTTGGTAGGATGGTTCAGTTGCATGATAACAATTCTGCCTGGAATAAAGTATACGAGCCTGAGGCAGCGTCTCGATCCGAAATGTCACCTATCTATGTTCTCCAGAGATGCTGCCTGAGCCGATGAGTTACTCCACCACTTTGTGTATTAACCAGCATCTGCAGTTCTTTGCTTCTACTGTCTAAAAGGTTGGACAAACTTGCATTGTTTTCTCAGGAACATCAGAGGTTCAGAGGAGACCCGTTACAAGTATATACAATTATAGGAGGCTTGGATAGGATAGACAGTCAGAACCTCCTTCCCCAAGGATGGAAATGTCAATGACAGGAGGCATAGCATTAAGTGAGAGGACCAAAGTTTTAAGGAGATGTGCAGGGCAAGTTTTTTTTTCTACATGTGGAAAGAGCAGTGGGCGGCGGGTGCTTGGAACACTCTGCCAGGCGTGGTGGTAGATGCAGGTATGACAGGGGCATTTAAGAGACTTTTCGATAGGCACATGGGTACGCAAGGAATGGAAGGGTGTGGATCATGTGCAGGAAGAGATTAGTTTAAATTGGTATCACTTGTAGCATGGACATTATGGGACAAAGGGCCCATTCTACATTAGATAAATTGTAGGAAAATAAGTGGGAGAAATGGTATTGAAGCAATTGCTCCAGATCAGCCAGCAGCAACTTGATGTATCAAATGATCAATGAAAGATATCATGATGAATGAACGATGATACTTTTTATTGTCACATGTACACAAGTCGGAGAACACAAATTGGGGCAAAATAAAAAACATTTGGTCTATTATACCTGCTCTGCCTTTCAATATTGAGGTTGATCTTTTACTTCAGTATTACTTTCCTGTACTGAGCCCATAATCTCTCAATTATCTTAATATCCAAAACCTTTTGACCTTTGAACTTGGGCAACTCAGCAACTGTACATTCGCAACCTCCTTGGACTGAGAATTCAAAAATTCCCACCCTCAGGGTGAAGACAATTCTCACTACCATCCCTTGTTCTGAGAATTTTGACCCCTGGTTCTAGTCATGCAGGTGAAATAGCAACCATGTTGAGGCCTGTACGTTTTAAATGAGATCATTCTTATTCTCCGCAAGAAAGTTCAGGCATAATAGGACACAAAGTGCTGGAGTAACCCAGCAGGTCAGGCAGCATCGCTGGAGAACATGGATGAGTGATGTTTCAGGTTGAGACCCATCTTCCCAAATGTCACCTATCCATGCTCCCCAGAGATGCTCCACACAGAGAGTGGTGAGTCTGTGGAATTCTCTGCCACAGAAGGTAGTTGAGGCCAGTTAATTGGCTATATTTAAGAGGGAGTTAGATGTGGCCCTTGTGGCTAAAGGGATCAGGGGGTATGGAGAGAAGGCAGGTACAGGTTACTGAGCTGGATGATCAGCCATGATCATATTGAATGGCGGTGCAGGCTCGAAGGGCCGAATGGCCTACTCCTGCACCTATTTTCTGTTTCTATGCTGCTTGATCTGCTCAGTTACTCCAGCATTCTGTGTCCTTTTGTGTATGAAGCTGCAGCTACAGTTTCTTATTTCTAATGTTCAGGCATAGTCTGCTTAATCTGTTCTCCTATGACAGGCCTATCCCAGAAATCAATCCAGTGACCTTCTGCTAACTTCAACCATTGCTAACATATCCCTCCTCGGAGAGGAATACTCAATATTCCAGATGTGGTCTCAGGAGGACCCTATTCAACTGGAACAAGACATCTCCATTCTTAGTGTAGAAAGGAACTGCAGATGCTGGTTTATACTGAAGATAAACACATAGTGCTAGAGTAACTCAGCAGGTCAGGCAGCATATCTGGAGACAAAGGATGGGGGAAATCAGGGTCTGATGAAGGGTCCAGACACAAAACATCACCCATCCTTTTTCTCCAGACATGCTGTCTGACCCATTGAGTTACTCCAGTACTTTGTGCTTATCTCCATTCTCTTACTTAAATCCTGTTGCATTAAAGGCTAATATTCCGTTTGGCTTATTAATTGCTTGCTATACAGAGAACACAGAACATTATACCACAGGAACAGACCATTCGATCTCATAGGCTGTAGAGGCCAAGTCAGTGGATATTTTTAAGGCAGAGATAGATAGATTTTTGATTAGTACAGGTGTCAGAGGTTATGGGGAGAGGCCAGGAGAATGGGATCAGGAGGGAGAGATAGATCAGCCATGATTGAATGGTAGAGTAGACTTGATGGGCCGAATGGCCTAATTCTACTCCGATCACTTATGACCTTATGACAATGCCAGATTAAACTCTGCCTCCACATGATCCAAACCCCTCCATACCCATGTGCCTATCTAAAAGCCTCAAACACCACTACCATATGAGAACAGTGCTGAACTACTATCTATCTCATTGGTGACCCTCGGACTATCCTTGGTCGGACTTTGCTAGCTTTACCTTGCACTAAACGTTATTGCTTTATCATGTATCTATACACTGCACATGGCTCGATTTTAATCATGTATTGTCTTTCTGCTGATTGGAAAGCACGCAACAAAAGCGTTTCACTGTACCTCGGTACACGTAACGATAAACTAAACTGTATCTGCCTCCACCTCCACCACCACCCAGCACCCCTGGCAGCACGTTCCAGGCACCCAACATTCTGTGCAAAACAAAAAGCTTTCCCTGCACATCTATATATTTTACCCCTCTCACCTGAAAGCCATGACTCTAGTCCTTGATACTTCCACCTGGGGAAAGGTTCTGACTGTCTACCAAATCTATGTCTCTCAAAATTTTATACAGTCTCTGATACTCGAGGGAGCAATCAATTTGCCCAACCTTTTCTAACTAATGCCCTGAAATCTAGGCAGCATTCTGGTAAACCTCTTCTGCATCATCTCCAGACCTCCAATAAGCCTTCCTGTACTGTGTGACCAGAACTGCACATGATATTAAAACGTGGCCTATCCAAAGTTCTATAAGATCACAAATCAACTTGCTGACTGTTATACTCAATGCCCCGACCGATGAAGACAAGCAAACCACACATCGTCTTTACCACTCTATCTACTCATGTTGCCACTTTCTGGGAGCTACGGGCTTGGACCACAAAATCCCGCTGTATATCAATGCTTTCAAAGGTCCTGCCATTAACCATATACTTTCACCATACATTCGATCTCCTAAGGTGCAACACGTCACACTCTCTCAGATGAAACTCAATCTGCCAAGTCCCTTTCCATTTTCCAATATATCCTTTGACACGGCCTTTCTCTCAGTCCACAAATCCACCAATTTTGGTGTTGTCTGCAAACTTACTAACCATCCCATTTATATAAAAAATGACTTGGACATAATTGTAATCACAAACAGAAGTCCCAGCAGAGATCCTTGCAAACTCCACCGGACACAGACCACCAGCCAGAATAACACCCTTCCACCAATACCTTCCATGAGTAAGGCAGTTCTGAATCTGTCTTCTGAGGAAGCTAATTCTGAATCAGACTTCTACGAATAAGGCAGTTCTGGACCTGCATTTTAGTTCACTGATATACATATAGTTCACTGATATATGTACAGAGGACATTGGTGTTCATTTTAAACCAATAACTAGCCATTTGTTTTAAAGTTTCTTCTTTTACCAAGTGAATGCCCACATACTCTTCAACATTACGTTCCATCTGAATTGTTCTTGCCCATCTAACCTGAATACAGAGGACATAAAACAGTATAGCATAGGAACAGGCCCTTTGGCCCACAATATCCATGCCGAACATGTTGCCAAATTAAACTAATCTCATCTGCATGCATGTGATCCATATCCCTCCATTCTCTGCATATCCATGTTCCTGTCTAAAAGCCTCTTAAACACCACTATCGTATCTGCCTCCACCACCACCCATGGCAGCATGTTCCAGGCACTCACCACTCTCAGCACATCTCCTTTAAACTTTGCCCCTCTCGCCTTAAGGCTACGCCTTCTAGTCTTTAACATTTCCATGCTGGGGAAAATGTTCTGACTGTCTACCCCATCTATGCCACTCATAATTTTATATACATCCCCAAAGCTCATCTGCATCCTCCTCATACCCCCTTTTTTTAAATCATCAGCTTGGTGACATTTCTGACATCAGTTTAATATTGGGAGTTGTTTGACCAAACAAGTAGGGAGAGGCAAGCTCTGAGCTGGAAAGAAATACTGAACATAGAACGGAGTGTAGTCAATGTGGGGAAAACTAAGGGCTCCAATGGTCTTTCCTGAAATCTCTGGACAAGAAGCAGAGGGGGTCAAGTCCTGTTTCAGGAATAACAGAATGACATCCAGGAAACCAAGAGGATTCCGCTCAAAACCGCCAAGCAGTAGAATTTGACCCAAATTTGCAGTATAACACAAAGTGGTGGTGGAAATCGGTAGGTCAGGCAGCATCTGTGGAGGAAATGGCCTGGTGACGTTTGGGGCTGGGACCCTTATTCAGACACTCTTTCCTCAAAGTAGAAGTAGGACTAATGTAAATGGACAAGTTGGTGGGTGTGGACAAGTAGGGCCGAAGGTTTTTTTTCCTCACTGTATGACTGATTCTACAGTCCTGCAGAGAATACTGTTAATGCACGCACAGAGTACGAATAGGCTAAACACTTTGAGGGCAGACGCTTTGTTTTAGTTGAGAGAAACAAAAAGAGTAAACCTATACCTTCTCCTACCACTATCGAGGTCCGTGTTCTTTGGTCACATTGTTCAGTAATGGCCTGTGATATTGTGCAATAGGAAATATAGCGTGTAAAGCACGTTATATTCTCAATCAGTAATTAGTGACGACCCATTGAACTCGATCAGACTGGACATTTACTTTAGACCCTGCAACAGAAAGGACGGGCGAGTGTAATTCGACACACAACCCCAGGTTAGTTGGGACTTCAGGCCGCCATTTAAACCAAAAAGAGACACGGGAGGTGAGGTGAGTTGAGTTAGGTTAGGGTTTGCATTAACTGCATGGATCCCAGGAGTCTGAATACACTCCCTCATTCACCCCCATTGCAGAGAAATGTAAAACTTAGCACTGTAATGTGTAACAGCTGTGGCCGCAGTTGTTCGGGGCTGCCAGAAATAAATTGGCATTCCAGCTTTTGCTACAACGGGATCAAAACTTGCAAAATAACTTGGCCGGGATTTGTTCCCCCCCCCCCCCCCCCCCCCCTCCTCCCAAACCACCACCCGGATACAAAGGGGAAACATCGATTCCAAGGTTACCTGGAGATTAAGCGGAAAAAAATATGTGTGGTTGTTCGTGATTCCTCCCCGCAAGTCCGATCGTGGGATTCAAGTTTATTAGAAGTTTTAACCTACCTCTTGGGAAGTCGCGTTTCCTCCTGGGAAATGAGGCGGATATCAATTTAAACCTCCCCCCGAGCTCCGCCACTGCTCAAAGCACAATGTTCACCCATTGAACCGGCCATGAAAAGACCAACAAGACGAAGACGCCCGCTTGCAGCAGTGCCGATTCCAATCTCTCCTCAACCAAATTCAGCCGGCATTGTTATTCCAGGACTTCAAGTTTGGGAGGGTTTTGTTTTTTCTTATCGCGATCACTGCATTGCTTCTGGACTAAACGAAATGTGAGGCTGACAAGCCAGACCTACGATGTGGTTTCCACTGCGTTGCTTTTTTTTTTTTAAACTCTCTGCCTCTCTCCTCTCCCCTCCGCCTTGTTAAAGCGACAATCTCTCTCTCTCTCTCTCTCTCTCTCTCTCTCTCTCCCTCCCTCCCTCTGATCGTTCTCCCAGACTAATTACCAAGCCCTCATTACCACATCATTTCCTCTTTGTCCAAAACTCCCCCGAACAGACACCTAAGGCGAGGAAGATGGGGACTCGGGCCAATTAAATCTCAGACAGTCTCTTCAGACGACACGATTACATTCCTGCTCGGTTGCAAATTTCAGGAACGCCAATCCGGTTGTACTTTTCAACCATAAATATTTATTTCGATAAAGTTTATGACGAGATGTGTCCTTTTCAACGCACCTGTAGATAGGAAGCCTACACCAATTGAGTACTCAAACGCCACTGATTACTTACATTTTAACCAAATTAAGAATTTAATATGCATGACATTTTGCAAGAATGTTTGATTTAATGTATAGATTCATAGTCATGCAGCATGGAAACGGACCCTTCGGCCCAACCCGTCCATGCCGACTAAAATGCCCCATCTAAGTTAATCCCATTTACCCGGGTTTGCCCCATATCCCGTTAAATCTTTCCTGTCCAAGCGTCTTTTAAAGGACACAAAGTGTTGGAGTACCCAGCAGGTCAGGCAGCATCTCTGGAGACAAGGAGGAGGTGACGTTTTGGGTTGGAACCCTTCTTCAGGCCCTCCATGGATAGATGATGTTTCCACAGATGCTACCTAACCTGATGAGTTACTCTGCACTTTGTGTCTATTTTTGTAAACCATCTTCTGCAGTTCCTTGTTTCTAGAAGTGCCTTTTAAAAGCTGTTATCGTACCCGCCTCAACTACCACCTTTAGAGATACAGCACCAAAACAGGTCCTTCAGCCCACTGCACAATTTATAATTTTACCAAAGCCAATCAACCTACAAACCTGTACATCTTTGGAGTGTGGGGGGAAACCAGGGCACCCAGAAAAACCCAGGCAGTCGCAGAGAGAACGTACAAACTACGTACAGACATCACCCGTAGTCACAATTTACCTGGGTCTCTGGGGCTGTAAGACAGCAACTCTACCGCTGTGCCACCCCTCCTCTGCTGTTCCTCTGGCAGCTCATTCCATATACCCACCACCCCCCTGGGTGAAAAGTTGTCCCTTGGGTTTGTATTAAATCTTATTAAATCTTCCCCCATCACCTTTAGCATATTTTTTTTAGTCAGAGGGGGGTGAATCTGTGGAATTAATTGCCACAGGTGGCTTGGAAGCCAAGTCGTTGGGTATTTTTAAGGCAGAGATTGACAGATTTCTTGATTAGTAAGGGTGTCAGGGGTTATGGGGAGAAGGCAGGAGAATAGGGTTTAGAGGGAAAGATAGATCAGCCATGATTGACTGGCGGAGTAGACATGATGGGCTGAATGGCTTAATTCTGCTCTTATAACTTATGAAACGATTTTGATTCTCCCATCCTGAGTAAAGTACCCGATGTATGTACCCCCTCTATTCCCTTCATGTTTTTATACACCTCTGTAAGATCACCTCTCTGTAAGATCACCTGTGCTCCAAGGAATAAAGTCCGAGCTTGCCCAACCTCGCCTTACAAATATGTTTGTGGGATTTGTATCATATATTGGCAGACCTCCTGGGTTATTGCTTGCCCAGCATTAAAGGTGTGCCGCCTGTTACTATAACAGTGCAAGACATTGATTTATGGTGCCCCATTAAGCCAAATTGTGTTTTAAATTAAATGGCATTGTTGGATTTCTGCCAGTTGTACTGATCAATATTCTGCGGTTCCCTGCAAAATCTGTAAATCAGTGACTTTGAATATTGTTAAAACTCAGAATGCAAGGCATATGAAGAAAAAGAGCATGAACTATTGTAACAACGGGCACAGCAGTGCAGCTGTTAAAGCCACTGCCTCACAGCACCAGAGACCCAGTTTCGACCCTGACCTCAGGTGGAGTTTGCACGTTTGACTCTGTGGGTTTCCTCCAGGTGCTCCGGTTTCCTCCCACATCCCAATGACGTACAGGTTTAATTGGCCTCTGTAAAATTGCACTGGGTGTGCAGGGAGTGTATGTGAAAGTCCATCAAGGTTGGGAGGGAAGTTCACCTCACTAATAGTTAATAAATGTTGAAAAGAAGTTCTAGAAAATACAAAAAATGATTTTGACATCAATGCAATTGCCTTCTAAAAGATAAAAGAATTCCCAGAACATTGATCTTGTGCCAAAAAATGATTTCATAAAACACTCAAGTTAACATCATGTTCTGTTTCCATGAAATGCCAGCTGCCAAAAGGGGCAGGGTAAACATCTCCATGAAATATTTTAGAAAGAAGTGGCCAAGCCATCTGCCAACAGATAGTGAAATAAACATCTGATTGTTCCCTGGATGATATGTTCCTGGAAGATATAGATTCTGCTTTGCTCAATAAATGCAGACCTAAATCCTTAATATGTAGCAAAAACAGTAGGGGGTTTTACTTCCCCCTGTTCATTCTCACTCCTTCTTAAGTCCCACAAGGAAAGCTCAAAGTGTTTGATGAAAGGAACAAAGAAATGTAGATGCTGGTTTATCAAAAAAGGACACAAAGTGCTGGAGTAACTCAGCAAGTCAGACAGAATTTCTAAAGAACATGGATAGGTGACATTTCGGGTCATCTATAAGATGACACAGAAGGGTACTGACCTGAAACACCACCTATCCATGTTATTCAGGGATGCTGCCTTAGCCACCAAGTTACTCCAGCATTTTGTTTCCGTCAGCATTCGACGGTGTTCCTCTGAAACTTTAGATCAATCTTGCTTCAATCTGGACACACAAGGAACTGCAAATGCTTGAATCTTGTGTAACACACAAAGTGCTGGAGTGACTAAGCGGGTCAGGCAGCTGTGAAAGGAATGGATAATCAATGTTGCAGGTCAGGATCCTTCCTCAGTCTAAAGAAGGATCCCGACCGGAATCATTGTCTGTCCATTTCCTCCAAAGATACTGCCTCTGACCCTCTGAGTTCCTCCAGCATTTTGTATTTTGCTCGCATTCCAGCTTCTGCAGTCTCTCGTCTCTCCACACTGCTGAGCATCTCCTGCAGTTTCCTGGGAGAGAACATTCTGATGCAAGATTATTGCCTGAAATGTTAATACTGTTTCTCTCTATTGCTGCTGCCGTATCACATAGAGTCATAGAGCGTGAAAACAGGCCCTGTTAAAATGTTTTTTTAAAGGTCCCCACCTTTGAAAGCAGCTACCTGAGGCGCTGCCTCGAGACAGCAGCATGTATCATCAAGGATCCCTACTAAACAGACCATGCCTTCTTCTCCATTCAACCATTGGGCGGACGATACAGAAGCCTGAAGGTCCACGTCACCAAGTTGAAGAACAGCTACTCTCCTACAATTATAGGGTTCTTGAACAGACCCTCACATCCCTAATCCCACCTCAAAAGTGGTCTACCCCTTGCACTATGTAAAAACAAGGAATTGCTGATGCTGGTTTACACAAAAGGGCACAAAGTGCTGAAGTAGTTTAATGGAACAGGCAGCATCTGTGGAGAAAATGGATAGGTGATGTTTCAGGACGAGACCCTTCTTCAGACCTTCAGTCTGAAAAAGGGTCCTGACCTGAAACGTCACCTATCCATGTTCTCCAGAGATGCTGCCTGACCTGCTGAGCTACTCCAGTGTTTTGTGACCATGAGCTTGTTCTTTCTCCTAACACCTTGTTCTTTAGCACAATTTTTTTTCTTTCTACTTTATTGCAGAATTTTTGTGTGTAATTTATGTGTAAATAATGTTTTTGTGTGTTCAGGTGAGTTCCTGGTCTATGATGCTGCTACAAGCAAGATTTTCATTATACCTGTACCTCACTGCACATATAATAAACGACTCGGCTTGAGATGTAGTGGGATGTTGTACTACCCAAGTAATGTGAAAACTTACCGAATAGTAAAATGCCTGGATGGCACGGATGTGGAGAGGATGTTTCCACTTGTGGGAGAGTCTAGGACCAGAGGCCATAGCCTCAGAATAAAAGGACGCTCCTTTCGAAAGGAGATGAGGAGGGATTTCTTTAGTCAGATGGTGGTGAATCTGTGGAATTCATTGCCACAGGCAGCTGTGGAGGCCAAGTCAATGGATATTTTTAAGACAGAGATGAACAGATTCTTGATTAGCAAGGGTGTCGGGGTTATGGGGAGAAGGCAGTAAAATGGGGTTTAGAGGGAAAGATAGATCAGCCATGATTGAATGGTGGAGTAGACTTATCATATCATATCATATCATATATATACAGCCGGAAACAGGCCTTTTCGGCCCTCCAAGTCCGTGCCGCCCAGTGATCCCCGTACATTAACACTATCCTACACCCACTAGGGACAATTTTTACATTTACCCAGCCAATTAACCTACATACCTGTACGTCTTTGGAGTGTGGGAGGAAACCGAAGATCTCGGAGAAAACCCACGCAGGTCACGGGGAGAACGTACAAACTCCTTACAGTGCAGCACCCGTAGTCAGGATCGAACCTGAGTCTCCGGCGCTGCATTCGCTGTAAAGCAGCAACTCTACCGCTGCGCTACCGTGCCGATGGGCCGAATGGCCTAATTCTGCTACTGGAACATGAAAAGCTCTGATTGAACAGATCAGAGGAACATGAGTGTATCCTTCTGTGATTTCTTGGGGTAGAACTTGCATGGAATGGGAACCTCGCACATGTATTGCATCCCAAGATGTGCAGTGTGAAATCTCTCACAGTGCTCTTCTAACCCAAAATGGGAGGTGAGCTTCTGACATTTGGTCTTCTTTCGATGCCACAAAATTACACGTGGCAGTATTGATTTTACTTGGTTATTATTTGTAATGTCAAGGGAAGACTGGCTAGTGGAAAATCTATCAGAAATCGAGTCTGCCAGACAGGTCAGCCACTAAGTTCAAGACATAAAAGGAATGAAGGCGAAACCCTGCATAGCCAGACAAATCAATATGTCTTACTTTCTTTTGCAGCACAAATATTCAATGAACCAGTAATTTGACAAATAAATCACTGCTAGCAACTGCTCAGTGCACCCCTGCACAGTCGATCTGTTGGCAGTCACTTCTCTGCTTCCCACTGGGATTCTTTGTCGAAGACTTCTTCAAGCAGAAATTCGTCGCCTGGTGGCATCTCATGACGTCCTGCCTGCTTACAGGAATTCCGTACCCAAAACAAACAGTTGCGTCAGGAAAGAGGGAACAGCTGGATGCAGTTTTGATTAGATACCTAAGGGCTGGAGGAAGGAGGAGATTGTGGAAAGCCTGAATAGAGTGGATGTGGACAGGATGTTTCCACTGGTGGGAAGCTCTAGGACCAGAGGGCACAGCCTCAGGATAAAAGGACGCACCTTTAGAAAGGAGATGAGGAGGAATTTCTTTAGTCAGAAGGGAGTGGTGGGCATCATGGTTGGCATGGAAAAGTCGGGCCGAAAGGTCTGTTTCTGTGTTACATCAGTCTATGACCATGGCTCAGAATATTTTCCTATATAGTTTGCCAAAATTACCTCATTGAAACTTACCTAATAGTGAAAGGCCTGGATAGAGTGGATGTGGAGGAGATGTTTCCACTAGTGGAAAAGTCTAGGACCAGAGGGCACAGCCTCAGAATAAAAGGACGGACCTTTAGAAAGGGGATGAGGTGGAATTTCTTTAGTCAGAGCATGGAGAATCTGTTAAATTAATTTTGCCACAGACGGCTGTGGAGGCCGTCATTTGGGTATTTATAAGGCCGAGATTGACAGATTCTTGATTTGTAAGGGTGTCAACGGTTATGGGGAGAAGGCAGGAGAATGGGGTTGAGAGGGAAAGATAGATCAGCCATGATTGAATGGCAGAGTAGACTCAATGGGCCGATTGGCCTACTTATGAACCTATAAACAGTTTGGCCATTAGAACTGAGGCAATTAGAAGGAAAGAGTGTGCTCCTGTAAAGCAACAGGTATGCATGTTGTTTCAGCATAAGTGTTGATAGGTTTGATCTGTTGGACAAACCCGAATAATTCTTAGTGTTGAAACAGGTAACTACTGGTTAATATACAAACGGACACAAAGTGCTGGAGTAATTTAGCAGGCCAGGCAGCATATCTGGAGAACATGGATAGTGACTGAGGAGGGGTCCAGTCCCGAAACATCACTTACCTCTGTTCTCCAGAGATGCTGCCTGAGCTGCTGTTACTCCAACACTTTACAAATGAAATATTAAGAAATGTTTCGACACAAAGTCAGAAATACAAAACTTTAATTAGCATGAACAAACTGTAATTTAACCATCAAAAAATTGCCGGAATATTGCTTGGAGATCATATTATCATACCATTATCAACATATAGCTGATAAGAAAACTCGGAGAAGTTCACAAATAGTACACCGTTCAAATTATCAGCTGATATCTTATTATGCCAATTTGTGGATCTCAGCCAGAGCAAGAATAGAAATACTATGCCAAAACACAAATTGCTGGAGGAACGCAATGGGTCAGACAGCATCTGTGGAGGGAAAGGCGACTTTTTGGGTCGGGACATGTTGCATCATCAGTCCATTTCATTCACAGAAACTGCCTGACTCACTGAGTTCCCCCAAAACTTTGTGTTTTGCTCAAGATTCCAGCCTCTTGTGTCTTCAGAAATACTGTTCAACTAGATTGCTGAACCAGAGAGAGAGACAGAGACAGATCAAAAATAAT
Source organism: Rhinoraja longicauda (assembly GCF_053455715.1). NCBI lineage: Eukaryota > Metazoa > Chordata > Chondrichthyes > Rajiformes > Arhynchobatidae > Rhinoraja > Rhinoraja longicauda. The sequence goes on along the minus strand of NC_135960.1, from coordinate 46,689,438 downwards.
TTCCAGTTCCCATGTTCGTACTAGGACGATATAGCACCCTATTAGCAATAAGTGACTTTCATGTATTTGTATACTGTCAAGTCGTTATCTAAACAACAGAGCATTAACGCTTTTACACACACTTTAATTACTGCCTTCTGGAGATTCAGCATCAAAGCAAATGCAGTCATTCAATCACCATTGACTGGTAAGTAAAAAAAGACACAAAGTGGTGGAGTAACTCAGCAGATCATGCAGTATCTTGAGAACATTGATAGGTGACTTTTTAGGTCAGGACCCTTCTTCAGACCCATGTAATAAATTATATAGACACAAAATGCTGGAGTAACCCAGCGGGTCAGGTAGCATCCCTGGAGAAAAGAAATAGATGATGTTTTGGGTCGAGACTCTTCATCAGACTGGCGAGTTGAATCTGATGAAGGGTCTCAACGCGAAACGTCACCTATTCCTTTTCTCTAGAGATGTTGCCTGACCCGCTGAATTACTCCAGCATTTTGTGTCTATCCTCAGTGTAAACCAGCACCTGCAGCTCCTACACATCATGTAATGAATTCCTGCCTGACTGGTAAGTATCCATTTATTGCATTTTATCATCTCAAACAATCCAAATGCAAGAAAACTGAACTTGAATGGAAGATGGCGCAAAGTTATTTCCATTTTGCTCCACTGACTTTCAAGCTCCAATTTATACGGCAGTTTACTTTATACTAATCGTAGTTATATTGTACAGAAATGTTATTTGAAAAGGTAGGTTTTAATAGCAATTCAGTCTAGGACTGAGAAGCCAGGAACATAAGCAGCATAAGTGTCAAGGATAAATAATGGATTAATGAAAACAAAACAGATGGAGACATCAATGGAAAATTAATTAAAACTAGATGTACAGTTACAAAACGGGACAAAGGGTTGAGTGAAATTAGACAATTACACATATTGGAAAGCAGAAATATAAACATAAAAGGCTGGAAATAATCAGAAGATTAATTAGCTTCAGTTCATAAATGTTATTATTCCAGGTTAATTTTATTTGAAAAATAAAGTAATAGCCATTTTTTATGTAAATATAATCACCAATGTGCTGATTGTGCTCTGTGTTTACTGTTTTCAAACTGTTTAATAAATCTTTTATAAGTTAATGTTAATATTCCTCCAGTTTCCAATTAGACTTGTGCATGGAACTGCAGATGCTGGAATCGTGAGGAAAAAAAACACAAAGTGATGGAGCAACTTAGCGAGTCAGGCAGCATGTGTGGAGGGAATGGACAGACGATGTTTTGAGTCAGGACCCTTCTTCACACTCAGACATATTTCAGGTTGGGATTCATCTTCAGACTTCAGTGTGACTGCAGTATTCAGTCTGAAGAAGGGTTCCCACCCGAAATGGCATCTAGACTTAAATGCAACTTGACTGTATTCATGTATAGTATGCTTGGAAATGATTGGATAGCACACAAACCAAAACTTTTCAACGTACTTCAGTACACATTACAATAATAAACCAATACCAATGGAAATTGTTTGCTTTCTGGACACAAAGATAGTGAACAATGAAAGAGCTTCCAGATCGTATTGTAAATATATATAAATGAAATGGAAGGTTTAAAAGAGTGTATCTACCTAATTGTCCTTTCTTTGGGAGGTAGATAACCATTTTCAGGTGCATCCAGAACAAAAAAACATATGCTTCATGAAAGAGGACAAAACAAGAGGCCAAAGAGTCAAGTTTCCACACCTTTCAACAGTCTGACTCTATGATATGGTAAAGATATTGGATGCAATGGACAAACTGTCAACGTTTTGTAACTTTGCCAGCATCCAAAACGTGGTGACTCTTTTCATAAATTCATATGCTATAAGAGCAGAATTATGCCATTCGGCCCATCAAGTCTACTCCACCATTCAATCATGACTGATCTATCTTTCCCTCTCAACTGCATTCTCCTGCCTTCTCCCCACAACCCATGACACCCTTCCTAATCAAGAATCCATCAATCACCACCTTTAAAATACTTTGTGTATGTATGCAAAAAAACCTAAAGAATTTCACAGTGTCTACGTACATGTGACAATAAAGTATCATTCACTGAGATTTTTTTCCTGATCATTACACCGTGATCAGATAAGACATTTTGAAAATGAAATCCGTATATTTTCGTTACCAACAAAACAAATTATGGTGTTTGGTATTATACACAATTACTGGGGAATGAGATGCATTCTCAACGTTCGTGCACAGACACCCATAAGGCAAATAAAAGGTCTGTGTGCTTTGCTGGCAGCATGCAGAGCAGCATGAAGATGCCAGTCAACATGGGATGCCATCTTCAAAATCCACACTGGAACCAATGCATTAAGATAAAAGCCATGTGAAAAGAGTACTGATATAAATAGGGTTGAAAAATGATTTTCCTCTGAATAGGTTGGTATTTAGAAATAAAACCCAATGACTTTGTGAGGAACAAAGAACTGCAGATCTATCTTACCAAAGATATACGCAAAGAGCTGGAGTAACTCAGCGGGTCAGGCAGCATCTCTGGAGAAAAAAGACGGGTGAAATTTCGTGTCGGCACCCCTCTTCAGACTGGAGACGTCTGAAGAAGGGTCCTGACCCGAAACGTCACCCATCCTTTTTCACCAGAGATGTTGCCTGACCCGCTGAGTTACTCCAGCACTTTGTGTCTATTCAATGACTGAGTTTGGTCTGAAGTGTTAAATTCAGAACAGGGGTTATAAATCTGGGAATGGAGCATTTGAGAAAATGATAATCAGTTTGGTTTGCTTGTGAAATATTAAAGTGCTTGTAAGTCATTTGTCAATTTCCACATTTTCACCTCCCCTTCCATGAATTAGTGTTTGCTGGAAATAAAAGAGGGAAATATGTAGAAATACAGCAGAACAATCAAATTCAGAAAGAAAATCATATTATCATTTTGGACTCCATTGTTAGAACTTCTGATCTAACATTTTTATTCAAGATTTTAGTGAATGATGATCTGTGCATTTCAAAAGCAATCCATTTAGAATGGAGACACAAGCAACTGCAACGCTGGAATCTTCAGTGTGTAGAAGAGTCCTGACCTGAAACGTTGCCTGTCCATTCCCTCCACAGATGCTGCCTGAACTGCTGAGTTGCTCCAACACCTAGTGTTTTGCTCAATCCATTTCGAATGATGCATTTCCAATTCACATATACAACCAATCAACCCAACTCAGAAAAGAATAGTGGCAGAACGAGGGAAGGAGAGTGAGAGAGGATATGTAGCCTTTTTCTCCTGAAGACCCTTTATCAGAATTAGTCTTTGGCCTTTAGTTTAGTTTAGAGACGCAGCATGTAAACAGGTCCTTCGGCCCACCAGGTTCACGCAGACCAACAATCACCCGTGCACTAGTTCTTTTCTACACATTAAGGACAATTTATAGAGGCCAATTAACCTACAAACCTGTACATCTTTGGGATGTGGGAGGCAATCGGAGCACCCAGAGAAAACCCACGTGGTCACATGGTGAAGGTACAAACTTCGTACTGAAAGCACCCTTAGTTGGGATCGAACCCGGGTCACTGGCACTGTAAGACAGCAGCTCTACTGCTGCACCACTGTATCGACCTGGACTGTTAAAATTGTTTCTCTTTCCCCAGATGCTGCCTGACCTGCAGAGTGTTTCTCACACTTTTTTACCTTTATTTTAGATTTCCAGCATCTGCAATTCTTTGATTGTCTTTTATTATACAGGATGCGCACTTATACTGGCCACAGGGGGGAGCTCAACGCTGCCCGCCGGCAAAACCAGCTTTTCACTGCATCTCCATACACGTGACAATAATAAACTGAACTACTTGACTTTCTAGTCTCTTCCAGGCCAACATGCAGCATTAAGGCCCCTCTCAATCAGCCACATTGGCTGGCCACGCCGTTTGCATGACTATCACTAGGCGGCATGGTGGTGCAACGGTAGAGTTGCTGCCTTACAGTGCTAGGGAACTGGGTTCGATCCTGACTAAGGGTGGTGTCTGTACAGAGTTTGTACGTTCTCCCTGTGACCGCGTGGGGTTTCTCCGGATGCTCTGGTTTCCTCCTACACTCCCAAGACATAAAGGTTTGTAGGTTAATTGGCTTCAGTATTGGATTTGGGGACACCCCTCAAACAAGGGAAGGAGTGGCAAGGAAGTTTAGTTTAAAGATAGGTGCTAACACTACTGAATGGGACACTATTGAATGTATAGACAGTGTGAAGGTAGGAAAAGGTTTTGCAGTTTTGGATTTGTATATATTTGTTATTCTGAATAAAGTTTAATTTTGAATTAGAAATATCACACCACCCACCTGTTCAGCCACCACCTGCCTCTATCTGTGGAAGTATCTGCATTTCCTGCATTGGCCTCATTCACCACATTAGAGTGGAAGCAAGTCATCCTCACCCCTGAGGGTCTACCTAAAAGGAAACCACTGATACACTAATAAATACACCAGCAATGAACAAAGCCCACTTGATACCGAGGTCCAATGTAAGGTCAGCGCCAACAGTGAACTAAACAGAAAGCAACAGCTTTTCCCCTAGCTCTCAGTCTGAAGAAGGGTCTCGACCCAAAGCATCACCTATTCCTTTTCTCCAGAGATGCTGTCTGACCCGCTGAGTTACTCCAGCTGTTTGTGTCTGTCTTTGGTTTAAACCAGCATCTGCAGTTCCTTCCTACACAAGAAGCAATAGCATTCTCTCTCCTGAATCAATGCCATAGAGGCACACAACTCAGAAACAGGCTCGTCGGCCCAACGTGCACATGCCAATGAAGATGGCCCATCTTCACTAGTCCCACCTACCCGCATTTGGCCCATATCCCTCTAAATCTTTCCTATCCATGTACCCATCCAAATGTTTTTTAAATGTTGTCATGGTATCTGCCTTAACTACCTCCTCTGGCAGCTCGTTTCTTATATCCTGAAAAAGTTGCCCCTGAGGTTCCGATTACATTTTAGTATATAAAATTATGAGAGGCATAGATAGGGTAAACAGCTGGAACCTTTCTCCAGGTTGGAAATGTCCAACACTCGTGGGGATAACTTTAAGGTGAGAGGGGGAAAGGATTAATGGAGATGTGCAGGGCAAGTTTTCTTTTACATAGAGTGGTAGGAGTCTGGAATGTATTGCCAGGGGTGGTGGTGGAGGCAGATACCATTGTAGTGTTTAAGATGTTTTTTGATGGCACATGGAGGTGCAGGGAATAGATCGATATGGATCATGTGCCAGCAGAAGAGATCAGTTTAACTTGGCATCCAGTTCGGCACAAACACCTCAAGGGCCCATTACTGTGCTGTACTATTCAATGTTCTAAATATTTCACCTCTCACCCTTACTCTGATTCCCCTACTCGGGGTAACAGACGCTGTGCATTCAATGTACTAGGATATTGGAGTAATCTCGCACATTAAGATTTTACTTTCCTGATTTAGAGTTAGAGTGCAGAAACCGGCCATTCGGCCCACCCAGTCCACGCCAGCCAGAGTTCAACCTGCACACTAGCACTATTCCACACACTAGGGACAATTTACAATTTTACTGAAGTCAATTAACCTACAAATCTTTGGATTGTAGGAGGAAACCAGAGCACCCGGAGAAAATCCACCCGTCACAGGGAGAATGTACAAACTCCGTACAGACAGCACCCGTAGTTAGGAACGAACCCTTATCTCTGGCACTATAAGGCAACAACTCTTCTGCTGCGCCACTATGCCGCCCCGGAGATTTTACTCTCCTTATGTTGAAGTTAAACCAAAGAAGCTCAAATGTATGAGTTCAAACGCCTATGACTGTACAGTTTTGTTTTAGAAATCACCAAGATTTTCAATTAGTCCTTTTGAAACCACTGGTTTATCAGTAAGTAAATATTAACCAGGTACCGGGAGAGACCATGAACCCAGAATTGATGCTAATTTCCTTCATGCCACTAACCTTTCAAGAATAAAGAACAGATGAGAGAGTGAATGATTGCGCTATTTGTTTTGCTCTATGAGAAATTGAAACAATACCCAATTAGCCACATTTTTTGCACAGATTAGTGAAGAAAATGGCAAATCTTATCTAAATCCATTCTTCATCAATCTAAGATAAAAGACAAACAAAAGCATTTTCCTGCATGGGAGAATTATGCAGTGATCATGAACCTAAACATTTGTCTAATTGAAAGCTTTATTGAATCCATCTAATCTTGGTCACTTCACCTAAATAAATAAAATGTTGTGTACACCCAGTACAAGTCATGGTCAGTATGTGAAGGTGAGAGATGGCTTAATATTTTAGATATGGCATTTTTTCACCATGTTTAAAAAAAATATGTTAACATACACCAAAGAGATTTTTTTTTAATTGAAGAGTTATCAGAAGAATTGACAGGCTGTCCTAATTAGCAAAATATATTTTTCCTTGCCAGAAAACAAATGAGGGCTTTCCTGGTTTAGGGACAATAAGAATCCAGGAAACATCTATATATTAAAACTCCCCTTTGTTTGTTTGTTCCTGAACTACAGCCAAAACGGTACATGATAGTGCATCAATTTTAGGCCCACCTTACTGTTGTGCCCTTCAGCCGACAATGTCGCAGTTTTGGTTTCCAAATTTGAGGAAGGATATTCTTGCTATTGAGGGCGTGCAGCGTAGGTTTACTAGGTTAATTCCCGGAATGGCGGGACTGTCATATGTTGAAAGACTGGAGCGACTAGGCTTGTATACACTAGAATTTAGAAGGATGAGAGGTGATCTTATCGAAACGTATAAGATTATTAAGGGGTTGGACACGTTAGAGGCAGGACACATGTTCCCAATGTTGGGGGAGTCCAGAACCAGGGGCCACACTTTAAGAATAAGGGGTAGGCCATTTAGAACTGAGATGAGGAAAAACTTTTTCAGTCAGAGAGTTGTGAATCTGTGGAATTCTCTGCCTCAGAAGGCAGTGGAGGCCAATTCTCTGAATGCATTCAAGAGAGAGCTGGATAGAGCTCTTAAGGATAGCGGAGTCAGGGGGTATGGGGAGAAGGCAGGAACGGGGTACTGATTGAGAATGATCAGCCATGATCACATTGAATGGCGGTGCTGGCTCGAAGGGCCGAATGGCCACCTCCTGCACATATTGTCTATTGTCTATAATGTCCGTGCCAAACATGATGTCTGATAAACTCTCCTCGGCTTCCACATACTTGTAAAAGCTTTCATTGTACATGACAATAAACTAAACTCTAATCTATATCCCTCCATTCCCTTCACATGCATACTTAATAGCCTCTTAAATGCCTCCTTCGCATATGCCTCCACCACCACCCCTGTCAGCATTTTTCAGGCACGCACCATTCTCTGTGTAAATTATTTGCCCTGCACATCGCCTTTAAATGTTTCCCCCCTCACCTTAAAACTATGCCCTCTAGTCTTAGACATTTCCATCATGGAGGAAAGGTTCTCAATGTCTATCCTTCTGTATATATGCCTCTCATAATTTTGTATACATCTATCAGGTCTCCCCTCAGCCTCAAGCTCCAGAAAAACCAATCCAAGTTTGACTAAACTTTCTTTATAATTAATATCATCCAATCCAGACAATATCCTGATAAACCTCCTCTGCACCCTTTCCAAAGTCTCCACATCAGTGCCTTTTATCAGGACAACCAGAACTGCATGCAATGCTCCAAATGTAGCTTAACTAAAGTCTTATAAAGCTGCAACGTGATGATTTCTTGATGCTTGTACACTGGACAGAAAAGTCCAGTAATCAAACTGAAAAGCAAACAGCACTGCAAGCTTTCCAGAAAAATTGTTGCAGATGAATAAAAATGTGACAGACAAGTGTGAGAAAGAGTCAAGCACTGGAAGGCAAGTGTGAGAAAGGGTCAAACCCTGGAAGACAAGTGTGAGAAAGAGTCAGCCACTGGAAGGCAAGTGTGAGAAAGTCAAACACTGGAAGGCGTGCGAGAAAGTCAAAACATTGGAAGGTAAGTGTGAGAAAGAGTCAAACACTGGAAGGCAAGTGTGAGAAAGAGTCAAACACTGGAAGACAAATGTGAGAAAGTCAAAACAGTGGAAGGCAAGTGTGAGAAGTCAAAACACTGGAAGGCAAGTGTGAGAAAGAGTCAACCGCTGGAAGGCAGGTACAAGACAACCTGTTGCTCCATTGGTCCCTGCCTCACCTGTCAGGTTCCTCTCGCGAGGGTTGGTGGGGGGGCGCGCGATCACGTGCGCGGCGGCGCATTCTGGTCGCCGGGGCGACGGTTTGAGGCCGTTACCATGGCGACGTTTCGAGCAGCGGCCGGTGGAAACATTGGGGCGAAGTCGTTGGCGGAGGCGGCGAGGTGGAGGCGACACCCGATCTCAGCAGCTGCAGCTCAGGTACCCCATCCCCTCCCCTCCCCTCCCCGTGTATGGTAGCCCGGTGCTCCAGCACGAGGCGTTAGAAATGCGGGACGTTTCCCCACCCTTTCCCTCACTCAGAGACTCCCGATTCATATAAACGTCATAGGAAGGGCACCTCATTCTCATTCGCAATGTCAACTTTCAACTGATGGTACCGTAGACCATCTTGACTTTGCAATGGGATTTGACAAGAATAAATCTCTAAAGTCTGATGTATGGGAATCTTTCCTTATAACCTGGCAAAAAAAACCCCAAGTGTGTTTTTGAAATGCGTTCCTGATCTCATTCTGAACCTTCGTAAAGTAATTCTTGACTTTACTCCAACATTTTTACTTTGGAAAACCAAATGTCCAAGTTGTAAAGTTGTACGGAACGGAAGCAAGACCTTCGGCCCAACTCGTCCATGCTGACCATGATGTCTCCTTCTAAGGCAGTTCCACCAGCCTGTGTTTGGCTCATATCTCTCCAAACCGTTCTATTCATAGAAATATAGAAACATAGAAAATAGGTGCAGGAGTAGGCCATTCGACCCTTCGAGCCAGCACCGCCATTCAATATGATCATGGCTGATCATCTAAAATCAGTACCCCGTTCCTGCTTTTTCCCAATATCTCTTAATTCCTTTAGCTCTAAGAGCTAAATCTAACTCTCTCTTGTAAACATCCAGTGAATTGGTCTCCATTGCCTTCTATGGCAGAGAATTCCGCAGCCTAGGTTCACGAGGTTAATTCCCGGAATGGCGAGACTGTCTTATGTTGAAAGACTGGAGCGACTGGGTTTGTATACACTGGAATTTAGGATGAGAGGGGATCATTGAAACATATAAGATTATTAAGGGATTGGACACGCTAGAGGCAGGAAACATGTTCCTGATGTTGGGGGAGTCCCGAACCAGGGGCCACAAGTTAAGAATAAGGGATAGGCCATTTAGAACAGAGATGAGGAAGAACTTTTTCACTCAGAGAGTTGTGAAGCTGTGGAATTCTCTGCCTCAGAAGGCAGTGGAGGCCAATTCTCTGGATGCTTTCAAGAGAGAGTTAGATAGAGCTCTTAATGATAGCGAAGTCAGGGGATATGGGGAGAAGGCAAGAACGGGGTACTGATTGTGCATGATCAGCCATGATCACGGTGAATGGCGGTACTGGCTCGAAGGGCCGAATGGCCTACTCCTGCACCTATTGTCTATTGTCTATTCACAACTCTAGGTGAATTTTTTTTCCTCATCTCAGTCCTAAATAGCCTACCCCTTATTCTTAAACTGTGACCCCTGGTTCTGAACTCTCCCAACATCAGGAACATTTTTCCTGCATCGATCCTGTCCAATCATTTAAGAAATTTATATGTTTCTATGATCCCCTCTCATCCTAAATTCCAGTGAATACAAGCCCAGTTGATCTATTCTTTCATCAAATGTCAGCCCCGCCATCCCGGGAATTAACCTGGTGAGCCTACGCTGCACTCCATGAATAGCACGAATGTCCTTCTTCAAATTAGAAGACCAAAACAGCACACAATTCTCCAGGTGCAGTCTCACCAGGGCCTTCTACAACTGCAGTAGGGCCTCCTTGCTCCTGAACTCAAATCCTCTCGCAATGAAGGCCAACATGCCATTAGCTTTCTTCACTGCCTGCTTTACCTGCATGTACACTTTCAGTGACTGATGTACAAGGACTCCCAGTTCTCATTGCACCTCCCCTTTTCCTAATCTGACACCATTCAGATAATAATCTGCCTTCCTATTCTTGCCACCAAAGTGGATAACCTCCCATTTATTCACATTATACTGCATCTGCCATGCATCTGCCCACTCACCCAACCTATCCAAGTCACCCTGCAGCCTCATAGCATCCTCGTCGCAGCTCACACTGCCACCCAGCTTTGTGTCATCTGCAAACTTGGAGATGTTACATTTAATTCCCTCGTTTAAATCGTTAATATATATTGTAAACAACTGGGATCCCAGCACTGAGCCTTGCGGCACCCCACTAGTCATTGCCTGCCATTCTGAAAAGGACCCGTTAATTCCTAATCTTTGCTTCCTGTCTGCCAACCAGTTCTCTATCCATGTCAATACCCTACCCCCAATACCATGTGCTTTAAGTTTGCACACTAGTCTCTTGTGTGGGACCTTGTCAAAAACTTTTTGAAAGTCCAGATACACCACATCCACTGGCTCTCCCTTATCCATTCTATTTGTTACATCCTCAAAAAATTCCAGAAGATTAGTCAAGCATGACTTCCCCTTCATACATCCATGCTGACTTTGACTGGTCCTGTCACTGCTTTCCAAATGCACTGCTATTACATCTTTAATAATCACGTACCTGTCCGAGTGTCTTTTAAATGCTGTTATCTTACTTGCATCAACTACCTCCTTCTTATTACCTTTCTCCATCTTACCCTTTCTCGGCCCCACTACCCCCTCTCTCCATTCAAACAATCCCAAATACAAATTCTTCTCAACCAATGGCCAACCGATAACCCACACACATGTTGCTCCACAAGACATGCTCTGAAGTCAGTAGAGGATACTTCCAATGTCTCCTCCCTTAGGCCGCTGATAGAACCCAGATAAGTTCAGATGAGTGAAGCTTATGTAATTAAGCTGGAAAGAGTCCAGAGAATATTTACCTACATGTTGCGAGGTTTTGAGCGCCTGAGAGGTTGGACAGGTTAGGATTTTATTCCTTGGACCGCTGCAGGCTGAGGGGTGATCTAAAAGAGGTGTCCACAGTTGGCCCATATCCCGCTAAACCTTTTCTATATTCGTATCTGTCCAAATGTCCTTTAAATGAAGTTTAAATCCTTGTTCAGCTGCCTCCTCCAACAGCTCAATCCACTTACCGGCCACCTCTGAGAGAAAAAAATGCCCCTCAGCTTCCAATTAAATCTTTCCTTCTCACCTTAAACCTATGTCCTCTGGTTCTTCATTCCCCTACCCTAGGTAAAATACTGCAAATTCACCCTATCTATTCCCTTCATGATTTTATTCCTGTATAAGATCGCCCCTAAGCTTCCTGCGCTCTAAGGAATAAAGCCCTAGTCTGTAGACCTTTCCCTATCTTCTCAAATAGAGAAGATATTGACTCTTCAACTCATCCGTGGTTGATCAACAGCCTAACAAAGTAAAGCCTGGAAGTATTCTCTGCTGGCTTCAGAGCATGTCTTGTGGAGTAGGATGTGTGTGGGTTGTAGATTGGCTACTGGTTGAAAATAATTTGGATTGGGTGAATGGAGAAAGCGGAAGAGCAAGAAAAGGAGGTAGTTGAAGTAGGTTCTATGACAGCATTAAAAGACACTTAGGCAGGAACATGGATGGGAAAGGGTTAAAGGAATATGGGCCAAATGCAGATAAATTGGACTAGCTTGGATAGGGCATCTTGGTCTGTTGGGGCAAATTGGTCCGAAGTGCTTGTTTCTGTGCTATACGACTCTATGACTAAATTTTAAAGGAAATTGTAATAAAATAGTTGCAAACTGAGCTGTTGAATGTCAAAAGGCCACACAAGATTGTTTTATAGAGACACAAGAAACAGCAGATGCTGGAATCTTAGCAAAAATTAAAGTGCTGGAGGAGCTCAGCAAGTCATCTGTGGAGGGAATGGAAAAGCAAAAATGCTGCAAAGGCGAGAAATTAAAATAAAACAGAAAATGCTAGGGGTACGAGGCAGGTCAGGCAACATCTATGGAGAGGAGAGCACCATAATATTTCAATCCTGAGGACCTTTCATCAGAACTGAAAAAAGAGTAAATAAGGATGTTTAAAGTCACAGAGGGAGGGTGGGATGGAGTGACAGAGGAGACCAGGATTTGTGTAGAGAACAGAAATGCTCTTATTGCTGACTTAAGGGGAGATGGTGAATACTCATGCTGGGACTGGAACAGCAGTTGTTGGAAATCTGAAATAAAAGAGTATGCGTCTTTTTAGCATATCTTTTAACATTTGTGGGGAGAGTCTGAAGAAGGGTCCTGACCCAAAACGTCGCCTATCCATGTCCTCCAGCGATGCCACCTGGCCCTCTGAGTTACTCCAGCACTTTGTGTATTTTCTAATGTTACAAGTTAATGACTTTGTGTCATAATTAGTCAGTTCAGGCACAAACTGGTTATCTAAAATTTGTTGAATTCCGTATAAAGTCCCTAGAGTTGCAACTTGCCCAGGTCGAAGATGAGAGATGCTTTCCTTCAAGCTTACATTGGGCTTCTTTGGAGGTCAAGGACACAGAAGTGTGAGGAAGAGTGGTGTAGAAAATTAAATGGCAGACAACTGGATCTTCAGGGTCAAAGTATGCAAAGGTAACAGAAGTCCTGCAAAGTGATCAGCCAGCTTCTGGGTGGTGGGAAAGGAATAGATAAGAGGGTTTTTTAAACATCTACAAGTCATCTCTAAGCTTCTTTCAGTCAAATATAGTAATTGCCGTACAGAAAATATTTTTTACACAGCAAGTCTGCACAAATTAGACGAGACACTGTTGTTATTTGGCTGCTGTAACTCCTATGTTGTTCTAAATGTGTCAATTCAGCAGGTTTAATAACGATGTTAGGATTGTTGCTGAGTACGCGGAGGGTATTGCATTCAGATGGGGTGAGATTGGAGTGGGTGAGGAGAGGGGAGAAGTCAAGATGTTGTTTCTCCAAGTTCCCCAATCTTAGGTAACCTCTAACTCCCCCCCTCCCCTTCCTTCTCCACTTTCTTCCCCATACCCCTGCTTTCCCCCCCCCTCCCCTCCACTCTCCTGTGTCCTACCTGGACTCACACCTATTTATCCCCTCCCCTTACATTCCTTTCTCTGGCTTCATAACTTGTAACTCTTTAATCCATCTGTCTCACACCTTCTGCTTTAATCTCTGGCTATCAAAACTCCCCTTCTCTCTTGCCTGTGTCCATGTATTAACTGCCATGCTTTGGACCATTGCATCGGTCTGAAGACAGATCCCGACCCGAAACATCGCCTATCCATATTCTCCAGAGATGCTGTCTGATGCGCTGAGCGACTCCAGCACTTTGCACCCTCAAGACAGTTTCTGTCGCATCAGCAGTTGCAAATAAAAAGGCCTGGAGAGGGTAGAAGGCCGGCAGGGGGAGTCCACGAGGAACCATCCATTGTGCCGCTATCTGTAAAAAGAATTGACAGTCTACCAAGAGAGGCGGTTTCAGGAATGTCTGCATCTGTCCTAATGAAATAGAGCATTTTCTACTGAGTGTAAGAGAGTGCTTTGACTATGACCTTCATGCCTAACCTTACCTATCATTTTTAGGAATAGCAGCCAAATGGAAAGAAATTATGAAGAGTTTAATGGCTCCTGAAGAGAATTAATCTGTTTGGGGTAATGTGGATTCTAATCTGCTTTGACAGATACATTGCATTAAAAAGTACATTCAATAGATGGCGCCAACCTCTTCAAAATACTTCTGATTACATTCACAGGCTACATTTAAATACCTGAGTGACTAACAAAAATCTAGAAAAAAAGGAATAAAATAAAATACTTTTTTTTAATCAGAAAAATAATAAACCGTGCTCCCTAAAATGTAAGAATTCAAGTTAATAAAGTTAATGCATTTATTGGTTAAGATCTTGCTATAGCACACTTGCAATTTTTATTTCAACACATCTTGTGGTTTGAAGTCAGTGAAGAAATAGTCTTGAATTGTAAATGGTTGATGTATTATGCAAAATTCATCATTTGGAATTTCTGGCCCCTAAACTTTTATTGGGGCCAGGAGCAGTACACACAGCACTGGTATTGAAGATGTTATATCTTTGCCTTCCGTGATTTTTTTTGATATAGATTAGATTTCAATTATATGACAAGCTCACTTTTCTCATACCTGTACATACCATTCTGCTACTTTTATCTTCCCATGGGATTCATTGGTCTCTTTTAAAGAGGCATTCTCGCCGTATATTTCTTACCAACAATAGCATCTAAAGAATAAAATGTAACAAAGCAGCCTCAGTAACTGATCTGATTCAGAGCTATCATGACAATCTAATGCGGCTGTTGTCTAGTTTGAACCTTTTTACTTTTTCCCCTCTGAATGCCCTGCCTCTCAAATCATCCTTTATTTATCTTCAGTCTTTCTTTGCTGCCAACATTTTAGTGTGGATGTTACAAAAGCGAGGTCACCTTGCCATGCTGAAAGAAATAAGTGCTTTTGGCTGGCTGAGAATGAACATAAAGGCCTAGTGTCATGATGTAATCTGCATCATATGAAGTGTGCCAGGGGTGATAAAGGAATGGTAGGTAGGAGCAGCCATCAGCAGGACTTTATGTTATGAAACATGCATAGAATAAAGATAGACACAAAGTGCTGGAGTAACTCAGCAGATCAGGCAGCATCTCTGGAGAAAATTGACGTTTCGGGTCGGGACCCTTCTTCGGACTGAAAATAGAGGCAGGGGGGTGGGGGGGGAGGGGAAAACTGGAGACAAGAAAAGACCAGGAAAAATGACCGCCAGCAACAGATGACCTCCAGGTAGGGTATTTCCCCGTTCGGCCAAATGTTGGTCCCCCTCCTGCCTTCCCTCCCTCCCTCCTTGTCCCCTTCCTCCACCCTAGTCGTTTTCCACAGTATGCAAAACTGTATCCCTCTTGAGATCACACCTTCCCTAGCCAACAATTGGCCGACCAGGGAACCAGCTGAGGTCATTTGTTGCTGACACTGATTTGTCTTGGCCTTTTCTCACCTCCAGTCCTTTCCCCTGTCCCCCACTTTCAATCTGAAGAAGGATCCTAAACCGAAATGTCACCTATCCCTTTTCGCTGGAGATGCTGCCTGACCTGCTGAGTTACTCTAGCACATTGTCTATCTTTGGTATAAACCAGCATCTGCAGCTCTCTGCTTCTCTACAAAGGATAATTGCAGATACACTCTCCGTCTTGCAACACGAACTTGGGTAAATCTGTTCTGCTAGGATGGTTGTTTGGGGCATTGCAGGAAAGTAAGAAAATTGTGTCAGACATCCTCAGTTGAACAGCTCTCTTCAGATTTGGCACTATTTCTTTCGAATTTTGCATAAGTAACTGGATTTGGTGTGTCTTTGTTGTAACCAAATTCAACGCGTGGGTGATTTCTGATAGCTATCTTTATTTATCTTCATAGTCTTTCTTTGCTGCCAAAAATATGCTGTTCCAGACTTCAACCCACTTCCTCCCCAGTCTCCAACTTCAATCAGGTTCAAAACTCCCTTCTAATTCTATTTAAAAAATAACTCAGATCTATGCCTCCTGTATATTAAGCACTCAGCTCAGAGAAATGAGGCCTTTCTGTTTTACCTTGTCCTCCACATTAAACATCACGTAGAAAAAGCACCGAGGGCAACTAGGACATATAAATTGATGAAGCTTCAATATTCATCACCTAGAAAGGTCTGATAACACCATCATGACATTCTGACTGTGTTGTTTAAATCCTAAGAGACACAGCTTCCAAATTGGGCCTGCGGCAAATAGATAGGAGGAACTCCCAAATGAATGTAAATCCTACTTAACCTTGACTTCACCAATCTGCCTATCACAGATGCATCAGTCCTGTCTGTACACTGAGAATGCCCCATGTTGTGAGACATTGCCTTGTTCTAAATGAGAGAGAAACAGGAAAGGAATTAGCAGCTAAAATCTGGGCATACACAAGACAGCAGCAGGTAATTTTCCACAACTCTTCTGGCTTTATTTACTTAAATCAAGATGATCTAAATATCAATCATATTGTCACAGCATAGAAACAATTCAACATGTCAGTAGAATCAAAGAAAACTGCAGATGCTGGTTTATACCAAAGATGAACACAAAGTGCTGAAGTAACTCAGCGAGTCAAGCAGGTTCTCTGGAGAAAAAAGGATGGGTGACATTTCGGGCCAGGATCCTTCTTCAGACTGCAGACGTCACCCATCCTTTTTCTCCATAGATGCTGCCTGGCCCGCTGAGTTACTCCAGCACTTTGTGTCCCATTCAACATATCATATTGATTAAACTGTTCTGCAGGAAGAAAGCTGAATGAGTCAATTGCAATAATTGGCGCAGCTGGTCGAATTGCTGCCTCACAGCATCAGAGACCCAAGTTTGTTTGATACTGACCTTGGCTCCTGTCTATATGGAGTTTATATATTCTCCCGGTGGATTTCCTCCGGCTGCTCCGGTTTCCTCTTATATGCCAAAGACATGTGGGTTTATAGGTTAATTGGCCTCTGTATATTTCCCCTAGTGTATAGGTGGTGGATGAGAAAATGGGATAACACAGAAGTACATAGTGTGAACGGGTGATCGATGGTCAGCGTGGACTCGATGGGCCGAAGGCCATGCTTCCATGCCATAGCTCTAAACTAAACTAGAGGAATGAGAATATCATGGTAAATTTCTGTTACAAATGTTAGGCCATCAAAATGACCAAGATATATTTAGGCTCATCAGATGCCACATTCCTTTGAATTTATAGCTTGCAAATCTTGTGGTATTGTTGTGAAGACTGTCAACACTAGTGTCTGTTAAAAGTATAAAAAGTCAGCACATTCCATGTGTCAAATGTTTGTCTGCTCTATATTAGGGTGACATCTGTAATTTATGCTTACTAATTTGATTATATATCTGAAGAAGGGTCTCGACCCGAAACGTCATCCATTCCTTCTCTCCCGAGATGCTGCCTGACCTGCTGAGTTACTCCAGCATTTTGTGAATAAATACCTTCGATTTGTACCAGCATCTGCAGTTATTTTCTTATAATACTTGATTATATATGTGTTATTTCTTTTTATTCATGAATATCGTAGGTTGTTTGGCTACTGAGACATAATTCCTCTGAAATTATATACAAAAATTCTAATGAACATATCTAGCTGATTTGTTTGATGAAACCCCTGTTAACTACTGGTTTTAAATTGGACAGTTTAATATGCTGCATATTTTGCTTAACTCTCTAAATAAACCCACTTGCGAAGCTAATCTGTTCAATGGATTTTTTTAATGGAAAGTCTATGATGTGGCTAATAGCTGAAATGAAATGATGCAAACACAAACCCTCTGCACTTATTAATTACATTTATGTTCAATGCAAAGATTATTTTCCATGTCTAGGATAAAAACCTTTTAAGTTTTTAATCATACAAACAGCAGACCTATTCATGAATGCTGAGTGAGAACAAGAAAAGGGAGGAGGTTTAAGTTTGGAGATTGCTTGGGAGGTACAGCATGGAAACAGGCCTTTCGGCCTACTGTGTCCGTAATGACTATTCACGCTGGTTCTATGTTATCTCATAATCTCATCCACTCCATACACACTTAGGGAAATTTTGCAGAGGTTAATTAACCTACAAACCTGCGCATTTCCAAAACGTGAGAGGAAACCTGAGAACCCGGAGGAAACCTGTGCGGTCACAGGAAGAATGTGCAAACTCCAGACTGGCAGCACCTGAGGTCAGAATCTCGGGTCTCCGGTGCTATGAGATGGCAGCTCTACCAGTTTCACCACTGTGCCATCCTAAAAAATTGTAGAATCAACATAAAGTGCAGGTTTAACTGAAAGATTCATGAGTTTACCTTGCTAGATTATCTGCAAAATGTTGCAGATGCAAAAAACGTGAAATATAAATTGTAAATGTTGGAAATACTTTGCAGAATAGGCAGCATCTGTGAAGAGAGAAACATTAAACATTTCAGGTCAAGGGACACAACTTGATTTCAACAAGAATCTCAGTCTCATTACACATGATTAAAAAAAAGACAGAAGTGGGAATAGTTCGAAATAAATAAAATCCACAGGTAGGGAGGAAAGATCAATAGTAAAGGTCTTGAGATTGTATAATAGAAGAGATGAGTGTGTAAAGACAGTAAAGAAATAAGCAAAATGTGAAGTGAAGGCTGGAAATCTGAAATTCAAAACATCTGAAATGCTGACATTGTCGAACTCAGTGAGTACCGAAAGGCTTTGTTGTCCCCAGTCCTGCTTGAAGAATTGTTCAAGAATGACCAAGTTCATGACAATGCTGCAAAGACAAGCCAATAGATCGTTCCCACTTTGTAAATTACTGCAGCTCTCTTCACTACAACTGTATTGTTTCACACCATCATCACAAATTAATGTGTAGAAAGGAACTCCAGATGCAGGTTTATACCGAAGATAGACACAAAATGCTGGAGTAACTCAGCAGGTCCGGGCAGCATCTCCGGAGAAAAAGATGAAGTGACATTTTGGGTCAGAACCCTTCTTCACAAATCAATGCCTGTTCCAGCCCGAGTACCAACACTGCTGTCTTGTTCTGCAGAAAGCATTATAACCCTTAGTTGCATGATTTCTCTGTTAAGTGTTTACCATCTACAGCTATTCCTGTGGCATCAGCACTCAGCCCACTTTTAGGCAAACAACTCAGTATTTGTGTAGATCAAATGCAAACTAATTTAAAACATAATCATAAAAAGAGAAAAAAAAAGTAAAGGATAAACATGAGATTTGAGAAATATTGAATAAAACCAGTGAACATAATAGTAAAAATAACTGACATTTCTTTGAAATTTTATAAGGAATGCAGAAAGTAGGAATTCAAATTGCAAACATTAACTTGTCTTTTAAGAAGTGGTAACAGGTCACTTGGAAAATAATAATGATATTCAGTGGAGTTAACCGAATATTAAGAAACTTAAATTATTTTTGACAAGTTTGTTTTTTGACATTACGAGTAGCAGAATGGATGATGGTGGAATGAATGAACGAGGTGAACCCATCTGTCTATTCATTCTGCTCTCAATCAGACTACTTTCTATTAGTTTAGTTTAGTTTATTATTGTCACATGTACCGAGGTACAACAAAAAGCTTTTTTGTTGCATGCTATCCAGCCAAAGAAAAGATGATACATGATTACAATCAAGCCATCAACAGTGTACAGATAAAGGGTAGCATAGTTAGAGTAAGAAATTCTGATGCTGGAGTAGAGAATTTAGAAGAGTGGTGCGATTGTAATGAATGGTTGCAGATCCACATCTGGGACCAACACGCAGAGAGTCGCCTGGCTTCAGCGCCATTATCAGCAAAATTATGGAAGCTCTCATTGACAGTGCTTTATTTACAATAACCTACTCACTGATGCCCTGTATAGATGCCTTCAGGCACACTTTGCTCCAGTATTCACCATAGCTGTGGTCCAAATGTAGATCAAAGAATTGAATTCTAGAGTTAAGGTGACTGTGAATGGCCTCAATATCAAGGCATCATTTTGATCGGGTGAGCCATCATGGCACTCCAATAAAATTGAAGTCAATGGGAATCGAAGGGAAAACACACCAAAGGTCTGTCATATCTGACAAACAAAGATAGATGTTGGAGGTCAATAATCCGAGCTCTGGATATCGCTGCAAATGCTTTTCAGGCAATGTCCTAGGCCCAACCATCTTCAACTGATTTATCAGCAATCTTCCATTAGAATGTCATATTGGGTTTGATGATGATTGCACAATGTCCAATTCTATTCGCAATCCCTCAGTGAATGAAACAGCCTTTGCTTGCATGTAACAAGACCTAGACAGCATGATAAGTGGCGTAATGTTCATCTCGCACAAGTGCCTTACAACAACCATTTCCATCAGGAGAGAGTCTTACCACCTACCCTTGACATTCAATGACATTACCATTGCAGCATTCCCCACCATCAATATCAATAGTGGCAAAATCTCAAATGAACCAGGCACATAAATGCCGTGGTGCCAAAAGCACCTCAGAGACTGAATATCCGATGAAACGTGACTCCAAGGCCTTTCAACTGTCTACAAGGTGGGAGTGTGATGAAATACACTCAAGTGTAGCTCTATCAACTCTCAAGAGGCTTGGCACCAACCTGGATACAGCAGCTTTGTTAATTGTCATTTCATCCGCTACCTTGCACTTTTATTCACTCTATCACCTTCACCTGGTGGCTGCGGTGCATGCCAGCTGTAAGATGCACTAGGCTATTCAGATAGAACCCTCAACCTCTACCTCTAAGAAGGACAATAGCAACAGATACTAGAGGGGCAGATTACTTCAAGTTGCACATTCTTCATTGTCACTGAGTGAAGCGCAATAATGCTATGGAAGTACCTGCACCAGAAAGACTGCAGCTGTTCAGGGAGTTGTGGAAGATGGTGGTTCAAGGACAATTACGGATGGACAATAAATGCTTGCCATGACAGTGCTATTCAACTCCTGAAAATGAATAAAATATATAAATTTAGTTAATTTGGACCATCAGAATGCCTTCAATAAGATGCCACACAAGAGATGATTAAACAAACTGAGACCTCATAGGGTTGGAGATTTAATACCAGTGTGTTTTGTAGATTGCTTAATAGATAGAAAACATAAAGGAGGTTTAAAGGGGCCATTTTCAGGTTGGGAAACATAGTAGATCCTGCTTGTTTACATGCTATATCCATGATCTTGATGAAGTGGTCAAATGTAATACGTGAAGGGTTGCAGATAATGCAAAGCTGTGTGGCAGTGTTGGTTGTGAATGAGACACAGAGATGCTTTAGAGAATGTTGACAGATTGAACAAATGGATAAAGTCGTGGAAAATGGAATATGTAACAAAGTGAATGAAAAACAGAAAGTAAGGGAACAGTGCATAGAGATTCGTGGGATGGTGCATTTAACATATGAAGGACGAGCCTCCCCAGAGCTTAGAAGAATAAGGTAATCTCCCCAGAGCTTCGAAGAATAAGGTAATCTCATTGAAATAAAGAAAATGTTCATGTGGTTTGATACATAGATGTTTCCTCTGATTGGTCGACACAAAGAACTGCAGGTGCTGGTTTAAAAAAAAGAAACAATGTGCTGGAGTAATTCAGCAGGTCAGGCAGCAATCTGGAAAACATGGATAGATGATGTCTAGCGTTGGCACCCTTCCCGATGACCCTACTGAAGAAGTGCTCTGGAGGGTTTTCTCACTAGGGCCCCAGTAGTCAGAGTCTCTTGCTGGAAGGCAACGTTATGGGCCGTGACCCTTCTTCAGACTGATTGGGGGGGGGGGGGGAGGAGGAGGGAGGAAGATCGTTTGTAGGTTACTTAATTCATTTTGGAGAATTCAGTGTTCATATCATTGGGTTGTAAGCTTCCCAAATGAAATATGCGGTGCTATTCCTCCAGTTTGCATGCAACCTCACTCTGGCAATGAAGAAGCCCCACGACAGAAAGTTCAGTATGGGGATGGGAAGGATATATATATTTTTTAATATTCAAACAACCAGATTGGATTAATACAAATAAGTGGTGCTGATGTGGAAGATCAGCCATGTCTTTATTGAATGACAGAGCAGAGCTGAATTTCTTACTCCTGCATCTGTTTCTTATGAACACATCTGTATGTATGAAAGAGAGAAGACACAAATTCAGTCTTAAGTAAATGCCTTGATCTCATTGCAAAGGGAGCCTCTGTTTGTATGTGCAATGTATATGAAACCTAAATTAATAATTTAATGTTATAGGTAAACCTGAACAAGGATTATTTCTTGGGGATTTAGAATTAAAATGCAAATAAACTGTAAGAATTGTATGATTAACAAAACATTAATTTGTGTAGTTTCAGATTAATCTATCATCAATTGAAGGAGAATAATGAACGACAGTAAAATCATTGACCAATCTGGTAGGTAGTTTCAGAATGCATTGGTCCATATATCTATTTCAATCCCATTAATACTGTGGTGAAATTAATTTTTGTTAGAATAAGTAAATCTTTAATGTATCATAATGTGATCTAAAATATAACATCTCACTTCATTTGTTAGCATTATTAATAGCATCATCACCAAAGAATGTTCTAATTATCATATTTTGTCAATTATCTTTTAATTATATATTCATTGTATATAGTAATGGATTAGCACTAATGGATGGAATTTAATAACATTGAAACCTCCAGCAGTGTTGAAGAGATGCCATTATGGTAGACTGTTTAAGGAAAAAAGATGATTTGCTTTTGCTTTTAGCCATATAGTGTTTTGACTGCAATTTTTTTATTATTTCCAAAAATAAACTTAATTCGAAATAATAAATATATATATATACATATACAAAACAAGAACAGAGCAAAAAGTGTCGAAACATTCATTAGTGTTGTACAGTATTTGGTAGTGTTCACAACTATCCCTAAAACAAGCACCCTTACCACTCTTGTGGCCCCCTGGGATGATATCCCTTCCCTTGTTTGAGGGTTGTCTCCACCAACTCTGCCCCTCAATGTCCCACAGTGGATGGATCCTAGATTGAGGTCCTCCGCCACAGAGCCTTGACATTGGCTCAGTGAGTCCCTCAGCATGTAGTCACTTTATAAAATCAAAAAAAAAATTATTCAGAAAAATATATACAAAACAAGAACTGTGCAAAAATTATTCTGACATTCTCAGCCTCTATACATACATTTATTGGGTTGTATTTGGTAGTGTTCACAGAAATATCATTATACCTCATGTGGTTGTCTGGGGTGTTATCCCTTCACTTGTTTGAGGGGCTTTTCCACCACACCCTGCCCCCCAATGTCTGGCAGCGGAAGGACCCCAGACTGTGGTCCTCCCCCATAAAGCCTTGGCATTGGCTGCACCAAGCTTCAGTACGTCCCACAGCATGTACTCCTGCAGTCTGGAGTGGGCCAGTCAGCAACATTCCCTGACAGATATCTCACTCTGCTGGGAGAGTAAATACCTTCGATTTGTACCAGCATCTGCAGTTATTTTCTCATGCGCACTCTGCTGGGAGGTCTACAGGTTTCAGGTAGACCAAAGACAGTCTTTCACTGAGTTAATGACCTACCAGCAGGTCAACTCAATGAGAAGCACTCAGCACATTTTTTTTTTTTTTAATATATCAAAAAATACTTTATTCAAGTAATAAATATTTACAAAACATCTTTTTAGCAACCCCATCCGACATTTCCAGAGGTTGCACGTTCAATACAGGTATTCATTTCCAAATTTACATTGAAATTTGCACAGTATCCCTTATTTGGAGGGGCGTCTCCACCACACCCTGCCCCCCATGTCCAGCAGCGGAAGGACCCTAGACTGTGCCCCTCCCCCACAGGGCCTTGGCGTTGGCTGCACCGAGCTTCAGTGCGTCCCTCAGCATGTACTCCTGCAGTCTGCAGTGGGCCAGTCGGCAACATTCCTTGACAGACAGCTCGCTCCGCTGGGAGGTCAACAAAGTTCGGGCAGACCAAAGAGCGTCTTTCACCGAGTTGATGACCTTCCAGCAGCACTCGATGTCAGTCTCTGAATGCGTCCCTGGGAACAGTCCGTAGATCACAGAGTCCTCTGTGACGGAGCTGCTCTGAATAAATCGTGACAGGGACCCCTGCAAACCTCTCCAGACTCTCTTGGCAAATCCACACTCTGTGAAGAGGTGGGCCACCGTCACCTCTCCATAGCAGCCGTCCCGAGGGCAGCGTGCGCTGGTAGTGAGGTTCCGGCGGTGCAGGAAGGATCTGACTGGGAGGGCTCCCCTCACCGCCAGCCAAGCGGTTTTATACCCAGAAATTTGATCAGGCAACTCTGTTTTTATGCTTTAATCCCCAAAACACTATAAATCTACTTGATATACAAGTTTTCAAAAATTACACTGGTACTTTGGTTGTGCCTTGCACCAGCAGGCATTGGGAAGTTTGATACATAACATATGCATAGAATTGCATCAATGATAGTGAAATGCTCCTTTTGGAGTATGAGAAGCTGAAATATGCACATGCATCAGAAAATTCCTGTCAGGAAACAATGTTTTCATTGTGAGTCACAGTGTGATTCTTAGCTCAGCTATTTGATGCTAAGCTTTCTCAATTTGTCACACATTGAGGCATACTGGAAGAACACCACCTCATTTTCCATTTGGGAAGCCTACAACCCAACAGCATTACCATTGAATTTTCCAATTTCCAGCAAAACCTCCTGACCCCACCCTTCTTTTATCCCATCTCCCCCCTATCCCAGTGTGGACACCTTTCTCCCAACACCCCTGTCACCCTATTCCTTTCCCTTCCTCCTACCACTCGTCTCCCACCTCTCCCTATTTGGAAACTCTCTTTCCCCGTTACCCCCCCTTTCCCCCTTTCCCCTTGTCCCCTGTCCCCGATATCTCTCCCTCCAGCTTTACATTTCACTCTACTTCCTTATCTGACACTCTTTTGGCTCCATATCACCTCCAGCCCATGTAACCATCTCCACCCATCTGTCAATCTCAAATCCTTACCTGTATCCACCTATCACTCGCCAAGCTTTGCCCCTCCCCTGCCTCTCTTTTACAGCTTTCTATCCTCTGTCCCATCAATCTAAAGAAGGACTCCATCCAAAACATTATCTGTTCCTCCAGCATTTTGTTTTTTTTAGTCTGCACAAGAATAAGGAGTGTATACAGAGGAGAGTTTTCCTGATGCGTGCTCAGCTTGCTCTAAGCAACCACACTGCACTAGCATTCTAATTGCTTTGACTCTCTGTAACGTTTATGGGTGATTGGCAAACCATCAAAATTACTTCATCTTTTCAATTTCATTCCAACACTGTATGCATCTGACTTTTCAAGAAAGTCTCAATAACATTTTAATTTCAGTTGGACGCCTGTGGAATGGGTTTTATACAACTATCAATAACTATTCTGCCCCAAAAGAATAAAAGAATAAAAGACCAGAAAAAAATTGTCAACTAAAATAACGAGGCGATTTAAGTAAATGACATACTGATGTACTGGTATGTAGGTTAATTGGCTGGGTAAATGTAAAAATGTAAAAATTGTCCCTAGTGGGTGTAGGATAGTGTTAATGTACGGGGATCGCTGGGCGGCACGGACTTGGAGGGCCAAAAAGGCCTGTTTCCGGCTGTATATATATGATATGATATGATATGATTGCTTTACACACGTGTCATAAAACTCACTTCACTCTTGCAGTTCCCTGACCTTGTTTTTCTTACCAAAAATAATTTAATCAATTATTTACAATAATATATGCAACACGAAATAAATCAAAACAAAACCCACCACCATAATACAAGTCAAACAAATATACTAAATAAACTATTATACAACTAAATCACCACCCATATTAAGGATGCATTCCACCCCCCCCCCCCCCCCCCCCCCCCCCGCGGTGCCCAGCGGTCCCTCAAGTCCCCCAGGGCGCCCGTGGACAGTGTGTAGTCACTTTCTAAAACCACCCGGGCACGGACGGAACCCTGGAAAAGGGGCAGGCAGCCAGCTCGGGCAGAGCCCTCTTCCGCCTGGCTCCATGACTCGCGGATGACTAGCTTGGCCAGGCCTAGGAACAACCCAACCAGGACATCTTCAGCCCTATCCTCTCCCCTATGCACAGGGTGTTCAAAGATGAGGATGGTGGGAGTGAAGTGCAGCCAGAAGGCCAGGAGCAGCCCCTTTAGGTATTGGAACAGGGGCTGCAACCTCACACACTCCATGTACACGTGGAACACAGACTCTTCCAGCCCGCAAAAGTGGCAGGCGGCTGGTGAGTCTGTGAACCACGTCCTTGTCCTTGTTGAAGGGGATGCCAAAGTCCCTTCATAATTAATGCAAATGCTAAAACAATGGTGACCCTCAATATTAGACTACAAAAAATAGAAAAAAATTGAAGACTTAGGAACACCTGAAGAAAGGTTGTTGTTCCATGCATCTTGCACCCGGGATGAGTAGATGAGTCAAGTTGAAGGGCCCATGCTGTTTCCATGCTGTATGACTATAACATCACCAGGAATGGTAGTTAGAGTCAGGGGTGATATTGGTTGTGCAGATTAGTGTTCATATAATTAAAAAATACCTATTGTCAAAAACTATAATTAAAATAACTAACTAAGAGACAGATTCCTCCGTGTAATGTTCTAGAGTCACAGTCATACAGCATGGAAACCACCCTCCAATCTTCTGGCATCTCACTCATGTCTAATGATGTTGGGGAATCCTCGAATTATTGGTTCCTGTATCTGCATACGTCCAGGACCTACTTACCTGGGAGCGGATGAAAGCGATGTTTGCCTTCAAATCTCCAACCAGAGACAGCTTTGTTTGGTCTATTAAATAACAAAATAGATTAATGGAGAGTATGGCTTATTCCTGCGCCTATTTTGTATGCTTTAATCTGTGTTTAGTGAGTCAGAGTCACACAGCGTGAAAACAGGCCCTTTGGCCCAACTTGCCCATGCCGACCAACATCCCTTCAGTCTGAAGAAGGGTCTCGACCAGAAACGTCACCCATTCCTTCTCTCCCGAGATGCTGCCTGACCTGCTGAGTTACTCCAGCATTTTGTGAATATATCCCTTCTATACTAGTCTCACCTGCCTGCATTTGGCCCGTATCCTTCTAAACCTATCCTATCCGTGTATCTGTCTAAATGTTTCTTAAACATTGTGACAGTACCTACCTCAACTGCCTCCTCCTGCAGCTCGTTCCATACACCCACCACCCTTTATATAAAATAAAGTTTTCTGTTCTGATATCACGAAAAGTGCGACAGGCACACAACAATTCTTTTATATTTTTAAGTTTTGAAGAATTTAGTTAATTGTGAAGGGTCTGTGATTATTTCCCATAAACAATGTGATCTACTCACAGCGCTGACAGTGTACTTATATTTTATTGTGTTGGTGCCTGAACTGGGCTATTCAAATCCAGGCAGAAAAAAATTACTGTGTTCACATTATTTGAGAGAGAATGCACTATTGTTCTCTAATAGTGTTGACTAGTGTTTGCAACAATCAATTGGATTACAACAGAGCTTCAGAATTTCATGAATACTAGGAATTTACAATCCCTAAACCCAGACCCTCATCCCTATAAGTAGCAAATAATCCATCCATGTCCGATTGATTTTAAAGCATTCCAAATTCTGCAGTAAGTCAGCAGAAAAAGCTATATTTAGTAACACTCTTAGAATAGATTGCATGTAATGTATTATGTTGCTGTCAAGTGATCGTATCAATCTCATTTATGCTGCGACTCAGTAATAGAATTAGCAGGTTGTGAATTAACAGAAAATTTATTTTATTGCCTTCAGTCCTGTTTTTTCCCCGCAAGATGATTGAAAGCATGCTGAGTCAATATTTGAGAGTCAGCATATTCCTTTTCTGCACATAAACATGCTGCACGTACCCAGTGAAAGAAAAAGGTTTCTCTAACACAGCAATCCAAGCTAACAGCTAACATAATGAGAAAACAACGGGGAATAATTAAAAGTGGAATTAGATCATAATTTAGGTTTTTCTTAATTCTGCTACACATTTAAATAATTTTGGCCATAAAATCTACTGTTGAAGTGAATCTGCATTAGTCAGCTTAGTTTGGAGTAATTAATGTTGTTCTTTCCTCTGTTTCATTGATTTCCCCATTAACAGTAATCCCTACAGAAAGTGAATAATTAATTTAGGGTTAGAAGCACTTTGTTGTTTCAACTCTATGGCCATTCTATATGTGTAAGCTTTGAAAATAATGTTCCCCTTCCCATGTTTAGGTCTAGGTTTATTATTGTCACATGTACCAAGGTGCAGTGAAAAGCTTTGTTTTGCATGCTATCAAACTAGATCAGATAATACTACACATAATTACATTCAAGTCAAACTCAAGTACAATAGATAGGACAAAGGAGAAGATACAGTGTGCAGAACATAGTTCTCAGCATTGGAGCGCACCAGTTCCATAGACAAAGTCCAATGTCCGCAATGGGGTAGAGGAGAATTGGACAGCACAATAGTTTATGGAAGGACCATTCAGAAGCCGAATAACAGAGGGGAAGAAGCTGTTCTTGAGTCTGGTGGTATGCACTTTTAAGCTTCTTTACCTTTAGGGAGCAGGGAGAAGAAGTAATAACCTTTTGGCATCTTCTGAAAATTATTAAATTTCCTAAATCTTATTACTAATCTCATTTAAATAATTTCACTGAAGCGTTTAGTTAAATAAAATTCTGAGTGGTTGGAAATATGTTGGATATGTGCTTTCTTGACTTTGACATGTTCTGGCTATTTCAACAGAATACGTCAATCAGCTCTGAGAAGACATGGTCAGACAATTGCAAATATCTAAAACGTTGCCTTATTCCTCACCTGTGTGTCATTGTAACCCTGGCACACAAAAACCATGCACCCTCCTAGCATCCTGCTTTACCATGACATTCTTAATGATTAATGATTAAAGAGTCAGCCCACTACCCCATTTAAACAAAAATAATGATTTTGCAAAGAACAGGAGGAGATTCTTGTACTCTGTGGCTATACAGTTCCAAATGCCAGAAATCTACTTTTTAAATGTTCCTCCTTTGACCAGAATATATTTCCTAGTGCAGACAATTATTTACATCACAGACACATAGAAACATAGAAACATAGAAAATAGGTGCAGGAGTAGGCCATTCGGCCCTTCGAGCCTGCACCGCCATTCAATATGATCATGGCTGATCATCCAGCTCAGTAGCCTGTACCTGCCTTCTCTCCATACCCCCTGATCCCTTTAGCAAAAAGGGCCACATCTAACTCTCTCTTAAATATAGCCAATGAACTGGCCTCAACTACCTTCTGTGGCAGAGAATTCCACAGACTCACCACTCTTGGTGATAATTGGTCATAATCAGGGATGGATCATTGGCTGGACTTCTCAACCAGTCAGAGTTGAAGCAAAGTTCCCCTTAGGTTTTAAATCCCAACCAAAGTGTCAACAGAAAAGTTGACAACCATAAAAAGTTGGCAACCAGTTATTAAGGCAGATTATAAATGCTATTTGCTACTTCTAACTAAACAAACCTGCAGGGAAAATGTCGTATGAAGAACACTTTACATTTTTTGAAAATATGCTTCATTTATTTTACAGAACAATTGAAAACCATGTCACATATAAAAGAAGAAAATTCCAACAATAAACAACGCGAAACATCACTGATGCCTGGTCTTGGATACATGACAACTGGCGAGGAACGATTCCGAGGACGTCGTAATGTTGTTTTTGACTCTGATTCTGACTATGTGAAGTTGGCAAAGAGAGGGGGTCTGACAGGTAATGCTCCTGTAGCTAAAAACTCTAATACTTCCACAATGGCTCAATGTTTTGCACATTACAGCAAGGCTTGTAACATCCAGACACCAAAGGTCTTAGCTTTAGGTTTATTATTGTCATATGTACTAAGGTACAGTGAAAAGCCTCTTCACATTGGCCACTGTAAATTGCCCCTAGTATGTAGAGAGTGGATGCAAAAATGTGATATTCTTAATGTGATCCAATATAAGGGGACCTCTTCCAATTCACAATGGTGGAAGTTTACCTGCTTCATTGCTAAATTGCCAAAGGAAGCGGAATTGAATCATTTCTTCACGTATTGTTATACTGCATATCATTTAGCAATAATAATAGCACTAATATAAATGCCTTTTTTTTCATTTTGCTGACAGATTTATTGACTTTTGCTGACATGTCCCTGAAACCTACTTTGGCTTCCTTCAGGAAACCTGAGTGGTTGACTTCTGAATCTTCACTCCAAGGAAACGATCAGTAAGTAACTGGAGAATTTGTTCATCTGTGACACCAATTCATTTAATTGTGATGAAAATGAGTGGTGATGGAAATGGAAGCGTTTTTGTACCATAAATGTTGCACTGACCATAAAAACGTACCAATATTGCAAGAAAATCCACAGGAATATTAGAAATGATTGTGCTTCTTATTTGGTCCAAATTTTACGATTCCCTTGAAAACTGCACTGATATTACCATCTAAAATATGTGTTTATATATTTTTTATCGATTGTGAAAGTACCTAAGGATTTGGGCTTCAATTTTAGCACTTGATGAAAACTACCCAGTTGAAATTGACCGGATGACTTCCAGCTCTGCAAACCATAGATTGAGTGTCATAGAGTCAGATTCGTAGAACACAAACTACCTAATTTTAACTCCGTCTTTTGAGCATCCAGCTGAAGGGATATAAACCTGAAGGTAAATTCTCAGATTAGGTCGTACGGAATCTTGAGCCTGTAATTTTAACAGGCAATGTGAGCAAGAATGTTATTACGGCTTCCCTTTTGGAAAGAAAGTCAGCAAAAGAGGCAGAAGGGAGAGAAAGTCCATCACTATGGAAAGGGGAAATGATCATCCTTCAGAACTGTAGGGAAAATCAGGAGTTTTGGCAGGGGAAAGAGGGAGACCATTCCAGCAAAGAGTGTGGGCAAAATTAACAGAAAAAGGGTGAACATTTCCTTTTGGGCTGAGACTTCTGCTACTCCAGGCCTTCAAGAAAAACTGAAAAAGCCATTTACGTGGAATTGGTAGCTCCTGCTATCTTTCCACTGTAAAATTTCCCATAAGAACATGTGCATTAGCATGAAATATGAACTACTTCTGAGCTAAACCATGTTTTAAATGTGTTAATGAATTACCAACGATCTCAAAGCAGAACACAATAAATAGTGCTGTAGAGAAGGAGGAACACATAAAAGCAGCATGCAGGGGAGACGCTGAAGGACACAATGCTATAGTGACTCAGCAGGTCAGGCAGCACCCCTGGAGAACATGGATAGGTGACATTTCGGTTCAAGACCATTTTCCAGACCGAAAAGTCACCCATCCATGTTCTCCAGAGATTCTGCCTGACCTGCTGAGTTACTCCAGCAACTTTTGTGTCCTTTTGTGTATTAACCAGCATCAGCAGTTAACTTGTTGGGCAGATGTTTCCCCTGCTTAAATCTTAAGCACTGATTACACAAAGCAAGATAGGAAGGTAGGTTGTGAAAAGAACATAACAAGGCTACAAGATAATACAAGTACGTGAAATGAGTGGGCAAAGATCTGCAAATGGACTATAATGTGGGTAAATGTGAAATTCTCCAATTATAAATATTTCACCTCCTGCCCAAACCATTGTGTCGAGGATCAAGCCATGGACATCCTCTGATACTTTTAGAAATTCACCATCTTTCTCCAGATTACTTGCTGATGGAACCTGGTTGCCATATTCAACATTAGATTCAGCCTCCAGGTGTATCAGTTACACTGTGAAATGTTATTGGAAGCATTCCCATATTTCTCGCACATTCCCTATGACCTAAAAGGAGGTCATTTGACCCAATGACTCTCAAAACAATCCCATCTATCCCATTCCCCCACATATTTCCCTACAACTTAATCACTGTCACATGCCCTTTAACTCCCCACAATGCTCTTACCACTATCTCTACTGTATGGGGTTTATATATCCTCTGTGAAACTCATGCAGTCATGGGGAGTAGACTCTACATTCATAGCACTGAAGATCACAATCAAACCCAAACCTCACAGCGCCAGAGACCCGGCCTCGATCCTGACAATGGGTGCTGTCTGTTTGTACGTTCTCGCTGTGACCGTGTGGGATTTCCCCGGGTACTCAGGTTTCCTCACACACTCTAAAGACGTACAGATTTGAATGTTCATTGGCTTCGGTAAAAAAATTGTAAATTGGCCCTAGTGCGTAGGATAGTGCTAGTGAACGAGGATTGCTGGTCGGTGCAGAATAGGTGAGCTGAAGAGCCTGTTTTTGTGCTGTATCTCTCAACTAAAGTAAACTAAACAAGTTCGTGGAGCTTTGAGGCATCTGTATCTGACATGGCACTATGCTGTCCATTCAAAATACACTTGCAGAGATTGTGGTAATGCAAGTGGTAAATCATTCTATTTTCTTATAGGACATTCCAGAAGAACTTTTCACATTCCATGTCTCAAGACACAGTCCAAGATGAATCAGAAAGCAGAAACTACAACCCTTCACCCATTGAGGCAGCTGACCGATATTTACATGAGAAGCAAGAATATCAAGAAGAGTCAGAATGCCTTAAGGTAAAATTTCAAATTGTAAATACAGAGAAATTCATAAATATCATTGTGAACATGAATCAATTTTTTTTGGTTATTACTTATTTGGCATTGGGCCCATCTGACACGGCTTTGCTTCCAATGCCAAAACAATATTAAATGTCAGTTTAGAGGCTGAGAAGATTTAACATCACATTCAACAGCTGCATATAAGCAGATTTTATAGCCCACACTTTTGGGCAGATTTGGAGTGTAATAAAACTGTTTTTATTCAAAAATAGGGTTGGGGGTCCTGTGATACTTGAATTCTCTAATTTTACGTAACATCTACAAGCAGAATGGGTTTCTGAGATACTATTAAAGAAAATACTTAAAATAATCCAATATCAATTAATACAATATCAATCTCTCTTCCACTTAACACCCATCTGCAGAATGGTCTTAACCCAAAACGTCTCCTCTCCATTCTCTCTTCAGATGTTGGATGACCCGATGAGTTCCTCCAGCACTTTGTGTTTTGCTCAGGATTCCAATATCTGCTGTTCCTTGTGTTTCTATCCTTCTTTCTTGCATGTGTATCTGCTGCACAGTACATCCTGCATAGACAACGATCTCTATGGGCCAAGAATTTCAAGGCTCAGCAGTTTTTATTGACTTTTGGAAATAGGAGTGAATTGTAAATGACTTTTAAGATTATCTTCAGTTTATGGTTAATGTTGTTTTATCTTTCAGGATAACTCATCTCAGTATAAAACAGTTCATACCAAATTCTCATACATAATTCTCAATCAATACCAATTACTAAGTACTCGGCTCATCCATTTTCATACTAATGTCCAAAAGCAAAAGGAATGCTATTGCCAAAAGTCAAAGTAAAACAGAAAATGTAAGGCACAGAAAATCTGAAGAAAGATTCCAACCCAAAACGTCACCTATCGATGTTCTCCGGAGATGCTGCCTGACCTGCTGAGTTACTCCAGCATTTTGAGCCTTCTTTTGCAAACCAGCATCTGCAGTTCTTTATATCTACATAATACTGGAGTAGCTAAGCGGGTCAGGCAGCGTCTCTGGATGGAATGGAGAGGTGGTGTGTCAGGTTGGGACCCTCCTTCAGACTAGAAATTGTAAGGAGAGTTCTGACTTCACTGAATTTTTCCACCATGTTTTCTTTTTATTGCAGATTTTCAGCATCTAGTTTTATTGATTTTCAGTTAAATTCATTAATCTTGGATGCCTCTGAGACTTCCGTAAATTCAACAACTGTCGATTACAGACTCTTCACACCAGCATATCACTAACGTCCTCCAAGCAGTTTTGTCAGCACTTAGTACAAACTACTACGTTGGGAGCCGCCACAACGTTTTAATTTGAATAATTCAGCTGAAATAGTGAACCTGCTCCAAAAAAGAAATTTAAAGTGTGCACTTACTGAGCATGTTCCTGTTGAATTGGAGTTTTCACCATTTTGCTTCACTTTTTAAGCACACTTCACACCGGTAGTGAATGAATTATTCATGTTCTAGCAATTATCATTGAGCGATTTAGTTTAAAGAAACAGTCTCTTCAGCCCGATGTGTCCACGCTGACCATTAATCACCCATTCACAATAGTTCTATGTTATCCCACTTTTGCATCCACTCCCTACACACTAGGGGAAATTTTCACTTAACCAACAAACCCATCTGTCTTTAGGATATGGAAGTAAACCAGAGCACTCGGAGGAAACCCAGGGAGAACATGCAAACTCCACAACAGAACACATCCAAGGTCAGGATCGAACCCGGGTCTGTGGTGCCATGAGGCGGCAGTTCTACGAGCTACACCATTGCGCCGCCCCATGCTCATCTACATAGGAGCAAAGTCCACTGCCCATCCTTTCCAATGATAGCAATACATGGAATAGAAAGATTAAAAATTAAAGAGGCAGATTAAATTGTAAAGGTGTTCAAAATGAGATTCTCTGTTTCTAACATGAAAGAGTTGTTAATATTTACAGATATATTAAGAACATTAAAATCATTTCCAAGAATATTCATGTATTTTTTTCTCTGGTGTAACGTGTTCAGTCAGGGACTCCTGATACTGGTAGCAGAAGGCAGCGGGATGGAAATACACCATCACAGCTTCAGACAGAGACCATGACGTTAGGTACTGAAACAAATCCGCAAATGATGCTGTCTGCTATGCCAATAAACCGAGCAACGTAAGTGCTTCTTGATCTAAACTAAACTAAACTTTAGAGATACAGCAAGGCAACAAGCTCTTCAGCACACTGAGTCCATGACACCCACCGATCAGAAAAATATTACATCCTAATTTTTTTTACTGTAGTCAATCATGTCAGCCTGGATGACGTACAATCTTGACCAACAGCTTAATTGATGACTTGAACTTGGTTCTATATCTTGCATTATGAATATTTGCACATATTACTGCTCCTCAACACAACTCGAGATGAGGAGGAATTTCCTTATCCAGACTGTGGTGAATCTGTGGAATTCATTGCCACAGACAGCTGTGGAGGCCATGTCATTGGGTATTATTAAAGCAGAGATTTACATCATCCAGGCTAACATGGTCTGCAGCAGTGCTGAAAAAGCAAGAAGCATCAGTAGCAACATGAAACATCAGCTGGTGAGTGAAACTTGGACAGCAATAGAAATGTTATGAATAAATTTGGATCAACCAAGCAATGCACTCTCATCACTGACCAAATGTCTTCAGTCAACAAAATGAGGATGTAATATTTTTCTGTTTTAATATTTGGTGTCGATTTTCTTTGCAGCAAGAATATTAGAATCGTCTTATAATAAAAGATAAAGTTGAAAACATTCTGTTCAATTTGAAAAGGAAAATGAATGTTATATTTTGTAAGAACAAAAAATGATATTGTTAGATAACTACTTTATAGTTGCAGAGCACATATTTTGAAGAATAAACGTGTGGTGAGCCATAGGTCTGAATATGGAAATCTAATTAACAAATATTACTCTGGAAAACAAATTTTGACCCAGGTTAGGATGGAGGAAGCAGAGTACCAGAGGTTTGTATGACTTTAGATTCACAGAGGATAGGATACAAGTGAAAGGGTGTAATGGGTGGTTAGGCAAGTGGTGCTTGAGGGCTTGGAATGAACGAGGAATGTGTTGACATGGTCAAGTCTTTAGAAATACAGCAATGACGGGTCCAAAGGTGGAGAGTGATGATAATAACTCAGGAAGACAATCTAAACCTCTCTTATCCAGTATTGCAACTGGATAGATAAGAATGGTGCCAGGCAAGTGTTGAACATTATGATGGTGGAGAGGCATAGGAGGAAGAATAGGATATTATGGTAATCTATGTCAAAGGTTAAGATAGGTGGACAAGGCCACTTAACCTTACAATCCCAGACAATGTTATGAATTATATTAATTTGAACCATTTCAAGACTGAGGCAGGGGCAGAAAAGTGAAGGATTCAGATAAGTTGCATCTGCAATAAAATAAGTTGTCAAATTGTTTGCAAAGTGCCAACAAATATATGATCAGTGCCACAACATGAGATGGTGCTGGGTTGGTGGTTCCACTGGAGGAGGTCCACCAAAGGATAACTTTGAAGATACAGCATGGAAACAGGCCCTTCGGCCCATCAAGTCTGCGCTGACCAGCAAATACTCAGTACTCTACACACTAGGAACAATTTACAATTTACAGCAGCCAATTAACCTACAAACCAGTATGTCCATGGAGTGTGCGAGGAAACCGGAACACCCGGAGAAAACCCATGCAGTCACAGGGAGAATGCACAAACTCCATACAGACAGCACCCGGCATCAGGATCGAACCTGGGTCTCTGGCACAGTAAGGTAATGACTTTCCCACTGTACCGCCCCATAAACTTATTTTATGCAAAAAGAAATAAAGTGCTGGAGTAACTCAGTGGGTCAGGCAGCATCTCTGGAGAACATGGATAGGTGAAGTTTTGGGCCGGGACCCTTCTATTTTATGTAAACCACTCTCCATTAAAAGCAAAATGGGTAGCTAGGAGGGGCCGCCAGCTTCTCAAGCAGTTTGTTGGAGTAGTGTTTTCTGACTCTCCAAAGATATGCTTTTTATCATCCATAGTTACTGAATATACATTTTGACGCTCTGGAATGGAAATCACACATGGGCTTCTTATGTTGGTGACACCCCTTAGAGCATTGAGACATGTTTTTTGAGTGCAGCAGATTCACTTTTCAGGAAAACAGACATTGCAGCACATCATCTGGCAAGTTACATAACCATGTTTATTTGTATTAACAGTTCATGCCCCAGTGGGTGCTTTTTATTAATGTAACAGTGTACATGAAAAAAAATCCTGAGCAAATATTTCAGTTGCATAATTTTGGCACGTGCAATTGTTGATCAGCTTTACCTTTTTACAGTTTTCCTATTAATTCACTCTATTTACCTGCATGACTTGAAGAGTGTGGATATGTGTGTTTGTGGATCGAGATTAGCAGAGGAAAAAAAAATGTTTTGATTATGTTTGAAATAAAAAGTGCTATGTGAATGTACAGTGTTTTTTTTTCTGGAGAGAATGTGATAAAGCAGAAATAAGAGGAAAAATGCAAGTGCTTGAAAGTGTTGGCCTTAGCCCAGAGTTGGCATATTCACCTACGAGTCAAATGGTCATAGATTTCCAATCATAATTCACTCGAGCATATGTCCATACAAATAAGGGAATATATGCCATCAAGAATGCCAGCAAATGTTAAAAAAAAGTGGGCAGTCAAGAAAATTGATGTGAGGACCATGATGCTTGATTAACCTCCTCCAATTCCACCCAGTGTAAACAGCACAACACATTTGTGCTGCCTGTATACTACCATAATTTCAGTATTTGGTCTTGCTGTTGAAGCTTTACATACATTTACAGATGTCTAATTAGTTAAATGTCAAGCATCAGATCAAATTGGCATGCTTTGCCTAAAGGTACCCAGCTTGAAATTTGCCTGAGTCAGTGTGGAAATGTTTGCAATGCGCAACAGGCACTGGACTCTGACATACTATTAGAGGTTTTGATGTAGGAAGTAGAAAAAAGCAGGGCAAGAAGCCAGTTAGACACGTAGTCTTAAGGTAATGAAAGGGTTCAGTGATGGTGCAGAGAGAATGTTATTGAACTAGTGTCTAATGGCCTGAACTAACATTCCAGACAGCTGAATTAAAATCTTGCTGCCACAGTTATGGAATTTAAATTCAGTTAGTTATCTGGCATTTAGAACAGTATCAACTTGTCAGAGTAAATGGAGTGCCACAGTGAAGCCCCTGCCTCTCAGCGCCACAGACCCAGGTTCAATCCTGACCTTGTGTGCTGTCTGTGTGGAGTTTGCATGTGACCGCATGGGTATCCTCAGGGCACTCCGGTTTCCTCCCACATCCCAAAGACGTGTGGATTTGTAGGTTAATTGGCCTCTTTAAATTGCCCCTAGTATGTTGGGAGTGGATGAGAAAGTGGGATAAAATAGTGTGAACAGGGATCGATGGTCGGCGTGGACTCGTTGGGCCGGGGTTCGTTTCCGTGCTGTATCTCTAAACTAAACCAATTACAGCATGATGACAAACTAAACCAATTACAGCAGTTTAGTAATGCCATTCAAGATAGTAAATATGCCTTTCTTACCTGGTCTGGCCTATTTGTGACTGCAGACAAATTCTATGTGGTTGAATCATAACTAACCTTGGACATTGCCGAGCAAGCAACTCAGTTGTAGGTCACTTGCATTTTCAAGGGGCAATTTGCCATTTATTTAGAATTTAGTGAGAAACATTTGCCATCCAGTAACCATAATAGTACAGTGAATTCCTTCACAACGATACCATCCTGACAGCTGACATTCTGGGCATTGATCTGAACATTCTGGGCATTGATCCATACCAGTTTAGTTTAGTTTGTTTAGTTTAGAGATACAGCAAGGAAACAGCCCCTTTGGCCCACCGAGTCCGCGCTGACAAGCGAACCCCATACGCTAGCACCATCCTACATAGTAGGGACAATTTACAATTTTTAACCAAAGCTAATTAACCTACAAACCTGTACGTCTTTGGAGTGTAGGAAGAAACCAGAGCATCCAGAGAAAATCCACATGGTCACAGAGAGAATGTGCACACTCTGTACAGACAGCACCTGTAGTGAGGATCGAACCCGGGAGTCTGACACTGTAAGGCAGCAACTCTACTACTGTGCCACATGCCGCCCCTAGAGCGAGAGAAGCAAAATCCCTACCAGTTGTAATTCCTCTCCGAACTTGCATGCAATGCCCTGAGGTGTACATGTAATCAGCAGCATCCCATTTTAAGGGAAGCTCATCATCCTTGCAACACTAAATGCTTGCTCCACTAAGAGTGAAATTAATTCATTCATACCCATCAAAATGAAGTGTATAAGTGAATGCAACAATGATTAGCAAACTACAAATTGTAGGAGATATCTTCAGCTCTTCCCTGCATGTAAAATTCATTGTCATCGCGACCTTAACAGTCACTGACAATCAGGTGTCTCCTCAGCTTTCTCTTACTGTTTGGAAAAATGGTCAAATTATGTTGAATATTCCAGTGAAGATTACTTTACTGAATTGCAGATGCCTCATCTTATAGACCCATATAACATGGAAACAGGCCCTTTGGCCCAATTTGCTCACATTGACCAATACGCCCCATCCACACTAATCCCACCTGCCTGCATTCAGCCCATATTCCTCCTAACCTATCTTATCCCTGTACCTGTCCAAATGCTTCTTAAACGTTGTGATAGTACCTGCCTCAACTATCTGTTCCGGCAGCTCATTCTTTACACCCACCACCTTTTATGTAAAGAAGTTACCCCTCAGGTTCCTATTAAATCTTTCCCCTATCACCTTAAACATATGTTCTCTGGTTCTTGATTCCCCTTCTCAGGGCAAAAGAGTGTATGTTTACTCAATCTGTTCCTCTCATGATTTTGTACACCTGTACAAGATCATCCTTTATCCTGCACTGCAAGGAATAGAGTCCTAGCCTGCTCAATCTCTCCCTATACCTCAGGCCCTTGTGCTCTGGCAACATCCTTGTAAATCTTCTCTGCACTCTTTTAAGTTTGACAACGTCTTTCCTCTAACATGGTGATCAAAACTGACCACGATACCCTAAATGTGGCCTCACCAGCGTCTTAAATAACTGCAGCATGACCTAACAACTTCTATACTCAATACTCTGACTGATGAAGGCCAATGTGCCGAAAGC
This sequence comes from Rhinoraja longicauda, assembly GCF_053455715.1. Taxonomy (NCBI): domain Eukaryota; kingdom Metazoa; phylum Chordata; class Chondrichthyes; order Rajiformes; family Arhynchobatidae; genus Rhinoraja; species Rhinoraja longicauda. The sequence goes on along the minus strand of NC_135960.1, from coordinate 46,650,024 downwards.
TTTTTTGACTACCCAATCCACCTGCAACAAATCTGTGACATATCTGTTTCTTTTTCCTCACAGAGATTCTAGTGGAAGCGTTGCTTCCCTTGGACCCTGGGTAGCTCGGTCATAGATTCATAGTCATACAACACAGAAGCAGTTCCTTCAGCCCACCATCTCCATGGTGATCATCAAGTACTGATCTATACCAATCCCATTTAACAGCACTTAGTCTGTAGCCTTCTGTGTCTTGGTGACTCATATATTTGTCCAGATTCTATTTAAATGTTGTGAGAGAACTGGCAGTGCGTCCCAGATTGCAGTCATTCTCAAGGTGAAAAAAAGATTTCCTCATACCTCTTCCAACCCTCTTCCTCCTCATCTTAAACCTCCACCTCCTGGCTTTAGATATCTTTGTTATGGGGCGAGCTTTCTCACCATCCACCCTATCTATGCCCTCCATCATTTTGTAGACCTCAATCAGAGCTTTCTCTGTCCCAAAGAAAATAAACCCTTCCTATCCAGTCTCTCCTCATAATGGAAACGTTCCATCCCAGTAAAATCCTTGTAAATCTCCACTGTACCATCGTTACTATGATCATATCTTTCCTATAGGTAGTGTGACCAGATCTGTACGATATTCCAGCCAGAGGTTGGTGAAACTGTGGAATTAATTGCCACTGATGGCTGTGGAGGCCACGTCATTGGGTATTTTTAAAGCAAAGATTGACATGTTCTTAATTAGTAAGGGTGTTAAAGGTTACGGGCAGAAGGCAGGAGAATGGGGTTGAGAGAGAAAGATAAATCAGCCGTGATCGATTGACCGAATGGCCTAATTCTGCTCCTATGTCATGGATTTATTAGGTAATAATTATATAGAATAAAGGAGTCAAAATAAATTAAAAATCAGGCCATGTGCTGGTTACATGTGAGAGGTTTGTGGTGGAGACTGGATGGAGAGCTCTTTCCTGATGAATGCTTAATCTTTTGTATGTCCTTCACACGAGGATCTAGTTTGCTCATTGTGCTTTGATTTTTTCAACGCTGAGATCAAATTAGCATTGTGTTCTGATAAATGTCAGAACCTACCTTCTCTGCATATGTTGGATGGCCATTGATGTGTTTGTGCTAATCCCCTTCCCATTGTAGTGGTATGTATGACCCAGGCGATTAATGTCCATTTAAAACACATTTGATGCCTGTTTTGCCCAAACAACAAATAGCAAAGCTAGCAAATTTTGTGAGAAACTAAACCAAAGTTCTCAGATCCTGAGATAATCTTAGATCAAAATAAATTAAGACATGCTGAGTTACTGCAGCACTTTGTGTCCTTAATAATCTAACATTGTGTTTGAAGAATAACAGATATTCAGATATTATCAAAGATAATATCTGCCCAGGCCACGACACCACTGCAGAGTAATATCTACTTATTCGGTAAGCTTAATTTAGAGATCCAGCGCAAAACCAGACCCTTCGGCCCACCAAGTCCGTGCCGACCAACGATCTCCGCACAGTAACACTATCCTACACACACTAGGGATAATTTACATTCATACCATGCCGATTAATCTACAAACCTGTACATCTTTGGAGTGTGGGAGGAAACCAAAGATCTCGGAGAAAACCCACGCAGTCACGGGAAGAGCGTACAAACTCCGTACAGACAACACCCATAGTCAGGATCGAACCCGGGTCTCTGGTGCTGCAAGCACTCTACCTCTGCGTCACCGTGCCGCACCTGTTGAGAAAAATTGGTATACACACATAGGCTTTGTCCTACGGTTACAACAGAGAGTACACTTCATGTGCGTTTCATTGACTCTCTAATTCTTTAGGGCCTCCTGAGCTTCTGACAGCTGTTATATAGCAGCATTAGAAGAGAAATAGACCATTAGGACCCTTCAGCCTTTGCTGCCATTCAATTCGATTGTGGGTAAGTTTACTCAGAACCCCCACATTTCATCTCCTGATACGTCTAACGAACAAAAAATCATCACCTTCAGAGTTGAAAAGTTCCCTTTTGAAAGAGTGAAATCCATATTTCAACTAATGTTTATAATCAAGTGGTTCCTTGGTTTTGCTTCTAAACAGCCTGAGCTTGCATGACAGGGATACAAGAAACTGCAGATGCTGGTTTATAAAATAAGACACAACGTGCTAAAGGGTCAGGCAGCATCTCTGGAGGGCATGGGTAGGTGATATTTCAGATCGGGACCCTTCTTCAGACTGATGTTTCAGGTTGGGTCCCTTTTTAAGATGTCTGAAGAAGTTTCCTGACCTGAAACATTACCAATCCATGTTCTCTAGAGATGCTGCCTAAGCTGCTGAGTTCCTCCGTCACCATGTGTCTTTTTTCCCTTGTTTTATCTATTCCATCAGATCACATTATTATTTTAAACATAATAACATAAACATAACACATCCTTTCAAACTCAATTGAACATAGACTTAGTTAATGATATTTTTCCTTGTGATGTTGCCCCTTAAGGACTGGCATAAAAATTATTTCTATCTTTATCTCCTTAGGACATCCTGTAAAACTTCTTTTGAAGTGGAGTCATTGCAAGTTAGGCATATATGGCAATAGATCTGCATAAGCATCTACATACAGAAAATAATGTGCAGATCCATTAATTATATATGATGAGTGAAGCAGATCACTCACCTGTGCTTTTTAGAGTCAAAGAGTCATATAGCACGGAAACAGACCCCTTGGCACAGCTTGCCCAACCAAGCTGCCCCATCTACACGAGTCCCTCCTGCCCATGTTTGGCCCATATCCTCTAAACCTTTCCTATCCATGTACCTGTCCAAAATATCTTTTGAATTGTTGTTATAGTTTCTGTCTCAACTATCTCCTCCGACAGCTCGCTCCATATACCCACCATCTTCTGTGTGTAAAAGTTGCCTCTCAGTTCCTATTAAATCTTTCCTCCCTCACCATAAACCTATGTCCCCACGTTCTTGATTTTACAAGGTGCTGGGGACTATTTGCCTCCTAAAATGGACAGAACCAGGTTTAATGGAAGGTCCTGAAAACAACACCACACAACACAACAACATGATCCTGTACAGAATACTGAGTCTCAGCCTTGGCCTTGGAGAAGAGCTGGGAAACTGCAATATGCTGGTTCAGAGATGAGTGTGTTAACACTGGGTTAAATTGAAGAGTTTAGGAATAAGTGCATGAACCATGCATGCCAGAAGGATGGTCGGTTGTGTACAGCCCCAACAAATTATTGTGAGCTGTTTATTCCTGGTTATACTTTTCAACAAGTCAACAATACTTTTCATGATCTACACAGATGTGGTGAATTACCTGCACATTTATGAAACCCTTCTATGACTGGCCCAACAATTGAAAATGTATTGCATAGATCAGGGATCGGAGAGATACTGGCGAATGTACTAAGGACTTTGGGCTTTTTGCACTAGTATTTGGGTTTGTTAATTTATTGACTATGTTTTTGTTTATTATGTTACCTATGAGGACTTTGCTGATAAACATGTTATGCTGCTGCAAGAATTTCTTTCTTCCATTGTCAATACATACTGTATAATTAAACACTCCTGATCATTGACTCTTGACTAATGGATTATTTTGGGGAAGGAGTCACTTCCTTTAGAAAATAGTTACCAGTAGTAAATAGATGACAAATGTTTGTACATCAGAGATCAAGTTTAGAAATTATGCAAGAAATTTTATGCAAGAATTGTGCAAGAAATAATGCAAGTTCAGTTATTCCAAATAAATCTGCAGTTATAGTAATTTTAATTTACAATGAACTTGATATAACGTAACAATGTGGGATTGTAAAATCGATTTGTGTGTCAATTGGTCTTATATAATTTATCGATGCAGAAATTCTACTTACAAAAGGTTTTATGAAAATCATGCAAATGAATTTAATTTTACCGTACATTTATAAGACATCATCTGCAATGAAATCTGTATTATAATATACTGTTTTTGATGTTCCTAAGTAATAGATTTACACGTAGAAAGGATCCTCCGGTTAGCATGCAGAAGCTACTTAGTTTTGGCTATGCCGATGATTGGTTTTCCGGACGCAAGGATGTGAAAGCCACCAAAGAACAAAATATGGGTATAGTATCAAAGTTGATGATTCTTACAAAAATGATGGCCATGGGCAATCATATTTTTGTAATTAGGAACTTCATGGTGGATGTGCAAGAACTGCCATAACATATGCCTTCAGGTTCCAAATGTTAAGAAGAAATTTAGCTCCTGCCTTGACCTTATTTGCCAATTGGGAGTGCTTGGACAATTGGGCGGCTCAGTGGCACAGCGGTAGAGTTGCTGCCTTACAGCGCCAGAGACCCGGATTCAATCCTGACTACAGGTGCTGTCTGTACAGAATTTGTATGTTCTCCCTGTGACCACATGCGGTTTCTCCAGGTGCTCCAGTTTCCTCCCACATTCCAAAGACGTGCAGGTTTGTAGGTGAATTAACTTCTGTAAATTGTCCCTAGTGTATAGTCTAGAACTAGTGTACAGGTGATTGTTGGTCAGCACAGACTCGGTGGGCTGAAGGGCCTGTTTTCACGTTGTATCTCTAACCTAACGTAATTGTGGTGTTCATATCTAGACCAGCTTCATCAGTGTCACTGCCAATAGAGCTACATTTGTCTGGTTTCGACGCCACAATGATGGAGTAACAATCTAATTCTGCACATAATAAGTTTTTATGCAAGGAAACCAATGATGCCATGCTTAATGCTCACAAGACTGCACAGTAGATCAGTCACTGATACCCTTCAGAACGATTTCTGATTCCTGATCCCGGTGGTATTAAGCCCATGATTTGGTCAAAGCATCTGAATACAGCATCCATTTCAAATGGCACTGTGCAGAAGATATGAAAGCTATTGTAGCTCCTCTCTCTCTTCTTTTGGTAACTAGTGCTCTTTGGTTTTTAATACAAACACCTTTGATGTTCGATGTGTTTCCAAAGCTGAATTTATTTGAAGATTCTTAAACGGTATTTAATTTCCTTTATGTGACTCTTTTCTTGATTGTGCTGACATGTAATAACTGCATTTTCTCTCTGCTTCTTTCTTGTCATTTGAAGGATCTGGAGGAGGGGATGCAGAGCAGATTTCAAATATAGGTTTGTATCCTGTATTTTACTGGACCTTTTGTTTGTACCTCAGAGAATCAAGTAGAACCCTCCTTATGCCAACAAGACAGTTTCTTCCCAGGCAACTGAACCATCCTACCAACAACTAGAGAGCAGCCCTGAGCTTCTATCGACCTCATTGGATACCATCTTTAATCGGACTTTACTGGACTTTATCTTGCACTAAACTTTATTCCCTTTAACGTGTATCTGTACACTGTGGATGGCTCGATTGTTGTCATGTATTGTCTTTTCGCTGACTGGTTAACATGCAAAACAAAAGCTTTTCACTGTGCCTTGGTACATGTAACAATAAACTAAACTAACTAATTAACTAATAACTAACTGCATGTTGGAAGAAATTGCAGGTGCTAGTTTACACCAAAGATAAACATCAAATGCTGGAGTAGCTCAGCGGGTCAAGCAGCATCTCTGGAGAAAAGGAATAGGTGGAGATGCTGCCTGACCCACTGAGTTACTCCAGCATACTGGGTCTATATAACTAATGAACTAGCTCGATTCTGTTCACCTACAGATCACTGAACACCTTGATATAATAGGTGTAGGAAGGAACTGCAGATGTTGGTTTAAATCAAAGATAGACATGAAAAGCTGGAGTAACTCAGCGGGACAGGCAGCATTTCTGGAGGGATGGAATGGGTGACATTTCTTTAGACTGAAGAAGGGTCTCAACCCGAAACATCACCCAATCCTCTCCAGAGATGCTGCCTGTCCCTGAATTACTCCAACTTTTTGTGTCTATCTTTGATATAAGTGTGATTGATGCTATCTCTTATGATGGCTGGTCTTAAACAGCATTCTATACACCACCCTAGTGGTCAGAAAATAAACATGATTATGTTGCCCACTGGTTCTGAAGTAACAACGTTTTAAAATATCTGATCAGGGTACCACACTCCCAACAGGAGAGTCCCAACTGAATTTCAGGAACCACTCCCGGAGATACAGGTGGTGAACCAGTAGAATTCTTTGCCAAAGACGGCTGTAAAGGCCAAGTCATTGTTTTTTTTTAAAGTGGAGACTGACAGATGCTTGATTAGTAAGGCTATCAAAGATTAATGGGGAGAAGGCAGGAGAATGGGGTTGAGAGGGAAAAAATAGATCACCCTTAATTGAATGGCAGAATAGACTTGATGGGCCAAATGACCTGATTCTGCTCCTTTGACATGAACATAAACTCATCACAGTATAATCTTGAAGAGTTGGACAAGAGTTATGGATCAGGAACCTGTAGAACAAAAAGTAGGCAGGTTCATTGGTCTTCACTGCGATGTCTCGGGATACAGATTATCTTCTTGAAATCCTGGACACCACTAAATGTAATCAAAGTGATATTCTATTTCAAAAGTAGTATGGAAAAATTGATAGGGATACACCAACACCATTGAAACAAATAAAAGTGCTGGTTATCTCCAAGGCTCCAAAGAATCTGGTCTTACATCTACCCTTGAGCAATAGATCTTTAGTCACGAAACACCAACAAACTAATAAGATGCACCAGGCTTTTTATGAGGGTGGCTCTTGTGACCAATGACAGGTTAAATGACAGGTCCAGTAAATAGTTATTTTTTACCTGCCTTGTTATAGAATCAAAAATGTCCAATTTCTAAAATCTTCCCCTAACAACTTGTAATAGCATAAAAGATTATTTCCAGCAATAACATTTCATAAATAAAGTGAAATATTTGACAGGCAAACTAAATTTTTTTCAAATTCTTGGTTCTGGTTTCTTAAGAAGAGCATTCAGTTGCTGCAAAAGATGACTCTTTGCTGGAGGGAAATCTGCCCACGTACCGAGGGAAAAGGATGACTGGTATTAGAGGAAGTGGGAAGAACAAAGCCACTGAAAATGATTCCTTCTTCAAAATCTTTGGCGAGCACAGGCAAGTTATGGTTATCATTACCTAAAGACCTTACAAGAGTAAAGATATAATTTTTTTAACTTTCAAATCAATCCAATATTTATACTTGAACCAATTCATTTTATATATATATTGTCACAGAATTGAAGCATCTGTAAAAATATTTCCTCCATTTACTTTCTCCCAGTGCCACATCTTTGACATTAATGTGAAACGACTAAATATTCAAAACGAGTTTAATAGTTGGTGACACACTTACTGGTTTAAGCACCTGCTCTTTGTTTGATGTGCTGTTCATTTTTGTGAGACACCTTCAGTTATAGAACTGTGGGCTTGGTTTTTAGTAATGTTTTGTAATTATGTATATAGACGAAAGGAGCAGTGATCTCTCTGCCACAATCGATTAATTGGCTGGTGATGAAAGTTATGATGTATGAATGGTGGCAATATTGGAACACAGTAACTGGGTGCAGATACTGGTTTACACCAAAGATGGACACAAAATGCCGATTAATCTCTGATTAGGAAAAAGTGGATAGAAATAGTCCTCTGAGACCGCATGCAAGAGTTGCCAGGTTATAACGCCATTTTCAAAGTCCAGTCTTGTCCACGTACTTGGTCTTCTGGAGCAGCGCCCAATCCAGGCAAGTCCTAGGCCGCTGCAAGGTCTCCAGCCGTCGCCTCCGTCTAGATAGGCCAGCGAACCATCGTTCCTACCCCAAGCCCGGCCATCTTCAGCACTTGTGTCCTGGAGGCGCCCCCCATAGCCGACCTTCAGGGCGCAGAAGCTAAGACCCCAGTACTCACACTGGCCCTTTGCTCTTGCGTCTGCTGTCGTCTCCCTGTACCCTCCTCTCCGGAACACTTACTGCAAAATCTGACCTAATATTCATAACATTCTGCTCTCCCCTGACCCTCAAACTGAAGAAGGGTCTCGACCCGAAATGTCACCTATTCCCTTTTTCTCCAGAGATGCTGCCTGACCCACTGAGTATTCCAGCATTTTGTGTCTTTCGTTGTAGGTTCTACAACTGCATTTTAATATTGGATCCACATGAAGTTCAGTGGCTGAGCACAACATTGTGCAAATCCCTACCATTTTCAATATGGAAATCACTCCCACAAGTTGTGTTTGTTAAGTCCTAGTACAGTGAGTTTTGGTCCATTAATGTTAATAGATAAGGACTGCTGAATGGAATTAAGGTAAGTTTTGATTTTTTTATATTTTAATTGCAATGTTTTAGATTTTAAATGCTTTGAAATGTTACGTGTTTTAAACTGTTTCCTTTTATTATTGTTTCTTAACATTTTAAATAGCTTTAAACATGTATTAAATATTTAATGTTTCATGGATCTGCCTGCAGTGGTTTTAACAGCCAGTTATGTCAGTGGTTATGACTGTGCTTCAGCCACTTCTCAAAATGTCGCTCTGCTCTGTAGTGGGCTGCACTTGCACCGTTGCACCCCTATATGGTGGGATTCATGAGAAGGCCCTGCTGTCTCATTGATGCCACCACCAAAGAGTTGACTCTTTTCACCCAGAGGGTCCCTGCGAAGAACAGGAATAAAATGTTCAAATTAAGTCAGAATTTGGCTTTCGACAGAGGCAGTTCACTGTCGATGGTAAAGTCTTAACCATTCTTTTCAAACCTGCTCAATAGAAGTTGATAAGGTACATGGACAAGTACGTTGATAGGAATGGTCAGAGCGATGGAGAATGGGTTTGGGATCAGAGGGAGAGATAAACTAGCCATGATTGAATGGCGGAGTAGACTCAATGGGCTAAATGCCCTAATTCTGCTCCTGGAACTTATGAACTTATGATATGGGACAAACACAAGTAAGTGGTTCTTGTTTAGATGGGGCAACTTGGATGAGTTGGGCCAAAGGGCTTGTTTCTGTGCTGTATAACTATGACTTAGAGTTATACAGTCTAACAAGTCTGTGGGTGTACTGTACAGAGCAGCTATTGAGCACTTGAGGATAAAGGAAGTGAAAATGTTTTCATTTAACTTGACTATGCACATGAAGTCAGAAATGTTCTTCCTGTGTTGGATCCAACTCCTTTGAGGTAGACTCTGATCCACTGTAGCAGACTTATACTGGAGCTTGATGCTGAAGGGTTATCCTCCCCACTTGTGGTCACAGAATATTTCTTCCCATCTACCAGGGCTGTTCGGGTAGCATCTAGCAACCGTGGCACTCACTTTTTTCTTTGCTCTTCCTTTGATAAATTCCCGGCTGTGCCATGTCTTTGAGCATCATTTGGAGGTGCACTTCAGAGGTGCACCCCTGAATTTAATAATTGATGGCCAGCCTGACTGGTATGAGCCACTAACGTACAAACAGCAGCGTGAGGCAGCAATCGTTCTTTTTTTATTAGTCATTACATAATGGGAATGAAATCCAAACTTTGCTTACAAGGTTCATCTCAAACAGCCGTGTGGAATCGTACATTGCACATACTCTCTTCCATTTTGCTCATCGACTTTTAGAAATCCAATATTGCTTGTCCTTGATTTACTCAGTACTTTACTAAGTTTACTAATGTAAACTCATGAGCTAAAGATTAATGTGCAAGGCTACTTTAGTGAGTAAACAATGATTTATTTCTTGCATAACTTTTAATGTTTTCCAATCTTTGAATATAAATCCATTAATTACACAAATATATATTGCCCTCCTCTCCACCTTCCTCAGTTTAGTTTTATGTAGGTTAGTTTATTGTTACATGTACCAAGTGAAAAGCTTTTGTTGCATGCTATCCAGTCAGCGGAAAGACAATACATGACATTTAGCGATCCATAGTGAACAGATGCAGGATAAAGGGAATAACATTCAGTGCAAGATAAAGTCCAGTAAAGTCCGATTAAAGATAGTCCGAGGGTCTCCAGTGAAGTAGGTAGTAGCTCAGGACCACTCTCTATTTGTTGATAGGAAGGTTCAGTTACCTGCAAACAGCTGGGAAAAAAGCTACTGAACTGGGCAAACAAAGAATTTTACTGTGCATTTGCACATGGGACGATTGACCATTGAACTTTTTCTGATATGGTGTACAGAAATATTTCAGAATTGTAGTCAAGTAAAGTCGAGCTTATTGCCATATGAAGTGACAGGGTGAGGTACAGGTACAATGAAAATCTTGCTTGCAGTAGCATCACATGCACAGATTCAGGAAAAGACATAATTTATACAAAGATATTGAATTAATTCTATAAGAGTGTAAAGAAATAACTGTAGTTGATGAACTGTAGCCTGGCATAGGTGTTCCAGTTATCCAGATTGTCCAGAGCAGAGTGGAGAGTCAGTGAGATAATATCTGTTGTTGGCTTGTTGTAGCAATAGTCAAACTGATGCAGATCCAGGTCATTTTTGTGGCAGGAGTGCATATTCCATCTCAATACCAACACTAAAGGCGGAATTACTTTGATAAGTCCCTTGTGGTGTCCACTAAGGTACCATGATCTTCTGCAGGTCTCCCTGTTCCTATGTGATAGGAAGGAACTGTAAATGCTGGTTTATACCGAAGATAAACACAAACTGCTGGAGTAACTCAGTGGGTCAGGCAAAATCACTGGAGAAAAAGGATAGGTGACATTTTGAGTCAGCACCCTGAAGAAGGGTCTCGACACGGAATGTCACCTACATTTTTTCTCCAGAGATGCTGCCTGACCCGCTGAGTTACTCCACTGTGACTGTGTCTTTCTACCTGCTCCTAGGCTGGGAAATCTCCCGGCTAGGCCTCTAGTATTTAAACCTGACACAAGAAAATCAGCCCTCTTAAAATGAACGAGAAGCATTCCCTCTTGGGAGGAAGGAATTTGGCAATGTCTTTATCATTTATTTATCATTCAACTATTTTTAGCATGTGGGTGTCACAAAATATTTTTAAAACTTATCTTGAGTGTCCCAAATGATTCTGAATGTCAGAATGATTCACAGACGTTTACAGTGACAGCTTTGACAGGCTGTGAGCCAGACATTGATGCCAGACTGCTGTCCAGGGGCTGCTGTGAGTCCAGCCAGCTGCTAATGCTGACACACACCTGCACTGTGCTGGGCTGGGTAATGTGCTGGATCTCAGCACAGGAGGATGAGGGGTGATCTTATTGGGGTATACAAAATCATGAGAAGAATTCGCACAGAGACTCCTGCCCAGAGTAGAGGAATCGAGAACCAGAGGACAGGGGTTTAAAGTGAGCGGGGAAAGATTTAAGAGGAAACTGATGGGTAACTTTTTTACACAAAGATTGGTAGGTGTATGGAACGAGCTGCCTGACGAGGTAGTTGAGGCAGGTACTATCACTACGTTTAAGAAACATTTAGACAGGTATAGGATAAGTTTAGATGGACATGGGCCAAACGCAGTCAGGTGGGATTAGTGTAGATGGGACATATTAGTAGATGTAGGCGTTGGGCCGAAGAGCCTGTTTCCACACTGTATCACTACAATATGCATGCAGAGACAAAAAAAATAATTCAAAATGTAAATATTTCAATGTGAATGTTGACTGTTTACCATTTTTAAACAAATCAGTGTAACATTGGCACATTTACCAGAACGGAATAATTAAATTCTTACTTGCAGCAGCACAACAGGTTTGTAAACACAGTACTCAATAGATAATATAAAAAACAAACAAAAAAAAGTTCAATAAGCAAAAAACCCAATATTGTGCAAAAACAAGACAAAGTCCAGTCCCTCATGCAACCCAGGCAGTTCGTAGTTCGGAGTTTAGTTGGGGTTCGTAGTTGGGGTTGGGGTTCAACAGCATGATGGTTTTGGGAAGAAGCTTTTCCAGAACCTGGATGTTAGTTTACAGACTTCTTCCCGATGGCAGGAATGTCTTTTTGAGACAGCACCTCCTCTAGATCCCTATGATGGTGGGGTTGACAGTACCAATGATGAACCAGGCAATCTTCAACATTTTTTGTAATCTCCTTCATTCCTTTGCATTCGAGTTGCCAAACCTGGCCAGATGTCATTTGAATCGACAGACAAAGAAACCCATGTTAAAATGCCAAGGCATGGGATCAGGCCATGGCCTGGCGGTGTGGCAATGTCTTGAGCCAAGAACCTCAGTGCCAGCAACAATTTTGAGTGAAATTCCAGGTTGAGACTTATAGTAGCGATTGGAGTTTAAAATGGATTAAAAATTCTTTTGCTTTGATAGAAGAATCTTTTTTTAGTCAATGTCTACTTGTCCAGATTGTGCAAATTTCTGAAGGGATTTCCTCATTCCAGAAGTGAATGGACAGATGGTTGCCACATGTTGACAGTATTTAGCAGGGCATGGCGCTTTGAGGCATCTTCAGTTAAAATGTTGTGGACACTTAAAGGACCTGATTTCTATATTCTTCAACAGCAGTAGACTTTGGTGTCTGGGCGGTACTTCCCTAGCATGTAAGATGGTGTTAGTATACAGGGTGATCGATGGTCGGCATGGACTCGATGGGCCAAAGGGCCTGTTTTTACCCTGTATCTCTAAAGTCTAGTCTAATGCAAGAACAAATGGAAAGGCCACTTATTCAACTTTCATTACTTATATCTTGCACTGTGCGTTTTTAATTTCTCATTGATGTAATACCTCAACTGCTTAATGGTAATTTTCATTCCACTAAAGGAATTTAACCTCTATTTAGATATTCATGTAATTATTTTTATGCAAATTCAAAAATTGCTGTGCAAATTCTAATCACACGCACAATATAATTATATCCCAGCCAAATTAGAGTCATAAAATCATAGTCAGAGAGTAGTAGAATCATACAGCATGTGGCCCTTCAACCTAACTCATCCATGCCAATCAAGATGCCCCATCTTTGCAAGTCCCACCTGCCTGCACTTGGCCCATATCCTTCTAAATCTTTCCTTTCCATGTACCTGTCCAAATGTCCTTTAAATGTTGTTATATTACCTGCCTCAATTACTTCCTCTAGCAGCTCATTCTGTATACTGTGAAAAATTTGTGTGAAATACTGTGTGAACGCTATACTGTGCATTCTGTGTGCAAAAGTTGTTCCTCCCGTATCTATTAAACCATTGCCCTCTCGCTTTAAACCTCTGCCCTCTGGCTCTTCATTCCCATACCCTGGGTAAAAGAGTCTGTGCATTCATCTATCAATTCCCCTCATGATTTTATACACCTCATAAGATTATTCCTTAGCCTCCTTTGCGTCAACAAATAAACATAGAAACATAGAAACATAGAAAATAGGAGGAGGCCTTTTGGCCCTTCGAGCCGATTCATTGTAATCATGGCTGATCATCCACAATCAGTAACCTGTGCCTTCCTTCTCCCCATATTCCACAAGCCCCTAGAGCTCCATCTAATTCTCTTTTAAATTCATCCAGTGAATTGGCCTCCACTGCCTTCTGTGGCAGAGAATTCCACAAATTCACAACTCTGGGTGAAAAACTTTCTTCTCACCTCAGTTTTAAATGGCCTCTCCTTTATTCTTAGACTGCATCTATCTTGTCCAGTCCTTTTATAATTTTATACGTCTCCATAAGATCCCCTCTCATCCTTCTAAACTCCAGTGAATCCAAGCCCAGTCTTCCCAATCTTTCCTCATATGACAGTCCCTCCATCCCAGGGATTAACCTTGTGAACCTACGCTGCACTGCCTCAACAGCAAGGACGTCCTTCCTCAAATTAGGAGACCAAAACTGCACACAATACTCCAGGTGTGGTCTCACCAGGGCCCTATACAGCTGCAGAAAGACCTCTTTGCTCCTATACTCAAATCCTCTCGTTATGAAGGCCAACATGCAATTAGCATTCTTCACTGCCTGCTGTAGCTGCACGCTTACTTTCAGTGACTGGTGTACAAGGACACCAAGGTCTCGTTACACTTCCCCTTTACCTAATCTGACACCATTGAGATAATAATCTGCCTCCTTGTTTTTGCCACCAAAATGGATAACCTCACATTTATCTACATTATACTGCATCTGCCATGCATCTCACTCAATCTGTCTAAGTCACCCTGCAACCTCCTAACATCCTCTTCGCAGTTCACACTGCCACCCAGCTTTGTGTCATCTGCAAACTTGCTAGTGTTACATGTAATTCCATCACCCAAATCATTAACATATATTGTAAATAGTTGAGGCCCCAACACCAAGCCTTGCGGCACTCCACTCGCCACTGCCTGCCATTCTGAAAAGGACCCATTTATTCCTGCTGTTTGCTTCCCATCTGCCAACCAATTCTCTATCCATATCAATACCCTATAAATGCTACCTTCTGTTGTCCTTTGAAAATTGCCCAATCCTCTGGTTTCCCGCTACTCTTTGCTATGTTATACATCTTTTCTTTTAGTTTAATTCCATCTCTAACTTCGCTTGTCAGCCATGGTTGCCTCTTACTCCCCTTAGAATCTTTCTTCCTCTTTGGAATGAAATGATCCTGCATCTTCTGGATTATGCCCAGAAATTCCTGCCATTGCTGTTCCACTGTCATTCCTGCTAGGATCCTTTTCCATTCGACCTTGGCCAGCTCCTCTCTCATGCCTTCATAGTCCCCTTTGTTCAACTGCAACACTGACATTCCTGGTTTAACCTTCTCTCTCTCAAATTGCAGATTAAAACTAATCATATTATGGTCACTACCTGCAAGCGGTTCCTTTACCTTGAGTTCCCTTATTAAATCTGGTTCATGGACAACACTAAATCCAGAATTGCCTTCTCTCTGGTAGGCTCTAGTACAAGCTGCTCGAAGAATCCATCTCGAAAGGCACTCTACAAACTCCCTTTCTTGGGGTCCAGAACCAACCTGATTTTGCCAGTCTACCTGCAAATTGAAATCCCCCATAACCACAGTGGCATTACCTTTGTTACATGCCAGTATTAACTCCTGCTGCAACTTACACCCTATATCCGTGCTACTGTTTGGGGGCCTGTAGATAACTCCCATTAGCATCTTCTTACCTTGACAATTCCTCAACTCTATCCACAGTGACTCTACATCGTCAGTCCCTAAGTCACCCTTCGCAAGGGACTAAATTTCATCCCTCACCAACAGAGCTACCCCACCTCCTCTGCCCATCTGCCTGTCCCTTCGATAGGACATATAATCCTAAATATTCAGTTCCCAGTCCTGATCCTTCTGCAGCCACGTCTCTGTAATCCCCACAATGTCATATCTACCAATTTCTAACAGCCTCCAGCTCATCCACTTTACTTCTTATATTTTGCGCATTCATGTATAGTACTTTTAATCCTTTGCTCATCTCACCTTTCACATCGATTCCTATTACACTTGGCCGTTCTCTCCTATTCCTTCGTGAGCTTTCTGTCCCGTTAATTCTGGGGTCTTTCTTAACTTTTCCAATACTCTCTTTCCCTTTAACTCCATCCTTGTCTATCCCATTTGAAACACCCCCCCACTATTTAATTTAAAAGCACCCGTGTAACAGTGGCAAACCTGCCTGCCAGAATGCTGGTCCCCCGCCTGTTGAGGTTCAACCCGTCCCTTTTGTACAATCCACCCTTACCCCAAAACAGAACCCAATGGTCTCAGAATCTAAATCCCTGCCCCCTGCACCAGCTACTCAGCCATACATTCAGATTCCGTATCTCCCTGTTCCTGCCCTCACCAGCACGAGGAACTGGAAGCAAACCAGAGATAACTACCCTGGAGGTCCTGTACGTCACTTTCCAATTCCCAGTGGCAGATCCCAAATTACCAATTCCCAGAAAGAGTCGTCAACACAACCACATCCCCTTCCCCATTTAGCTGTCCCTTTGCCCCATGCTATCAAATAATGCTTTCATTCCAAAACCTGGCATTCATTATCCATTATGGATACATTTGCCACTTGTCTTTCAGTGGTGTCACTTTTATTTTAAAAAGAGACACAATTAAATTCATAACCAAAGAAATATGTCTAAACTAAGAATGCTCATACATTACAGAAACAAGCAAGATGTAAAATTTGTTCCCTCAAACAGCAAGAACCTATTGCAACATATAAGAAACATTTAGACAGGTACATGGATAGGACAGGTTTAGAGGGATATGGGCCAAACGCAGGCAGGTGGGACTGGTGTAGATGGGACATGTTGGTTGGTGTGGGCAAGTTGGGCTGAAGGGCCTGTTTTCCACGCAGTATGACTATGAATCTATGACTATAAACCCATGGAAAGGACACTTACTCAGCATTGAGAAGGAATTTCTTTAGTCAGAGGGTGATGAATCCATGGAATTAATTGCCATTGATGGCTGTGGAGGCCAAGTCAATGGATATTTTTAAGGTGGAGATTGCCAGATTAGGAAGGATGTCAGGGGTTATGGGGTGAAGGCAGGAAAATGAGGTGAGAGGGAAAGATAGATCAGCCATGACTGAATGGCAGAGTACACTTGATGGGCCAAATTGCCTAATTCTACTCCTAGATCTAATGAGCTTTCATTGCTTATATTTTTAGAGCATTTGCGCTGTGTATTTTTAGAGCATGATTAGATTTCGCATTAACCCAATATCTCAACTGCCTATTGGTAATTTCCATTCCACTAACTGCATTAAACCTCAATTTAGATTTTCATGTCATTATTTTTATGCAAGTTAAAGAAATTCTTAATGAATCTTAGAAACAAATGATTTTTTTTTTAGACTTTTTTTTTTATCAGCACCAAGCCCCCTAACACTGAAATGTGTAGGAAGGAACTACAGATGCTGGTTCATACCGAAGATAGACACAAAATGGTAGAGTAACTCTGTGGATCAGGCAGCATCCCTGGAGAAAAATAATTGGTGACGATTTGGGTCGGAACCCATCTTCAGACTGGACTTCAGATTGGCTGTCATAAATGCATCTAATATCCACCAACGGTGAAAGAAAATTTCTGTTCAGTGACAGGTGTTCGCGCTGATTGTGTACCCTAAACTAGACCCAGTGTTCCAGGCAGTGCTTGTCCCACAGTGACTCAGTTTGGTGAATTCATTGTCACTCAGCCTTCTTGGATACTGAGCATTGAAAATGAGGAGGCTTTAGAGATTAAGAATGATAGAAATATGATTGGGTGGCACAGTGGCGCAGCGGTAGTGTTGCTGCCTTACAGCACCAGACACTTGGGTTCGATCCTGCCTACAGGTGCTGTCTGTAAGGAGTTTGTACGTTCTCCCTGTGGCCGCCTGGGATTTCTCCTGGTGCTCCGGTTTCCTCCCACATTCCAAAGATGTGCGGGTTTGTAGGTTAATTGGCTTCTGTAAATTGTCTCTGGTGTGTAGGATAGAACAAGTGTACAGGTGGTTGTTGGTTGGCGCAGACTTTGTGGGCCGAAGGGCCTGTTTCCATGCTTTATCTCTAAACTCTGAACTGATAAACTTAGAAGCACCTCAGAACCAGTAGATCAACCAGTTTGATGGTAATTTCCTCAGATTGCAATTACATTTTGCAACCTTCGATGTGGAGCATTTGCATCTGAATCAAGATGCCCAAACATCCCCAGGAATTAATATCGCCTGTAATTGACTCTGCAATGCAGCTGGAGTCAGCATGAAGAAAGCATTTGTTCCCCATGTCAGTAGTAGTAATCCTTAGGCAAATTGTGGGGTAGGAGGAGTTGGTAGTGAGGGTGAGAGGTGTAGTTGATCATGGTCATCTTTGTTCCAGAAAAAGATTTTTCAAGAGATATTAAAAGGCATTAAACCTGCCCTGAGCAGTGGCTACAGGAACGGGTAAAGAATCCTGCTGAAGCTGACCTACTGAGATACTCCAGCACTTTTTGTTTGTAAACCAGCATCTGCAGTTCCTTGTGTCTACAAAAGGGCAAGTTCCATTAGGTTTTAGTATCAGTACTGCTGTATTTTTTTGCTTTAAAAAAAAAAAATAACAACAAAGGTTGTCAATTGTGCTGGTGCCTTTGAAGATCTAAAAAAATGTATTTGACTTTATCTTGTTGAAGGTAACAAATAGCTAGCTCAAATGATACATGGTCGCCTATTAGCACAGTGCTTGTTCTTCAGGCTCTGCTAAGTGCTTAGACATCTTTTGATGTCGAAGGAGTTGGGAGAGGAGCTGATAGTTTGGCAGTTGTCCTGTCATTTGTGTAGGGGATGTACCTCAGTAAATAATATGCCATTATCTTATCTGCACTGGGACAAGTTAACATGCTGCCAGAACCACCGAGTTACTCCAACACTTTATGCCTATCTTTAGCAAGGTGAAGAGCTAGTTTTAAACCAGCAGCTTCACAGTATTCAATGTCACTCGCATAAAGAGCGAGTGAAGAAAGAGAGTGGCAGGCAGTGCAAGTATATGAGAGAGGGTGGTGGGGACACTGACACACAAAAAAAATTAAGTTCTTGGGCATGTATCATATTTGTGTGATGGTCTGGGCCGCTCCACAACTCTCAGCATGGCCCCTCTCAGTTTCAAATCCACGCTGAAAACTGATTTCATACCCACCCAGACCTCTAAGTAATTGAACAAAACCAGTTGTTGGTCTTAATTACAAGACATCTGTTTAGTCTCTTTAATCAAATTATTTTAAATTCCTGGAGACGCTGACTGTACAAGCTGGAATCTTCAGCAAAAATATGGAAATGCAGGGAACAAAGGGATACAGATCACAAGCAGGCAAAGGAGAATTTGCATCAGGTTCAGCACAGACATTATGGGCTGAAAGGCCTGTTTCTGTGCTGTATTGTCCTAACTATCTATTCTATCTAAAACAAGCAGCATGTGTGGAGGGAATGGACAGACAATGTTTCAGGTCATGGTCCTACTCCATATGGTGCTCCTTCTGAAGTGGCGTCCCAATCCGAAACGCTGTCTGGCTGCGGCCATTCTCTCCACAGAAACTGCCTGACCCACTGAGTTCCTCCAGCACTTTGTGTTTGGTTTTCAATTCCTCTTTGACTCGTTCTCTCTGAGATAATGGTACCTTGCTAATTTGCTCATTACTGCTGCCTGGGTCACTCCAGTAATCATACCTGATTAAAACCCACTTGGGCTTGCTGATTCCACACCGAGATTGTCCTGGAACAAGATTTGCGAGGATTTTCTATGGCAGAACTGCTGGGAAATCTCAGCAAGTCTGTGCCTCACCGAGGGATCCCATGTGGTGACAGACAGCAGGAAAAAGCTGATGCATTCAGCTCCAAATCTTTCAGGATATCTACAGGAGTTCCATGAGATAGAAAGTTTAGGAGCATCTCTGGAGAAGAATAGATGACATTTCGGGTTGGAACCCTTGTTCAGACCGATTCAGTCATCCAGTGTTTAGTTTAGTTTTTAGTTTAGTTTAGAGATACAGTGCGGAAACAGACCCTTCGGCCCACCGAGGCTACGCTGACCAGCGATCCCTGCACATTGACACTATTTACACACACGAGGGACAATTTATACATACACCAAACCAATTAACCTACAAACCTGTAATGATCTGGATGTCAACGTACAGGGCATGATCAGCAAGTTTGCAGATAACACAAAGTTAGGGGGGGTGGTGAATAGCGAGGAAGGGATCTGCAAGCTGCAGGAAGGTATAGATGAGATGGTCAGATGGGCGGAGCAGTGGCAGATGGAATTTAATCCTGAAAAGTGCGAGGTGATGCACTTTGGCAGGAATAACTTGGAGAGGGAGTACACCATGAATGGAAGGACCCTAGGGAAGACAGGGGTACAGAGGGACCTTGGAGTGCAGGTACACAAGTCCTTGAAGACAGCAGGACAGGTGGACAGGGTGGTCAAAAAGGCATATGGGGTACTGGCCTTCATTAGCCGGGGCATCGAATATAAAAGTAGGGGGGTAATGATGGAATTGTACAGAACACTGGTGAGGCCACAGCTGGAGTATTGTGTACAGTTCTGGTCACCACATTATAGAAAGGATGTGATAGCTTTGGAGAGGGTGCAGAGGAGATTCACCAGGATGCTGCCAGGGATGAAGGGCCTCGGCTATGAGGAGAGACTGAGCATACTGGGGTTGTTTTCCCTGGAGCAGAGAAGGCTGAGAGGGGACATGATCGAGGTGTACAAGATCATGAGGGGCATAGATAAGGTAGATGGCGGGGAACTTCTTCCACTGGTGGAAGGTTCAACAATGAGGGGACATAGATACAGGGTAAGGGGAGGGAGGTTTCGGGGGGATGTGAGAAAGAACTTTTTCACCCAGAGGGTGGTTGGAGTCTGGAACTCACTGCCTGGGGTGGTGGTGGAGGCGGGAACACTCACAACGTTTAAGAGGCATTTGGATGGGCACTTGAAATGCTACAACATTCAGGGCTACGGTCCAAATGCGGGAAAATGGGATTAAAATTAGACTGTGTTTGGTAACGGGCGGCACGGACGCGATGGGCCGAAGGGCCTTTTTCTGTGCTGTAGGACTCTATGACTCTATGACTCTATGACTCTATCTTTGGAGTGTGGGAGGAAAGCGAAGATCTCGGAGAAAACCCACGCGGTCACTGGGAGAACGCACAAACTCCATACAGACAGCACCCGTAGTCGGGATCGAACCTGGGTCTCCGGCACTGCAAGCACTGTAAGACAGCAACTGTACTGCTGCGCCACCGTGCCGCAAACATCATCATAGTGTGGACCTTTACCATTGTATGTTTGTTTAGCGCATGCAATGCAATGTGCCTCGTATTCCCCAGAGGCTTCCACTCCAGATATTGAACAGGGTTGAGTGCAATGAAAATTACTTCCCACCATTGTGCTAAATCCTATAAAATCATAACAGATTAGAAGCAGCACAGTGGCACAGCGGATGAGTTGCTGCCTTACAGCGCCTGAGACCTGGGTTCGATCCTGACTACAGATGCTGTCTGTATGGAGTTTGTGCGTTCTTCCTGTGACCTGCGTGGGTTTTCTTCAGGTGCTCTGGTCTCCTCCCACATTCCAAAGATATACAGGTTTGTAGGTTAATTGGCTTCGGTAAAAATAGTAAATTTCCCCTCGTGTGTAGGATAGTGCTAGTAGTACGGGGTGATTGCTGGACTCTGTGGGCCGAAGTGCTTGTTTCCACGCTGTATCACTAAACAAAACTAAACATCAGGCAACTCAAAACTCAGTGCCCACAGTCGAGGTGCGGTTTGCCATCAGCTGCAGAGAACCCTGCATTGCACCACAGTCTATCCCTGTGGTGTAGCATTTTCCTGGTTCAGGCAACAGCATCGAGTCAGGGGACTAAGCACAGTTCAATGAGAAGCAGCATGCCAAGAGCAGCATCCTGATTTTCTTAAACACGAGGTGCCGGTCTAATGATGCTACAACATCTGATCATGTTCAGGCTAACAGCAAGAGCAACTGGCAATAGACAGGACTGAGAAAGCCACAATCAACAGATCATAAGTTCATAAGACATAAGAGCAGAATTAGGCCATTCAACCCATCGAGTCTGCTCGATTCAATCATGGCTGATTTATCTTTTCCTCTATAACCCCAATCTCCTGCCTTCGTCACATAACACCCGACACCCTTACTAATCAAGAACCTGTCACTCTCTGGTTTAAAAATATGCAAAGACTTGGCCTCCACCGCCATCTGTGACAATGCAAGCCATAGATTCACCACCCTCTGGCTTTGCCCTCTGGTCTTAGACTCTCCCACTACTGGAAATCCAAGTTCTGCAAAATTCTGTCACATGAATGCAGTAGACAATTAAACAACTAAACAGGAGAGAGCTCCGCAAAACTGTAACATACTACACCAACTTACAACATAGAACCAACTGTACAGCACACTGTATAATGTCTGTGTAACAAAACGTGCCCTGCTCATTTCCTTTAAACTTTGACCCTCTCACCTTAAAGCTCTGCCCTCTCGCCTTTGACATTTCCACCTGGGGAAAAAGGTCCCAACCGTCTACCCTATCTATGCCTCTCATAATTTTATATACTTTCCTCAGGATATCTTCATTGAGATCAAGACAGTAATTCATAAGGCATAGGAATAGAATCAGGCCGTTCGGCCCATCGAGTCTGCTCCACTATATGAGCATAGCTGATCAATTTTTCCCACTCAACCCCATTCTCCTGCCTTCTCCCCATAACCTTTGATGCCCTTACTAATCAAAAACCTATCAATCTCCGCTTCAAACATACCCAATGATTCAGTCTCCACCGGCATCTGTTCAACTTGAATATGTTCATGAGGTGCCTTGACTACCTTGCAAACTATGCATCCATAAATGAGCAATATAAAAAGGTATGGATTAGCTGCATAGAAACATAGAAAATAAGTGCAGAAGTAGGCCATTCGGCCCATCGAGCCAGCACCGACATTCAATATGATCATGGCTGATCATCCAGAATCCGTACCCCGTTCCTGCTTTCTCCCCATATCTCTTGATTCCATTAGCCCTAAGAGCTACTCTCTCTTGATAACATCCAGTGAATTGGCCTCCACTGCCTTCTGTGGCAGAGAATTCCACAGATTCAAAACTCTCTGGGTGAAAATGTTATTCCTCATCTCAATCCTAAATGTGCTACCCCTTATTCTTAAACTGTGACACCTGGTTCTGGACTCCCCCAACATCGGAAACATTTATTCTGCATCTAGTCTGTCCAAACCCTTAATAATTTTCCATGTTTCTATAAGATCCCCTCTCATCCTTCTAAATTCCAGTGAATATAAGCCCAGTAGATCATGTGTCAGTCCCACCATCCCGGGAATTAACCTGGTGCACCTACGCTGCACTCCCGCAATAGCAAGAATGTCCTTCCTCAAACTAGGAGCCCAAAACTGCACACAATACTCCAGGTGTTGTCTCACCAGGGCACTGTACAACTGCAGTAGGACCTCCTTGCTCCTATACTCAAATCCTCTCGCTATGAAGACCAGCATGCCATTTGCTATTATCACTGCTTGCTGCACCTGCATGCTTACTTTCAGTGACTGATGTACAAGGATACCCAGGTCTCATTGCACTTCCCTTTTTCCTAATCTGGCACCATTCAGATAATAATCTGCCTTCTTGTTCTTGCCATCAAAGTGGATAACACATTTATCCACATTATACTGCATCTGCCATGCATCTGCCCACCCACCCAATCTATCCAAGTCACCCTGCAGCTGCATAGCATTCTCATCGCAGCTCACACTGCCACCCAGCTTTGTGTCATCCACAAACTTGGAAATGTCACATTTAATTCCCTCGTCTAAATCGTTAATATATATTGTAAATAACTGGGGTCCCAGCACTGAGCCTTGCGGCACCCCACTAGTCACTGCCTGCCATTCTGAAAATGACCCGTTAATTCCTACTCTTAGCTTCCTGTCTGCCAACCAGTTCTCTATCCATGTCAATACCCTACCCCCAATACCATGTGCTCTAATTTTGCACACTAATCTCTTGTGTGGGGCCTTGTCAAAAACTTTTTGAAAGTCCAGTTACACCACATCCACTGGCTCTCCCTTATCCACTGGAGATCCACTGGCTCTCCCTTATCCATTCTACTTGTTACATTTTGCACACTAATCTCTTGTGTGTGGAATCTACTAACTTTGGTTTTCCTTGGGGAAGGTGGGGTAGGTGGGCAGAGGGAGTAGAATGAAATCCAGGCCTGATAGGCTTGGGAGCACTAGATATGAAACTAGCTTTGTAGAAATATTAATTTATGGTAAACCATTCACTGTCAACAATCAGTCTAATAATATTTTGTTCTTGCATCCTAGGCTTAAAGATCTTCCAGGGAATGTGGAGAACCGTTTGCAGTCAGAAATTGCTCTTGCCTGAAAAGTGGCAGACTGATGGGAGATAATCAGTAAATTAATATAAAAGTATCGCATGTTTTTGAAACATCGTTGTCATCTGATGGATACTCCAAATAACTGAATATTACACAAACATAAATAATTAATTTAAGTTCTAGTCGCTGATTTAATATCAGCTACATTTTTGAGTTGAATATATTAATTCAAATAAATACAACATTTTTATTGCATTGTTTAACATTTAATTAAAGTATGATTATTTTGTGGAGAGCGTTCAAACATTGAAGTTTAATTCAGTAATAAAACAAATTAATTGTACAAAATGAAATATGGATTTTGATCTTGAATTTGACTTGCGTTAAAAGGCAGTAAGTTTCGGTCAATATTTTGTCATCGGGGTTTTTTGCGAAACAGGAATATTGGCATAAAAGCTTTAACATATGGAAGAAATGGTATTTTAAATGTCATACACAAAGAACAGCACAGTACCGGACAGGCCCTTCAGCCCAAAATATTCGTGCTGAACATGGTGGCATGTTAAACTAATCTCCTGCATATGATCCATATCCCTCCATTCCCAGAATTTCCACGTATCTACCAAAAAGCCTCTAAAACGCCACTCTCGTATCTGCCTCCACCACCACCCCTGGCAGCACGTTCCAGGCCCCCACCACCCTTAATAAACAAGGTTTAATATAGATGGAAGAACATTTTAAACTAATATGGATGTCTCCTTAATAAACAAGGTTTAATATAGATGGAAGAACATTTTAAACTAATATAGATGTCTCCTTAATAAACAAGGTTTAATATAGATGGAAGAACATTTTAAACTCTAACGTTGCTGTAATATTTAAGGGAACATTTAATTAATAAGGTGTATTCTCCAAAAGATTAAATGACCTCAATGTTCTTTAGACATTAGAGATACAGCACAGAATCTGGCCCGTCTGCCCACCAAGTCCGCACTGACCAGCAATCACAACTACACTAGCACTAACCAACACGCTAGTTTTTTTACCAAAGCCAATTTTCAATTTTTTACCAAAGCCAATTAACCTACAACCTGTATGTCTTTGGAGTGTGGGAGGAAACCAGAGCACCCAGAGAAAACACACCAGGGAGAACGTACAAATTCTGTACAGACAACCCCCATAGTCAGGATCGAACTCGGGCCATTGTTGCTATAAGGCAACAACTCTACTGCTGCACCACTGTACTGCTTCTATTTTGAGGCCGTCCAGTTTTTAGTAAGATATCCTCCTACCCTTCCATCATTTACTCACCGAATGTTGGAGGTCATTGAATTTCTAGCAGGATTTGTACTATTGAAGAGGAGCCCCAGGAATCTATCTGCAAAATCCTAATCTTCAGGAATAGGAACGCTTCGGGAAGAAACCATTACTTCCTCCCAAATCTCAAGGCCATTGGAGTCACATTGTCTTCTCCAGTCACCCTGTGCATCCCCCAAAGCAATATCCCCAGGCAGCACAGGTATTGGGTTCAGGTTTAGGTTTATTATTGTCACGTATACCAAGGTACAGTGAAAATCTTTGTTTTGCCTGCTATCCAATCAAATCCAAAGACGTACAGGTTTGTAGGTTAATTGGCTGGGCAAATGTTTTTAAAAAATTGTCCCTAGTGTGTGTAGGATAGTGTTAATGTGTGGGGATCGCTGGGCGACGGGCCTGTTTCCGCGCTGTATCTCTACACCTAAAAAAAAATCAGATAATACAGTACGCGAGTACAATCAAGCCAAACAAGTCCAACATGTAGAGTGAAGAAAAAGGTGGAGAGTGCAGAATATAGCTCTCAACATTATTGTGCACCATTCCAGAAACAAAGTCAAATGTCTACAATGAGGTAGGTTGGAGAATTGGACAGTACCCTGTCTTATTGAAGGAACATTCAGAAGCCTAATAATAAAGGGGAAGAAGCTGTATTTGAGTCTGGTGGTGCGAGTTTTCAAGCTTCATCTTCTTCCTGCTGGGAGAGCAGAAAAGAAGGAATTCCCAGGGGTGGAAAAGGTCTTTGAATATGTTAGCTGCATTCCCAAGAAGTCTGGTCTGTTTGATCGCACACGGGCTGGTCTGGTCATCAAACATTGAGCCTTGTCAGAGTAATGTTGGCTGGACACTTCAGTCAGCAGACCGTGTTTACAATCTGTGGTGAAAAGGCAGGAGTCACTGGCAGTGGTGGGAGGGGAATCGTTGGCAGAGCATTGGGTTTAACGTTATCTTTTGTGCAATGAGCCCGCACAGCCATAAGCTGCTTGGTATTTAAACCATGGCAGCAGAGTGGTGCCGCGGGTGGAGCCGTTGCCTCACAGTGCTAGAGATCCGGGTTCGATCCTGACTATGGGTGCTGTCCGTGTGGAGTTTGCACGTTCTCCCTTTGACCACGTGGGCTTCCACCGGGTACTTTGGTTTCCTCCAACATCCCAAAGATGTACCGGTTTGCTGGTACATTGGCCCCCTGTAACATTGCCCCTATTGGGTAGGGAGTGGATGAGAAAGTGGGATAACATAAAACTAGTGTAAACGGGTAATCGATGGTCAGTGTGGACTCGATGGGCTGGTGACTTTCTGTGCTGTATTTTTCATTCATTCACAATCTTGTTTCCCTCTTTCATTTCCTTGCTTTTCCCCTTTGCTAATTTAACAACAATATTGGCCAAAGAATAACCTTTGCATCAATGATTTTTGAATGATTCATTCTTCTAAGTTATCATCATTCTGCAAGTACCTCCAGTGCTGCTCAACTGGTGAGGAATATTTCAAGCCTAATTAGATTTCTCACCGTAATAGGCCCCTCAACTATTCAATTCACATAAACAATGAGAGAATGTTTTAAATAAGTAATCATGTCAATATATATTATTTTTAATTATAATTATAATCACATCACCTTCAAAAGAAAAATATGCTTTTTTTCATATGTATAATTTATTATGAGAATAACAATTCCCATCAGATCTTGCTTTACCTTCCAACTATCTTGTGAAAGGTTAATGACAATCAGGAGAGGATAATTACCATTCAGAAATCACCCTCGCTGAGCTTACTGAATTATTCAGCTTATTGATGATCTCCAAACTCAACTTGCATTGAATGTGAGAATGGAACGCTTAAATATTCAGAAACATGCAGTAGGACACCAATTAATTAGATCAACCCAGGTAATAAAGGCCTGAATAGATTTGTTTCAATTCCTGATGAAACAACCTGTTCAAAATTAGGCTTTCCCAGCAGTCAGGTAGGGGAGAAAGCTGCAAAAAGAGAGGTTCTCACACACACTTTTGTCTTCTTTACATCTCTCGCCTTTGTCACTCCACCCATTTGCCAATCGCACTACCCCCCTCCCCTACCTGCATCCACCTATCCTGCAGGACTTTATCCCACCCCACCTCTCTTTTCCAGCTTTCTTTTTACATGTCTGACGGAGGGTCCCGACCCAAAACATCATCCCTTCATGTTCTCCAGAGATGTAGACACATGGAACAGCAGATGCTTATTACAAAAAGAGACACTAAGTGCTGAAGTAACTCAGCGGGTCAGGCAGCATCTCTGGAGAACATGAATAGGTGATGTTTCAGATCAAGACTCTTCATCACCTATCATGTTCTCCAGAGATGCTGCCTGACCCATTGAGTTACTCCAGTCCCTGTGTTCTGATCAAGATTTCAGCGTCTTCAGTTCTTTGGCATTCTTCCACCTTGTGTATGAGAATGATTTAATATGAAATGACTTGCGCGATTGTACGCATGCGCAGAGAGACTCAAGATGGTGATAACATGACCAAGGCATGTTTAAATACTTGTGTGTTCTGAGTTTTATTCATAGTAAAATTACAGCACAAAGACATAACAATTTGGCGACGAGGATGGCATTCCTCTAACAGGAACAGATTACGGTCGCTTTGAAGTTTTCGCACGACCGAACATGAAGTTAATGATGCGGTATGTAATTGGAAAACATGGAACGCATGATCACCGAGTGCACGTCAACCCCTCGGTGCAACCTACCATACAAGCAGTGCTGTAGCCGTGCAGCGCAGCTCATAGAGGCAGCTATAGCCAGCAGTACATCAATCGTATTCGCTTGCCAGTAATAGCTAAGCCACCAGACGTACGTGTCGTGCAGCCCAAGACCCAAGCCAAGCCACCGCCATTTTGTCACCAGCAACCGCCACCGACGACGAGTATCCGAGTATCCGAGAGCAGTCCAGCGACGGTGATAACGTTTAAATAGTGTTGTTGTGAAACCGAGCATTAATAGTGTAACCATGGCTAATCCAATCGTTGGGAATGGGTCCCAGTTAGAATCTGGTTATACTTTTGAGGAATGAACTGAAGTCTTATAGGCTTGGTTCACTTCAAACGATATCACATCAGAAGAGAAGAAAAGAACGTTGTTCCTTACAGGTTTAGGAAGCAAGGGTTACCACACCCTACGTGCATTGCTGCAGCCAGCTAAGCCTGCAAGTAAAACATATCAGGAATGTAAGGATGCTTTGATTGCTCATTTCTCGCCAAAACCAACAGAAATAATGCAAAGGTTTCGATTCTATACCTGCACACAAGCAAATGAAACAATCCCTCAGTTCCTAGCAAAGCTTCGACAGTTAAGTGATGGGTGTAATTTCAAGGAACTGGAGAATATGCTGAGAGACAGATTGGTGGTAGGGTGTGCAGATGTGAACATCCAGCGGAAACTGTTGGGTACACTAAAATTACCCTTTGAGAATGCAGTCAATATTGGGACAGCGATGGAGGTTGCCAAACAAGATGTAGAGCAGATCCAGAAAATCGGAAGGCCTCAAGAGGATACTACCTCCGCCAATCAGCTTCAAAGGAAGGCGTCTGAACAGCAGAAGACAAGGAGTCAACAAAGGACAACCAAAGACAAGGGTCACTACTCTAAGAAATGCTGGAGATGTGGTGGCAGCCATGAGCCAGCGATGTGCAAATTTCGAGAGGGTAGATGCTTCAGGTGCTCGGGAATGGGCCACACTAAGAGTCAATGAGGCTGTTAGAGCCGACCAGCGGAGGAGAGGAAAATCTCAGAAAAAAGTAAACCACTTGGAGGAGGCAGCTTCGAATTCATCAGAGGAAACAATGAGCCACTTGGACGATGAATCGATCAACAAGTTGACGAACTCTAAACCGTATACAGCCACTTTGATAGTGAACAGCGGGGAGGTACAACTAGAAGTTGACACTGGAAGTCCATGGACCAGAAGAAGTCTTCAGCAAACTCGGTCAAGACCCTAGACTAGATCCCAGTAGCATCAAGCTGAAATCCTACACTGGCGATAAGGTTGACATCTACAGACAAGCAGCGGTACAGGTATAGCTCGAACCTCACAGTAAGCCAGATACGCTGACCCTAGTGGTAGTAAAGAAAGGTGCAAGCCTAATGGGAAGAGACTGGTTAAGGAAGTACCCTGGATTGTTGTCAAATCTAGCCAGCCAGAACACGCCAGAGTCAAGATTAAGTCCACCTAGTATGCACAGTTTGCAAGATGCCATGGACACAGTATTCAACAAACACGCCAAATTGTTTGATAACAGCAACCATGGAGTACTGAAGGGGTACCAAGCCAAGGTATATCCACAAGACGAAAACAGTGGAGCAAAGTTTAAGACTGACGAAGAGCACCTCAGGAACCTGGAAGTGGTCCTGTCAAGACTAGAGACCAATGGGTTACGTCTGAAGATGGAGAAGTGTGCACTGATGCAAGAGTCAGACGACTATCTCAGACCTCGACTGAACAAGAATGGTCTTCGTCCTCTTCAAGACAAAGTTGATGCGGTGCGGGAAGCAAAGCAGCCTGTGAACCAAAGCTGACTCCAGGCATACCTCGGCTTACTGGGGTATTACAGGAAGTCTATACCCAACCTGTCACAGGAGATTGCACCATTGATTCAGATGTTGAAGGCAGAGTACAGATCAGCAGATTCACAGAGTGAGAGGAGAAGCAGCAAGCCTGATTCCAAGTTTAAATGGGGAAAGGAACAAGAGCAGGCATTCCAGAGATCCAAGCGTCTTCTTCAGTGACAGCGCTGACGCATTACGATCCAGCCAAACCCATCCTGCTCCAAACAGATGCAAGCCCCTATGGCTTAGGTGCTGTGATAAGCCATGTTGAATCAGATGGACAAGAACGCCCGATAGCTTTCGCTTCACGCACTCTCAAGCCCAGCGAAGTGAACTATGCACAATATGAAAAGGAAGGTTTATCCATAATCTTCAGACTGAAGAAGTTCCACAAGCAGTTTGAATGTGCAGATGTTGTTGCAGCTGAGGAATTTGGCAAATTCTTCAGACACAAGAAGAGCTGTCAGTTGAGGATGAAATCTCCTATCTGAAATGTATATCAACTGATTTATATACTGTCTTTAATACCAGTGACAGAAGGAATATCAAGTAAAATTTGGCATCAAGTCTGATAAATCTTACCACTCTAAAAAGATGCTATGAACAGGGAAGAATATTGCAGGTGCAACAGTTACTCTTTTATCACGATTCTTCACACCAGGAGTCATATTGCACTTGCAGAGATTACATTTTATGGCACTTGATAGACAAGCTGTTCTATCAGAAAGGACTGTGTGGAATTTATACTTGTCATTAGATAAGTGTATCTAATTTGCAGCATCCACACTTTGCCTAGATTACTTTTCAGATGAAGCAAAGAGAGTTGAAGACTAAAACAGTGTTTTGAGCAGAAACACAAGGAACTGCAGATGCTGGAGTCCAGAGCAAAACACAAAGTGCTGGAGAAACTCAGCGGGTCAGGCAGCATCTGTGGAGGGAGTATCCTTGCATTGTTTTGAGCATAATATCCAAGGCCTTTCAAGTATGAAGGAGGGGTGTAATGTTGAAATTCTCAAAGTTAAATTGGACAGCCTTTGAAAATGGGTGTAGTATTGGTTTAGTTTAGAGATACAGCATGGAAACAGGCACTTTGGCCTGCCGAGTCCACGCTGACCATCGATCACCCGTTCACACTAGTTCTATGTTATCCCACTTTCTCATCCACTCCCTAAAGATTAGAGGCAATTTACAGAGGCCAATCAACCTCCAAACCCGCATGTCTTTGGGATGTGGAAGGAAATCGGAGCACCTTGAGGAAACCCACGTGATCACGGGGACAATGTGCAAACTCCACGCAAGACAGCACTGAAGGCCAGGATTGAACCTGGTCCCTGTCGTCATGAGGCAGCAGCTCTACCAGCCGCACCATAGTGCCGCCTGTGTGAATAATCTGAGATTTTGCTTCTGGTACAGGCTACTGACTCTCTTTGTGCAGCTTCCTATTTGCAGAATTGTTGTACATAACGAGTCCCAGCTGCATTGTTTTGGCTGGTATTTGTGAGTATGGCACTTGGTGTAAGTCTGGATCTTAACGGTGAGCTTCATTGTATCTGCAGGAACAGTCCTGGGGGACATCGTAGCTGGGAAACATTCAAAAACAGGCTCACCAAAAGAAAGAGATGTAGAAGAAGGAACTGCAGATTAAGGTCCTGATCAAAACGTTACCTGTCTGTGTTCAGAGATGCTACCTGACCCACTGAGTTACTCCAGCACTTTATGTCTTGTAAACCAAACCAGCATCTGCAGTTCCTTGTGTTCAAAATATGGAAGACAGGTACTAGAGGAATGCACAACACAATTAGTTGACTTAACCTGATATGATTGATAAGTTTGGTTTGGAAATTTGCTTTATTTTGAGATGGTTTCTTACTTATGGCTTATGGCAGAGCAGACACTTGGTAGTCAAGTGAATACAGGACTGTTGATGAATGGTGATTTACCGCTAAATTACTAGCCCAGGAATAAAGCAAATACACAGAGTTTATTTTTCTCAGGGCAAAGGAATCAAAAAGTAGAGGACATAGGTTTAAGGTGAGAGAGGAATGATTAAGTAGGAACCCAAGAGGCAAGGCTAATGTTCTGATACCAATTTCTAAATCCGTTCCTAAAAATGAGAGGACAAAAGTGGACACAGTATTTCATTTGAGATTTCTCTAGGAGTTTGTTAACATTATCTCTGTAGATTTGTGTGTTGCACAGCTTGTTAGGTACTCGAATGTTCTGCCTTTTTACAAGCTGTAAAATATTGAGCTAATGGTTTTGAATCACCTGCATCATAGAATCACATGGATTTATATCGAGTCACATTGTATTACATAGAGACACATCGCTATACAGCAGGAAGCAGGCTCTTAGGCCGACCTTGTCTATGCCAACCAATTTGGCATTTTGAGTAGTCCCATTTGCCAGCATTTGGCCAATATTCCTCTAAATCCTTCCCGTACATACAGTATGTAGAGATATAGCATGAAAACAGGCCATTCGGTCCACGTCAACCATCGATCATCCATTCTCACTAGTTCTATGATATCCCACTTTTTCATCCACTCCCTACAACCTGGGGGCAATTTACAGAGGGCCAATTAACCTGCAAACCTGCACGTCTTTAAACGTGAGAGAAAACCAGAGCACCAGAAGGAAACCCACGCGGTCACAGGGAGAACGTGCAAATTCTACATAGACACCACTCGAGGTCAAAATCGAACTTGGGTCTCTGGCACTGTGAGGTAGCAGTTCTACCAGCTAAGCCATCTGTCGGAATATTTTTCAAATGCATTAAAACTTAGATCCTTTCTCTTCCCCAACATGTTGGATACATTTCCATTTCACAGAACATCCACAAAACTTTACTTTCTGGCAAACCTCATTTTTAGTGCTCTGTACTAAATTGATTCAGACTATTTCCTCACCAGTTAATGGAGCCTGTAGACATCCTTCAGCAGTTCTAACCGTTGACATTCATTATTTGCTACTGTTCCCAGCATGGTTGGATGCAATTGCATTTCCTCAGCATTATTTTGGCTAGGAATCAAATTCACCACCTAGGAAGCTATAAAGCAGTAAAGGGTGGTGAGAGTTTCAAGGTAGGTGGGCAGATTAATAAATTCGCAGATTTTCTCCTGATTTTTCCACATTTTAAAATTTGTTAATAACTCCTGATAAATGTATCACCACATCGATAGAAAGTGGAGATTCCAAACTCTCCTGAAAGACTAATTTTTTTAAATTTCAAAAATAAACTTTAAACTTTTAAACTGTGCAAAATACAGTTTTTGTTTCGTATATTTTTTGAGCAGAAACACAAGGAACTGTAGTACTTTTTAATGTAATAACTCAGATTTGGGCCCCATATCTGAGGAAGGGTGTGCTGGTGTTGGAGAGGGTCCAGAGGAGGTTTACGAGAATGATCCCAGGAATGATTCCGGGAATGAGTGGGTTAACATATGATGAGCGTTTGACAGCACTGGGCCTGTACTCGCTGGAGTTTAGAAGGGTGAGGGTGGATCTCATTGAAACTTACCAAATAGTGAACGGCCTGGATAGAGCCCAGCTCTGCCCAGGACAGGAAGGTCCTGCAGAGAGTAGTGCGTTCGTCAGAACGCACCATGGGAACTACACTCGTCCCCCTGCAGGACCTAGACATCAGGAGGTGCAGACCCAGAGCAAGCAAGATCATGAGGGACCCCTGCCACCCCAGCAACGGACTGTTCCAGATGCTACGGTCAGGCAAACGCCTCCGCTGTCACGCTGTGAAAACGGAGAGGATGAGACGGAGTTTCTTCCCACAGGCCATCAGGACTGTTAACTTTTATAACTCCAGGGACTAAATTTTGTCTTCTCTATATTAACTTATTAACTTTATTTATATGCTGTAACTGTAATTCTTTTTTGTGCACAATCCACAGGCAATTGCCACTTTCATTTCACTGCACATCGTGTATGTGTATGAGACAAATAAACTTGACTTGACTTGACTTGAGTAGATGTGGAGAGGATGTTTCCACTAGTCTAGGACTAGAGGCCATAGCCTCAGAATAAAAGGATGTATCTTTAGAAAAGAAATGAGGAGGAATTCCTTTAGTCACAGGGTGGTGAATTTGTGGAATTTATTTCCACAGGCAGCTGTGACGGCCGTCATTGGGTATTTTTAAGGTGGAGATTGACAGATTCTTGATTAATAAAGCAAGTGGTTATGGGGAAAAGGCAGGAGAATGGGTTTGAGAGGGAAAGATAGATCAGCCATGATTGAACGGCAGAGTGGATTCGATAGGCCGAATGGCCTCCTTCTGCTCCTATGACTTATGAACTTATGAAAAGTTTATTTCAGAAATTAAACAAATGAGTCTTTTAAGTAAAACAAAGTCAGATTTAAACAATCGACATTCATCTGATTTGATTTGAAGGGAAAAATATAATACATTGTTCGTGGCTCTACATTCAATATTGCTAGTGTTATACTCTGTAATGATAGCATCGCTGTTTCTCCTTACATATAACACCCTTTGCCATTCATGTGGTCCCCTGAGGTGTTATCCCTTCCCTTGTTTGAGAGGTGTCCCCACCGGACTGCCCCCCAATGTGCAGCAGCGGAAGGACCCTAGACTGTGGTACTCCCTCACAGAGAGTTGGCGTTGGCTGCACCAAACCTTAGAGCTTCCCACAGCACGTACTCCTGCAGTCTGGAGTGGACCAGTCGGCAACGTTCCCTGGTGGACCTCTCGCTCTGCTGGGAGACCAACAAGTTTCGGCAGACCAAAGGCAGTCTTTCACCAAGTTGATAGTCTTCCAGTTGCACTTGATGTCCGTCTCCGAGTGTGTCCCTGGGAACATCCCCCCAAATCAGAGAGTTCTCTGTTGCGGAGCTGTGCAGGATGAACCGTGACAAGGACCCTAGTAACCTTCTTCAGACCCTCTTCGCAAATCCACACTCTGTGAAGAGGCAGGCAACTGTTTCCCCTCCATAGCAGCCGTCCCCAGGGCAGCGTGCATTGGGAGAAAGACCCAGAGCAGGAAGGATCTGACTGGGAGGGCCCCTCTCACCGCCAGCCAAGCAAGGTCTTGGTGCTTGTTGGTGAGTTCTGCTCAGGGCTATCTGCTCAGGGGACCATGCCACAGGATCCAGCAAGTCCTTGACCTGCAGTGTTCAATGGATTTGTGGTCAAAGGAGTTGTTCTGTGAGGAGTTGCATGTTCTTCCTGTAACCGTGTTATTTCCTCTGGGTACTTCAGTTTCTTCCCACATCCCAAAGACAAGCGGGTTTGTAAGTCAATTGTTCTCTGTAAATTGCCCCTGGTGTGTAGGGAGTGGATGCGAAAATAAGAATGACATAGAACTAGTGAGAATGGGTGATTGATGGTCAACTAATGTGAATGGGTGATCGATGGACTCGGTGAGCCAAAGAGCCTGTTTCCAAGCTGTATCTCGAAAGCAAATTAAACAAAAAAAATTAGAGTTTCTGAACAAATGTTCTGGTTTGTAGAAGGCCCCTGCTTGCTAACTGAGAGATCTTTTCTCATTCTGTGCCTTGTTTCAAATGCAATCCATATGTGTGGGATTTCTCCACTTCTCTTTATCCCATCATCCAATCTAACGGTTTATGCAAATCATCACATATCTAGACTTCGAGCTCTAAATCATGTTGGAAGCTTTGACAGACAAAAGGACCGAAACAGTTAATTGAAGTTGACGAGCCTTTTCTTGCAAATAATTTTTGTATTCATAATAGGTTCACTCTGCTCATGGAAAGACAATACATGATTGCAATCAGGCCATCCACAGTCTAGATTCGCTTGATAAAGAAATAACAGTGCAAGATAAAGTCCAGTAAAGTCTGATTAAAGATAGACTGAGGGTCTTCAATGTTGACTGCACATAACAATAAACTAAACGAAACTACTCTTACTCATAAAAAACCTATAGGTTGTTAAAACCTG
The DNA here is from genome assembly GCF_053455715.1 of Rhinoraja longicauda. Classification (NCBI taxonomy): domain Eukaryota; kingdom Metazoa; phylum Chordata; class Chondrichthyes; order Rajiformes; family Arhynchobatidae; genus Rhinoraja; species Rhinoraja longicauda. The sequence goes on along the minus strand of NC_135960.1, from coordinate 46,614,534 downwards.
TCAAATAAATAGGTGATCTCTCACCAAATATGAGTTTAGAATGCCACAATTGGTCCAAGCACACTCAAAGGGCCATAAAATTTCAATTTCAGAAATGTGCTTTATTACACATTTCAATCCTGCACTGTGTGGTCTCCTGGTTCCAGACCCACTGTGAGCAGAAAAGTAATGATATTCTTAACATCGACTCATATGTCAGCATGCCCCAAGGTTGTAGCAATGAAAGGTGTCTATTTTATGAATTTTTCAATTTGTGTAATCTTCCCAGTAGTTTACTGATTTTTACTTTTACTTTTTGTGGTGGTGGTGGCAGATATCAGAGTGACTTTTAAGAGGCTTTTAGACAGGTACATGGATATGCAGGGAATGGAGGAATGTGGATCATGTGCAGGCAGAGGAGATTAGTTTAACGGCATCAAGTTTGGCACAGACATTGTGGGCTGAAGGGCCAGTTCCTGTGCTGTACTGTTCTACGTTCTAAGCCTTATGTTATAGACAGTATTAAAATGCTACATTAATGCTGTCAGCAGGCTATACGTGGGAGTTTTCATGTTATGCTCTACTGGATTCTTCACTGTTTCTGAATAAGTTTACTGCCTGTAACATCTGATTTATTTTTAGGGCCTTTTCCCCAAATTCCCTAAACCTAAACCTATGTCCTTCTCCATCCATTTGCTTCTGAATAAGAGAAGAGGTTAACTTTTTTTTCTCTCTGTCTCTCCATCTGTACATCGTCTAAATAAAGCTGATAATTAGATGGAGCCATTACCGCCCCTAAGACATGTGTCCTTTCATTCCTTGCTGAGTCAAGAGTCAAGAGAGAATCAAGAATGCTTAATTGTTCATCTCTGTAGAACATGGATTGGTGATTGAAAAAAAGCCTTAAGCTCACAATTTTCAATTCCAAATATCATGACTTCTGCATTTATTAGAACAAACAGTTTTACAGCAGCAGCTCTGGCAAACATGGACATGTGACGTTTCAGGTCAGAAGAAGGGTAATGACCCAAAACGTCACCTATCCGTGTTCTCCAGGGATGCTACCTGACCCGCTGAGTTACTCCAGCACTTTATGTCTATTTTTTGTAAACCAGCATCTGCAGTTCCTTATTTCAAAATGTAGGCCTGTTTCCATGTTGTTTATGCTCTTAAAAGTATAACTCTTAAAAATAACCTTTCCTTCTGAACCAATCATGAAATTATGTGTTTATTTTGAATTATCTGGCATTGACTTGTCCCTGTACCAGGGCAACATGTTTAAGCAAATAGAAGTGGCCAATTGTAAAAACACAACATCACCTGCTTTCCAAATCAAAGTTCAATCCACAGAGGATGGAATAGTCAACATCACATGATGTACTTGGACCCATAAAATAATGAAGAACATCCAGAACCCAAACTTCAGAAGGACATTATAACATAAATTGTACGTGAATAATTATTTTGTTTCTATCTGATAACTGGCTGTTACTGTAAGTTATTTTATTTCAAACCAATTGTGCTTGTCTATTTTAAAATAATGTGCTTTAACACCTTGCTTTTATTAACATTGATATTACATTTCTGCAGATTATTTATTACGTAGAGGACACATGGCACCAATTTTAACGAATAGTTCTGAAGTAAATGCAAGTGAAAGGAGTGACAATGAAGAGTGAGTATTTTTTTGTTTTTTGAGGTTAGACTAAATGCCTGAACAATATCATCGAATTATGCAAAGCTGCCGTGGAACTGTTTATTCAAAAAAATGCAAAAGTCATGATATTTTTTGGTATGTGACCATAGAATTGACAATAATGATCTTGAGGCTTTTTCAATCATTCTAGGAATGGGACAGTGCGTGTGAAGAACCCTCACCTGGCCTTGATGCCTGAAGATGTTCTTTATCATTTTGATCTGGGAACAAAAACGCACAATCTCCAAGCAATGTTTGGGGATGTGAAGGTATGGAATTATTTGCAGGTACCAAGAGTAAAGCCAACCGACAAAGCAGCGAAAGAAGCCTGCATTTGGTTCATTTGTTGCATCTAAATAAATTGATTAAGTGACAGCATTATACGAATGTAATGCTAAAATATAATTTAACATGCAATTGAATTTAAACAAGGATGTGAAGACAAATGTACTGTTATAGAAAGTAAATGTTGGCCTACCATTAATACATCCCGAGTTATTAAGATTTTAAATAAATTTTACACAAAGGAGGGACTGGTTGGATATTTTACACTTATATCAGTGTTTGAATTCTAAAGAAATCCACAGGTTAAATTGAATCGACAAAATCATCTGCAAGAGAAAATATATAACAATTGTGATCCTTCACTGAGTAAGGATTGCTAAAAATGTCTAATTCTACCTTGATTTTATTACTCTTGTAGAGCTACCATGCTTTCATGATTTATTCAATGCAGTTTTTACAGTTTTAATACAATTTCAAAGGCACAGAAATAAATGTAAACTATCTGTCTATTGCTTCCTTCGTGTAAAATTAATTTAAAATCATAACAACATGGACCACAAGACTGGAAGCACAATATTTGCTTTCTATAACTACATTTGTCTTAATTGATAGCTGCAAGTAAGAATTTCATTGTTCTGTCTGGGACATATGACAATAAAACACTCTTGACTCTTGTTTAATTCAACTTGGATGCTAATTATATTTCAGTACTTAATCAAATTATTTAGAAGCAATAACTCGTTTGAAATTATCTGATTTTAACTGCTTGCCAGCTTTTATTTCTAACTTAATGATAAACTGATACTATCCATTCCAACCAAATTTCTCCCTTCACTTTTTGATTGTATATTAAATTATTAGAGACATAGATAGGTTAGACAGTCAGAACTTTTTTGCAAAATGGAATAATCAAATACTAGAGGGCATATTTTTAAGGTGAGAGCTCAGAGTTTAAAGAAGATGTGCAGGACATCTTTTACATAGAGGGTGGTGAATGCCTGGATTGTGCTACTGGGGGTAGTGGTTGAGGCAGATACAATAGTGGCTTTTAACAGAATTTTAGATAGACATGTGGATATGTTGGGAATGGAGGGATATGGATTATATGCAGACAGATAAGAGTTGGTTTTGGCATCCTGTTCAGCATGGACATGGGCCAAAGGGTCTGTTCCTGTGCTGTACTGTTCTATGTGGAATAACTGAAAACAGTGCCTCATGATGCACTACGATTCCATGCTAATGGCACCCATCTGATATTCCACTGAGAGATCACAAAAACAATGCTCAGGCAGTGTTTGTTGTGGATGCTGCCTCAGCCAATGCTACAGTTTGGGAAGTGGTGGCACTAGTGGAATGGACAGGAAACATTGTCTATTCCCCACCCATTGCTGGCATTAGCCTTCACAGTGGTAATGCGTAGGGGTTCCATGTGTGTTTGCATTTCTATCCTGTTTTCAACAGTCATAAAATGACAAGTTTAATAGATGTTGAAAACGTCAATAAGCATCTGCAGTTCCTTGTTTCTCAGTAAAAATAACCTGGATGCTTTCCGTTCAGCAGTGTGTTTGAGACTGCTTCTGGCATAGGGATCAACACTGCATGCATCCAAAGTATATACTTTGAAGGAAATTGTGGGTTGAGTTAAAACATAAGATTATGAAAAAATATTCCTCATGAGAGGAATAGATAGAGTAAATGCACAGTATTTTACCCAGAGTAGGGGAATCAAGGACCAGCGGGTATAGGTTTAGGATGAGGAGGGAAATATTTAATAGTTTAATTTAGTTTAGTTTATTGTCACAAGTACCGAGGTACAGTGAAAAGCTTTTGTTGCATGTTAACCAGACAGCGGAAAGATAATATATGATTACAATCGAGCCATCCACAGTGGATGGAGCCATCCGGAAAATAAGAAATGCTGTTGTTGGAGTAGCGATTTAAGAGTGGAGCAATTGCATTACGTGATTGCATTTCCACTTCCATGACCATCACACAAAAAGTCGCATGGCTTGGGCGCCATCTTGTTTGCATGAAGGGCAATGATTTTACACGAAGGGTGGTGGGTTGATGGAACGAGCTGCCAGAGGAGGTAGTTGAGGCAGGTACTATCACAACATTTTTAAAAACATTTGGACAGGTACATGGATAGAATAGGTTTAGAAGGATATTGGCCAAACGCAGGCAGGTGAGACTAGTTAAGTCTGTTGGTCGATGTGGGAAATTTGGGCCGATGGACCTGTTTCCGTGCTGTATGACTCCATGGCTATTATCGAACTGATATAATTTAAGACCTGAAATGTAACCTTGTGTTTTTCAGTTTGTTTGTGTCGGTGGGAGTGCAAATCGAATGAGAGGTTTTGCAGAGTTTATGCACACGGAACTTGGATTGACTGGAGATGGGAGTGACATTCGGGACATTTGTGCAGGAACAGACAGATATAGCATGTATAAAACAGGCCCTGTGCTGTCCATAAGTGTGAGTAAATGGAATAGATGTGAAGATGACCTTTCCTGTTGTTTCTGGTAAAATTAGCATTGGGATTGGTTTGGTTTATTATTGTCACTGGGGTGGTGGGTATTTAGGCAGTGGGTATATGAAACGAGCTGCCAGAGGAGGTAGTTGAGCCAAGTACTGTAACGACATTTGAAAGACACTTAGACTGGTACATGGATAGGAAAGGTTTAAAGGGATTTGGGCCAAGCACAGGCTAGTGTAGATGGGGCATCTTGGTTGGCATGGGCAAGTTGGACCAAAGGGCCTGTTTCCATGTTATATAATTCTATGACTCTATGTAGCGAGATGCAGTGAAAAGCTTTGTTGCATGCTATCTAGTGAAATCATAATATATATGTACATTCAAGCTGTCCACAAGTACAACAGGGAAAGAGAAAAATACCAGATTGCTGAATATAATGTTACAGAATTACAGTTACAGAAAGTCCATGGTCCACAGTGAGGTAGGTTGGAAGATCAGGGCAACACCCTAACTCCAGCGTGAAGTATAGATGGAGTCAATGGTGGGAAGTCTGGTCTGTGTCTAGGCTACATCCACAACAATCTGTAATTTCTTGTGATCTTGGGCAGAGCTGTTCCCAAATCAAGCTATGATGCATCCCAATGGGATGCTTTATATGCGGCATCTGCAGAAGATTCATAGGAGACATGCCAAACTTCCTTAGTCTTCTGAGGAAATAAAGGCTTTGGTATGCTTCATAACTTCAATAAGTAATTCCCTTCAGTGAAGAAGTATTACCTGCCTAAGTTGCAGCTTTTCCCACGTTCTCTCATGTTTCCACACCTCTCCAGAAGTATCAAGCTACCCTTATCCAGGGTCATTGACATGAAACATGAACCCCTTTTCACCTTCCTCAGATGCTGCCTGACCAGCTGAGTACTTCCAGTATTTTCTGTTTTTATTTTGGATTTCCAGCATCTGCAGTATTTCTTTTAATCACTGGCCTTACTTGAGCGGGTTAAAATAAGAACTGGTCTTGAAGAATAAAGGAGGTATTTTTCTCCAGCTAATTCAGCAGTTTGCTTTTGTTTTAGTTCATGGTTTCACAGAGTCATGGATAAATAATGACGTAGATTGTGTGATCAATTTTCAGGCAATGAGTTGAAACAAGATATCAAGAGTTGACATCTTACCCAAATTAAATTAACTTATTGGCATGGCTCCATGACTTATAATTAAATAGCAAAACATATTGACATTTGGGAATCAACAGATTGAAACATAGGAACTTCTCTTCAGGTAAGGCAGATGTTGGGAGATACAAGATCCATTTAACTGACCACATGGAGGTGGGATTTATTTTGTTATAAGTATGGTGGTGTTATCTATGAACTGCCTGAATTGCACTAGGGACTTAGGGCTTTGTTTAGTTTAGTTTAGAGGTACAGCATGGAAACAGGCCCTTCGGCCCAACGAGTCCACACCGACCAGTGATTTCCATATACTGGTTCTATCCTACACACTACGGACAATTTACAGGTCAATTAACCTACAAATCTGCACGTCGTTGGAATGTGGGAGGATACCGGCGCACCGGGAGAAAACACACATGGTCAAAGGGAGAAGGTACAAACTCGGTACAGACAGCACCCATAGTCAGGATCGAACCCGGGTCTCTGGTGCTGTAGGCAGACACTCTATCGCTGCGCCACTCTGCCGCCCTATATTGGTTTTTTTAAAATGATTGTATTATGTTTTATTTATTATATTATCTATTGAGTATATTGTTTACAAACTTATTCAATATTGACAACATTATTTTCATAAATTGCATCAGGAATTGTGAGTTTGTGGACAAATTATTATTTTATGCAGTTTTCTAAATTCCTCTTCACAGATGTTGCCTAACGTGCTAATTCCACCATTATCTGTTTTATTTCATATTTTTAGACTCACTTTAGACAATCCTGGGACATTTTGGCCTGATTACCATTGGAACAATTATGTAGCTGCAGCTGACAATGGAATACCTCCTTGAGCACTCCATTATCAGGCATTCAGATGACATAAATAACTCATCTCAATCATCTATTTACTAGGATTTTTATTCTGCCAAGCACAATTGTCCTCAGGAGACCAGTGTCTTTTGCTTCTAAAGAGTTTTGTGACCTTTCTGAAGCAACCTAGGTGGAATTGAATTTACTCCAAGATGTGATGTTTGTGGTGTCTTTCCTAAATACAGAGTTTACAAATACTCCAAATATTCTAGAGATAATCAGCACAATAATAAGCTATAACACTGCATGTGTTCAATCTGATAAGGTCAGCAGGTGTACAAAAGCCGTTGATACCTTGTGGAGCTGCAAACTGAAGGCCACAGTAGATTATAATTGCTGAACTAGAGGTTAGTGTTGTGCAGTATTCAAGAGCCTGGGAAAAAGCTGTTCTTGAACCTGGTGGTCAAGGTTTTCGGACTCTTGTACTTTCTTCTTGATGGGGCAGGATGGGGGTGTGGCTGGGGGGGATATGGATCTTCGATGATATTAGCTGCCTTTTTGAGACGGTGCCTCCTGTAGATCCCTTCGACGGTGGGAAAGTCAGTACCTGCGATGCCTGCAGTCTCCTTCGTTCCTGGGTATTCAAATTACTGTACCAGGCCATGACACAACCAGTCAGTGTGCTCTCTCCATACACCTGTCGAAGTTTCTAAGGAATTTATTCACAAAAAGCTGGAGTAACTCAGCAGGTCAGGCAGCATCTCAGGAGAGAAGGAATGGGCGACGTGTCGGGTCGAGACCCTTCTTCCGAGTATTCTAAGGAAGTCTAAACGATAACAGATGTGGTCTGCCTGCAATCATTTGGTTGGGACAAAGGGATTATTTAATGACAGTGCAAATAAGTGGACAATCGATCAAGATGCATATCTACACAGCTGCAGGCCATTCAATTACTAGCCGGGGCATCAATGAAACTAAATTCATTCAAGTCACCCTTCATAAGACATATTCATGAGTAGCCTTAGACGTAGTCAGTAAAATTCACTTCCTCAATCGGTATCAGATAATACATGAGACTCCAGGTTGTAACTGCAAATTGCACAGTATGGCACTTTCAAAGTGTGAGATTAGTTATGAAAATTGATATTCCAGTGGGGAATTATGCCGAGTGTGTGAGCATACACTTACTGATCGTACCTCAGTAAAGTGATTATCTGATACAAAGTGCATCTCAAGACTCTTACCTCACATGGAAACTTACATTTTTTATTTTAATGCGGTTAAATGCGGTGGCACAGCGGTAGAGTTGCTGCCTTACAGCACTAGATACCCGGGTACGAGACTAACTTTAGGTGCTGTCTGTACATAGTTTATATGTTCTCCTTGTGGCCGTGTGGGTTTTCTCCGGGTGCTCCGGTTTCATCCCACACTCCAAAGATGTGCAGGTTTGTAGGTGTATTGGCTTCTGTAAATTGTAAATTGTCCCTAGTGTATAGGATAGTGTTAGTGTAGGGGGTGATCGCTGGTCGGCGAGAACTTGGTAGGCCGAAGGAACTGTTTCCACTCTGCATCTCTAAAGTCTAAAGTAATCATGTAATATAAAAACATATTTAAACATTCCACATCTCATTTTATCCTCTTGGCATCCATCATATAAAATGATACTTCATAAGCAGATTAACTCCAGATAATTGCTGGATGGCACAAAGGCTTACCAGGCCAAGCCAATAAATAAGTAACATTGTCTTCAGATTAACAGTGAGGTCAACAATATCTAATGTAATAAAACAAAAACCAAACCGCTGGAGGAGTTCAGTGGATCAGGCAGTATTTGTAGTAGGAAATGGACAGAAGATGTGTTAGGTTGGGACCCTTCTTCAGTCTGTTACAAGAGTCACAAGTGTTTAATTGTCATATGTACAAACAATAGCAGAATTGCATTTTTACATGCTGCAGCTTTACATGCCCATTAAAGTAATAACAGAACAAATAAATATACAATAATCAATAATACAATAAATGAATAATCAATAAATTATTCTTAAAACACAAAGTAGATGCGATAACACCAGGATAAACGCTCAACCAAAAAAAACAAGCCCGATGTAAAGTAGTATCTAAACTGCTTATGCTATAGGACAATCACTAACTCTATATTCAGTAATTAGCTCTCTACATGTTAATACAAGATAACCAGAGCATAATAGTGTAAAACCAAAGTCTCAAATCTCAGAAACCTCCAAGAGAAGTCATTAAAATCTGTTTGGTATGCAGGTATTCACTTAACTGAATAAACAGTTTTAGAGTTTTAGGTAGCACAGTACACGTACGTACAGTAAGATTATGAGAGGCATAGATAAGGTCGACAGTCAGAACCTTTTTTCCCCAGGGTGGAAATATCCACCACTAGAGGGCATAGCTGTAAGGTGAAAGAGGGAAAGTTTAATGGAGATTTGCGGGGCAAGTTCTTTACACAGAGAGTGGTGGGGGCCTGGAACACATTGCCAGGGTGGTGATGGAGGAAGATATGATAGTGGCGTTTAAGTGGCTTTTAGATGTGGACATGGAAGCGCAAGGAATAGAGGAATATGGATCATGTACGGGCAGATGAGATCCGTTTAACTTGGCATTATGTTTGGCACGAACATTGTGGGCTGAAGGGCCCACTGCTGTGCTGTACTATTCTATTAATGCAATTACTCCACAATGAATAGTACAATAAACTAATAATCAGAAATACTAGGTAACCAAACCACTATAGTGCAAAACCAAAGAAGTTAGTGCAACCAGAACAAAATCGATAATAGATCATAGTTTCTGAGAGTGTTGTGGAGTGTTCAAGAGCCTGATGGTTGCTGAGAAGAGCTCGTTCACAGTTTTTAGGCTCCTGTACTTTCTTCCCGATGGTAACAGTGAGATGAGAGCATGGCCAGGATGGTGATGGTTTTTGATGATATTGCCAGATGATCCTGCCACACCCACTGAGTTCCTACAGCAGTTAATTATTTGCTCTGGATTCCATCACATGAAGTCTCTTGTACCTCCATAATACCAAAGACGTACAGGTTTGTAGGTTAATTGGCTTTTGTAAATTGTCCCTAGTGTAGAATAGAACTATTGTACAGGTGAACGCTGGTCGGTGTGGACTCAGTGGGCCAAAGGGCTTGTTTCCATGCTGTATTTCTAAATTAAACTAAATCCAAAATAACGTGGATTCAATTTGTTTTTTGCTTGCAGCATGGAATGGGTGTGCCATCTATATCGATCATGCTTCATGAACTCATCAAGTTACTTCACCATGCCAAGTGTCGTGACGTCACCATTATTCGACTGGGAACATCAGGTAGTATAGGTATGTAAAGAAAATCTCAAGCCTCTGTCCCTTCCTCTCCAACTTAATTCTAAAATGCAAGGAACTCATACACGAAGGTGTGTCCAATGAACCAGCCTGAAAAACATTCAGCACACAATGGATGCACTTTATATCAATATCAAAAATACTTCTGACTTTGAAGATTCACAGCCAAGGCACCACTATCCATTCAGCAGCCATAGAGGTTCCTGGTTGCTAAGGATAGTGTTGTGTAGTGTTCAAGAGCCTGATGGTTGCGAGGAAGAAGCTATACTCGAACCCAGAGGACACTGCTGTGGTTCTCAATCTCCTGTACCTTCTTCTCAGTAGCAGTAGTGAGATATAAGCATGGGGGGTGAGGGTGGTGTGGGTCTGATGATGCTAGCTGCCTTTTTGAGGCAGCACCTGTGATAGATCCTTTCGATGGTGGAGAGGTCTGTACCTATGATAGACTGAGCAGTGTCTACCACTGAGAGCAAATTTAACCTGAGGAGGTTATGATGTGATATAATGGTCTGTCCCCTTTCAAAATATTACATTTATTGAATTACATTTTATTATAGAATTTATAGCTTTCCGGTGAGAGGGAAAGATTTAATAGGAATCTTGAGGCTGGTACTATCACAACCTTTAAAAAACATTTGGAAAGGTACATAGTTAGGATAGGCTTTGAAGGATCTGAGCCAAACACTGGCAGGTGGGATTAGTGTAGATGGGGCATGTTGGTCGGTATGGGCAAGTTGGGACGAAACGCCTGTCTCTGTGTTGTATGACTCTATAACTCCATGATTAATGGTTCTGTGCAGGGTTGGATCCTGGAACCGTGGTTATAACAGGCACAGCAGTAAATTCATTCTTGCAGCCTCAGTTTGATCAAGTGGTTTTGGGGAAAGTAATTACACGAAGCACCGAACTGGACAAAGATCTGGCGCAAGAATTATTGAACTGTGGTAGAGAGATCGCCAGCTATTCCACTATTATCGGAAACACCATGTGCACACATGATTTTTATGAAGGTACGTGAAAATATATTTGATGTGCTTTGGAAACCTGTATAAAGTAAACTCAGATAATCTGCAATCCTGTTGTTCAACATCTGGCTTATCCCATGTGGCATTTCCTATACTTTCCATGACACTCACCTCAACTCCTTTTAAATTGACTGGGTTTATTGGAAGAATATCATACTACTGTGCAGTATCATTTTTAAAAAGTGGTTTAAAAGTGCTTGGACTATTGATGGACTCTAACATCTAACAGTCTGCAAAGTCAGCCAGTCCCACATCTCCAAAGTTCTCAGGGTGCCAGATTAATTCTATGAGATAACAAATTTTACATAAAAATATGAAGAACAAATCAAGCTGGACTCAGCCATGAGTCGCTACCCGTTGCCCATGCCTCCCGTTTTCTTCCCTCCATTTCCCACCATCTCTGCTTTGAAAAAAGGTCCTGACCTAAAACGTCACCTATCCTTTCTCCAGAGATGCTGCCTGACCCGTTGATTTATTCCAGCACTTTGTGTCTATCCTCCCTACACTTATCTGGGCCAACTGAGCCGAGCTCCTGCATGTGGCAGGTGTTAGGTGTTAGCACCGGCGACCCGGGTTGGATTATGACTACTGGTGCTGTCTGTAAGGAGTTTGTATATTCTCCCTGTGACCAATGGTGTTTTCTCTTGGTCCTCCCACACTCCAAAGACGTACAAGTGTTTAGGTTAATTGGCTTCTGTAAATTGTAAATTTTCCTTAGTATGTAGGATAGAGCTAGTGTACGGGATGATTTCTGGTCGTCATGGACTCAGTGGGCCGAAGGGCCTGTATCTCTAGAGTCTAAAGATACCTATAAAGTATTCTCGACCCTGGGAACAACACAAATGATCCCTTTGAGGATAGACTGCAGTCTCTTGTGTCACTTCATGCCAAGATAGCAGTCAAATACAATTATATTTTCCTTTTGTTTGGTGCAGGACAAGGACGTTTGGATGGTGCTTTATGTTCGTTTTCTAATGAGGAAAAGCTGGATTATTTGAAAAAAGCCCACAGAGTTGGTGTTAGAAACATTGAAATGGAGTCCACTGTATTTGCAGCCATGTGCCGTAGTTGTGATCTAAAAGGTACCAGATCTGTCAGCACAGAAAAAGATGGCACATTTTTAACTGTTATCTTGGGAAAATTGAATAAATTAGTCATTCTAGATATTTGAAAATGATCAGTAAATCTTGTCTGCTGATTATTTTTTTCTCTAATTCCCAACCCAGTAACACATTAAATTGAAGTGTCTTATTGTCTGAGTTTTAAGGCTCAGAAATATGATTGTTATATTAATCTTTTTTCATATTGGCCATCGACATAAAATAAACTTGCCTGTTCATTTTCATGTGGCCATTATTCTATGGAAAAAGCGATTTAAATAAAGGTGCAAATTTAATTTCAAGGACCATGAAGTAGTATGAAAATCATCCTTAGAGAAGAAGTAACAGAGCTTGTTCTGAAAATACCATTTTCATGGAAAGAAGCATAGAAGGAAATAAAGAGGAAACTGCAGCTGGAAGTTTTAGCTCAAAACCATTATTGCCGTCACCATAAAGGTAGAGCTTAAATTTTGCTCCATAAAGCATGTACGCTAATGGCAGGAAGTTCAGCGAATGCCAGAGGAAGTAGTTGAGGCAAGTACAGTGACAACATTTAAAAAACATTTGGATAGGTACTGGGATACAAAAGGTTTAGAAGGATGTGAGCCAAATGCAGGCAAATGGGACTAGTTTAGATGGAGCATCTTGGTCAGCATGGATGAGTTCAACTGAAAAGGCCTGTTTCCATGTTATATGTTAGACTCGGTGACTCTAATTGGGTATGCTGACACTGCACTCATTCGCCATTGAGCTGCAGTGGTTTGATGCCTCTCGAGTTTCAATCAGTATGGATCGTTTAATGCCAATGCATTCCTGGAACAAAGCTTTCGAGCAAAACAAAGCTGGGTTTCGTATGTTTACTTTGGTCTTTATTTCTTACCATGCTCCTTTGAGGTACGAGTAAAAACTTTCATCTGTTATGGTGCTCTATGTAGGATTTTTATCTGTAGTTTTATCTGCAAAGTTTTAAGATTCTTCCTTTAGACTTTAGAGATACAGCGCGAAAACAAGCCCTTTGGCCCACCAAGCTGACCAGCAATCACCCCGTACACTAGCACTATCCTACATACTAAGGAAAATTTACCATTTACAGAAACCAATTAACCTAAAAACTTGTACGTCTTTGGAGTGTGGGAGGATACCGGAGTGCCCAGAGAAAACCCACGGGGTCACAGGAAGAACATACAAACTCCTTATAGACAGAAACTGAGGTCAGGTTCGTTGTAAGGCAGCAACTCTACCGTTGTGTCACTGTGCCGCCTGAAAAATTCTTGCAAAATGTTATTCACATTTCTGTTGGCTAAAGTTTTAAGATTAGCCGCAGAATTAGTCACAGAAAGCACATGATGTTCATGCTGACAGAGTGAAGAGTGTCAGCTGATTAACCTTTGTGCCACATTCCCAGTACAAATTAGTTATACAATGGAACATTCTTATCATATGCACAGGATATCTAACACAGCAGCAAAGAGAATGAGAGTTTTGATGAAAAACATGTTACTCTTCAGGCTGAAACCACCTGGGAAATGGCAGGGGCCATGGAGAGAGAAGGATGGTGTCTACTAAAGGTCACTGCCACATATAACAAGGTGATGTGTCCTTGCCTGCCAGGACTGGGGCCTTACCATTTTTCCAACAGATAGTGGCACAGTGGTAGAATTGGTGCCTTACAGTGCCATTCTGACTATGGGTGCTGTCTGTATGGCGTTTCTATGTTCTCCCTGTGACCGCGTGGGGTTTCTCTGGGTGCTCTGGTTTCTTCCCGCAATCCAAAGACATGCAGGTGTGGAGGTTAATTGGCTCTGGTAAAAAAATTATAAAGTGACCTGGTGTTTAGGGTAGTGTTCGGGTATGGGATGACCGCGAGTTGGCGTGGACTCAGTGGGCTAAAGGGCCTGTTTCCGCACTGTATCTCTACAGCCTAAAAGTCTAAAAACTGCTAGGATTGAGAAAAAGGTATTTGGCTGCCTTAGTGCAGCCCTGAGGGCTGATGCCTCCAGGCTCAACCCCTCCTCCAGAAGACCCTTCTTCACAATTATCTCGAACTCTAACTCGACCTTCCAACAGGGACTACTTGAGAGATCCTGTAGTCAGTACAACAGTCCAGAATTGCAAGCAACCCGCTGTGTACCATGGTATTAATTATAAATTCACCACAAAGTAGCAAAACTTTGGAAGCTATTGATAATTTTTATTTATGATACAAAACAATACATATCAAAAATACATTAGTCAACATTTTAAAGTCAAAATTTTAAAAGTGTGCTACACATTACTGAAGAATTTTCTTCCCTTTTAGCTGCTATTGTCTGTGTGACTTTACTAAATCGGCTTGACGGTGACCAGATTACATCTCCACACGAAGTTCTGCTCAAGTACCAAAGGCGTCCACAGAAAATTGTGTCAATATTCATCAAGAAACAACTTGGGCTGTTAAAATAGGATTGAAGCATGTAATGTAAACATACAGTAACTCTTATACAAGAATAGAATTCCCACTTTGTATGAACATTGTCAGATAAATGGTACAGTCTGATATTAATTTATAATATTTCATATTCAAGTTTCTAGGATAATGCATGGAATTTCATAAGTAAAAATACTTAACGGTGACATGCCAAAATAATTCTTAATTTTAATGCAGTTCAATTGCAACTACTATAAGAAAATAACTGCAGATGCTGGTACAAATCGATTTATTCACAAAATGCTGGAGTAACTCAGCAGGTCAGGCAGCATCTCGGGAGAGAAGGAATGGGTGACGTTTCGGGTCGAGACTCTTCTTCAGACTGATGTCAGGGGGGCGGGACAAAGGAAGGATATAGGTGGAGACAGGAAGATAGAGGGAGATCTGGGAAGGGGGAGGGGAACGGAGGGACAGAGGGACTATCTAAAGTTGGAGAAGTCGACGTTCATACCACTGGGCTGCAAACCGTCCAGGCGAAATATGAGGTGCTGTTCCTCCAATTTCCGGTGGGCCTCACTATGGCACTGGAGGAGGCCCATGACAGAAAGGTCAGACTGGGAATGGGAGGGGGAGTTGAAGTGCTCGGCCACCGGGAGATCAGTTTTGTTAATGCGGACCGAGCGCAGGTGTTCAGCGAAGCGATCGCCGAGCCTGCGCTTGGTTTCGCCAATGTAAATAAGTTGACATCTAGAGCAGCGGATGCAATAGATGAGGTTGGAGGAGGTGCAGGTGAACCTTTGTCTCACCTGGAAAGACTGTTTGGGTCCTTGGATGGAGTTGAGGGGGGAGGTAAAGGGACAGGTGTTGCATCTCGTGCGGTTGCAGGGGAAAGTGCCCAGGGTTGGGGTGGTTTGGGTAGGAAGGGACGAGTGGACCAGGGAGTTACGGAGGGAACGGTCTCTGCGGAACGCAGAGAGGGGAGGGGATGGGAAGATATGGCCAGTGGTGGGGTCCCGTTGTAGGTGACGGAAATGTTGGTGGATGATATGTTGGATCCGCTGGCTGGTGGGGTGGAAGGTGAGAACGAGTGGGATTCTGTCCTTGTTGCGAGTGGGGGGAGAGGGAGCAAGAGTGGAGCTGCGGGATGTAGAAGAGACCCTAGTGAGAGCATCTATAACGGAGGAGGGGAAGCCCCGTTTCCTGAAGAAAGAGGACATCTCTGATGCCCTAGTGTGGAACACCTCATCCCGGGCGCAGATGCGGCGTAGACGGAGGAATTGGGAGTAGGGGATAGACTTTTTGCAGGGGACCGGGTGGGAAGAAGTGTAGTCCAGATAGCTGTGCGAGTCAGTGGGTTTATAGTAAATGTCCGTCACTAGCCTGTCTCCTGTGATGGAGATGGTGAGGTCCAGAAACCGGAGGGAGATGTCGGAGATAGTCCAGGTATATTTAAGGGCAGGATGGAAATTGGAGGTGAAGTGTATGAAGTCAGTGAGTTCTGCATGGGTGCAAGAGGTAGCACCAATGCAGTCATCGATGTAGCGGAGGTAGAGTTCGGGGATGGGGCCAGTGTACGTCTGGAACAGGGATTGTTCGACGTATCCGACAAAGAGGCAGGCGTAGCTAGGGCCCATGCGAGTGCCCATAGCTACGCCTCTGGTTTGGAGGAAGTGGGAGGAGTCAAAGGAGAAGTTGTTGAGGGTAAGAACCAGCTCTGCTAGGCGGAGGAGAGTGTTGGTCGATGGGGATTGGCTGGTTCTACGGTAAAGGAAGAAAAGGAGGGCTTCGAGACCATCCTTGTGGGGGATGGAAGTGTAGAGTGACTGGACATCCATGGTGAAGATGAGGGAGTGGGGGCCTGGGAACCGGAAGTTATCGAGGAGATGGAGAGCGTGTGAGGTGTCTTGGACGTAGGTGGGGAGGGATTTAACCAGGGGGGATAGGATGGAGTCGAGGTAGGTAGAGATAAGTTCGGTGGGGCATGAGCAGGCAGAGACAATGGGTTTGCCGGGACAGTTCTGTTTGTGGATTTTGGGTAGGAGGTAGAATCGGGCCGTGCGGGGCTGGGGAACTATGAGATTGGAGGCACTGGGGGGTAGATCGTCGGAGATGATGAGGTCTGTGATGGTGCTGCTGATAAAGGTCTGGTGTTGGTCGGTGGGGTCATGGTCCAGGGATAGGTAGGAAGAGGTGTCTGATAGTTGTCGTCTGGCCTCGGTCCGGTAGAGGTCAGCACGCCAGACTACCACAGCCCCATTAAACAGCGGGTTTAATGATTAAGTCCGGGTTGTTGCGGAGTGAGTGGAGGGCTGCACGTTCAGGAGGGGAGAGGTTGGAGTTCGTCAGGGGAGTGGAGAATTTGAGGCAGCTAATGTCACGCCGGCAGTTGGAGATAAAAAGTTCTAGTGAGGGTAGTTGGTCACACGAGGGGGTCCAAGAGGAGGGGGTCCATTGGAGACGGGAGAAGGGGTCATCAGTGGGGGGTGGGGACTCCTTACCATGGAAAAAGGCTCGGAGGCGGAGGCGGCGGAAGAAGAGCTCGACGTCATGGCGGACGCGGAACTCGTTGATGTGGGGGCGGAGGGGAACAAAGGTAAGGCCTCTGCTGAGGACAGACCGTTCGGTGTCTGAAAGGGGGAGGTCAGGGGGGATGGTGAACACCCGGCAATGGTGGGGGTTGGGGTCTGCAACTACTATACGTATTATTATGGTGCATTGATAATGTTCAGTACTGTCCTAAAATTGTATATTAAATGTACCTTGTTCATAGTGATTGGATTATCAATAAAATGCGATTTATGAGTTTAAATTAATTTATTGATGATGCCAAGAAACATTTACCCTATTTTAAAATGTAATAGCTCCCATTTGTCAACCTAAATATTACTCATGTAAACAGGTCATTTTCATAATTATTACTAAAATTTAGTAAAAATAACGAAATATTTAAACTTTTTATGCCTTTTATATAAAATACAAAATTAAAAAATGTTTAATTTGGTGGTTTTATTGGAGATCGTCGCTGTGGATTTAAAAATGGTTTTTTTTAGAGATACAGCATGGAATCAGCCCTTTGGCCCACTGAGTCCACGCCGACCATTAATCACCCGTTTACACTGGTTCTATGTTTTCCCACTTTCTCATCCCCTCCCTACACACTAGGGGAAATGCACAGAGGCCAATTATCCTACAAACCCACACATCTTTGTGATGAGGAGGAAACTTAAGCATCTGGAGGAAAGCCTCAATACTGCCTTAATAAATGAATTTTAAAATCACTTCCTACTATCATTGTCACTGTGTTATTTGCACCATATGACTGATAAAGATATTTTAGATGAACTGGCCAACATAGGCCATAACGAATGTACAATATAACTAGAAAACAAACCAGATTCTTGTTTGTAAAGCAAAATTGTTACGCTGAAAGTATGACAAACCTTGAGGAATATCAATCCTTAAAAATAGTAGATTCCATATCTCTTCTCGGAGGTCTTGCTGGAGGGATTTTTGATAAAACCTCTCTTGCATAAAAAGTATTGTGAAGTCCTGCTTCTCGAAGTGCATGTTCAATTCGAATACGAGGATCAGCGACTATCTGCTCAGAAATAAGTGATTTATTTTGAATCGTGGTTAAATGTTGAAGTTGGAATTATACGATCAAAACTTAATTTGAGTCACAACTTCATGGGATGAGATTGTGGCAGCATCTGTCAGGCCAGTGGGAGAACATTCTGCTTGTGTGGAGCTGACAGATGTTGTCACTAATACATCTAGATGCGTTCATCCGCCATGGACCGGGAACTCGCCTGCTGCGGACCGAGGACTCACCCACCGCCGACCCGCCGGAGGGTCTGGCTCGCCCGCCCAATGTGGAAGGAGTCGGACCGAGGGCTGGTAAGCAGACCAGCGGTGGAAGGGAGTGATATAAGAAAATAACTGCAGATGCTGGTACAAATCGAAGGTATTTATTCACAAAATGCTGGAGTACCTCAGCAGGTCAGGCAGCATCTCGGGAGAGAAGGAATGGGTGATGTTTCGGGTCGAGACCCTTCTTCAGACAGAAGGGTCTCGACCCGAAACGTCACCCATTCCTTCCCTCCCGAGATGCTGCCTGACCTGCTGAGTTACTCCAGCATTTTGTGAATAAATACCTTCGGTGGGAGGGAGTGAACTGCATCGACAGTGGGGTGGGCCACTGGAGGCCCTGCAACAGCCTGGAGCTTGGCTGAACCAGGCGCCAATCCAAGAGGGCGAGCACATGCAATGGTGGAGCAGTGGTGGAGGACACCACAGCTACACTTGGCCAGGCCGACCCCACATTGCTGCCAGGACAACGGGTCTTCATAGACAGGTCAAGAACCTTGCACTTACAAACCGGGACTTGAAAATGGCACCAAAACAATTGACTGCTACACACTTGTACTGTATTTGAGATGCTTATCTAAGATGTATCTAAATGTGCTGAACTGTATACAAAGATGAATTTCATTGTAACTTTGTACATGTGACAAATAAAGTACCTTGTACCATTGTATGCTTAAATATAAATAATGGCTGTTTGTGCAGACAAAAGAAGACACTTGCTGCACCATTGAACAGAACCCCAATAAAAAAGATGTAATCACATTGTACCTGCTTATCGGTGTATGTTGACAAAGGAAATAGTGATTTTTGGGGCAAATCTTCTTCTTGTTCTCCAATGCCAAAGCGAGCTCTTGAAGCTTCTGTGTCACCCATCATCCTCACAGGATCAGGTTCCGCTGTAATAGCAAACTACAGAAACAGTTGACACATGAGCTGCGATTAGAAGTCAAAGATTTTGTATTTGTTTGATAACGTATAAATATAAAATATACAAAAGTTTATTAGAACTATAATTGAAAATTGTCGTGTTGGTATTTTTTATTTACTGAAGTTCTTAAGTATTTGAATTAGTTTCAAAATAACAAAGTAATATTAAAAATATGGATTCAATGGGATATGGAATATGCAAGCTCTCGGTCCACTGAATGCATACCACTTTGGTTAGGGTATATAATATTCATTCAAGGTTCCCAAAGCAATCTGTGATGTCTGACATCAAAACATTAACCACAAAATAATATACTTCCCTCATTATTAGGCCAAGAGATACAGGAATGCTCTTCCCATTTCCAAGTAATAATTGTGAAAACTGCTGGTTCATAATCACCCATATAACTGATCATCTTAGCTGCTATCCCCAACTGCTCAAGTCTCAGTCTGAAGAAGGGTCTCGACCCAAAACATCACCTATTCCTTTTCTCTAGAGATGCTGCCTGACTCACAGAGTTACTGCAGGATTTTGTACCTATCTTTGGTGTAATCCAGCATCTGCAGTTCCTTCCTGCTCAAATCTATCTGCTGCTTTTGAGTCAGTGAGCCTGCCAGCTAATCTCAGTCCCTTTCCAAAGTGGTGAACTTCATCTAGCACCATGCTTTTTCTTGCAGCTCAGCAGTAACATTCAGGTGAGGCCAACAAACCACTGTGGCCTATTTAGCCACTTACAGAGGCCATTGAAAGTAAACCTATTTCTGAACAAATTCTGTTTGCTTTATGCAACAAAAATTACACAGTAAAATCACTTATAGTTGTTAATTTTGGATTTAGGACTGCTAACGAGCAGAATGTGCTGACAGTAAAAACACTGGAGGTGTTTTAAAGCCTGGGTCCCAACTCAATAGAACTGCAAACGAGAGACAGAAAACAAATGTTAGATGTAGCTCCTGTGGTTCAACTTGGTTTAGGTTGACCTGGCAAGACAAATGTGGAGCTGGGAAGGGGGATGGGAATGCTTTGTGCTTCTCCGTATCCTTGATCACTGCATTGAAAAGGTCTATTGCCTAAAATATGCAGGCTCTCAAATTCCCAGTGTTTGGGCCTCGTAAAGATGAAAAAGGACAGAATGTTGGCGTGAAAAGTCTATCAACACTATTTTCAGAAAATTATTTTTGGTAAGTTGAAATTGATATTGAGTTCAATATTTTGCCATTTGTCTACTTTGCTGATTTCAGCTGACTTAATAATAAAGTTACAACACGTGGCAGTTTCTTTACTTACGATAACAAAAAGTAGCAGAGAAAGGCGAGGGATGACATTGTTTTCCACACAAACTAATTCACAGGTCAACATTTGCCATTTAGATTCCATTGAGTAGAATGACCACAGGTAAAATACTCAAACTGTCATCAGTCTTAAGAGTGGAATAAATTAACCAGCATATTTTAGAATGTTTTAAATGATAGATAAATGACTCATGTTCAAATTAATCCATTAACAGTGCTTCACTGATGAATTGGATGGTTACAAAAATTGTTTAAAAAATATAATCTTAAACAATATGAGACATTGTTTCACAGTTCTGAAATGGAACAAAACACACAAAAAAGAGCACTAGGTATTATGGTGAGGCAAAAATTTTGCTTTAAAATCACATTTGTACCTGTTGCCAGTATGCATCAAGATATTTCTGATGTTCCTCTTCTTCCTGCACTTTCTTCAGAATGGCTGTCTTCTTTTCTTGAATGTGTGTCTGCAACATCTCCTGTCTGTATTTCACCCTGTCAACAATTAAACATTGTCTGTGCTTATTGTCTCTTAATAATCCCACTGTGGTCGTGTTCAAAGGTAAAATAGTCTGGAAGTGGACTGAAATGTAGATTATTATGTGAGCAAAAGCAATGAGAGTAAAAAGCAGCTGATTTGTAAAGTTAGATCATTAATATTTACTTCTAAGAAATGCAATTTGCCATTCCACAATGTATTTTTCACAAAAACCTAAAGCTGGATTTTCGTTATTTGTGTGAATTCACTGTCCTCTTGGTACATTTCTTTTAGTATAAACATACAGCGTGGAGACAAGCCCTTCGGTCCACTGAGTACATGCCGCCCAATGATCACCCCTACACTAGTGTAGGAAAATAACTGCAGATGCTGGTACAAATCGAAGGTATCGCAAAATGCTGGAGTAACTCAGCAGGTCAGGCAGCATCCAGGAGAGAGGGAATGGGTGACGTTTCGGGTCGAGACCCTTCTTCAGACTGTACACTAGTTTTATCCAATACACTAGGGACAATTTACAGAAGCTAATTAACCTACAAACCTGTGCGTCTTTGGAACATGGGAGGAAACCAGAATACCTGGAGAAAACCCACGTGGTCACAGGGAGAACGTACAACATCCGTACAGATAACATCAGTAGTCAGGATTGAATCAAGGTCTCCTGCGCTGTAAGGCAACAACTCTACCACTATGTCACGGTGGCATCCTGTCTGCAAGGTCCTCCCGTAGAGAGAGGGCAATACAGTCTCACATTGAACGAGGTTTATACAGGGTGCAGCCAGATCATGTACCTCATAGTGAGCAATGGATATGGAAGGAGGATCAACTAAATAAACAATCACAAGCAACAAAGCATAACTGGAACAAATGAGAGACAAAAAAACAACAGATCAGAGCAGACATCCAACCCTCATCACATCCCCTGAGGAAAGAGTAAGGATTACCACCCAGCCAAGCCCACCTTTGTCAATTAATGTAGAACATTAAAGACATTCATCACATGGAAGGAGATATTCAGGAAATATATCAAAACAAATGTTTAGACCTTATTTTTCCACTATTTTGGCAAATCATTTTTGTTTGAAGCAAAGATTTTTGTTGAGAAACAGAGGTCAAACTACATGTGATCGAAAGAACTGTGAACATTTTGTCAGGCAGAGGCCATCTCAGATGAGATCTAATGGTTGGTATTTCTTACTATTTTTTACTGTGCTTTGGGCTACTTCAAGAGTGTTAAGAGTGTTTACAATAGGATATGAAATTCTTACTTGCTGCAGTTTAACAAGCCCATAAATGCAAAAACACATGGATAAATATATAATAATCCATAATAAATTAAATTAATAACTGTAATACCAGGTAATCATTATAGTGCTCCAGCCTAGTGGAGTTGATGCCGAACTGGCCTTCTCTTTTCTTTTCATCCCGTCTTCTCATCCCTGGCCTTTGCCCAACAATCTACCTATCAAAAAATCCCCTCGCCTGTATTCACCTATTACTGGCCATGCTCTGTCTACTCCTCCTCTTTTCCAACTTCCTTTCCCGTCCCCCTGCAATCAGTCTGAGGAATGGTCCCGACTTGAAACGTTACCAATCCATGTTCTCCAGAGATGCTGCCTAATCCGCTGAGTTACTCTAGCACTTTGTGTCCTTCTCTTATTTCATTTGTACACAAATCCCTTCTTGTGGTGTGGTATTATGCAGCAAATGTTATCTGGACATAATGGCCATATTATAGCACAGCATGTTATCAAAGTACTCCAAACAATTGAACTATTGTTTGTATATCTTAGATGTGCTTCACTGTGACTTAGTTACATTACCAATCAGCTGCTCTGCTGGATTTCACATTGAGATCAGGAGCCTGCTTGTGATGGGCAGTACCAGCCTCCAAATTGCTATCTAAGACTCTTTTGCCAGCTTTAAACAATAGATCGGATTTGGCAGCAAAATAACAGTAAGATTCACAATGTTCATTTTAATGAGTTCAGAAATTTGATAGAAACTTCCAGTGATAGAACAGGAGCAGACAAATGTGATAAGCCTTAAATACCACCAAACAATCTCCTATTTCATAAAGTCATGAAATCACAGAGAGACAGCACTGTGGTGAACGCTGTCCAGTCCATCACGGGTATTAACTTCCCCACCATCAAAGGGATCTCAAAGGCCCTGCCTCAAAAAGGCAGTCAGCATCATCAACGACCCTCACCACCCTGGCCACACTTTCATTTCACTCCTACCATCAGGAAGAAGGTACAAGGGCCTGAAAACTGTGACCTCCAGGTTCAGGAATAGTGTCATCCCAACTGGCAGCTTCTTGAACACTACAAATCACAAACTAAACTACAAACTGCCTTGGCTGCAACTAGGAACTTCGGGCTTTTGTTTTTGCATTAATATATATTTTTAATTTATTGACCTTTCTTTTGTTTATTATCTATGTGTACTGTGTTTACAGACAGACAGAATTCAGACATTCCTTCCTACACATTTCGTTAAACCAGCATCTGCAGTTCCTTCCTACACATACTAAGAATTTAATTGTTGTTTTCGTGACATGTGACAATTAAACACTCTTGACTGTTGAGAAACAGGCCCTTCAGCCCATCAAGTCTGCATTCACCATTATGCACCCAGTTTTACACTAATATTACCCTAATCATTTCATTTCATTTTTATTTTATTTCATACATGTTAAAAGACATCAATTTAAAAACAAAATAAACAAAAAAACAGAAGAAATACAAAGAATTTCATCCATTACTTAACGTCTTTATTCTCCCTAGATTTTACACCTCATCGACACATTTAGGGCCGATTTGCAGTGTCCAAATAACCTATACATCTACATATTTGGGGGATGTGGGGGAAAACCGAAGCACCCAGAGGAAGCAAGCAGTCACAGGGAAAATATAAGGCTCCATGCAGACACCACTGGAGGTCGAGAGTTGATCTGCGTCACTGGAGCTGTGAGGCAGTAGCTACACCAGTTGTGCCACTCATATTTCTTATTTTAATTAGTTTGATATTTAAAAAAACACACTGAAATATGATTTATTCCACTCTTTCTTTTAGAATCTTCTATCACTCCCTCAAGCCAATTTTTCTTTCCCTGATTAATGATCTTTAGATCTGAAATATGAAATTTTATTTTTCTGCAGATGCTCTCTGAACCGCTGAGTATTACCAACATTTTCTTATTTTTATTTTCTTTTCCTCTTATTTTACAGTTGGTATCTGATTGGACTCTGAATATTTGCTAATACTACCCAGTTCAGACTTAGCGATGCTCATTAACAGATTTTTAAATCAGATCGGTTAAGGGGATATATAATTGCAATCCCAGTTCATGCAACCTCCTGAGAATGAACACTGCACTTTATTAAAATGTGGCTGCCATAGCAAAAGCATACAAATTGTTGTTGGGAAGTGAAAATGTAATGAACTATGCTATTTAATCACAGGTGTCTCCTCATTTCTCCTCCATGGCTACAGCATGAATTACAGGAGTCAATAATGTGTATTTTTGCACAAAATGCTGGAGTAACTCAGCAGGTCAGGCAGCATCTCGGGAGAGAAGGAATGGGTGACGTTTCGGGTCGAGACCCTTCTTCAGACTTTGCCTTGTTTAAACATAAAACGCTTACCTTATACTTTAAGATTTATTTATTACTTCACTGGCAATATGTTATTTGCACTGGAGATGCAAGCCCCCCATAGCATACTTGATTATTAAAGAGCCCTCCATTTCCAAATTTGTGGAAATCAACATCATGTTTCCTACTCTAACAGGGGTCAGTTAAATAAAGGCATGCAATCTGGCAAATTTACTTATTTTTTCATTGTTGTATCAAAATAATGTTGCAGTGTCTCTGGACAAAACCGTGGAAAAAACATTGCAATGAAACAAAGCATCAGAATGTTATTAATCCATCTGTTTCAGTCTCTCAATTTTCATACATCGCATCATCAATTCTTTTCCTTTCTCATTTTATCTTGGACAGCCCTTCACTTTCCATGTCTCGTTAGTGTTTTCCTCTCTTATGCACTTCTTCATAATGTTTGTACCAAAAGTAAATTTAATATACATCCAAATGCCAGCAAAAGAAAACTAAGAACTCAAAGAAAAGCATCCTTTTCTTGAAGTTAGTCTACACTCAAAAGACCAACCCACTGCAATAGCATAACATTTTGCTATATTTACTCCTTTTATAGACAAATTTAAAATATGTCATAGTACAGCACAAAACCAGACCCTTCGGCCCACCTTGTCCATACAAACCAAATTGGTTTACTGAGCTAGTCCCACTTGACTGCATTTGGCCCTTCCTAACCCTTTCTAACAACATATTTGTCATTCTGGCTTTATCTTTTTTTAAATATATCGTGTGTTGTAGTTCATGACAGAGGAAATAGTCTGTAGTTTTGAAAGGTAAAGGCAACCAATATTGTAAGGCAGCATTTAACTGTAGGATTTGCAATTCATCCTTACCTCTCCTTGTCCTTTTCCATTTGGTTAGCCATTTCACTTTTCAGTTCATCCAGACGCTGTTGGTATCTTTGTTCTAACTGTTCCCTCCTATGTTGCTTCTCAGCATAGCACTGCTTTATCTGCAATGTGATGAATCTTTTAATTTTAGGGAGTTTAAGTAACGTTTGCTTTACAAAAAATTGGAAAAAGGCAGCATTAAATCGATTCTGAAGAAAAATAATGAGTGTCTCAAAAATGTGTGCGGATTTCTCGTAGAAATAGTATGAAGGGGCCCGACCCGAAATGTCACCTATCCATGTTCTCCAGAGATGCTGCCTGACTCGCTGAGTTGCTCTAGCACTCTGTGTCTTTGTTTGGATTTCTCCTTATTCTTTCAGTATGGAAATGCAGCATGATATGATATACCAAATAATGGGGACCAGAAACATTGCCAACACATGCTGGATAACAAACAGATAAAAACAACTAAATTTATCATTCTTGATTCCTTACACAGTTATCTGTGTTGAAGTATACATAGTATACTATGCAAGTATACATGCATAGGTGACAGGTAAATAGAACAGGGCTATAGAGTCTCCCACTGTAACACTTCATTTCTCCTCCATGGCTACAGCATGAATTACAGGAGTCAACAATGTGTATTTTTGCTTTGTTTAGACATAAAACGCTTACCTTTGACTTTAAGATTTATTTATTATTTGCTAAGGCAAATAATAAATTCTTCACTGGCATGACATTATTTGCACTGGAGATACAAGCCCCCCCATAGCATATTTGATTACTAAAGAGTCTCCCATTTCCAATTTTGTGGAAATCAACATCAAGTTCACCACATTAATAGGGTCAGTCAAATAACAGTATGTATTATGGCAAAATTACTTATTTTTTCGTTGTTGTATCAAAACAATGTTGCCATATCTCTGGAAAAAACATTTAAAAACATTGCAATGAAACAAAGCATCAGAATTATATTAATCTGTCTGTTTCAGTCTCGCTCAATTTTCATACATGTCATCCTCAATTCACTTGTAACATAAGATACATATTAATTCTCAGTGGCTAGTAAATGCTGTGATTGTTTAAGTCATTGCAGATCGTACAGCAAACAGCTATGTGAGAAAGCACACATAAATCAGCTCTACGTGTCATTTTCATGCCGCCAATTACAAAAATGGGAGCAAGTAACAGGGCTATCAATTAACAATTTGCAATATACAGATCGCTTACTATTTCTTTATCAATAGCTCTACGGCACATTTCCTTTTCTACTTCTTTTTTACGTTGTTCTATTTCTCTCTCTGCTTTTTGGGCAGCAACAGCGGCTTCCAGTCTTGCCATTTCTTCTTGATGCGCACGTATTTGTTGAACCTGGAAAGAACCAACGCTGTATTAATGATATTGTAAGGATATACTAAAGGTAATGGACAGTCATGATATGTACCATGTTAAAATAGATGAATAGATACATGGAGTCATACAGCAGGGAAACAGGCCCTTTGGCCCAACTCACCCATGTCGACCAAGATGCCCCATCTAAGCTAGTCCCATTTGCCTGCATGTAGCACATTTCCCTGTAAATCTTTCCCATCCATCAATTTACGCTAATTCCTCAGTTTAGCTCTGCAACCACATTCTAATGCCTCCGCAAATCAATATTTCTGCTCACCTTTTGGTTTAATTCAGCACAGATTTCCTGCTGTTTCTGTCTGTCGTGGGCTTGTATCACCTCAAACTCATGAGCAATACAGGCTTCAGCAAATATCATCATCGTCTTTATCAGCAGGTCTTTCTTGTCTCGGGCCCAGCTCTGAATTAGAATTTTCTGCTGCTTTCTCTTATATTGAAAGGTATCCCACAATCTCCAGTGATCAATCTGGAACAAAAGTTTCATTATTTCTTCATAATCTTATCTTGCTAATTGATATTATTCTAAACTCTGTGCTGCTGCAAAAATAAATAAAATGGAATACATTTATGGGATACGTAAGGGCCGGTCCCAGTTACGCGATTTTTAAGGCGACTGCCGGAGACTGTCAAGTCGTAGCAGATCGCCGAAATTTTCTTTTATCCTATGACAATGACCACGACAATGCCGAGTCAGGTCGATAGAAGTTACTTTTTTTGTGAAACTAGCACCTGGCTGAGAGATTACACCGTCTTCGGAAACATCGCGAAATTCCCACGCTTACCTGACACCTCCAATCTACCTGTCAAATGTCCTGACGGTAAATAAATTGGTTAAACAAAACTATCTTCTGGTATCTTCAAATGCCTTTTCTTAATTTAATATTACGTGCTTCTGAATGTATCTGCGACAACCTAGCAAACCTGGGGACAGCATGTGACAGCGCCCGCAATAAGCTACGATGCTTGGCGACAAGAGCCAGTTGTCGCCGAGAAATTTCTAGCAGGTAAATTTTTCCACGACGTGCCGAGATCCGTTACGATTCATTGAAGACTCCTCACGATCATGCCCACGACACCCCGGCGAACGTTCGGCGACAGCCTAGTTGACGGCAGTCGCCTTAAAATCGCCTAACCGGGACAGGCCCTTAAATTACCTGTAAGTCAGATAATTAGTTAGGGTTGAAGATGGTAAACATAATGATGCGTCACCCAGTATCAGAAGACAGACACTACTCCAATAATATGATCTTACTTCCAGAAGAGCTGTGTCATTCCAGCAACTTGAAATTTAGATTTTTATATGTCATGCTAAGTAATATCAAATTACATTTGTCACACGCTCACCAGAACAAAATTGCTAAACTTTTTTTGATGCTGACTTCCACTCATCAGTGTTGAATCAATTATAAACTTTCGCAATCAGTGCTGATGGGCACTTAACAAAAACGTCTCGCGCAGGGGATTTCATTCATCAGATTTCCCAATGCAGAGGCACAGGGGAAAAAATTAAGGCTTGGTTATTAGCATTAAATGCAACAGACCATTTAGACCACTGCTACACCACCATTAAGTATGCCTATCGCTCCATCCCTCAGCCTGATTTCCACCAGTCAGATCATCTGTCGGTGCAGCTGCTGCCAACTAAAAGACAGAGATAGAAGCAAGAGGCACCAACATAGAACTATAGCATAAGAACTGGCCTTTCGGCCCACGTTTGTGCCGAGATGATGCCATGATGCCAAAGTTAAGCCTATCTCATCTGCCTGCACATGATGCATATCACTCTATTCCCTGCACTCAGGGTGGGGGAGCAACATGGAATCATAGAATCAGGCCCACCATAGAAACGGCCAAGAAGTCCCATCTCAGCTAATCCCATTTACATGTGTTTAGCCCACATCCTTTCAAACCTATCATATCCATGTATCTGTCCAAATATCTTCTAAATGTTGTTATTGTACCTGCTTCAACTACTTAATCTGGCAGCTCATTCCGTATATCCACCACACTCTGCCTGAAAAAGCTACCACTCAGTTTCCTCTAAATATTCCCCCTATAACCAATGCCTGCTAGTTCTTGATACCCCAACCCTGGGAAAAAGACTCTGTGTATCATCCACCCTATCTATTCCCCTCATCATTTTATACATTTCTATGGGTTGACCCCTCGGCCTCCTGCACTCCAAGGAATAGTCCAAGCCTGCACAACCTCTCCCTCTATGGTTCAGGCCCTTTCCTGCCAACATTCTCCTAAATCTTCTTTGATCTTTGATTTCAACCATTCCCAGCTAGGCATTGGTTGGAAAGTTGGCATTTGAAGGAACTCAAGCAGTTACATACTGCTTATCTGAACAAATAGAAACTTATTTCTAGGTAACATTTTGCAACCATGCACATCTTCCTCTATCTAAATGACTAACCATATCTTGCTTGGATTTATGTGGTAGAAGCCTCATCATCATGTCCAAGTAAAGCATGTTTCGATTCTTTGTCTCGTGAGAATGCAGATCTGCAATGACTTGAAAAGTCCAATGTTCTTCTTCATTCCAACCACAATACCTGAGAGAAGAAGACATGCTAATCATCATAAACACAAAATGATACCGGAACATAACAAAGTAAAACATAATGGAGGTATATTTTCTGTTTTTTATAAATAAGGCCAGAGGAACAATAGGTAAAAATTACCATGGAGAAATTTCCACAGTGGTGCAGCTAGTAGACAGCCCCCACACAGTGACAGAGATCTGGATTTGATCCTAACCTCAGGTGCTGTCTGCGTAGAGTTTGTATGTTCTCCCTGTGATCACATGGGTTAATTTGCCTTGGTTAATTGCCCCTTGTGTGTAGGGAGTGGATGCCAAAGTGGGATAACATCGAACTACTGTCAAAGGGTGATCAATGGTCGGTCCTATACAAGATGCAGGACAAAACTGAGAGCAATGTAAAAGGGGAAGAGATCAGTGGCATGCACCATGCTGTCAATTTTTAAATAATGGTTGTTCAAGAGCATGACTTTAAAATTTCTAACTTATAAACCTTGAGACTGACGCTTGTTTGTTGAGACAGGCAAATAAGTGCAATTGCTTACCGATTAAATTAACTCTTGGATTTGCAAGTTACTGCATTCCCACAATTGTAAGGCATCACAAACAACATGCATTTGCAAATATGTCACGCAGATGTATATGAGCAAATGAATGAGAAAATACCATAGATAAAATAAATATAAACTTGATAAATAATAAAAAGATTCTACAAGAAGATTTTATAGTAGTCTAAAAGATTGTCAATATTTGTGAATGACAAAGACGTCAAAAAAAATCAATATTTTGAGAATTGAGATGGCTGGGTTTCCTTTGGGTGCTCTGGTTTCCTCCCACACCCCAAAGATGTGTGGGTTTGTAAGTTAATTGGCCCTCTGTAAATTGCCCCTAGTGTGTTGGGAGTGGATAAGAAAGTGGGATAACATACAACTAGTGTGAAATGGTGATCAATGGTCGGCGTCGACTCGGTGGGCTGAGGGCCCTGTTTCCATGCTGTATCTCTAAAGCTAAACATAACAGGAAGAGTATTTGTGGATTGTCTTCAGAATTCATCCTTTGAATATTTGTGAGTTACCTGTCTGCAAATTTAAGTTGATGATTGATGTCCTCTAGCTGAGATTTGTATTTCGCATTGAGATTCTGGAACTCCTGCAGGACAGAGGCCTTTAAATCAGGGTAGGGACATTCCAAATGATGCACATCCTCTGGAATTTCATCAAGATGAGGGGGACTTTCTTCCTAATTGTATGTTAAAACAGGAATAAGGTTACTTTTCTCCCTTGTAATTTTTCTCTATTGTAATTATGCCCATGTCTAGTAATGTGTGAAATAAAATCATTACCATGCAATCTCCATAGATCTCATAAATGATGGTCGAAAATTGCAAATCTTTGCCACATCAGAGAGTTACAATTTCTGGTAAATCTTTTAAAAATGCATTAAAAATGTTTGCGCAGTTATATTTGCATAGTGATATGAACTTCAATATTTCACATTTTGTACTGAATGCTAATGTTCACTTGTTTGTAATACGTTGGCAAGCTCGATGCTAAGATTTCTATGCAGTCACAGAGACGGTAGGTTTATTGGTTTATTATTTTAATACCAGTTTTTGCAAGTATTTGTTTCTTTGCTCAGGATTAATAACAGAACAGGCATGGAATAAACTGCAGCCTCACAGCGCCAGAGACCCAGATCTCTCCTGGTCAATCCTGACCTCGGATGCTGTCTGTCTGTAGTTTGCACATTCTCCTGTGACTGCATGGGTTTCTTTCAGGTGCTCTGGTTTGCTCTCACATCCCAAGACATGCAGGTTTGTACATTAATTGGCCTCTGTAAATTACTTATAATGTGTAGGGAGTAGGTGCAAAAGTGGGATAACATCGAGCTAGTATGAACGGGTGACCGATGGTTGACGTGGACTCGGTAGGCCAAAGGGCCTGTTTCCTTGCTGTATCTCTAAACTAAACTAAACTAAACTTATTTGGAAGTAAGAAGAGATTTCAGAGTTTCTTCTCTGGGTAGGTTGTGCAAACTCAAAGATCATCTTGAAATTGCTGCAGGACTTCCAAATATGTTAGCACAATTCTCCAACTAAATATCGGGAGGGTTTGTACTTTGTAGATGTCAAAATGACTTTGTAAGGAGTTTTGGTACAGCATACAAAGCCTTTGACAAACCTATACAATTGGTGTTGCAGTTATTGTAGGTGGCTCACAAGTCCAATGACCTGGGTTTAATTCTAACCTCCAGTACTGTCTGTACAGAGTTTTCAGCAAATCACTGTGACCTGTTTGATTTCCCTGGTTGCTCTGATAAGACTGCCAACTGTAAAAGTGTGTTGATTGGTAAGTTAATTTACTATTGTAAATTACCCCTATGTAGTTGGATGTTGGGAGAAGCAGGGCAGTGTTAATTTCCATGCGGAAAATAATCGATTATAAGAAAATATGTCGGGGAACAAGATTGATGAGATTTCTCAAAGAGACAGAAAAATCCTGATAGGTTGAGTAGCCTCCTTCTAGTTCATAAAAAAAAAGAAATATTATGTAGATACAAGGAACTGCAGATACTGGAATATTGAGCAAAACACAAAATGCTGGAGTAACTCAGCAGGCCAGGCAACATCTGTGCACGGAATGGACAGAACACCTTTCGGGTCAGGACCCTTCTTCAGACTTCAGACTGAAGAATCCCAACCCAAATCTATTCGCTCCACAGATGTTGCCTGATCCGTTGAGTTACTCCAGCAATTTGTGTTTTGCGCGTGAAATATTATGTACCTGTTCAAGTTCATATGTATTTCCAAGGAAGTTGCTGGTGGAAAAATTGGCCAAGGTAATGGTACTCCATGCCAAAGAAAAATGGTGAAAGTTCTATCTGATAAGAATGGCCAATTTCTCCTGAGAAGAATGGCCAATTTAGTCTGTGCCGGACACTAATGTGGCTCAGTGCCTCATTGCCTATTATCATTCAGGGCCCATTTGAACATGACTTCCTCAATATAGCTGCTAGGGAAGGATCCTCCACAACCACCAAAAAACCTAGATATGTGCCAACAGCTTGCATTCATAGGTCAAGCATATAATATAAAAGTGGAATGTTTAATTACAACTTTTCAAAACATTGGTTAGACTGGCCAAGCTGCACTTAGGGTATTATGTGCAGTTCTGGTTGCTGCACTATAGGAAGGGCTTGGTTACTCTGGAGATAGTTGAAAGGAGATTCACCAGTATGTTGGATTGGAGATTTTGGTTTAGAGTGGAAAAATTGGATAAACTGGTCTTGTTTCTCAGCAAAGGAGCCTGAGGGGTGAACTGATTGAGATATATAACAGTTTGAGAGACATAGACAAGGTAGATAGTCAAAATCTTTTCTTCTCAAAAAGAAGAGGACATCGGTTTAAGGTGAGAAGATTACGTTTTAAAGGAAATTTAATGGGAAAGTTTTTCTTTATATATAGAGTGGTTGATATCTGGAATTCACTGCCAGTGGAGGAGATGGAGTCAGATACATTCACTATATTTAAGACACATTTAGACAGGCACTGGAAAAGGCAAGGCATGGAACTGAAGGAAAAGGGGATGAGTGAATGTCGGCATGAATATTGTGGGCCAACAGGCCATTTCTGTGTTGTGTAATTCTACGACTCCATGAGTCTCTATCTTAATTCATCATATCTGCAACAACTCATATACATGATGACAATGATTGAGGGAAACTGTTTCCATATGCTCTGAATTAGCAAATGGTTGGTTGGAAGCATGTGTCATCAACCAAACACATAACGTGCCCACAAAACATGACCTTACTGCAAGTTCTCTCCAACTCTTCTAATATTGAAAAGGGCTAACTGTGAAATCTAAATAATAGATAAAGGTAGCTTCTTGCAACCACATGAAAATCAAAAATCTGCTCATTTTTATTTTTTGAAAATAAAATCTTTACCTCTAATTCACTATTTTTGATTTCTTCTTCCAACATCTGTCTCTCTTGTTCAAGCTTGTCTGTTATAGTCTTTTGTTGTTCTTTCACATATTCCACCTAATTCCATTGAAATTTTATGAATATTGTTTCATAAGCTGCTTATTCAAAGAGTACAAGAATATTAAGTATAATAAAGATGTTATACCTTCAGGATAATGAAAAATGTTATACTTTATAAGAAATATAGGTAAATTATAGGAAATTTAGGTAAATCCTCACCTGATCCTAATGATTTCTTCATTATGAAGTACTTCTTAGGCCAAACATAATACTTCAAACTTGTTAAACTTGTCTTTGCATGTTTAGGTTTTAATAATTGCTATGCGCACCTTGATAGCATCACATCAATAAATTAGGCATTTGGGGCTGAATAGCGCAAACAACTGTGCATCTCCATAGATACCACAACAAAAAAATGTTCAATAAATTAAAAAAACAATATAGTGCAAAAACAAAACAAAGCCCCAAATCCTTAGTGCAACCCATGCAGAGTTTAGTTGGAGTTGGTAGTTTTAATTACTGTCAATCAACCCTGGCATTGGCAGTTAACTGTGACCATTGTGGAATATTGTTTCTTCTGCTGGAAGAGCTGCTGCCTCACAGCGCCAGAGACCCAGGTTTAATCCTGACTTTGGGTGTTGTCTGTGTGGATTTTGCACCTTCTCCCTGTGACCGCATAGGTTTCCTCTGGGTGCTCCAATTTCCTTCCACATCACAAAGATGTGTGGACTTGGAGGTTAAATGGGCTCTAAAATTGACCTAGTGTGTATGGAGTGAATGCTAAAATGGGTAACATAGAACTGGTGTGAACAGGTGGACTCGATGGGCCGAAAGGCCTGTTTCCATGAGATAGACACAAAATGCTGGAGTAACTCAGCGGACAGGCAGTATCTGGAGAGTAGGAATGGGTGACATTTCGGGTCAAATCCCTTCTTCAGCCTGTTTCCGTGCTGTATCTCTCCATTCATACAGTAATTGATATTTGAAATAAATGTCAAATTTAACATTTGTAAATAATACTTATTTTCCTATGAATCATTTTTCTCTCTCCTTCCATCCAATCTGGCTATCTCTATAATAATACAAATCTCTAATTGTTGTTGAGTGGGTGGTGATGGGCAGCCAGCCACCTGAAGAACTGCAGTCCTTATGGTGAATGTATTCCCATAATGTTGTTCTGCAGGAAGTTCCAGGGTTCCTGGTTTAAAGGTTAAATTATGAGGACAGTGATAACGTTATTTTGGTTTGTAACCCCTTCAATTAAAAGGTAGTCGAGCTGAAAATTGGTTAAAACTAGTGAGGAATTTACTCGGCAAGATACAAAGGCAGTACTTACAATGGGGAAATCAAGACCAAGAAGGCCAAATCCTAATATTGGATCCCCTTCATTTCAAAGAGAAATCTGGAAACTCTTCTTTACACAAAGGCTTGTGGAAAACTGTAACTACTTAAGCTTGGTATCATTCTAATGAATTTGTGCTGCATCTGTCATAGGCCAATGTAGCTTTCCTGGGGCATGGCACCAAAAAATGAACAAAGCAGATAGGGTATTACCAGATCTGTACACACAAAATGCTGGAGTATCTCAGTGGGTCAGGCAGCATCTCGGGAGAGAAGGAATGGGTGACGTTTCGGGTCGAGACCCTTCTTCAGACTGATGTCGGGGGGGGGGGGGGGGGGTGGGGGGGAGCGGAACAAAGATAGGATGTAGTCAGAGACAGGAAGACTAGTGGGAGAACTGGGAAGGGGAGGGGATAGAGAGGGGACAGGTAGTCCCTGCTTCCCCTCTCTATCCCCTCCCCCTTCCCAGTTCACCCCCACTAGTCTTCCTGTCTCCGACTACATCCTATCTTTGTCCTGCCCCCTCTCCTGATATCAGTCTGAAGAAGGATCTCGACCCGAAACATTCCTTCTCACCCGAGATGCTGCCTGACCCGCTGAGATACTCCCGCATTTTGTGTCTACCTTCGATTTAAACCAGCATCTGCAGTTTTTTTTCCTACCAGCTCTGTACAACTGGAAATCATTCCCTTATTTCTGAATTCCAGACCTCAAGAAAAAGGCCAACATTCTATCAGCCTTTCTCGTTATTTATTGTAGATGTACACCAGTTTTTTAAGTGTCTTAACCATGTGAGTAGCTTTGCCCCTCCATAGGTCTTAGTTTCTATCATTAAATAAATAATTGGATTTGCTTTCTTAAATCCCATGTCAGTGTCCCTCTTACATTCATAAACTTAATTTGGGAGTTTTGCTCAGTCACTTAGTACTCCCCTTTGTAACTTCATCCTTCCATCCACACTCCATAAAGGTGACTCCCAATAATGTCATCTGCAAACAAGGATATTCCACTATTGATTCCACTACCAATTGTTGATATGCATGAACATAGCACAGTACAGCACGAGAACAGTGGCACAGCAGTAGAGTTGCTGTCTTACAGTGCCAGGCACCCTGGTTCGATCCTGACACGGGTGCTGTTTGTATGGAGTTTGTACATTCTCTCTGTGACTGCATGGGTTTCCTCCTGTGCTCCGGTTTCCTCTTACACTTCCAAGTAGTACAGGATTGTAGGTTAATTGGCTTTGGAAAAATTGTGTGTAGAATAGTGCTAGTGTGCGGGGTGATCACAATTCGCCACGATTTCTGTGGGCCGAAGGGCCTGTTTCCGCACTGTATCTCTAAAGTCTAAACAGGCCCTTTGGTTCACAATGCTGTGCCGAATACCATGCCAAAAGCATCTCTTATTGACCTGCGCATAATCCATATCCCTCCATTCCCTGCATTTCCATATGCTTATCCAAATGCCTTTTAAATGCCATTATCGTATCCACCTCAACACCAACCTTGGCAGCGCGTTCCAGACAGTCAAAAAAGTTGCCCCGCACATCTTTAAACTTTGCCCTTCTCACCTTAAAGCAATGCCCTCTTAATATTTGATTTTTTTCCATCCTGGGAAAAAGATTCTGGCTGTCTTCCTCTATGTCTCATAATTTTATAAAACTGCAGCCTCTGTGAAAATTATTCGAGACACCACTTGTTATGTGCCATCATGGGTGGAAAAGCCTTTAGGCCTACACTCTCTCTTTTACCCCCCAAACATTACAATTCCAGTCATAAGGTTCTTTTCATATCTCACCGAATTCTAAATTAGCGTTGACAAAGAAAATATCCCCATGCCATTGATAACTGTTAGACAGCTTTCAACAATATTTTTGGTTTTTCTTAAGTCACCCTGTGGCTATAGTTTTGATAATGCTCTAAGTACTTCCTGTCTTGAATGATGTAAAGCAAGATTATGCTCAGAGTTTTGCTCTTTCACACTCTCTGAAGTGGCTATGTTGAAAAGTGCATTAAGGGATCTTGTCAAGCTATTGGGATACAAACAGCATTATAGGGATATTTATCAAATCCCAAGACCACGACATTAAATAGTCTGCAACGTAATCATGCTGATGATTATATTTTCCATTTCCAGGCTTATTTTTCATTTAATTCACTAAATAATCCTATCGATTGCCTTTGGCAAAAATGAATTTAAACACAGTTCGGGAGTTCACATATCTTAACAGAATGATATCTCTGGATGTAAAAATCAATAAGTAAGTTGTAGCTCTGAAGGAGCAACATCTTTTGACAAACTATGTAAGACTAGAGTGAGATTGTCACTGAGCCATATGTTTAAAAGATACCCTGGATATGTTTCTCTAAAGTGGCCTTTGTCTATTTCTTCATTTGACTTGATCACAAAGTACTGCCACAGGCTGAGTTTGAAGATTAAGTAGGAAAAAAACAACTCAACAACTTCTCTTTTGACTCCTCCCACTTCCTCCAAATCCAAGGCATAGCTATGGGCACTCGCATGGGCCCGAGCTATGCCTGCCTCTTTGTAGGGTACGTCGAACAATCCCTGTTCCAGACGTACACTGGCCCTATCCTCGAACTCTACCTCCGCTACATTGACGACTGCATCGGTGCTACCTCCCTGAGCCATGATCACGGTGAATGACGGTGCTGGCTTGAAGGGCCGAATAGTCTACTCCTGCACCTATTGTCTATTGTCTACCTCTTGTACCCATGCAGAACTCACTGACTTCATCAATTTCACTAATTTCCAGCCTGCTCTTAAATATACTTGGACCATGTCCGACATCTCCCTGCCGTTTCTGGATCTCACTATCTCCATCACAGGAGACAGACTAGTGACCGACATCTACTACACGCCCACTGACTCCCATAGCTATCTTGACTACACTTCTTCCCACCCCGTTTCCTGTAAAAACTGTATCCCCTACTCCCAATTCCTCCGACTACGCCGCATCTGCGCCCAGGATGAGGTGTTCCATACTAGGGCATCGGAGATGTCCTCATTGTTTAGGAAACGGGGGCTCCTCTCTTCCATTATAGATGAGGCTCTCACTAGGGTCTCCTCAATATCCCGCAGCTCCGCTCTTGCTCCCCCTCCCCCCATTCGTAACAAGGATAGAGTCCCCCTTGTCCTCACCTTCCACCCCATCAGCCGTCACATACAACAAATTATCCTCCAACGGGATCCCACTACTGGCCACATCTTCCCATCTCCACCCCTTTCTGCTTTCCGCAGAGACCGTTCTCTCCAAAACTCCCTGGTCCACTTGTCCCTTCCCACCCAAGCCACCCCCCCTCCCCAGGTACTTTCCCCTGCAAGCGCAGGAGATGCAACACCTGTCCCTTTACCTCCCCCCTCGACTCCATCCAAGGACCCAAACGGTCTTTCCAGATGAGGCAGAGGTTCACCTGCACCTCCTCCAACCTCATCTATTGTATCCGCTGTTCCAGATGTCAACTTCTCTACATCGGCGAGACCAAGCGCAAGATCGGCGATTGTTTCGCTGAACACCTCCGCTCAGTCCGTCTCAATCAACCTGATCTCCCGGTGGCTCAGCACTTCAACTCCCCCTCAGCATTGACCTTTCTGTCCTGGGCCTCCTCCATTGTCGGTGAGGCCCAGCGCAAATTGGAGGAACAGCACCTCATATTTCGCTTGGGCAGTTTACACCCCAGAGATATGAACATTGACTTCTCCCACTTCAGGTAGTCCCTGCTTCCCCGCTCTATCCCCTCCCCCTTCCCAGTTCTCCTACTAGTCTTCCTGTCTCCGACTACATCCTATCTTTGTCCCGCCCCCTCACCTGACATCAGTCTGAAGAAGGGTCTCGACACGAAACGTCACCCATTCCTTCTCTCCTGAGATGCTGCCTGTCCCGCTATGTTACTCAAGCATTTGTGTCTACCTTTGAAGATTGTGTTTAGTCCCACTCCAAGGATCAGTACATAATGTACTCTAATATTTCATTGCAGTATTAAACTGACATTTGCACCAATGAAGATGCTGTCTATCAGAAAAGATGTTAGCCCAACATTGTGTCTGCCCTCTCAATAGGCCATAAAAAGTCTCATAACATGATTGGAAAGTTTTAGAATACATTTTCCCTGCAGTGTTCTGGAGATCCTGAGGCTGCGGAAACTGATAGAAAAATTATAGTGTTTTTTATTAGCAGTACAGGATCATTAACAGTTGAAATGTTGCTTTGGGACTATAAATATCAATGTTTAGTTCCACCAAATTGAAAGTATTGTTAGGATGAACATAAGTAGACACTTTACTGAAAACTGAAAAGTGGTAAAACATTGCAGGGCAAACACCAAAATTACAAATAAGCACTGAAGATTAGATTAAAGCTTGATTGTCAACTCTTAGGAATCTCTCTCCACTGTCAACAAGAAATGCTATGCTGAGGTGACACAACCAATAAAGGGCTCAGGCTGCAACAAAGTAGCAAAATATGGGTAGCAGAAGGATTGCCAATGGCAAAGGAATCACAAACTTCCTTGAGGGATGCAGTATTGTGACACCTCTGATCATCATATCTTGTAATATATAATCATTGATTTACATTATGGATAAACATGCTTTTTTTTCTGATGGCACAGTCATCTTCAAGATTATTTTATTATTACACTAGTAGCAGACTATAATGACCCTGTACTTGTAATTTGTTCAAACATTTCTATACAGTATTATTCTATTACAGGCACATGACTTTTCACGTCACCCATTCCTTCTCTCCAGAGATGCTGCCTGTCCCACTGAGTTACTCCAGCTTTTTGTGTCTATCTTCGGTTGAAAACAGCATCTGCAGTTCCTTCCTACAACATGACTTTTCAGTATCAATTAAGATAGATACCAAAGCTAGACATTAATAGAAACAAGTTTATCGTAGCAGTAGCTTAAATATAAAGTTGGGAATAAATAAATTCAAGTTTTGTCAACAAATTTCAATTAAACTTTAAGTGCACACGAAGTCAAATTAAAATTTTCCTTACCTCTTGTAAGATCTGGCTGGAATTAATTCTGTCCTTTTCGATGCTTTGCTGCAAAGGATAATACTGCATTTCAATTTGTTTTTGTTTCAAATCTCTCTTTAGTTGTAGGATGGGATCCACAGTAGCCATTTTAAAGGCTTCTTGGTCACTCTGCAAAAATCTGCCTAAGCCAGACAAAAAGTCACAATGAATCTACCATTTATTGATAATTTCTTTTCTAAAAAGGTACATATATATCAGTTTAGTTTATTGTCACATGTACCGAGGTACAGTGAAAAAGCTTTTGTTGCGTAGGTAACACACAATGTCAATTTAACGCATAAAAGTTTAAACATAAGATAAAACATACAGTTGTTTGGTGTCTTGAGCTTGAAAGCATATACCAAGAGTCTAAGGATCACCTTCTTCCCCTCTGCTATCGCACTTCTGAACAGTCCTAATAAAAGCTAGGGTACACTCCCAATTTTCCCAAATACCTCATTGCATACATTGGACTTTTTCTCTGGAACCGTTAGGCTACAATGCTGAGAAACAATATTCTGCACTCTGATATCTTTCTCTTTGCTCTACCTTTGGTACTTATGTTTGGATTGAATGTATTCAGGCAAAGTATTATCTGAAGTGATTGGATAGCCCTGTACACATGACAAATAAACTAAACTAAAGATTTTCACTGTTCTTCGGCACATGTGACAATAATAATAAACCCAAACCTTAAGCCCGTCAAGTTACACTCTATCATCTCAGATCAAGGTATCGATAAACACCATATAAAAAGTGCAATTCAACTTATCTAAAACATCTAAAACACCACATGCACTTAAAAAAACAAAATGG
The DNA here is from genome assembly GCF_053455715.1 of Rhinoraja longicauda. Classification (NCBI taxonomy): domain Eukaryota; kingdom Metazoa; phylum Chordata; class Chondrichthyes; order Rajiformes; family Arhynchobatidae; genus Rhinoraja; species Rhinoraja longicauda. The sequence continues at coordinate 46,574,009 of NC_135960.1, read as the reverse complement.
ATTTCAGTTTCCAGCCTTTGTCAAGTATCATATACCCAGAGGTTTCAAGACAAATTACAACAAAATAAGGAACAGTAGTGAAAGGGTTCAGAGAGGATTCATCTGCATATTTCTAAGACTTGAGGGCCTGAGCTAACGGGAGAGGGTGAGCAGGCTAGGGCGCTTTTTCTTGGAGCGCAGGTGGATCTAGGATGATCTTATAGAGGTGTAGATAATCATGAGTGGAATGGATCGAGTAAACACATGGAGTCTTTTGCAGAGGGTAGGGGAATTGCAAACCAGAGGACAGGCTTAAGGTGAGGGGAGAAAAGATTTAATGGGAAACTGAGGGGGTAACGTTTTTACACAAAGGATTGGTGGGTGTCTGGAGCAAGCTGCTGGAGGAGGTAGTTGATGCAGATACCATTGCAACATTCAAGAATTATTTAGATAGGTACATGGATAGGGTAGGTTTAGAGGGATATGGGCCAAAAGGAGGCTGGTGGCACTAGTTTAGATGGGGCATTTTGGTCGGCATGGGAAAGTTGGGCCGTCGGGTCTGTTTCCACGCCGTATGATTCTGACTATGAATAATTTTCACTGGGCAGTGTTCAGGCAGTATGAACCTTCCCTCCACCCCAAACCTCACTCACCTCCACATCCCACGCCCTCTGCTATACCTAATAGAGCTGCATGCTAGTTTACGTCACTGGTCCAACTTACAATCAACTAGTTGGATGTATGCCAAATCAGACAGGCTGGGGCTGGTGGTGTTAGGGATATGTAAAAGCTGTGAAATGCAGGTGAATGCTGTTGTAGAGAACTGAAAACAAAAATGTCCAGCAGTGCCTTTAAGGAGAGGAAAATTGAGCTAATATTACGGATGGATAACCTGGCAAATTCTGACACAGAAGAGTGAGTTAGAGTCATAGAGTCAAAGGGAAACAGACACTTCAGTCCAACTTGTCCATGCTGAACAATATGCCCCATGTAAGCTAGTTATTTGCCTGCATTTGCCCATATCCCTCTAAACCTTACTTATCCATGTAACTGTTCAAATGTCTTTTAAATGTTGTTATTGTACCTGCTCAACTACTTCCTCTGGTAGTTCATTGCATGTACCCACCACCTTCTGTGCGAAAAGGTTGCCCCTCGGGTTCCTATTATATCTCTCTCCTCTCACATTAAGCCCAGCCCTCAGGGGCATCTACGCTGAGAAATAGACTATGTGCATTCACCCTATCTATGCACCTCATGACGTCATACACATTGAGAGGTTCCTGTCAAACTCCTGTGCTTCAAGCTATAAAGTCCTAGCCAGTCCAACTTTCCCCCTTTGGCTCAGGCCCTCGGCCCACTCGTCTAGCTAATAAAAATCATGCTGTATTCTTGATAAACATCCTCACCATCTACGATACCACCTATTAACCTTCCTTAACTCTAGTCACCCACCGGAAAATTATTCCAGAGCCTAGACAGCGAGGGTTGGCAGGTGTACAAGTTTTGGAAGTAATGCTGCACCATAAGTGTGGTCACAACTTAGGTTCCTCTGAATGCCAACTTACAATCAATCCCATCACATGCATTGGTGCTTGAAACGTCTTCATTCATCTTTGCCCTATTTCCCAACATAATCCTAATTCTATCTGTTCTTTGGTTATTTTGAAGTTGCATATCCCACAGGAATTTTCTTTTTCTTCCTTGTAATATAACCGCCATAACAAGGCCCTGAGTCAAATGAATTTTAATACTCTTACTACTAAGAGTAGATTAGAAATACAGGAATGCGCTGTGATGAGAAATGGAAAAGTGCTTGTTTATATCAGTAGAAAACAGATATGACAGCAATTTACATTTCACATAGCATGTTTAATGAAAAGAAATGTCTCAGATATGATTAAAAATGTTTGTCGAGCTAAAGAATATTATTAAAAGATAGAGACTATAAAAGCTTTGTCAACGAGGTGTGACTTTTGGAATCCTTAAAAAGAGCTAAAATTAGGAAGCTTGAGGAGTTAAGGAAAGGAATTTCAGAGAGGGGCCCAAGTATAGAAATCCAAATAAGGCACAAAGACATGGGATGGATTTAAAGGTAAAGGCAACAGAGTAATGGGTGGGCAGCCACCATGGAAAAAGAAAACAGAGTTAACTCTTGAGATTTGAGAGCCCTTGTCAGAACTCGTGTAGAAATCCAAATGCTTTGCCATCCTGACACATCAAAGGTAAATACCTGTTTCTGCCTGCAACGTTAATTACTTTCTCCTTCTACAGATGCTGCCTGACCTGCTGAAGGTTTTGCACATTTTCTGTTTTTTATTTGGGATTTAAAAAAAGCAAGGTTGAATGGGATACTCTGGTAGGTGTCAAGGGCAAGCTGAGACAGTAGCTGCAGTGGAGGGTTGGGTCAGTGACAAAGGTACGGCAAAGGTGGAGCGGCAAAGTGGCGCAGCAGTAGAGTTGCTGCCTTACAGTGGCAGAGACATTGGTTCAATCTGACTACGGGTGCTGTACGGAGTTTGGACGTTCTCCCTGTGACCGCGTGAGTTTTCTATGGGTGCTCCGGTTTCCTCCGATACTCCAAAGACATACAGGTTTGTAGGTTAATTTGGCTTTGGTAAAATTGTAAATTGTTCCTAGTGTGTAATAGTGCAAGTGAACGGGTGATCGCAGGTCAGTGCAGAGTCAGCAGGCTAAAGAAACTGTTTTCACGCTGTATCTCGAAAGTCTAAGTTAAAGTATGAAACTCATTGCATGGAACAAAAACAATGGCTTTGACCATTCTAGTATATAATTGAAGGAAATTGTGGTACCTCTAAGACATGTTTAATGGTAGGATGTTATGTAATTCAAGAGGTCTTTAGCCCAATAGCCAGTTGTAACCTGTTATCTTGCTTCACTTAATGTTCCTTTCACCTGCAAATCATACTGTTTAAATTCCACCAGTATAAAAAGAATTATAGAGTCAAAGATGCATACAGCATTGAAACAGACCACTACACCCAGAGTATAGTGTCTATAAATATAAAAGCATTACTGCAGATCAGTTGAACAACACATAATAAAAGCAGGTAGATAGACACAAAAAGCTGCAGTAACTCAGCGGGACAGGCAGCATCTCTTGAGGGAAGGAATGGAATTTTGTCGTGAAGTACAAGGTAAAAACAGTGTCCTTCACCTAATTGCAAATGGCCCCTTATGCCTAACCCCACTATGTTCTATTCTATAAATAGTCTTGTTCCTTTAGTGTCCTGTGTTATTGCATTGTGCCACTTTTTACTGATTTTAAATATTGTGGACCGAAAAGTGAGAGACATTTTTTTAATCATGTCCTATGGAAGTATCCAATAGGTTCATATTCTCTTTTTATTTAGATTGTCCTGGCTGTTCAGATCGGGTTATCTGTTCCATTTTTAAAATTTTAATGTTTTTCAACAAATGCTCTTTTTGCTTTTGATGTGGACCCTTAATCTTTCTTCAAACCTCATTTGCTGACATTTCACGTTGAACTAATCAATAAAGATTACATTCTTGTTTCTTTTTTGGGGGGTAGGTTCTCCTGCCTGATCAGTCGGGATTGGACCCTTTCATGACTTCATAGTGGCTTTTAAAGTTGTTTTTTTAAGTCAGTCTCCTAATTTTTGATGTGTATGTTCTCTACATCTTCAATAGTAATTTGCGGCTGTTTATGATAATATAATAAATAAATATCCTCGCAAATCATTTTGCGACTGCTCTATGAAAAAAATCCTATCTTACTTCGCTAAATATGTGTAGGAAGGAACTGAAATGCTGGTTTACACCAAGGATAGACACAAAATGCTGGAGTAACTCAGCGGGACTGGCAGGATTTCTGGAGAGAAGGAGCAAGATTTTGGGTCGAGACCTTTCTTCAGACTGGGACTAGCTAAAGATATTGTGTTTCTTCTGTCATTATAAACTCTGATAACTTAAATAGGCCAATGCATAATTGTTCCTTAACAAAGTACGTCTACATTTCATTCAAATTTTAGCATGAACTTATTTTTAAAAATTGAAACTTGAAAATCAGAAGGAATCATGCATGCCAGAAATTTCCCAAGTTTAGCCTCAGAAATAATGTAAATGTGATGGTTTCTTCTTAGCCTAGATTGAGAGTCCTGGGTCACCAATGGCCTAAAAGTCCTTAATTCTGGGTGGTGGGAAGAGACCTAACTAAATATCCCTTCAGTCAAACAACAGATCATTGTAATCAATTTAGCAGAGTAAACTGAAAGCTATTTTATTTATTGTTAAGTAGAAATGAGAGTAGGAATAAAATTACCAAAAATATTGGGCATGCAGATAAAAAGGATTGTAAGTTATGTTTCCTCTCACTAACTGATTACAACCAAGCTTGATCCAATTTTTACTTGACACTTGCACAAACCAGCTGCTTTTCCCTCATGGCTGTTAATAACATATATAGAACACAGAACAGTCCAGCACAAGAACAGGCTCATAGGCTCACAATATCTGTGCTCAACATGATACCAAAACCAACTCTTATCTGTCTGCGCATAATCCATATCGCTTCTTTCCTGCATGTCCAATGTGCCTATCCAAATCTTTTAAATGCCACTATCATATCTGCCTCAACCACTACCCCTGGCAGCACATTCCAGGCACTCACCACTCTGCATAAAAAACTATTCCCTGCGTCTCCTTTATCCTTTGCCCCTTTCACCTTAAAGCTATGCCCTCTAGCATTTGAATTTTTCATCCTGGGAAAGGGTTCTGACTATCTACCCCTCTCTATGCCGCTCATAATTTTACAGTCTTCCATTAGGTCTCCTCGCAACCTCCCTGCAATCTCCGGCATTCCAGGAGGTACTGTTTTTTTCCCCCAGAATCTTGCTCAAATTATTGTAATTTGTAAGCAAAATTTCAGAGTGTCGACTGCACACAAAGAATATAATTTATGCTTCGATTTAGGTGATGTTGGGAGACTGCATTTATTGGTTAAAACGTATTACCTCAAGTCAATCCTATATTGTAGGCTGGAGACTTTCTGAAGCCTGATCAAGTTGGGTAGCAGGATGAGAAAGTGGGATAACATAGAACTAGTGTGAACAGGCGATCAATGATCAGCGTGGACTCAGTGGGATGAAGGGCCTGCCTCCCTGGCTGTTCCGTACTAAACTAAACTAAATCACTTATTTTTCTCACACGTGATTAAGGAAGTTATACATTTTATCATCTACTAAGTAAAGGCAATTGAATATATGAGAATCAGAGAGCAGTGAAAGGAACATTCTGCTCAGTTTGGTTTATCTATTGATAGCATAAAATTGCTGAGCCATTACCAGAGCAAGCACCTTGATTTAAGATTTTATTTAAAAGGTAGAGACACAAAAGTGGGCAGGGCCATCATGTTTAAGCTAAAAAAAGCACAATGTGCTGGAGTAAGTCAGCAGGTCAGGCAGCATCTCTGAAGCACAGGGATAGGCAGTTTTTCAGGTTGGGACACTCCTTCAGTCTAAACTAGCATCTGTAGTTCCTTGTGTTTTCATATTTTTAAACTGCTACAAAAGTTTCTCACTAAGAGATCTCTCAGTGAGAGATGTAAAGGTTCCTGGAATTTCAAAACAATATTTTAATAACCACTTCTTTCCTAGTTCTAGACACACACAAAATGAACCACATGTGGATAATACACACCAATTTTTTTAAGATCAAGGTAGAATTCATTTTCATTGCTTCCACCTTCGAGTAAGGTCTGAAGATGCAACTCTAGCTTTTCCCTATTAATAGAACAAATATTGGAAGTTTAATCTTGTTGTTTAAGTTGCAGCATTTATACCATTATTAATTAATAAGATAAAACAAGGAAAACAAAAATTTCTCCAAACTGTAAATAAGCAGATAAGAGAACTGTATAAAGGAGTTCAGGCAGAAATAGAAGGGTAGCCAGAATAAAGACTTTGAAAATATTAGAAAAGATTAACAGAACAGGGGACTGAATAATAATTTCAGATGCTGAATGGTCCTTTGGAGAAGGTTGGAGGGGAGGGGGAAAGGAAATTTATATGGAATAAGTGAACAGGACAGATGGAATATAAAAATGAGACTCTAGTCAGCCGTTTCATTTATACAAAAGGCAAGATATTTTAAGGAAATCCAATGGAGAACAAAGAGCCTGTAATAAAGATAACATAAGCAGAACTTAATATAGTTCAAATGTGACAAGCAGAAACAAATTTGAATCACAAGACATGACAAATGCTGGGAAAAAAACAAATTACTAGGATGAACTCAGCAGATCAGACAGTATATGTGGAGGGAAATGGACAGATGACGTTTCGGGTCCAAATTAATCTTCTGTAAATAATGCGGGTGAGAACATATTCCGCCAGGAGGAGGGGAGTGTTGGTTGAGGGAAACTGGTTGGGTCTCTGTTCTAGGAAGAAACATAAGGCCCAGAAATCTTCCTGAGGGGAAATGGAAGTGCACAAGGATTGGACGTCCATGGTAAAGAGGAGGCAACGGGGATCAAGGAATTGTAAGTTGCTATAGTGATGGAGTGTGCGAGGTGTCCTGGATGTATGTGAAAAAGGACTGAACAAGGGACAACAAGACAGAGGGGGTAAGTTCAGTGGGGCATGAGCAGGCAGATACAATGGGCTTACCAAGGCAGTCCTGCATGTGGATTTTGGATATGGTATAGAAATGGGCAGAGCAGCCTTGGGGAACTATCAGTTTGGAAACTGTGAGGGGAGATTGCCAGAAGTGATAAGAGCAATGGTTTGGGAGACATTGTTGCTTATGGAGTCATGGTCAAAGGGTAGGTATGAGGTGATGACCAGGAGCTGTCGCCCATCTCAAAAAGGTAGAAGTTAGTCCGCCGGACCTCAACGGCACTGCCCTTGTCCGCAGGTTTGATGACAAGGTTTGAATTGTGGTGGATTGAGCGGAGGGCTGTGCGCACAGAGGGGGTGAGGGGAGTGAAAAAGTCGAGATGGTCGATGTTGCGTTGGCAGTCAAAAGTGAAAAGGTAGGTGAGAGGGTAGAAGGCCGGAAGGTGTTGTCCAAGATGAAGGGGGAACTCAGAGAAGTAGGGGCAGCTTGAGGGTGGTGTAGGAGTCAGGGTGGGGGAATGTAATGTGGTCAGTGACAGGAGGAGTGGCAGGACATGGCAACATTGGGTCAGGGGCTTCAGGCTTGGTGACTGCAGGGAAGAGGTGGGACCCAGCAGCATCGGCAAAGTTTATATGTGTCTAGAATTCTGCTTACTGCAGGCATATCAAATCTGAATTTATATCAGCTTCAGTAGCAATACAAGTGAGCTGGGGACGAACATTTGTAAAGATACAAACACTTTAGAAGTGGAAATAAAAAGATAGTTCTTTTAAATAACCTCATCAGGTTATCAGTCCATCTTTAAATACTTTAAAGCCAATTCATTTATTTTAAGTTTTCATTTATTTTAAGCGGAATCACTGCCAAGTCAATAAATAAATAAATATATTTTTAAAAAGATTAATGCGTTTCTGGACATGAAGGGAATCAAGAGATATGGGGTTAGAGCTGAAATAGATAGTGTTGAAGTAAAAGACCAACCACAGTCGGGACGACAAAGTGGCGCAGTTGGTAGAACTGCTGCCTCACAGCATCAGAGACCCGGGTTCAATCCTCGGGTGCTGTTTATGTGAAGTTTGCATGTTCTTCTTGTGAGAGTTTCCTCTGGGTGCTCCAGTTTCCTCTCATATTGAATTGCAGGTTAATTGGCATTTGTAAAATAGATCCTAATGTGTGGGAAGTGTAGGAGAATGTGGGATGATGTAGAACTAGTGTAAATGGATGATTGATGGTCAGGGTGAACCCAGTAGGCCAAAGGGTCTATTTCCATGCTGTATCTCGCAACTAAACTAAATCGCTCATTCTTTCTCAGGAATGTTTGAGGAAGTTAAAGCATTTTATCATCTATTGAGTAAGGGCAATTGAGTGCATGAGAATCAAAGAGTAGTGGAAGGCACATTCTGCTCAGTTTGGCTATCTATTCTGTATCTTTCCATGAATCAATCAATGTTGATGACTGTAGGAGTAGACTCAAAAGGCCATGTGACCGCCTCTTCTACTTTTTTATGTTCTTATTTTCTTTGCAGGTAATCAATATACAACCGACCGAAGTGCATTAAAAAATCTATATTTGATGCTTTCAGTGGAGAGAAATTTTGCTGAGGGCACAGAGAGGACATATCTTCTTTGAATTGTGTTATGGAATATTTTAAGACTATCCTAAAGGGATGGTTATCCTATAAGACCTTTGTTTTAGGTTTCAGCATCTCATCCAAGTCACTAAAAATAGGAACATGCTTAATTATGTGTTAAAGCATTAGAGGAAAGTCAATACCAATTTTTCCCAATGGTTCTAGATGCAAGCGTCTAATGTGCACAAATCTTACTGAATTATATATGGTTGAATAGGCCTTACACCAGTGTAATCAACCTGTGTGCTACACCATAACGTATGCAGCTGGGGGTTATAAAATCCATATGCATACTTTATACTTTACAACTTTCCGAGACAGATTCCAGACATTTCTTTTCATCCCATTCTAACTTTCTTCGCCCATATTGTGAAACTGTATTGTCTGTAATGAAAACTTTATTGTCACATGTGACAAGTCACAGTGAAGTTCTTTGCTTGCATAGCTTGCCAAGGTATGCAATTGTCGCCCATGAAGGGCGCTTACAAACAGGGCCTTCAATTTACTGGACCTCCTCGGCCAGGGTCATCCTACTGACATATCAACTGCTGACAAAATGTTGTATGTTTCTGTGAGAATTGTTCTATTCTTTGAAATCGAGGGAATAAAGGACAGGTCATGCAACAATCTTGTCATCCCAGGAATCAGTCCAGTGAACCTTTGGTACACTCTCTCTGTGAAAGTACATCCTTATGACAATTTGCCTTTTTAACTGTTTGCCTCGATTATGTTAATAACCTCACATTTTACTGAATCTATCATATATTTGCCTCCTTATTCAACTTGCTAAAACCATCCTGACGTCTCTTTGCATCCTGTTCACAACTCATAATCACAATCTATTTATGTCATCAGCAAATGTAGAAATATTACATTTGGTCACACATCCTGTAATGTGCAGGTTCAAGAGCAGCTTCTTCCCTTGAACCGTCTCGCTATTGAACACTGCAACCTCCAAATAGGCTCTGAAGTTTTTTCAGGGGGGAGGAGGAGGGGGAGGGAGGGAGAAATGGGAGGTGGGGAGGAGAGGGTGCTGGACCATTCAGGAGAGGTTTGGGACGGGAACCGTTGGGAGGAAAGCTCTCCTTCGGGGCCCAGCAACCCTACCGATCCATGGACCCATTTCCGGGCGGGGAGTGTCCCCCAGGGCCGTGCCGGGCCCAGCAATTTTTTCACACAAAGGGTGGTGGGTGTGTGGAACGAGCTCCAGAGGAAGTAGATGAGGCACGTACCATCACAATGTTGAAGAAACAATTAGACAGGTACATGGATAGGAAAGGTTTAGAGGGATATGGGCCAAATGCAGGCAGGTGAGACTAGTGTAGATGAGACGTTGGTCGGTGTGAGCAAGTGGGCCAAAGGGCCTGTTTTCTGGCTGTATAACTCAATGACTCTATTTAAATGATACTTGGACAGTTACTTGGATCAGGGTTTGGAGGGATATGGGCCAGGTGAAGGCAAATGGGACTTGCTTGCTTGGGCAACTTGGTGGGCATGGACAAGTTGGGCTAAAGGCCTGTTTCTACGCTGCATAGCTCTGTGACTATAAACGCAATGAGTCAAAAAGTCAAGTATCGAATCAGTGGAGGAGACAATGGAGCAGAAGATGACAGGAAAGAGATTAATGGCATAAAGAGAAATAGTTTATTGTTCTGCACAAGTCAACATGTCATGGTAAGTGGTGATTAAAATGGAAAAGGTGAGAGCTCTGATGAGAGGGGATCTTATCGAAACATATAAGATTATTAAGGGGTTGGACACGTTAGAGGCAGGAAACATGTTCCCAATGTTGGGGGAGTCCAGAACCAGGGGCCACAGTTTAAGAATAAGCGGTAGGCCATTTAGAACGGAGATGAGGAAAAACTTTTTCAGTCAGAGAGTTGTAAATCTGTGGAATTCACTGCCTCAGAAGGCAGTGGAGGCCAATTCTCTGAATGCATTCAAGAGAGAGCTCTTAAGGATAGCGAAATCAGGGGGTATGGGGAGAAGGCAGGAACGGGGTACTGATTGAGAATGATCAGCCATGATCACATTGAATGGTGGTGCTGGCACGAAGGGCCGAATGGCCTACTCCTGCACCTATTGTCTATTGAATTGATTAAGGAAGAAGCAACATTGAGGACTGCAGCTGAACAAGAGACCGCCTAGAGACAAATGGCATAAAAAATATAAATGAAGAAATAGCCTAAACAGAATTTTCAGTGCCCTTGAAAGCAAGTTGACAAAGACATGTTTAAGGAGCACTGGTGTGCACATGGTATTGAAGGATATCAACTACTAAACTCCACAGTACATCATACAGAATCATATAGCCTATGCTAGAACTACTCCACATGTTACACACCTTTACACCGAGCACTCCGGAAGAGAAAGAGAGAAATTCTCACTCCCAGATCTACTGCATTGGTTCAATTTACCAAATGACACTGGTTGGCTAATTGCCAAGTGACATCTTGAAACAATATACCTCCAGATTGCTCAGCCAAAAACTAACATGACCCACATACATGGAAGAAGCCTTGTTTTTCTTCCCAAAAACTACAAGAAGGAAATGATAAAGAGAAACAAATTGAATCAGAATAATGTGATACTGGCGAATAAAGAAATATCTCTTGAGAAGCGTTTAGGGGGTGTTATTTTATACTCTTTTAGCCTTGTGTCAAGAGTGTTTAATTGTCATATTTATCGACAACAGAATAGAATTCTCACTTGCAGCAGCATAACAGGCATGTAAACTCATTACACACAAATATACAATAAACAAAAATACCAATAAATTAATAACCACAGTACTAATGAAAGAATATTTCACATCACATTTCTAACCTATGTAGATCATTTCATTTGAGTAGTCTAATAGATTTTGAGCAAAATGTGATTCTATTTGACTCTTCAGAATTCAAGGATGAGGGAGAATGGATGTACATTTTAAAATAATACATAGTAACACAGTATCATAGTATTTTACTAATGGATTTAAATGTTTATTGTAATATGCTTGTGAAGTTCGATTACAAATGAATCTGAAAGGAACATTTCATGTCTAAATCTTACCTAGCTTCGGTTAGTCTTGATTGCTCCTGCCACCATGCCTGTTGATGCTGCTTAACAATTGTATTCTCTTTGTTAATCTTTGCTGCTTGTAAAATTTTTTCAAACTGTATGATAATTTAAAAAAATTAAAAGTTAGATTTCCCACTGGTTAGAATCTGCATCCACCAACAAATCTGGTTTTACCAGTCAGTTTTAGAATCTCATCTTACAGCAAGAACACTACAACTGACAGAGGATAAAAGGAAAAATAAGACAGTTAGACTTTTGTCTTTGATCTCAAATATGTAATCCTTTCATCTGTGTAAGGATGTCAAGCGATGACAGAATTACATTTAGGTCTGATGAACCAATGTTCTGGAATGGTTTGCCAGAACTTAAAGTACTCTGACTTGAAGAATTGTCATGTTCAACAAAACCTATTTGAATATTTCTGAAGCAATGGACAGGGATGCCATTGGATGTTATTTATGTGGGCTTCCAGAGGACACTTGATAAAGTTCCTCAAAATCCGTTATTTAGAGTTGAAGCCAGTGGAATCGAAGTTCAATTATTGGCTCACATTGAAGAAATGCACACGCTCAGCCAAGTATTGAAGTCTGGGGAGAGCTTCATGCGGTGTAGAGGGCGTGAAATGAAAGACGGGTCTGAAGGGATAGATGGAGCACTCTGGTGTGCACATCATATTGCAGGATAGAAGGAGTTTTGGGAGAGCGAGAATGTAGAAAGTGGGAGAGAAGGAGGGTGTTGCCATGTCTTGCCCCCGCTCATCTCTCCCTCTCCTACTGTCCCACTCTTCCTTATTCTATACCCAGTCTCATACCCCTATTTCCCCTCCCCAATAGCACTCTCATCCCCAATTTTATCTGATTCCCTCAATTCCTTTTCCCTCTCATTCATTCTTTTCCCCTTACCAAAATTAGTCTGTTTCCCTTTCTCACATGTGTTCACACGATTCAGAGGCAGAGCCTAGCACAAGAGTAAAAACTCATGGCTGAAGTATTTGCAAACATTTTCATTCAGAAGTGTGGGTAATTCATTTCAACCAATTCCCAATGTTCCTACACCAAGACTCCCTTGGACTCTCCACCGCTGACCAGTCGATGAAGACAGGTTTGTGGATTTCCACGTTAAACGAACTTCTTCAACCCTGCAAACCTGCAAGAAATCTGTGTTTGTCCTCTTCAACTTCATGATTTACTTTGCCTTCACCTTGGATCTCTGACTATCTAGTCCATAATGATTGGCATGCTTCTGTTTGTTGCGTTAAAAGGCTTGCAGAGATGCAGCAAGAATTTAATTGTTCCATTGTCGGTACATATGGCAATTAAACACTCTTGACTCTTATTTCTCTCCCTCACTTTCTTGTTCTCTTCATCCCTGTCCACTGCTATCCACCCCTTCCAGCTAACATCCTTCTTATCTTTTTGTTCATATTCCTTAATACCCACTTCCTTTTGCAGGACATTGTATACATTAAAAGGCAGATGAAAGGTAAGCCAAAAATGGTGTTTAAATTCAATATTTACAAAGCCATATGGAGGAGGCACAAAAGATTGGAAGTATACTAATCACAGCAGAGATAAAACATTGGTGTAAATCCAGCAATATTAATGGAAAGATAGCTGGGAAATTAGTAAATTCCAATTTAAGCTAGGAAATTTCCATTCATCTCCTTGGTGTTATTTACCTTTCATTGGCATCTCCAAGCATCAGAATGTGTTCTTGGACTTTCATCTTTTGTAGTCAGAGTACAAGGGCATAGTACAAGAGCAATGTTGGGTAACTCTAACATCCTTCCCTCTCAATATTTCTTCGGAATACTGGCCACCTTTTAAGCAACCCCCCCCCCCCTCATCTCAAAAACATTAGAGTCCTGGAAATCAGTGGGACATGAAATGTACATAGAGTGGAGAGTAAGAACCTTTCCCCCAATGTGCGGGTGTCAAAGCCAAGAGGGTTTAAGGTGAGAGGTGGAGTAAATGACAAAGGCTAGAGGTGAAAAGGAGACAAAAGGGTGCCAGATAAGGTGAGAAGAAGAAGTGTGAAATATAAAGCTGGTGGGAGTTATATGGGTGGAAGGGGACAAAGGGAGAGGGGAAAGAGTAGGGGGATAAAAGGGAAATAGGGGACTTGGGGAAGGGAGATGATTGTACGAAGGAAGGGACAGGAGTAAGGCAATTAGGGATAAGAGTGAGGTAAATAGAATGAGGTAAATAGTGCATATGGGCACAAGAGCAGCATGAATAAGTTGGTCAAAGGATCGGTTTCAGTGTTACGTTACACAAGTCAAAGACCCTGTGACATCATAATGCTTCCACCAAATAGTGTCCTTTACACCCTCCTACTCCTGCAAGTTCAAATTCATTTCAGCGGAGCTGACTCGATGGGCCGAATGGCTTAATTCTGCTCCTAGGACCTATGGCCTTAATTTTCTTCATTATTAGACAAGAAATAGTTTAATCAAAATCATTTAATCAAATATATGTAGTTGAAAACTTCAAAACTTCATTAAGTCAATATTTATAGTGTCAATAAATTTTACTTACGGAGTCAAAAGTCGTGGAAAATGTTGCTAAGTTTTGGCGTTGAATGGAAAATTGACATGGATCTTTATGTTGGATATGCATGTATTGTTAAAGGTAAATCATGTGTGGAAGGTTCCATTCATCCCTGCACGTAGTCATTCAGCATTGTTTATGGCATTACGCTGGCTTAGATTGGTTTTGCAAAATGGACGTAGACAATGTAAATGAGCCATTTGTAGTGTTGCTGTAAGCTGCGAAATAATTAAATTTGTATCTCCATTCTCATTACATTTTAAGATTCTCTAAGATTTACTCTGCACTGTGCCAACTGGAAGTTTCCACGATGATTCTATAAACATTAGTTTTGCATCACTAACATGTGTGTAATTTTGTGAACACCTGCATTTTTTTGTTTCCCTGGACAAGAATGAGATTGGTACTTCTCAAGTATGAGATTGGTCTGCTCAAGGAACAGACATACATTCACAAATGCAGTGAAAGGTGCACTCTGATTTGCATGAAGCTCATTGATGTTTGGAACGTGGTATTTTAGCAGGCTCTAAGGCCAAGGACTTAGTGCTAAGGGACACACTGAAGCTAGATGCAGCCACCGCAGGCCCCTTTGGGGAGACCATAGTTTAGCACCTGCTGACCATTGCACACAAATTAGTTGAAATCTATGTTTAAACATCATGAACTATATGCTTTGAGGTTGTAATTTAAATAAAATGCTAATGTTAAATAACAAGAATAACATGACACATTTGTGGATCAATCCTGACCTAGGGGGCTGTTCTATGTGGAATTTGCATGTTGTCCTGCGTTGTATGACTGCATTGTATGGTTCCTCCACATGCTACAGTCAAGTAGGTTATTTAGTCGCTGTAAGTATATTCTAGTACGTAGTTGAGTGGTAGATTATTGGAGGAAATTGATGAGAGTGAGGGGAGAATAAAAAATGGGATTGATGTGGAGTCATAGAAACAAGGAACTGCAGAGGCAGGAGAAGGGTCTCAACCCGAAATGTCACCCATTCCTTCTCTCTAGACATGCTGCCGGTCCCGCTGAGTTACTCCACCATTTTGTGTCTACTGCAGAGGCCAGTTTATACAAAAGATACAAAATGCTGGAGTAACTCAGCAAGTCAGGCAGCCTCTTTGGAGAACATGGATATGTCATGTTTTGGGTTGAAAACATCAGTCTGAAGGAGGGTTCTAACCTGAGAAACATCACCTATCCATGTTGGCCAGAGATGCTGCCTGACCCACTGAGTTACTCCAGCATTTTGTATCTTTTACTGCGGAATCGATGGGCTGAAGGGCCAGTTTCCATGTTGTATATCTCTATGTTGCAGGGTGAATTGGACAGGCTGTGTGAGTGGGCGGATGCATGGTAGATGCAGTTTAATGTGGATAAGTGTGAGGTTATCCACTTTGGTGGTAAGAATAGGAAGGCAGATTATTATCTGAATGGTGTCAAGTTAGGAAAAGGGGACGTACAACAAGATCTGGGTGCCCTAGTGCATCAGTCACTGAAAGGAAGCATGCAGGTACTGCAGGCAGTGAAGAAAGCCAATGGAATATTGGCTTTCATAACAAGAGGAGTTGAGTATAGAAGCAAAGAGGTCCTTCTACAGAAAGACAATTACAGATAATTTACATTTTACTAATAAATTTTGTATACAATAATTATGAGTATAAGTAATAAATCAAATGAATCAAACGCTCAAACAGAGCCTAAGAGAATATAATTACTGAGACATAGTTGAAAGCAAGTCAACATTGGGTGTTCAATATTCCTGGTTACAAAGTTTTTTAAAATTACAAACTTACAAATTAAAAGGAGTAGGCCACTTAATCTCTTGTTTCTGATTTTATTGTAACCATATTCCTATCTATCTGATAAATGTATGAGGTAGACCATTTACAATTGGAATGGAATAAGGAAACATTTCTGTACACAAAGATTTCTGATCAATCTTTGGAATTCGCTAGCACAGAATCAATCAACAAGTTAGTTCAGAACAGAGATTGATCCATTTCTAAATATAAAGGGAATAAATGGATTGTGTAGGAAAATGGGACTGAGGTACAAGATCAACCGCGATGTTGATGAATGGCAAAGTAGATTTGGAGGACCAAATGCCTGGTTTTGCTTCTATGTCTTATACTCCTATAGCTCTACCAGTGGCTGTCATGTTTAGTTTAGTGATAGAGCATGGAAACAGGCCCTTTGTCCTACTTAATCCACGACAAACACTGATCAGCCGTTCACACTAGTTCTATCTTATCCCACTTTCTCATCCACTTCCTACACATTAGGGAGAGATTTACAGAGGCCAATTTTCCTACAAACCCGCACTTTGGAATGTGGGAGGAAACCGGAGCACACGGAGGAAACCCACGCGGGCGGCCACAGGGAGAATGTGCAAACTCCACACATTCAGCACCTGCGATCAGGATCAATCCTGGGTCTCTGGCACTGTGAAGCAGCAGGTCTACTAGCTGCGCTACTTAGCCGCCTATGTCTTGAATATTTTAAGATTATTTCCTTCCAATCATACAATTAAATCTTGCAGCCAGTAGTATGGATTTGCATTATGCTGGTGTAAGATACTGACATTTGACCAAGGCAAGAATTTATTTCTCCAAGGAAGTAAAATCATAACTGGTTTAATTATCTGCCTGAACTGTCTGCTTGGTTGGCTGCACTCGTCTATTGCAAAAACACCATCACCATCACATTCAGAAAGAAGTTTCACTCCTTGAACTTGGGAGTTGTGCTGTCAGAATCATACACACTTATGCCCACTAGCATGGCAGCTGTCAGAATTTATTTAGTTTATAACAATCAATGATGACAGAATTATTTAATGGATTGAATGCACAGTTCAGTGTGATCTCAGGAGCCTCAACCTTTGAGCCACAGCAAAGCAAGACTTCAGTTATTATTTTACATTTCAGCTGGTAGTATTTTCGATGTTTCAACACTATGATTTGGCAACATATTGAAAATACAGTGACACACCTTTAATCTATTTAAATGGGTCTTTTGATAGCAACACAATTCCTTTTTATATTTGCTTTGACAATCAAGTGATTCCAAATATAATGAAGTCTTTGTGTGCTGGTTTATCTAGGAGGCTAGTCTTGCATTCACAGTTGGAGGGAAACTTTCCATACAATGAATTGTTGACAACTATTAGAGCTTGGAGCAATTTACTATCAGAGAAGTAAATCAAAGGTTCGTGTAGCCTAACTGATTGAGGGACTCTGGAATACAGCATCATGAAATATCTGATATATTTTAGCTTCTCTTTGTTCCACATGTTTTATCATAGAGGTGCATTTTCCTTGAATAAGAAGAAAAACAGCTCCAAAAAATATACTTCAACCAGAACTTCAACAACCAGAATGAGTTTGAAAGAAGAGCAGTGTTACTAACACCAAAATACAGACATGTGAGTGGGGTCAAAAAGCAAAAGAGGAAAAGAGACGAGCGCTTGCGCGAGGCATACAGCGGGGGTCAAAAAATTGGAAAAACTTTGAAAATTTACACAAAATTACCAGTTTCAAGCCTCTTAAAGTGAAAAACGCGGAAATCATGCAAAAAGCGTGGAAAATGGATTTTAAAAACGTGGAAATCCGCGGAAACCCGGAAAATTCACATGACTGAAAATAAGATTGCATTAGCAAATGTAACGGTAAAACAAAGAAGATTTTCATAACTTCAAATTATTCTCAAATAATAACTTCAAGATTCTTCTCAGCCAAAAATTTATTTTGAATTGTAGAATTATTGTGGGATCAGGCAGCTACAGATTTGCATAAATTAAAGATTCACAACAGTGACAAGATACATAATAGTCTTCTATAAATTTTGATCTGGAAACTGAGAACTTCCCTGCACATCTTTGAAAAGTGTCACAAGAGGTTTTTATTTCAACATAAGAGAGCATAATGGACATTTTGATGTCTAATTGTAAAGATAATCCACTAACATTGTGCCGGAGTGTGGCAACTGTTTGCTTGCTGGTCTCAAAGGAGGATCTACTATCATCCAATACAATTGCCCTACTCTTTTAAATCGTTTTCCACTTGTTAATCTATCACTCTGTACTCTTATATCTTTTTCTTCGCTCTACCTTTTGTACTTGTATTTGGCTTGATTGTATTCATGTACAGTATTATCTGATTTGATTGGGTAGCACGCATGCAAAAGATTTTCACTGTACCTCGGTACGTGTGACAATAATATAGCTAAACCAACACTGCAACAATCTTTCAGCATTGCTCTCAAAGCTCAGGCTGAATTATGTGCAAGCACCTCTGGAGAAGGGAATAGATCCCTGAAAGTGCTTCAATGGAGCAAACCCACAGATTTGCATATGTGTGGTTCACTTTTTGAAAACAGAATAAGAGGATTGCAAAATAAATACAGCTCGTCAAAAGCAAAGTGGATTATATTGGACAGAAATGAAGCCAATGAGGAACCCTGTATGTGGATTAGCGATAGAAATAGTGGTTTTAGCTAAAACCACAGCTGCAATCAGCAAAGGAATAAAGAATCTAAATTGATAATGAGATTAAGATTATAGAGAATATAAAAAAGAAATATGTAAGTTTCAGTATTTTGGGGAAAAATATTAGTTTACTAATGATACAAAATTGACTCATACTTCAATTATTTTTTTAACATTGCTGAATTTGGAAAACAATTTCAAGACTTCCTGGGCAGCTTTGGAAGTTAAAAACCAAGTACAGATTGGAAGTAAAAGCTAATGAATTTGGAAATTATTCTCAAGAATGTATTCAAAAGAGCAGATACTATGTCAGCAGCATTTTTGAGGGTGACAAAATTTAAGCACATCATATAGACATCTGAAGAGGAAAAATACATCAGTAAATGGGGACTATCTAGGGACATGAAAAAAGGCTCATTTTACAGGCTCATCAATTAAAAAAGGAAGACTGGGATGGGAATAGTCTATAGGAGAATTATTATAAAGTTTTAAATTTGTAGATAGTACTAGATAGTAGTAGATAGTGTAGATGGTAGATAAATTTGTACATAGTACTAAACTGGAGGTAAATAATCTCTGAATCAAATTATGGGGAAATGCGAATTAACTTGCAAAACAGGCCAACATAGCATATTTAAATTACATATTTATGTAAAAGGGATTCCACAAAAGAACATGTGAATCATGAAAAACAGAAAAATATAAACCAGTGGACTTAATATTGGATGCCAGATAAATAATACAGAATAATGAATAAATACAGAGTGACCAAATGTGATTTATAAAAATGTACAAGTGGAGCCTCTTGTTTGACAAAGCTTTTTGAGTAATTTGAGTACATAATTGCATTAGCTAACAATGCAAACTGATCAGACTGATAGTTCGAATTGGTCCAAGGCATGGTTATAAATGCACATAATTCTTTTTACATACTTCTCTATTTTCTACCGGTCAAAATTAATAATTTAAGTTAAATGGTAACCCACAGTTTGCCTAAAAATGTTCATGGCGATCGTGCAGTGATCATGGCTTGTTAGCCCCACTCTTAGAGTCAAACAACGTGGAAACAGACCCTTCAGCCCAACTTGCTCTCGCCAACGAACATGCCCCACCCACACCAGTCCCACGCCCGCGTTTGGCTCATAACTCTCTAACCTATCCTGTCCAAATGTCTCTTAAATGTTACGATAGTATTCTTATCCTGCGATAAGCTAGTACTTGCTGAACTACCCAGTTACTTAAGAATAGGTCGGTTACCCATTTCATCTCTAAATCAACCTCCAGCGGTATAGGGTGGACAGATTGAAGGCTTGTACATTAATATTGTATATTTCCCTCCTGCCCACAATCCTCAAGTAATTTACAATGAACAATATGAATAACTGTTTATTTTTAAAAAGTATATAAAAGGGTAAAAGTATGTAAAATTATGAGAGGCCTAGATAGGGGAGACAGTCAGAACCTTTCTCCCAGGGTGGAAATGTCAGACTAGAGGGCATAGCTTTAAGATGAGAGAGGTAAAATTTAAATGAGATGTATGGGGCAAGAGTTTTTACAGAGAGAGTGGTGGATGCCTGGGGTTGTGGTAGAGGCAGAACCTTCACAGATCCTTCCACAGTTGCCGTCTGACCCACTAAGTTCCTACAGCAATTTGATTTTTTTTGCACAAGATTCCAGCACCTGCAGCCTCTTATGTTTCTTAAATAGGTCTTTATAACTTTGACAAGCTGTAGCAACTGGGATATTTAAGAGTTCATTTCAAGGTCTCAGCTACTTATAATCTAGATTAATGACTTAAACAAAGGAACAAAGTAATGTATCCAAGTTTGCCAATAGCAAAGATAGATGGGGAAATGAATTGTGAAAGAAAACAAAGAATCTACAAAAAGACATGAGCATGTTAGGTGAAGGGTAACAAGAGTAATACAATACCCAGAGGGGATTTTCATCTATATATGGTCTGGGCAAACCAAATTAGCAATAATTCATAGAATACATAAGATAGGATTTTCAAGTTTAGTATGTTAAGAAACCAAAGTGAGAACATGCTATTTGATATCCAATATTATATATGAGGAAGGGTTCATTAAAAACCTGTTAATCAGTGAATGTCCAGGGAACAGGAATCGTAATAGCTTTAAGGTGAGAGAGGGGAAAGTATAAAGGAGATGTGCGGGGCAAGTTTTTTTACACAGAGAATGTTGGGCTCCTGGAACTTGGTGCCAGGGTGTTGGTGGAGGCAGATATTATAGTGGCATTTAAAAGGCTTTTAAATAGGCCTAAGTGCGGCCTTACCATCGTGTTGTACAACTGCAAAATAATGTCCCAACTTTTATTTTCAACGCCTTCACTGATGAAAGCCAATGTGGCAAAAGCTACTTCACAATCCTGTCCGCCAGTGACGCCACTTTCATGAAACTATGCATTTGTACTTCTATATCCTTCTGTTCTACAACACTTCTCAGGGCCCCCTATTTTCACTGTGAAAGCCCGAACCTCGTTTGACTTCCCAAAATGCAACACAATCATCTGCATTGAATTTATTTTGTCATTCTATTGCCCTCTTGCCCAGCTGATCAAGATCGAACTGCAATTCTTGCTAACCATCTTCACTGTCTACGATACCAGCTATTTTAGTGTTATCTGCAAACTTAGAGTCATAGAGTGATAAAATGTGGAAACAGACCCTTCGGCCCAACTCATCCACGCCGGCCAACAATGTCCCAGCTACTCTAGTCC
This sequence comes from Rhinoraja longicauda, assembly GCF_053455715.1. Lineage (NCBI taxonomy): Eukaryota > Metazoa > Chordata > Chondrichthyes > Rajiformes > Arhynchobatidae > Rhinoraja > Rhinoraja longicauda. The sequence goes on along the minus strand of NC_135960.1, from coordinate 46,552,965 downwards.
CACTTGCCTGCGCTTGGTCCATATCCCTCCTAACCTGTCCTATCCATGTACCTGTCTAACTGTTTCTTAAATGATGGGAAAGTCCCAGCCTCAACTACCTCATCTGGCAGCTTGTTCCATACACCCACCACCCTTTGTGTGAAAAAGTTACCCCTCCGATTCCTATAAAATCTTTTCCCCTTCACCTTGAACCTATGTCCTCTGGTCCTCGATTCCCCAGCTCTGGGCAAAAGACTGCAACTACCCGATCTATTCCTCTCATGACTTTGTGTACCTCTATAAGATCTCCCCTCATCCTCCTGCGCTCCATGGAATAGAGACCCAGCCTACTCAACCTCTCCCGATAACTCACACCCTCTAGTCCAGACAACATCCTCGTAAATCTTTTCTGAACCCTTTCCAGCTTGACAATATCTTTCCTATAACATGGTGCCCAGAACTGAACACAATATTCTAAATGTGGTCTCACCAACGTCTTATACAACCACAACATGACCTCCCAACTTCTATACTCAATACTCTGATTGATGAAGGCCAAAATGCCAAAATACTTTATGACCACCTTATCTACCTGCAACTCGACCTTCAAGGAACTATGCACCTGTACTCCTAGATCCCTCTGCTCTACAACACTACCCAGAGGCCTACCATTTACCGTGAAGGTCCTGCCCTTGTTCTATGTCCCAAAATGCAACACCTCACACTTCTCTGTACTAAATTCCATCAACCATTCCTCCACCCACCTGGGAGGAATCCAGATCCTGCTGCAATCGTTCTCAACCATCTTCATTATCTGCAAAACCACTAACTTTTGTATCATCAGCAAACTTGCTAATTTTGCCCTGTATGTTCTCATCCAAATCATTGATGTAGATGACAAACAGTAATGGGCCCAGCACCAAACCCTGAGGCACACCACTAGTCACAGGGCTCCAGTCTGAGAAGCAACCTTCCACCATTACTCTCTGCTTCCTTCCGTGGAGCCAATTTGCTATCCATTCAGCTATCTCCTTGGATCCCATGTGATCTAACCTTCCAGCCTACCATGCGGAACCTTGTCAAATGCCTTACTGAAATCCATGTACACAACATCGACAGCTCTACCATCAACCTTTTTGGTCACATCTTCAAAAAAATCAATCAGATTTATGAGATACGACCTCCCACGTACAAAACCATGCTGACTGTCCCGAATCAGCCCTTGCCTATCCAAATGCCTGTATATCCTATCCCTCAAAATACTCTCCAGTAACTTACCAACTACAGATGTTAAGCTCACTGGCCTATAGTTCCCAGCATTTTCCCTGTAGCCATTCTTGAAAAGAGGCACAACATTTGCCACCCTCCAGTTTTCTGACTTCCAACACCATTTTCCAATTTTCTCGGTCCTACTGTCTTTCACCTCGATAAATACAGAGGAGAAATACTCATTTAGGACCTTGCCCATCTCCCGTGGCACCACACAGAGGTGACTGCTTTGATTCCTGAGAGGTCCCACTCTCTCTCTAGTTACCCTTTTCCCCCTTATGTATTTATAAAATCTTTTGGTATCTCCTGGCCCCTCTTTGCCCTGCTGATTTCCTTTTTTAGTTTACTCCTTAGTTCCCAAAATCCCTCCAAGGATGCACGATCCCAGCTGCCTACACCTGTCCCATGCATCCTTCTTGTTTTTGACTAACGTCTCAATTTCCCTCGTCAGCCAAGCTTCCTTACATTTGCCTGCTTTGCCCTTCACTCTAATGGGTACATACACATCCTGAGCTTTCTTCAATACACTTTTAAAAACATCCCACTTGGCAGATGTTCCTTTCCCCTCAAATAACCTGCTCCAGTCAACTTATTTTTTTAAAGGCATTTATTTTAAAGAAAAAAGTGCGATTTTTCCCAACATCACAATGGCAACCCAATGAGTTATGGGCCCAACGGGTCCACTTAGTCTAGTCTTCAATAAATTTGTCCATGGTGATTTCCTTTTCATAAAATGGTGACTTTGCCCAACTCTACTAATTTTTTCTAAATGTCCTATTATTGTATCCTTTGAAATGGACTTCAGTGTTTTTTCCACTATTCCTGTTTTACTTTGCATTGCTTATTAAACAGTGACGGTACATGAGACACCCTCCAATCTGCAGAAACTATTCCATAACTGATAGAATATTTTTCATGGCTAGATCTTTTTAAATTACAGATTATCAAGCCCCAGGGATGTATCAGCTTTTATTCCATTAATTTCTCCAGCACTTTGTTTTATTTATCTTAATTTCTTCTAATCCCTAGTTTTCATTACATTTTTAGTTCCCCAGCATTTAAGTAATCTGTGTCCCATGCCATGAAGACAAAGCCAAAATATCTGTTTGCACACAACAAAAAAGCTTTTCACTGTACCTCGGTACATTTGACAATAATAATAAATTAAACTAAATCCTCTTTCCTGAGTGTAAGAGAGGAAAGAAACAAACAATTAAGAATAAGCACTTTAGTAGGGTCCTGACCCAAACGTCTTCCAGAGATGCTGCCTGACCCTCTGAGTTATTTCAGCACAATGTGTTTTTTTTAATAAACCAGCATCTGCAGTTTCTTGTCTCTACATTTTAAGGTTATGTAGTATTACTTTCAACAAAATTACCGTCTAATATTTGGAAATTATATAGGATTGATGTTTCCAATATTCAAATAATATCGTTGTTGTCTCAATAGTGAAATTAAGAATTCTATACCGGGTATGCATTTTCTTTTTTCCCCTGCATGTGTCCTTATCTCTTGATCCAGTATTATTCAAATGTTCACAGCAGCAAGGAACAATTTGTCAACCTGCTCCCTCTAAATAAATGTGTATAGACATGCAAGAGTGGCCCGAGATATTCTCCATTACAGTCAAATGAATAATCTATAATTTCTTAGTAAACTATACTAAAATGTGAACATTTTATAGAAAGAAATAAACAAAAAGACAAAGCTTTTGAAAATACATGGTTATTTATCTTTAGTCAAAATTTAGCCAAGTGTGGAAATTTTTGTTAATGGGTTTGTTCGGAATTGATTTACCTTGCGATCAGTGTCAAGACATGCCATCCTTTTAGCTTCAGCAAGTGCTTGAAGTTGTTGATAGTCAATTGGTTTATACTTCTGACTTCCAACACCATTTTTTATTCTTATAACCAGTTTCTCTAATGGAAAATTATAGAAGCAGAAAATGTTTCACAATACATTCCTAGATAAGCAAAGGAAAACCAAGTGCACAAGAAAATGAAACATAATAAAGTCACCAGTTATTGTGAGATCTTATGTCCTTCACAGTAATATTCAACCTTGACTGATATAATTTAGATTATTCATTTATTGCTTTACTGTTTCCATATTATCTAGTTCTACCCTATCTTGCCAAAACATTAAATATGTTCTTTAATTTATGTGACAGGATAAATTCTGAATCTGTATTTTGGAATTTTATTTGGTCCAACTGAAAATTATAGTCTTCTTTCTAACAAAGAGAAAATAAATATTTTAACACAATGTTCAAAACATATTTTGTATTCAGACCAAAATTACGCAGCCACTAGCCACTTGCCCTTGACAATGACATTATATACATAATTATTTTTGCTTCATGCATCTGTAATTCATACTGAATTAAAGTAAAATATGAAAATACCAGAAACCAAACATCAAATATCAGGATACTTAAAAAAATTAATGTTAAAATTCTTAAGAGCACCTTAAAGATACAGTCAATGGAAAAGTTACATTGTTGGCTAATTGTGCTCATTATTGATCCGTTCCCTGCAAGATGTTCATATAAATCCGATATAATCTTCATGAACAAATTTTTCCTGTTTGGATTATGCATCGCTCCAGTGCACATTGTCAATGAGAAGTCAAATTATTCAAGATGAAGCTGAAAAGTAGTTTATCTTAGACAATGGGAAATATATTGATTTAAAGGATGTTGAAGCATACATTATTGATACTAGGCAATTATAATTTCAATTTTATTGTAGTTTACCTTAGATTTGGAAAGAATATGAAATTGTGATTTTTATTTTAAACAAATGGTCACTGTAGAATATCTGGGTGTCCATGAATTTTGTTTGCCGTTTTATTCACTTGATATTTAATAACATTTTCATCTCATCAAATCATCACTAAAGTTTTCCACAGTTTAAAAATAGGTTGCTTAAAGTAAAATGCAGTTATTTTAGGAAATTAACCACAGAATTTCAATAGGTTTCAGAAACCACAAAATGTGTCCTACTGAGGTGCTGGGTAGCTATTAGGAGCAAGGATTCAAAGTGTTTTTGCCTTGCTTAAAGCCAACAGTGATAAGCCTATCCAAGATCATCTAACTCTAAACATGCCGAAATTCAAACCTGAGACCTTTAGTCGGTGGAGCACAGCAGCATGCTACCCATACCACAAAACAGTCCATACTTTAATTAAACTTTCACATGAAAACATTAAAGCTGTAAACTAATCTCTTTCCAATTTGTTAAAAATATTTTCACACTTATTCCTGTTCTTACAGAAAATAGGTGCAGGAGTAGGCCATTCGACCCTTCGAGCCAGCACCACCATTCAATGTGATTATGGCTGATCATTCACAATCAGTACCCCATTCCTGCCTTCTCCCCATATCCCTTGATTCCACTAGCCCTAAGAGCTCTATCTAACTCTCTTTTGAATGCATCCAATGAGTCGGCCTCCACTGCCTTCTGAGGCAGAGAATTCCACAAATTCACAACTCTCTGGGTGAAAAGGTTTTCCTCATCTCAGTTCTAAAAGGCCTACCCCTTATTCTTCCAAGGTTTTTTACTACATTGCTCCTCCTGAAGGCATTGTTACATTAACATTTTTTGTACAGGTTCATTTGTGAATTTGTATAACTAGCATCTGGAAATTAAGACTAGCGAGATCCTGTATTGAATCGGATCCATACATTTGCAGTTCAGGAAGACATCAGAGAACACACATGAATGGAAAAGCTGATATTATTAAATATTGTGTTATTTTAAATCAATGGAAGTGCTCAAAAAACAACCTAGCTCAGCACCCGTTCAGGATGTATAGCCTTGATTTGATGGATAATTGTATAAACCAGATGTATTATACATTACCTGTATCTTCTGCTCTGTGATTTGTGATGAACATTCTAAGATCTCTTCCACTCATTATTCCTATGGAAAAGTAAATTGCACAAATTATTTTTTCACTGTTATTGTGAATTAGAGTACTTTCCTACAAGGGAAGTTGGAATATACTTTATCAATACATTATATTCATTTCTGAAATGGGTAACAATTACTTCAATAAGTGGTCTCTAGATTCAAAAAATGTTGGTAATGGGCTTGGTTGGTAGTCCTCCCTAACACATCTGGGGCATCCAGTATGGCTCAAGTGCACTACAGATGAGAAGGTTCCAGGCTAACATCTCTTAGGGATTATTGCACAGCTGCCATCTTTCAGATGCAATAACAAACCAAGACGCCTTCTTCAGGAGGGTATCATGGACTATTGATTTTGCATGGTCGATTGAATGTTGTTCCAAATATGGTGTCTAGTTCAATGTTAGCTGGTATGTGTAATTTTATTCTTATTCTGCTTTGCTGTAGTAGTTTGCTAGCAGATGGGTAAGAGTCATCAATGTTTTTGTCTATTTGGAATCATGTATTGGTCAGACAGGAAAGGAACTTCAGATTTCTATCATGTTTGCATTACATTAATGACGGAAACATATTTATTTATTATGAAAATAAGTTACCAATAATCTCAAATGATAAATCACTTTTGGTACATTGCTCTCCAAAAGATATTAATTTATTTGAGAAAGATAACTTTGGATTACTTTGGAACACAGCAATTAACTCACTAATTTATTGTTTCTGCGCAATGATTGAGCACACACATCAGGGTGTTCGAGCCTCTTTGAAAACAATAATTAGTATTTATATAACAACTTTCCTAAAATGCTTTAAACACTGATGCCGATTAAAAGAAAATATTAGGGCAGAGATAAAAAGTTCTAAGGAAAAAGTAAATTTTAATAAACATATTGAAAGAGAGAAAAAGACTTAGTGAAATAATTTCAAAGCTGATTGTCTGGGCACCTGAAGAAATGCCCCTCAATTGTCAGGGGAAAGGAATTGGAATGTACAATAGTCAAAGCTATTTACAGACAGGGTGTCCATAGGGCAGTGTTGCTCTTCAAAGATAGGAAGGGCCAAAGCATACAGTAGCTGAACCCAGGGATTAGAATTATAAAAATAAATACTTTAGTAAACCAGGAGCCAATGAAGACTAAGCTAATATATTGGTTACACAGCGCAGGATTTTGGATAAGCTCCAGTTTTGGAGGGTGGAGGGAGAAAATTGGGAATTGAAACAATTAAACTGGGTATTAAAATGGATGAGTGACTTTTTTGAAATACTTTAAAATGCCAGGAAATGTAGATGATGCAGATGAATGCAGAATTTGTGGCTTAACCCACAGTCATTGACTAGTTAACCCTAATAAGATCATGTAAGACCATATGCTGAAGTGAGCTTTTCACATTTTAACACATCAATGAAAAGGGACCTCAGAAAAAAGGTTTTATTGACATCAAGTCACATTTTCGGATGGAACTAAGTAAATACTGAGTGGCAACAAGATTGGAGGTTTAAAATATCTGCAAATTTGCATGATTCAACATGCCAGATGAGATAATGAGTGTTAAATTGGCAGGAAGACAAGAATGAATATTGACATTGCAAAATAATTGGGCTGGGTCAGTGATAAAGGGTTGTTGAATATTCTAGATGGGGAACTTCTACTCTGCCCGAATAGTCATAGTATCCATATGCTTGTCTGAATTGTTTGCGATGAGTCTGAAGAAGGGTCCTGACCTGAAACGTCACCTATGCTGAAACGTCACCTTTTCTCCAGAGATGCTGCCTGACCGCTGAGTTACCCCAGCATTTTGTGTCTATCTTTGGTATAAACACAGCATCTGCAGTTCATTTTTATTACATCCATATAGTTGTTCCAGTTGAGTTTCTAGTTAGTGATGGTAGAGTTATGCCAAGGATATTTGATTCAGCTCTCTCATGTTAGACATGGCCATTACCTAGCATTTCTATGGCACAAATGTTATCTGCCACTTATCAGTCTAGCCCCAAGTCCTGCTACTGATAGTGAAGGGAGAGGGGTTTTCTTTTTTCATTTGATGAGGAACTGCAAATGGAATTAAATATAGTGCAACCATTAGCAAATTTCCCAACTTCTGACACTGATGAAGTAGTCAAAAATAATTGGCCTTAGGACACTGCCCTTGATCTGGACCATTTGCCTCCAACACCACCAGCCATCTTGCTTTCTGTAAGTTATGACACCAACAAATGAATGTTTTCCCCTTGATGCCCATTGAGTTCTTTCACACCAGAACTTCTTGTTGCCACGCTTGGTCAAATGCTATCTAGATGACAGGGGCAGTCACTTTTACCTGTTCTCTCAAATTGATCAAATCTGTGATGAAGTGTGAAATCAAATGATCCTGATGAAACCCAAACCAGGCAATTATGATCTGATCTTTGGACAGTGAGCGTTGCTTGATTGCGCTGCTGATAATACCTTCCATGACAAAGCTAATGACAGAAAATTCAGTCATTTTCTGAATTTGAATTGTCCTGATTTATGCGAACAGGACATATCTCAGCAACTTCCAATGTTGCTGGGCAGATGCCAGTGTTGTAACTGTCTGGAACTGCTTGGCTAATGGGACAACTGATTCTGGCATCTAAATCTTCAACAAGACCTCCTCTTAACACACAAAATACTGGAAAAACACAGCAGGTCAGGCAGCATCTGTGGAGGGAATGGACAGTCGAGGTTTCAGGTCAAGACCTTCTTCAGTCAGTGTTCCTCCAGCATTATATTTTGCTCAAGATTCCAGCAACCTGCAGTTTTTTTGTGTCTCCTCCTCTTAACAACTGCGTTACCAATTCAGTCCATTTATTGGACCGAATATCAGACATGATATTAACATTAGAGGACACAAAGTGCTGGGGTAAATCAGCGATCAGGCAGCATCTCTGGAGAAAAGGGATGGGTGACGTTTGGGGTCGGGACCTTTCTTCAGACAGGATGCTACTCCCGCACGGTGTTCTTTTGTATAAAGCAGCATCTGCAGTTACTTGTTTCTACATGATATTAACATTACTTTACTTAAAATGTAATGATAACATTCTTCAATCAGTTAATCAAGTTTAGTTTAAATTTACAGCATGGAAACAGGCTCTTCAGCCCACGACGACCACAGATCACACGTTTCACATTAATTCTGTGTATTCCCACTTTCTCATCCACTCCCAACACACTAGGAGCAATTTACAGAGGGCCAATTAACCTACAAAGCTCCCACGTCTTTGGGATGTGGGAGGAAACCCACGGCAACGCGGTCACAGGGAGAACCCGGAGTCAGGATGAACCGGGTCTCTGGCGATGTGAGGCAGCGGCTCTACCAGCTGCGCTAAGTATTTCAGAGAACTGAAATACACACAGGGTGCTGGAGTAACTCAGCGGGTCAGGCAGCATCTGTGCAGAACGTGATCGGTTACGATAGACACAAAAAGCTGAGTTACCCCAGCTTTTTGTGTCCATCTTCGGTTTAAGCCAGCATCTGCAGTTCCTTCTTACACGGGTGACCGTTCGGGTCGGGACCCTTCCTCAGACCGAAAAAGTCTGAATAGGAAAAATAATTTCCTTCGTTCGTGCGAAACTGGTAGCAAATTTTAACTCACATCTCACGGGAGCGAGAGGGGGGAGGAGGAGGGGGTGGTTCACCAAGCGCAGGCCGCGCGTCTCGCACGGGCGGGCCGGGGCAATGGCGGCCCTGGATCAGCGGCTTGTTGGCAGCCCGGCCGGCGCCATGGCAACCAAGTACGCGCCCTGCGGTTGGCTGTCATGCGGCGCGGCGAGCGGCCTATAGCGGGGGGGCTAGGTGGCGGGTGACCAGTGCGAAGGGGCCGCGCCTCGCACCATGGGCGGCGACGCCTCGGCGCTCCGGCTTGGAGGCGACAAGATGTGAGCACCAGGAGGGGTGGCTGGGACGGTCGATCGATCGGTGGTACGCGCGGTCTGGATGGCGCTCTCTCTTCGCCGTTAACTTCTCCCTGCTGTCCCGTTCGAAAGCCAGGCCCCGTTTTTGCATGGTGTGAAGCCCAGAGCAAGTGAGTATCCAGGCGTGAGTGGATGCCAGTTGACGGGCTACGGGGTAGGTGTCCGTGCCTTCAGGCCGGCGCGGCGGGACGTGGACGGACCAGTGTGGGTCAGGATGGAAAGTACAGGCACTGCTCAGCTCATACCTCTCATCCCCACCCTCTCAGTTCCACATCGATAGTAATATTTTTTTAATGGAAAACCTTCTTTAATTTCATTTTTTCCGGATCACTGGCTCTCTATTGTTCCCAGAATGAGCAAGAACCCGTCAAAAATATGTTTTATCAATTGAACTGCGTCTTCGCAATCCTTGCACACATCGATGAGTGTCGCCTAGAGTGAAGGTGTGGCAACCAAGCTTGTTATTTCAGCAGTGTTTTGAATTCGAGCCCTGAAATGTCCTTTTTCCTCCTGTTAATATATTGTTTTCAGTGTAACGATCGTGAAATATATATATATTTAAAACTTACAAAGGGAATGGAAGCCTCTAAGCATTGATTTGTATCATCCTAGGCAGTTTAGTACGCCTTTGCGCCAGTGTATGGCGCATTGGCTGTACGAGGCTGTCGAGAATATGATCACTGATTGTGAATGGTGATAAAACAGTCCTTGTGCGGTTATTGGGCGTTACCAAATCACAACGGGTGTGACTTTTTTGTTAACTTTACTGAGTAGTAAATGTGCATTTAAAATTGGGTATTTTCAGTTACAGTTTGCATTGATTTTTTAAAAATTTAGATGATTTATCAAGAATTACCGCAGAAAGTAAATGTTTGCGAGATCAATTAACGTTGAATGAATTTTTGATCGTCAATTGATTATGAGAAGACTTTACAAGCTTAATTCAAATCTGCTCATTGAAATGACATTTCTAGTTGTGGTAATTGTAAGTTAAACCTGTCTTCATTTCTTAAATCTGTTTTTCGAAAAGCAAAAAATTGTGGAAATTTTATATTTGTCCTCTGTAAATTGTCCTTAGTGTGTAGGGAGTACTATGAAAGTGGTATAACATAGAACTAGTATGAACGGGTGATTGATGGTCGGCGTGAACTTGGGTGGGCGGAAGGGCTTGTTGCCATGTTGTATATTTAAACTATAGGGGTAATAAGGAGTATTTACAGTAAATTTATACAAACCTGTGAATTCAATGACACTAGCATGTTTGTGTAATTCATTGGGTTTGTCAATAACCATGTTCATTGACAATATTTTCTCATTCACATTGTTCAAGTTGTTCTCAGATGAAATATTCTTAACCATGAGCTTATTGTCTTTATTTTTTTAAAGTAACTTTTGTACAATACTGTTACCAAATCCCATGTTTCAAAAGAGTGAGATCATGCATTCTCCATTTTATTTCAAAAAATATGACAGCTATAGGATAATAAGTCATCAAGCAGATTGCAGATCATGTAATAGAGAGAGGCTGGCAAAAATGTCTATGTCGTAGTAAATTCAACTTGGCAGCGAATTTAGTTTTGTCAGATTAGATATCTGTTGAGAATGTCACTCAGAGTATAAACAGCTATGTTGATAACACTATTCCTTAAATATTCATGTCAAGTACATTAACTGCTTTGAAGTTTAGGTAGTTAAATGCAAGGACCCATTGAACAGTGCAATATACGAGCAAGCATTTTGGCCTGCAATGTTTGTGTGATCATGATGCCAAGTTAATCTCTGCTTGCACATGATCCATATCCCCCATTACATACATATTCACATGCCTATCTAAAAGCTGCTTAAAAGTCACTATCTTGCCTGCTTCCACCACTGCTCCAGACACCAGGCACCTATCACTCTGTTTTGTTAACCAAAAAACTTTCCCCACGCAGTTTTCTTTAAATATTCCCCCTCAACTTAAAGAAGTACCTTCTAGTATTTGACATGTCCACTCTGGGGGAAAGGCTTTGACTATTTACCCTGACTATGCCTCTTGTAATTTTATATACTTCTATCAGGTCTCCCTCAATCTCCAAAGCTCCAGAGAAATTAGTCCAAGTTTGTTCAATTGCAAGATTAGTTGGTGCAACATATAGTATCATTGCAGGAGTGAATTATTTTCTCCTCTTTATACTCCATGCATGCCTTCCTGCACTCTATATAACTTCATCCCATGGCGCAGTCCTAGGTACTTAGATATTTTTAATATCTTTTGACACTGGCATGGAGAGTGAATCTTGAGATTACAATCGTTCCAAGGTGGAACAGTGATGCAACTTGTAGTGCCACTGCTTTACAGAGCCAGAGATCCGGATTCAATCCTGTCTTTGTGGAGTTTGCACATTCTCCCTGGGACTGCCAGAGTTTCTTCCAGGTGCTCTGACTTCTTCCCACATGCCAAAGACATGTGGGTTGGTAGGTTAATTGGCCTCTAAATTGCCCCTTGCATTTAGGTGAGTGGGAGAATCTAGGGGAGGGGGGGAATTGCTGACAACATGGAGAAAATTAACATTGGAGTAGGATATGTGAAAATGGTCGTTGATGATATGCGTGGTCTCGGTTGGGTAAAGGGCCTATCTCCCTATCTAAATGTTCACAGGTTGATGGAATGGCCAGATAGTTGCAAAATAAAATTTTATGCTGAGAATTATGAAATGTTATATTTTAGTAGGAAGAATGAGAAGAGGCTCTGTTGGTAAGGAATGATATTCACTCCCTTGCAAGGGGTGACATAGAATCAGGAGATGTAGAATCAGTATGGATAGAAATGAGGCATTGTAAGGGTAAAAAGACCCTAATGGGAGTTATCTACAGGCCCCCAAATAGTAGCCTCGACATAGGGTGCAAGTTGAATCAAGAGCTAAAATTGGCATGTCGCAAATGTAATGCTACGGTGGTTATGGGAGATTTCAACATGCAGGTAGACTGGGAAAATCAGGTTGGTAATTGACCCCAGGAAAGAGAGTTTGTGGAGTGCCTCTGAGATGGATTCTACCAGAGCCTACCAGGGAGAAGGCAAATCTGGATTTAGTGTGTAATGAACCTGATCTGATAAGGGGACTCAAGGTAAAAGATCACAATATGATGTTTCACTCTACAAATTGAGAGGGAGAAGGGAAAATCGGAAGAGTCAGTATTACAGTATAGCAAAGGGGATTGCATGAGGCAGGAGCTGGCCAGATTTGACTGGAGGAGGCCCGAGCAGGGAAGACTGTGGAACAGCAATGGCAGATATTCCTGGGAACAATGCAGAAGTTGCAGGATCAATTTATCCCAAAGAGGAGGAACGATTCTAAGGGGAGTAAGAGGGCAATCAAGGACAGCATAAAAATAGAGAAGTATATCATAGCAAAGAAGAGTGGGAAGCCAGAGGATTGGGAATCTTTTAAAGAGCAACAGAAGATAACTAAAAAGGCAATATGGGGAGAAAAGATGAGGTATGAGGGTAAGCTAGCCAATACACTGGAATTTAGAAGGATGAGAGGAGATCTTATCGAAACGTATAAAATTATTAATGGGTTGGACACGTTAGAGGCAGGAAACATGTTCCCAATGTTGGGGAAGTCCAGAACAAGGGGCCACAGTTTAAGAATAAGGGGTCGGCCATTTAGAACTGAGATGAGGAAAAACTTTTTCAGTCAGAGAGTTGTGAATCTGTGGAATTCTCTGCCTCAGAAGGCAGTGGAGGCCAATTCTCAGAATGCATTCAAGAGAGAGCTAGATAGACCTCTTAAGGATAGCGGAGTCAGGGGGTATGGGGAGAAGGCAGGAACGGGGTACTGATTGAGAATGATCAACCATGATCACATTGAATGGCGGTGCTGGCTCGAAGGGCCGAATGGCCTCCTCCTGCACCTATTGTCTATAATATAAAGGAGGATAGTAAAAGCTTTTTTAGGTATGTGAAGAGGAAAAAAATAGTCAAGGCAAATGTGGGTCCCTTGAAGACAGAAGCAGGGGAATTTATTATGGGGAACACGGAAATGGCAGACTGGTACTTTGGATCTGTCCTCACTAAGGAAGATACAAACAATCTCCCAGATGTTCTAGTGGCCAGAGATCCTAGTGTGACGGAGGAACTGAAGGAGATCCACATTAGGCAGGAAATGGTGTTGGGTAGACTGATGGGACTGAAGGCTGATAAATCCCCAGGGCCTGATGGTCTGCATCCCAGGGTACTTAAGGAGGTGGCTCTAGAAATTATGGACGCATTGGTGATCATTTTCCAATGTTCTATAGATTCAGGATCAGTTCCTGTGGATTGGAGGGTAGCTAATGTTATCTCACTTTTTAAGAAAGGAGGGAGAGAGAAAATGGGAAATTATAGACCAGTTAGTCTGACATCAGTGGTGGGGAAGATGCTGGAGTGAATTATAAAAGAGGAGATTGCGGAGCATTTGGATAGCAGTAGCAGGATCATTCCGAATTTTTTGAGGATGTAACTAGGAAAATTGACAGGGGAGAACCGGTGGATGTGGTGTACCTCGACTTTCAGAAAGCCTTTGACAAGGTTCCACATAAGAGATTAGTGGGCAAAATTAGAGCACATGGTATTGGGGGTAGGGTACTGACATGGATAGAGAATTGGTTGACAGACAGAAAGCAAAGAGTGGGGATAAATGGGTCCCTTTCAGAATGGCAGGCAGTGACTAGTGGGGTACCGCAAGGCTCGGTGCTGGGACTGCAGCTATTTACAATATTCATTAATGACTTGGATGAAGGGATTAAAAGTACCATTAGCAAATTTGCAGATGATACAGAGTTGGGTGGTAGTGTGAGCTGTGAGGAAGATGCTATGAGGTTGCGTGGTGACTTGGACAGGTTGTGTGAGTGGGCAGATGCAGTTTAATGTGGATAAGTGTGAGGTTATCCACTTTGGTGGTAAGAATAAGAAGGCAGATTATTATCTGAATGGTGTCAAGTTAGGAAAAGGGGACGTACAACGAGATCTGGGTGTCCTAGTGCATCAGTCACTGAAAGGAAGCATGCAGGTACAGCAGGCAGTGAAGAAAGCCAATGGAATGTTGGCCTTCATAACAAGAGGAGTTGAGTATAGGAGCAAAGAGGTCCTTCTGCAGTTGTACAGGGCCCTAGTGAGACTGCACCTGGAGTACTGTGTGCAGTTTAGGTCTCCAAATTTGAGGAAGGATATTCTTGCTATCTGGAAAGACTGGAGCGGCTAGGCTTGTATACACTGGAATTTAGAAGGATGAGAGGGGATCTTATTGAAACATATAAGATTATTAATGGGTTGGACACATTAGAGGCAGGAAACATGTTCCCAATGTTGGGGGAGTCCAGAACCAGGTGCACAGTTTAAGAATCAGGGATAGGCCATTTAGAACGGAGATGAGGAAAAACATTTTCAGTCAGAGTTGTAAATCTGTGGAATTCACTGCCTCAGAAGGCAGTGGAGGCCAATTCTCTGAATAAGAAAATAACTGCAGGTGCTGGTACAAATCGAAGGTATTTATTCACAAAGTGCTGGAGTAACTCAGCAGGTCAGGCAGACTGAAGAAGGGTCTCGACCCGAAACGTCACCCATTCCTTCTCTCCCGAGATGCTGCCCGACCTGCTGAGTTACTCCAGCACTTTGTGAATAAATACCTCCAATTCTCTGAATGCATTCAAGAGAGAGCTAGATAGGCCTCTTAAGGATAGCGGAGTCAGGGGGTATGGGGAGAAGGAAGGAACGGGGTACAGATTGAGAATGATCAGCCATGATCACATTGAATGGTGGTGGTGGCTCGAAGGGCCGAATGGCTTACTGCTGCACCTATTGTCTATTATCTAAAATTCCCGAATTGTGTTTCTACAGAAATCTGGGACTATATGTGCATAATATGTTGTATTTCATATTAGTTTGGAAAATATAGTTTAAATGCTTATGGATTCCTGATCTCACTTTTATAAGAGCAGGGATGTATTTCAGCAAGGACGTCACAATGAACCTTCAGAAAGCATTGTTTTGGCCACTTTGGAATATTGTGTCCAGTTCTGTGAACCACACTTTGGGAAAGATATGAAAGCTTTGGTGATGGCGTAGAAGAGATTTACCAATGGATTCCGGGTATAAGGCCGTCAGCTGTGTGGATAAATATAATGAAGAGTGTAGACGCAGAGAAATTATTATAATGTAGGAGGATTAAGAGCTAGGAAATCTTGGAATCTGGAATGCAATGGCACATCCAGTTCCATTTGGAATGCTACAATTGAATATATATCTGGAAGGAAGGTTGTGCAGTCAGTCACTGCCTCGCTGCACCAGAGACCCAGGTTCAATCTTGGCTTTGGGTACAGCCTGTGTGGTGTTTACAAATTCTCTCTGTGATCCTGTTTGTTCCAATTTCTTCCCACATCCCAAAGACAAATAGACCCGGGTTTGATCGTGACCTTGGGTGCTGTCTATGTGGAATTTCCCAGTTCTCCCTTCGACCACGTGGGTTTCCTCCGGGTGCTCTGATTTCCACCCATGTCCCAAAGATTTACGAGGTGGGTAGGTTAATTGGTCTCTATTGGTCTCTATAAATTGCCCCTAATGTGCAGGTGAGCACTAGACTCTGGGGTCATTTATAAAATTGACGGGTTGAATTTTAAAAATGGGATTGGATTGGTGCAAATGGCTGATTGGTGATCAGAGCAAACTCAAGCCAAAGGGCCTGGTTCTGTGTTTTAGTCTTTACCACTATGAATTTGCAGGTCCATGGGTAGTGCTTCCACAGAATTTTTCTACAGCCATTTTTTTAAACTTCACTTTCTGTAACCTAAGCTATATCCCACTTGCTGGATATCCATTTTTGCACCAAAAGTTATTCAAGTTATTTCCTTTAACATGTATCTGTACACTGGATGGCTCAATTGTAATCATGTATTGTCTTTCTGCTGACTGGTTAGCATGCAACAAAAGCTTTTCACTGTACTTTGGTACATGTGACAATAATTTATTGTCAATAAATGAAACCTAACTCAACTATTCTCTTGTTTTCTAAATCAAACGAAGGATCGCGAGGTGCTGTTGCAGATGCCTGGTTGGGTTGCTGCAGTTCCAATATAAATGTACACTACAGCTTGACTTTGTGATTTTGGAGTTTGTGGAAGCTTTTAAGGTACTGGATGGTATTTCTATTCTTATGCATTGCTTTGAGATTGAATAGTGTAAGAAAATAACTGCAGATGCTGGTACAAATCGAAGGTATTTATTCACAAAAAGATTGAAGGTGCATTCATCCATGTAATTGGAGAATATTTTGTCACACAATTGACTTGTACCATGAGTATGGTAAAGGCAAAGCTTCCAATCTACACTTGCAAGTGTAGTATTTTTGTGGCCAATCCACTTAATTTTCCGACAGTCAGAATCCCTGGGGTGTTGATGGTCGGGAACTCGGCAGCAACTAATGTACTTGAATGTCAGAAGAAACTGGAGTCTTGCTACTCCTACTGTGCTTTTTTTTTTACAGTTAATTAGCTAGAGTTGGTCCCAAGACTTGATGAGCCACTAATTATATCCCACCGTGCTCATGAGTTGTACTGGAACTCAATTTTGCTGCACAAGTCAATCTTAGTCTACAACATTGCCATGGGATCTTGGTTTAGACCCACTTGACGCTGTTCTGAATTACCATTTTTAACAATGGAATTTTGTCTCCAGGATGATTGTGTTTGCCCTTTATGCCTTCACTGTGAGTCCTGATGCTTGATTAGTCTCTGAGGTGGCTCTCCGGTTTAGATACCTGTTCATAGAGTCATGCAGCACAGAAACAGCCCCTTTGGCTCAATATAGGTGCAGACACGAAGACCTTTGCTTGTGCCCAAATATTTGAAGTGTTTCCTAGGTCCATGCCACATAATCCTTATTAGCATTTTTGTATAACAGTACCCTGCTGGTTAATCGCACTGTTAGGTCGAGTTTTTTTACAGCATCCTGGCAGTTTTATGATGGTTTTGTTTGTAGATTAATTTAACTGACTTAAAATTTCCTAGCTGCTTTTCCAGAATGAATTTGTTCTTATCTCCAGATAACTATCCAGGCCTTGGAATTACAAACCCAATAATATAGCTACTACACCACCATAACATGTGATTTCTTTAAGGACAAGGTCTTTATTTTAGAACTCCATTTTATTTATGGCCTTTTGAATGGTGCTTTACAGAAAGTTATCAGAAATTGAAGCAGCACTAAAGATAAAAAGGTGAATGATAAAAATACCTGTTCAAATAGTTTTTTGAGAGCATCTTGATAATGGAAAGGGAAATAAAGTTGAGAGATTCGGCAGTTAAAGGCATGGCAGTTGAGGTTGAAATTCTTAAATTCACACGTGCTCGAGGACTGAAAATTTGGAGGGGTGCAGATGGCAGTGGGTTATGGCCTGAAAGAAACAGATCGAATGATGGGTGAAATTTTAAAATCTCGAAAGCAACGAACCATCTGGATGAAAAGGTTAAAGTATGGTTGGCGAGCAGGACTTGTCACATTATAATGTAGGCAGCGTGTGTTTACAACAATTTGGAAGAGAACGAAAATGCCCATACCTCTCTAAACCTTTCCTATCCGTGGACCTGTCCTAGTGTCTTTTAAATGCTTTAATAGTATTTGCCTCAACTACCTCCTCTCCCAGCTCATTCCATATATCCACCACCCTCTGAGTTTAATTTGTTGCCCCTCGGGGCCCCTCTCGCTGCCTTCCTCTGGTTCTTGATTCCCATATCCGGGGTAAAAGACACTGCATTCACCCTAGCTATTTCCCCTCATGATTTTATACATTGTTCATCTTGAAAAAAAAAAATCAGTTTGTTTATTGGATGTTGAATAAACAATCTGCCAGTTGAAACACTGGACAGTCAAAAGTGATGGTAGTGGAGCTAAATATTATCGCATGCAAATGAAAACAGCTGTTATCAACAGTTAGTATGTAACAGTGGGAAAGAAGACTGTCAAGGAGATATCCCTGGGGAATGCCAGAGGTTTGGGAGTAGGAAGAGAAGCAATTGCTGGATTTTCTGTGGTCATGATTGAATAGATAAAAGTGTAGCTCGTGCAGTGTGATCCAATTTGCGCAGGTTTTATCTTGCAGATCTTGGAGTCTTTCAGAGTGGTCAGCTTGTCGAAGGTTGAAGACAAATGGAGATGAATGAGCAGAAATAGATTGCATTGATCACAATCGCATTTTGTTACAGACTTAACAGCCTTATCTTTATTTCCAAATGTTTCATTATCTAACCTTCTAGCAAAGATTCTAAAATCTTTAAACTTTGGTAAGCCAACCAAGCAGAAGCTACACGCATCTAAAATAATGCACTTAAGTCTTGATAAAAATCAGCTTGAGTAGTTACCAGCCCAAAGTGCACTGGCTGTGGCTTGTTCTTTCAGCAGCACTCTGCCATTTACTAGTCTTTTCCTTGATCCTTTTTATATATGTTTCAGCCACTTACTCAATTTTTGTTTTGTTGAATTCCATGTTGTAGAGCATTGTTAATTTGATCCTGCGTGCTTCACAAAACACCTAATTTGATTAATTTACAACATACCATCACATTTTGACGTGAATTTGTTAACCTTTGGAATTAAATTGTTCACTATTTAATTTCTCCGTCCCTCCGCTCTTGTAAATGTTTGGTCTCTGTTCCAAAGAGGGGTGGGCCAGGGAAATAATTTTTCATTCTTTCTCATCTAATATCCTGTTTGTATAGTAAACTTCAATTGTAACCTTTCTCTAATTCCACTGGTTAGGTTGAGGTGCCTTGAAGTCCATACAAGTGTTTCTAATTGTGTGTTGCTCTTTAACCTTTGCCCAGAATCGCAAGGTTTTGGGCTGAAGGTGAATTTAGTTTCTGACTTTCGAGTGTCCCACTTTGAATCCTGTAATGAGTAGCATTGTAAAAAGTTATCACATACACCATCATGAGTAATGTGTATAGTAGATATTAATTCCATTGCTGATTGGCAATAAAGATGGTCATCTACAATCACATTCCCTTTCCCTCACAACCAACTATTTTCCAACCACATTTCTATCTCCTGTCCTTGATGGGAATTGGTAGTGATTTGGGGGAAGAGGGGAGAATACAATTGCAGTCACACCTTTTTCAAGTCCACTGAAAATTACACTTTCAAATTCTAGCTGTGCAATGCTTAGCTGTGTTCACTGTTCCGTCTTACTATAGTTTCACACTAACTATTCCATCTCTATCTTTTGGAATCTAGATCAGTACTCTCCACCTAGTCTACACTGACTGAGATAACACATGGTCTGTATCCTCCTTGCTCCATGCCGGTTCATGTCTAAACGCCTCTTTAAAAGTAGGTAGCTTCTATCACCTGCCCAGCAAAGCATTCCAGGCATTTACAACTCTTGTGTAAACGAAAAATTCTTGCCTCACATCTTTTAAACTTTTCCCCTCTCGTCTTAAACTTTCTCCCTCTCACACTGCACTCCTTTGGAAATAGACTCTATGCCACTCATAATTCTACAGGATTTTGTATATTTCTATACTTCTATCTTTTCTAAAGGAACTGCTATTACCTTAAGAATGAAATCCAGAATTTCTCCAATGATAGATGGAAATCTTTTTGAGTAGTTCTTTCAGATTGTTGCTTCACCTCCAGACTTTTGTTTCTCACCCCTTGAACATGAGCCTACCAGATGAATGCCTATCCCTCTAATAGTTTCAACCTGAGACAGCATTTGAGCATCTTGGAGCAATGTCACAAATAACATTACTGTGAGCAACTGTATATCGTCAATCTATAGAATTTTTCCTTGTACCACCTTTTCTTAAGCTAAGACAATCCGAGAGCCAAAATCCCACCTGGTTGCCTGTTTGTTGATGCTGGTCATTTGAAGTAATTTTCTTTTCAATTGCTTTGCATATTGACTGCTACTTTTTGTGTACAACACGCAAGCGTACAACATTGAAAAGAAGATTGGACCTTTTAAATATTGTATCACCATATAAATTTGGCAGTACACCCATTTCCAAAGAAAGGGAATCTAAATCGTATTCAAAGACTGCATTCATGAAACATTTTTAATTTTAATTACCCAAACTGATTTATACCTCAACAAATATTGATACTTTAAATGTTGAAAATATTAATAACCTAACTTCTGCTTGGATTGTAATGAAACAGTTGCAAGGCAATATTTCTTGTTATTTGAAATGTGTGGAGTTTTGCCATTTTTAAGCAAACATGTAAAACTTGGAATTCAATCAGTAGTGCATTCAGTCACTGGTTTTAAAGGATTCACTAGTTTACAATTCAAATTATATCCCCAATTGTTAAAACAATACAAATTTTCTACTACCACTACCTACCTCTCCCCCTTCTGCCACAACCAATCCCATATGCAACTTCAAATTGCTTGGTTTTGCTAGGTCATTTGACTCTGACCAACCCAAAAGGTTTCAGTATTATTTGGAAACATTGAAAAATTTTACCTGTTTAACATGCGACTCATCTCTCCAGTGCCATCAAAGACTAGTTCCCATGTGAAGCGTTTCGACTTGAAATGTCACCCATTTGTTCTCTCCAGAGATGCTGCCTGCCCCAATGATTTACTCTCGCATTTTGTGTCTATCTTCAGTGTAAATCAGCATCTGCATGTTCCCAATAGCCTGCAGGTTAGGAATTCTGAATATAGTCTATGCAGTTTACAAGTGGTTGACAAAGTTTGGGAGCGATATAAATATACTTAGAACAGGTAAAGCAATTTTGCCCCCATTTTTAATTCAAAAAAATACAAATGTAGGTTTTTCAAGACTCCTTAGATGTACATCCAAGATTTTGGGAAAAGAAATGTAGAAGGGAATGAGCATTTCTTGTACGGAAATTATACAAGTTCAGATACTTCAGTGACTTGAATTGAAAATTCACCAAATGGGCTGCTTTTCTTATGGTGAAAAATTGCCTCCAAACCTTTCAACACGAGAGCCACATTAAATGGCACATTTTTGCGGGCTGTAGGAAAAAATATAGAGGTGTGAGTTATATTAATTTAATGAACTCAAAAACATTTAGACAAGGTTATGTTAGATTAGATTAGGAAAGGTTAAACTAGGTTAGATTAGGTTAATTTACATTAGGTTTATATTGTAACAAATAAATAATATTCAATTTTTTAAAAGAGCTGGAAATATTGGAATGTATATTTACTGTAGGTATAGATTATTTATAAAACAGAAAATACAGTAACCACCACTGGGGGGGGGGGGTGAGAGGGTAGGGGCCAGAGAGAGAGAGAGGGGGGCAGAGAGAGTGGGGGGGGGGAAGAGAGAGTGTGGGGGGGGGGAAGAGTCGGGGTAGAGGGAGCAGCAGGTGAGAGTGGGGGGAGGGGAAGGGTGTCAGAGGGTCTGGTGAAGGAGCGCCTCCACTTGGCGGGGGCTGCTTCCTCTCTCTCTCTCCCAGCTCCAACGAGATCTGTGCCGCTCATCCACTCTCTTCCCCGGCCACGTGTCCCTCTAACGCAGAGAAAGAAGAACAAACACAAGTGTAGTTGTTGTTCAGAAGCCCCGCATCCCCGGGGTGAGTGGCGGTGGCGGCGGCAAGGAGGGAAGATTCACTTGTGTTTGTTCATATTTCGCTGTGTTGGAGGGAGATGGGGCTGAGGAAGAGAGTGGAGCAGCGGCACGGATCTCGCTGGTGCTGTGAGAGAGAGAGAGAGAGAGAGAGCGAGGGAGCAGCCCCGGCAACTGGCGGCACTCCTTCACCGGACGGACCCTCTGACACCCTCCCCCTCCCCGTGCTCCTGCTTTCACCAGCTGTTCCCTCGACGCTGACTCTCACCCTCTCTCTCTCCCCCCCCCCCCGGGTGATTGGTGGCGGCGAGGAGGGAAGTTTCCTTGGGTTTGTTGTTTGCGAGGGGGCGCTGCGATCTCTTGCCTTGTCCCGGCTTCGGGTCGGTGGCGATCTGCTCTCCGGTGAACCTCCACCGGCAGCTTCTACCTCCAGTCCCCGCTGCTCAGAGCCTGCCGCGCTGGCCGTATAAAATCTCATGGCGGGCCGGATGTGGCCTGCGGGCCATAGTTTGGAGATCCCTGCATTAGACGACAAAACAAAATAGATTATAATCAATACTATGGGATCTCCTCCAACTAATGCATCACCATTTTGTATACCCCAAGGAATGTGCATACCAGCACCATGCCCAAGAATGGCTCTGAAAGTAAAACGCATTTGGCATCCTTAGCAATTTAGTATAATTATTAAAGTTCCGGAAAATGGATAGAGAGGGTAGGTGATTTTTTTTTTTCAATTGTAAATCTTTTTTTCTCTCAAGTTGTTGTTTGTCTGATCTGCTTTAATCTCTTCATACCACATTTGCTGCTGGTCTATCCATCTCTTGATGCTCAAACTAATTGCACTGATCAATCAATTAACAAAGATCTATCACGTTTTGGATATGGGCTAGAGGTCTTTTAACCTTTACACATGTCCCTCTAGAAACGGGTCTGGAAATGTATATTGAGCAACTACAATGTTTTGCTTTTTGGGACAACATGCTGGATCTCCAAGAATATATGTAGTTTATTGCCACTAATCAATTGTTGCTGATTTTTGGTAGTAATTTGGAGATGAGCATCAAACCTTGTATGTGAGGAATTTACTGAATTATTGAAAGATGCTGAACTGAATGGATTGTTATTTTGCTCGATACTGATCATAGAGTAAAAACTGGTTGTTAATTTCAAGGCGTGCCATTAATCCCATTCTAGAACATGACCTTTCATGAACGGAGGGATTTTTGGTAATTTATTTATTGTCACAAAATTGTAACTACATGGATGACTAGGTCCATGCAATTTGCGATTTTGGGGCAAGTCAGAACTATTTAAGCTAGATGTAAACTCCAAGTTGTGTGTTGTGCTACAGTAATACAAATTCACCTTTATGTTCCCATGAACTTTTCAATCATTTAAGCATGGCACGGTGGCGTAGCGGTAGAGCTACAGCCTTGCTGTACTAGAGACTCGGGTTCGATCTGGACGGGTGCTGTGTGTACAGAGTTTGTACATTCTCCCCCTGACTGCGTGGGTTTTTGTGAGATCGTCGGTTTCCCTCTACATTCCAAAGACCTACAGATTTGTAGGTTAATTACCTTGGTATAAATGTAAATTGTCCCTAGTGTGTGTAGGATAGAGTTAGTGTGCGGGGAGGGGATCGCTAGTTGTTGTGGGCCAAAGGGCCAATGCATTCATTGCAGTGATTTGCTTAGTCTTTCTCTTTTGGCCCTTCTAGATTCTGTTCTGCATTGCCTGCTTTTCTGCTGATTTTCAGGAACAGTGAAAGCCTCTCTAAATCAATCATTGATTTTTAGATACAAAAAAGGACAAGGACAAGTGCAAGAGTAACTCAATCACACAGCATCTCTGATGAAGATGGATAGTGATGTTTCGGGTCCTGATGGATAGTGATGAATTAGAGTCCTGATCCAAAACATCACCGATCCATGTTCTCCAGCGAAGCGGCCTGATTCACTTTTTTGTTAACCAGAATCTGCAGTTCCTTGTGTCTCCTTTTGATTTGGTTACAGTTGGAAGAGTGACTCGGGGGATGTAAGGCAGCAAGATGAATTTCACAGCCTAGGGGGCTACTCCAGAACATGTCTTGTTTAGGTTTTGGACTCATTTCTGAAGGACACTTAGTGAAGCAAAAATATTTAAACACACCTATTCTGACCTTTATTAATTCTGCTGACTTGCATGTCGACCTATTTTTCTGGACTATTTTGGTGATCTGCTGATTTTGCATCTTCTGTAAAGCATTTTCGCCAACTCCAAGGTTGTACTGTCATAGCTAAAACAGCTGGATAGATTAAATTATTAGATTATTGTCATATACACCAGGATGCAATGCAATTTCTTGTGTATGTGGAGCTCACAGAATAAACAGTATACATACAGTAATGATGAATACAATGATGAGTGCAAAACAGCAGAATGGTGCAAGATTGCAGTACAAACTCTAAGTAGTGCAAAATAATATTAAAGTACAATAACTGGATAACCAAATGAGGTAGAGGTAAGAGTGTAAGAAAATAACTGCAGATGCTGGTACAAATCGAAGGTATTTATTCACAAAATGCTGGAGTAACTCAGCAGGTCAGGCAGCATCTCAGGAGAGAAGGAATGGATGACGTTTCGGGTCGAGACCTGAAACGTCACCCATTCCTTCTCTCCTGAGATGCTGCCTGACCTGCTGAGTTACTCCAGCATTTTGTGAATAAAGAGGTAAGAGTACTTGGCTGCACCTCTGGGAATGGGATATGAAAAGGGATTGGTTCAGCTATCTAGCAGTGGGGAAGAAGCTGTCTTGAGTCTGGTTGCCCAAACTTTCAACGTACTTTACCTTCTCCCACAAGGTTAAAAAAGAGAGAAGGGAATGGCCAGAGTGATATTCATCCTTGACAATACTTACAGCCTTCCTGGAGCAAAGCACCGTGAAGATGAACTGCATGTCCAAGCAGGTATCAGCTCGGAGCTTGCAGAAATGTTAAAATGTCTGTGATGACTTGGCAAATTTTATTAACCTCTTAAACTTATTCTCTGTTTGCTGGGCCGCTGTTTCTAACTGTGGTTCTAATGGTGTATTGGGTATTTAAAAAAATTATAATGATCATTATGTTTCTTACCATCCAAAAGCGTATAACAATAACATCAGTGTCACTTATGTGACTAGATTTCTTTTATGCATTATTAGTCCTTTGCACTAGTGATATATTTTGTCTTAAGATGGTATGTTTCTGGAGGTGAATTTTGTTCTGGACATATGTGCTGAATTAGTGCAGTAATTAATTTGACCGTATAATGCATTTGTATTGCATTCTTGTCCATCACTTCGGTGCAAACCAGTATCTGCAGTTCCTTCCCACGCATCTGTCCTTCCATACCTGGAATGTGACTGCAGGTATTAACATGCAGCTCTCAAGTTTGAAATCTCCAGTTCAAGCCTGCTGTTTTTCCAAGAAATACTGTAATTGTGCTTGGAAGGTGTGGAAAAGTTGGTTCATGCAATTTTTGGTGCTAATGTCACTCAATTACAGCAATCTTTTCTAGAAACAAGGAACTGCAGATGCTGGTTTACACAAGGACACAAAGTAACTCAGCATGTCAGGCAGCATCTCTGGAGACTACATGGATAGGTGACATTTTGGATCAACCTTTCAATCTGATCCAATTTTTTTCTAGGGTAGACACGAAATGCTGGAGTAACTCAGCTGGTCAGGCAGCATCTCGGGAGAGAAGGAATGGGTGACGTTTTGGGTCGAGACCCTTCAGACTGATTTCAGGGGAGGGGGCGGAACAAAGATAGGATGTAGTAAGAGACAGGAAGACTGGTGGGAGAACTGGGAAGGAGGAGGGGATAGAGAGGGAAAGCAGGGACTACTTGAAGTTAGAAGTCAATGTTCATACCGCTGGGGTGTAAACTACCCAAGTGAAATATGAGGTGCTGGTCCTCCAATTTGCGCTGGGCCTCACTCTGACGATGGAGAAGGCCCAGGACAGAAAGGTCAGATTGGGAATGGGAGGGGTAGTTGAAGTGCTGAGCCACCAGATCAGACTGAGGCAGACGAAGGCAGACTGAGTGGAGGTGTTGAGTGAAACGATCGCTGAGCCTGCGCTTGGTCTCGCCGATGTAGAGAAGTTGACATCTGGAACAGCGGATACAATAGATGAGGTTGGAGGAGGTGCAAGTGAACCTCTGCCTCACCTGGAAAGATTGTTTGGGTCCTTGGATGGAGTCGAGGTGGGAGGGAATAGGACAGGTGTTGCATCTCCTGCGCTTGCAGGGGAAAGTACCTGGGGGGGGGGTAGTTTGGGTGGGAAGGGATGAGTGGACCAGGGAGTCACGGAGGGAACGGTCTCTGCGGAAAGCAGAAAGGGGTGGAGATGGGAAGATGTGGCCAGTAGTGGGATCCCGTTGGAGGTGGCCGCAATGTTGGAGGATAATTTGTAGTATGCAACAGCTGATGGGGTGGAAGGTGAGGACAAGGGGGACTCTATCCTTGTTACGAATAGGGGGAGGGGGGAGCAAGAGCGGAGCTGCGGGATATTGAGGAGACCCTAGTGAGAGCCTCATTTATAATGGAAGAGGGGAACCCCCGTTTCCTAAAGAATCTGGCCATCTCCGATGCCCTAGTATGGAACACCTCATACTGGGCACAGATGCGGTGTAGACGGAGGAATTGGGAGTAGGGGATAGGGTTTTTACAGGAAACAGGGTGGGAAGAAGTTAATTCAAGATAGCTATGGGAGTCAGTAGATTTGTAGTAGATGTCGGCCACCAGTCTGTCTCCTGTGAAGGAGATAGTGAGATCCAGAAACGGTAGGGAGATGTCGGAGAAGGTCCAAGAAAATTTAAGAGCAAGATGGAAATTAGTGGTGAAATTTATGAAGTCAGTGAGTTCTGCATGGGCGCAAGAGGTAGCACCAATGCAGTCATCAATGTAGTGGAGATAGAGTTCGGGGATAGGGCCAGTGTATGCCTGGAACAGGGCTTGTTCGACGTACCCTACAAAGAGACAGGCATAGCTAGGGCCCATGCGAGTGCCCATAGCTACGCCTTGGATTTGGAGGATGTGGGAAGAGTCAAATTAGAAGTTTGAGGGTAAGAACCAGTTCTGCTAGGCAGAGGAGAGTATTGGTAGGTGGAAATTGGCTGGTTCTGCGGTTGAGGAAGAAACAGAGGGCTTTAAGACCCTCATGGTGGGGGATGGAGGTGTAGAGTGACTGGATATCCATAGTAAAGATGAGGGAGTGGGGGCCTGGAAAACAGAAGTTATTGAGGAGACGGAGAGCATGTGAGGTGTCTTGGACATAGGTAGGGAGTAATTGGACCGGGGGATAGGATGGAGTTGAGGTAGGTGGAAATTAATTCAGTGGGAAAAGAACAGGCAGAAACAATGGGTCTGCCAGGACAGTTCTGTTTGGATTTTGGGGAGAAGGTAAAATCGGGCTGCCTAGGGCTGGGGAATGATAAGGTTGGAGGCTTTAGAGGGCAGAGAGCCGGAAGTGCTGAGATCAGTGATGGTGTTAGAGATTAAGACCTGGTGCTTGTCTGTGGGGTCATGGTCCAAGGATAAGTAGGAGGTGGTGTCTGAGAGTTGTCGCCTGGCCTCAGTCCGGTTTAGGTCAGTGCGCCAGACTACCACGGCACCTCCCTTGTCGGCGGATTTGATAACTAAGTCGGGGTTGCTGCAGAGTAAGCGGAGGGCTGCACGTACAGGAGGAGAGAGGTTAGATTAAGTCAGGGGAGTGGAAAATTTGAGGCGGTTGATGTCCCACCAGCAGTTAAATGAAAAGGTCTAGTGAAGGTAGATGGCCAGCTGGAGGAGGGGTTCTGCTGGAGATGGGAGAAGGGGTCATCACTAGGTGGTGAGTACTCCTTCCCATGGAAAAAGGCCCGGAGGCGGAAGCGACGGAAGAAGAGCTCCATATTGTGGTGGACCCGGAACTCGTTGAGGTGGGGGCGGAGGGGAACAAAGGTGAAGCCTCTGCTGAGGACAGACCATTCGAAATCAGAAAGAGAGAGGTCAGGGGGGATGGTGAACACACAGCAAGTGTGGGGGTTGGGGTCGGATGAAGGCAGGCAAGCAGATGAAGGCCGAGGAGATGTCTGGTGGGGAGGCGATGTCTGGTGGGGTTTTTTCCTAGTGTGCTTGCCATAGAAATATCAAATGTGATAATAGTCTCGGTAGTTTTAGTAAAGCTTTTTGAGATGTTTATAGATTTTTCGTGACAGTCGTGGATGCAATCCACAACTGTGGTAGAAATCTCATGTTTTATTCATCAAGAAAGACTTTAATACAAGACTTGCATTTAGTATAAACGCTAAAGATACACAACGTATTATAAGCAAAATTGGTCTCTGAACCACATGAATAAACAGGATGGTTGAGTTAAATACATGATCAAAAGGGGTAGGTTTTGAGCAGCGGGAGTTTAAAGATAATTTTCGATTTTTGTCCGAGACAGCTGAAGGGCAGCAAACACTGGTGCGGATTAAATCGATTGTCCAAGATACCTGAATTGGACGTACGCATAGATTTAAGCCTTATGGGGATGAAGGAGGGAACAAAGTCAAGAAATGAGTTGAGTCTCTTTACTGCAGGTGCATTGTGGCATTATCAACTTTCAGAAACTTCTCATTCTGGCTTTAGTGAGTTTACATTTGGAAGTTGTCAGCGTGGATGGAAATGGGGAAGGGGGGGGGGAGGGAGCGGAAGATCCAAAGGCGAGGCTGTGAACTGATAATGGTGTGTGAGTAGGTATATTGGGTAATTGAAGGGTTTATTTTCTTATCTACAGCTGTAACCAGATAAGTGCATTGAACTGTCTAATGCAAGAATGTTCCTCCACAAGGTAAATACCACCGTATCTGTGCTGACCATCAAGTACCCATCTAGTCCTGTTTTATGGCACTTGGCCCATTGCCTTCTATGCCTTTGATTCAACTGCTTATCCAGACACTTGTTAAATGTTGTGAGAGCCTCTGCCTCCACCACCCCCTCAGACACCGTTCCTAATTCTAGCCTTTGGTTAAAATAATTCTTCGTTTGATCCATTCTAAATCTCCAATTCTTTGCCTTAAATCTTATACTCCATAGGGTTTACACTTTTTTTGCCCCTCCTAATTCTGTATACCTCATCTATGTGTACCTTTTATTTCAGGTTTCCAATATTTCAACTTTTGGTGCTTTTTGATAAAAGATTTAGTTTTAATCATTACTAATGAGCAAACATTTTCACATTATTTTTGTGATGGAAATAAGTTGTTGATGAAACAGTTGAAGGTGGTTGGGCATATGATATTCTCCTTGGG
Source organism: Rhinoraja longicauda (assembly GCF_053455715.1). NCBI lineage: Eukaryota > Metazoa > Chordata > Chondrichthyes > Rajiformes > Arhynchobatidae > Rhinoraja > Rhinoraja longicauda. Next base: position 46,524,013 of record NC_135960.1, on the reverse strand, counting down.
AACTCTTGTGCCAGTGAATGGTCAAGTCCACACAGACCTGGACTCAGAGGGCCATAGGGCCAGTTTCTGTGCTAAATCTGTCTATGACTCAATAATCTAGGTTGAGGTAATTAATGTTCAGTATCCTCTTGCTTTGAGCTGGTACGTCCCAGTCAGTTGGGAGATTTTTTTATTCTTGATTGACAGACATTGACCTATGATGATGTATGTTGTCAAATAAACCAATTGCAGGCACTAATTGCAGGAATTCCCCTGTGGAACTATGAATTAAATTATAGACTGTAATAATATTTGGAACTGTGCCTAGTGAAAACCAAATTGAACATTTGATAGCCAGTTCATTGGTAAAGTAAGTGCTTCTTTAACACAATTAACAACAGATCTTCCATCATTTTACCATTGACTAGTAGGAAACTAGAATGCTCATTAGCTATATTGAATTTGTTCTGCTTTTTCAATAGGATGCAATTGATTCATTTTGCATTTTGGTTAAGCCCTATTGTAACTATACTGGAACAAAATTTGTGGAGTGAATTAAATTTGATGAATATTAACTTCTGCTGTGATAGGAGAGATGAAAGAACAATCCATACGGCACTGAGGGTGGTTACAAAAGCTTTAGCTTGTTTGATTGTAAGATTAAGGTTTGTGGCAGAGTTCTCTGTTGGGCTAGGTGGATGCCCTTTTGCTAGATGTACAGGTAGCCCGTGCATTATGGTTGTTTTGGCTACAGTTGCTCTTGGAAAAGTCACGAGTTGAACTTGAATTTTGCTAGCATGCAGTCTGAAATGCAGAATAATATTTGGTCTCATGGAATCTGCAGATAAATTAATACAACATGAAATACATATTTTGTCTACCTTCATTTTTTGCACCCCATTTCTTGATGTATGTGCAGATGACGTGGCTAGTAAGTTTTGTAGTGCAGTAAGTTCATTTTGCTGTTTAGGTTTTTGCTGTTGGTTTTGTCAAGAAGTTTCTGTTTTGACCAGCCATCAGTCTGAAGAAGGGTCTCGACCTGAAATGTCACCATTCCTTCTCTCCTAGATGCTGCCTGACCTGCTGAGTTACTCCAGCATTTTGTGATAGTTTCTGTTTTATGTACATTCAAGATGTTTTAAATATAGCCAGAAAGATTAAGTGCAAGTTGTTATAACTCAACTGTAAGCATTTGGTTGATGGACATTGTAACCATCCACCCAAAGTACATAGCACGTGAAAAAAGACACAGTGCTGAAGTAACTCCGGATTAATCAGAATCTCTGGAGAACATGGATGGGTGAAGTTTTGGATCGGGAGACTTCTTCAGACTGGAGTTCAGTCTGATGTTTGACCAGTCTCAAGAAGGGTTCCGATCTTAAATGTCCTCTCTCCATGTTCTTCAAATATGCTGAGTTACTCTAGCACTTCGTCTTTTTTTGTAAATCAGCAACTGCAGTTCTTTGGGTTTACTAAATATGCAGTGCTGCTCTGCTATATTTCAATGTACGTCAATGGTAGGGAGTATTAATTCATTCATTGAGAGAAATGGTTAAATATTAGTCAGACGTTTTTTGTGTTTGACCTGATGCTGTGAAATCTGATGTTGAGGATGAATGGATGTGTCCAGGCGGTGGTGCAGAATACAGCTGGGAATTTTAATAGAGAAGTCAGGGACTTAAGGGCCCTGAGCTGCAGATCAGGCAGAATAGGATTTTATTCATTGGGGTGCAGGAGGATGAGGGGTGATGTTATAGAGGTGATAACGATCATGAGGTCTTTTATCCAGAGGACATGGATTTAAGGTGACAGGGGTAAGATTAAATAGAATCCTGAGGGGCAGCTTTTTCTCACATTGGGTGGTGGGTATTATAACATTTAAAACACATTTGGATAGGTATATGAATAGGAATGGAGGGAAATGGGCCAAATGTAGGCAGACAGGACTAGTGTAGATGGGGCATCTTGGTTGGCATGGACAAGTTGGGCTGAATGACCTGTTTCCATGCTGTATGACTCTGATTTGTAAGTTGTGTTTCTATCCTTATAACTGTGTCATGTGGATGCCTATTTAGTCAAAGGAAAGCTCTCTCAATTTAGACACCAGTTTCCAGATATTTTTGAGGAGGCTGGAAATCGACTAACTCTTTGCAGAGAAAGAATAATTCAGAATTTTGGGGGGAGGGGCATTAGTTTTAACATACTATATAACGTAATTCAAGGCCTTTTTTTGCTGTCAAATGATTTTTTTCCTGTGTAACTAACTGCCTATGGTAATCTTAATGCAAGTTGCTTTTGATTTTGATCCATTTTAATCTTTAAGTGTTTATTTCCAGATATTGCTGATTAAAAATAAAAAAATAAAGCAACATTCCTAAAAACAAACTCTAGAACCTGTGTGTTCTGATCAAAGTTGCTTCAATTTTTTATGTTTATTTGCTCGTGTTAAAGGCGGAAAGCTTTCAATCGGAGCTGTCATATTGCACCACCCAGCTGATTCCACGTATACACTGAAAATGATAACTGAAATTGGGTGCCGGTACTATTTAATTAATGCAGCAATTTCAATGGCCGAATAATTAAGCCAGTAATTATTTGGTTTCTCACCATTTTATAACCACTACCAAGGATGTGTTAAAAATTCTCTCTTAAAATAAAGGACAAACAGAGGTGCTTGGTTGTGGTGGGACTTTCGATGTAATTATATACTTCAGATCTCTGTAGGGCAACAAAGAATAATGTAATGCATGAACCTGATGACTTTTTCCATTAATTTCCCCAAGAAATTTAAGTTGCTGTGGTTCAAGCAATTTGCTTTGGCAAATTTAGAGTGTTAAATGAATGATAAATGACATGATACAGAAGGCGGCTGTTTGACATATCATGTCCACTCTGGTTCCCAGCAGATCATTCTCATGAACCTTATTTCCTTGTAGCCCTGCAATTTATTTTCTCCATGCCAATCAATCCTTTGATGCTTTAGCCACTTACCTACACTGGGTGTAATTTACAGATGCCATTTAAATTACCAACATGTCTTTAGAGCAAGAGATTGGAGCACCCAAGGGCAATTCACTTGATCAGAGATTCTCTTTATTGTACACAGATTCAATATCAAAATTCAACACTGGTCACTGAAACTGGAATGCAGCAGCACTGACCACTGTACCACTCATATGTTTTATATTTTGAGAACTTCCTTTGAATGGGAAGTCAGAACAAAAACATTGGTTATTTAATGGGCACAACATCATAGATGCTCAGCATCAAACAAAAATAATAGAAAATGGTAGCTTCTCCAATGATGAAGGTAAGGTTGATGTTTTAAGGCATAATCTTCCATTGGGAGTAGTTTGGAAAATAATACAATTTGTTCATGATCTTTCAAATTTGAATAAAAGTCCTGATTTTAAACAGTTCTGCTAAATTTTCTTTGTCTTTCCCGATTAAAAAAAAATCATTTCGTGATCTATGCCAAGAAAATGTGATTCTTTTTCTGAGAACCAATCTTGGCTGTGTGTATGTACGCACTGGAAATGTAATCTTGTAGTACTAATCTTAATTTGCCTATTTGCTGGATGTAATTGCTGTCTATTTCTTTTTGGCGTTCCATCTCTTAATGCTGAGCAGACAACAGGAAAAATCTTCTCGGGCAGGGCCTAAGCAAACGCTCAAAATGCAGTCTTTGCGCATAGACACTTTTTTGTGTGAAATTCATAGCCCATAAAGAAATCCATTATCTGGGCTATCACAAGGTAGGAAGAAGTTATAACCTGCTCAACCGAGAAATTGGGAAAAGTAATTTTGTGGTCCAGATTGCTTATTACTGCAATCCAAAGCGGTTTATCAATTTGTTAAACCAATCAGAACAGTTCAGATGCTGTTGTGTAACTGCTGCCTAAGTCTTCTGTTCTGATTTCATGGCTTGAATAATGAACCGTATAGTGCAGCCAACAGGCACTCTGAGCAACCTAAATGTTCAGCAAGAGATCTTGTACAAGATCTGTTAAGCTGCACAAGTCCTCTTAAGCGATGGAAACTTCCTCTAACTATCAGCAAGGAGTACCTTGGCTGTGCGCTCATTCCTCTGCTCTAATCATTTTTACCCAAGATTGTGCCGTCAGGCACAGTTCCAACACCATGTTAACTTTGCCAATGACACCACTGATAGACGCGTTATAGGGTGTTCATGAATTAATGTATAGAAGGGAGATTGATTATCCGATAGAATGGTGCTAAAACAACAACTTTGGTCTCAATGTAAGCAAGACCAAAGAGCAGAGTGTTGACTTTAAAAGGGGGAAGCAGAGGATCCACGATCCTATCTTCACCGATGGGTTGGTGGTGGAGGGAGTCAACAACTTCAGGTTCCTGACCATCCATATCTCTGAAGATCTATCTTGGATCCAGTTCTTTGAATAAAGAAAACCCATCAATACCTGCTCTTCCCTAGCAGATTGAGGAGATTTGGAATGTCATTGAATGCCCTCTTGAACTTCTGCAGGTGTACGGTAGAGAGAATATTGACTGGTTGCACCATGGCCTGGTTCGGCAACCCAAAAGCCCAGGAACAAGGAGATTCAAAAAGTGTTGGGCCCCGCCCAATCCATCAGGGGTTCTAAATTCCCCACCAAGAGTCAAGAGTGTTTAATTGTCACTTGTCATATGTACTGAAAGGGAATAATGAAGTTCTTACTTATAGCAACACAACAGATATTCTGTAAACTCTACTTTGTACCCTGTAAACATGATAATAACGAACAAACAGTAGTTCAGTGTGTATATAAAAACGTCAAACAACCAGTAATGGTGTAAAGACAAAAATAATGCCTCCCCGTCTGTGTAGATTGGAACTATAGGAGGTGCTGCCTCAAAAAGGCAACCACCATCATCAAGGACTCCCACCTCCCTGGCCACACCCTCATTTCACTCCTGCTATCGGAAAGAATGCATAGGAGTCTGAAAACCATGATGTCCTGGTTCAATGTCCACTTCTTCGCAACAACCATCAGTCTCTTGAGCACTGAAAAAAACTAATCTATGAGCTACGAACTGCCTTGGTTGCATCAAGGACTTAGGATTTTTTGAACTAATATTAGGGTTTTTAATTAATTGAATTTGTTTATTTTGTTATCTACAAGTATTGTGTTTATAGGCCTGTTGTGCTGCTGCTGGTAAGAATTTAATTGTTCCGTTGTCGGTACATATAACAATTAAACACTCATTTTGATTCTTGAGTCTCTTGAATTCTTCAACTCTGAAGAGGAATGGATCCAATATCTTAATCACGATTAGTGCTGCTGCCAATTGAGGAAGTGACTGACAAGTTCCTAATATAAACTCTGCCAGTTTCTCTGTGAGGAAATGTTTTCTGCAGTCCACCTTCAAAATATACCTCAATCATGGCCCCTCTTAACCTCCACTCCTGGGAAAGCAGATGCAACCCCTCCACTTCCAGCTCATAACTGCATCCCAGACAACATCCTTGTGAAATGGTGCAGGAGGCTGCAAGGAATTGCTTCAGAATGGGAGTGAGGTGGAGAATTCTAGTGGCAGCAACCAGAAACTCCTGAGTATAAACTGCAGGTATTTGTGTGTAACCCACGCAGTCTGTGTTTTCTGTTTCTAATATGAAAGAGCTCATATTGTGAGTATTGAATACAGTGCTCTTAATTGGAGGAAGTGATTCCCTAACTAAATCCTGTGGTGGTAAAATCTTTTAAAATATATTTTGTATTATAGGGAATCCAAATAACATATTGGTGCAGTTTTTCAATTGCTTTGCAACTCTGGACCCCTCTTCCACTTACCCAAGTTAATCATCACTTATTCCTAATTTTCTGTACAGTAAAGTTTTAACGTTGTACTTAATTTCCAACTTTTCAACTTTCATTCCAGGAATATGATTTAATACATTCTTAACAAAGTCTAATTATTGGCATAGGTATGAAAATAAATTAAGATTTTAGCTGTATTCACAAAACTTCAGTAAAATTGGACTAGTTATGTATTACTGGTAAAGTTGTAGGACAAATGCAGTCCACTTCTGGCATGAAGCCCCAGGCCAACACCTGGGTGAAGTTAATTGAGGTTCCCACTGTTCCTGTTCAATTTGGAAATTGGTCATGTCCCCATCCACTTTTGTTTTGAAGTTCGGTTCTGCCTCAAATCAATTTTAGCTTTACACTGAAACTTGCAATTAGTATTTTTTAGTTACTAAACAAAGGCCAAGCTAGTTATTGGCTGACAAGAACTTGAAAGGGAACTGATGATAAATCAACTATTTTATTGCCAAAATTACAAGTGTTGCAGGGATAGCATACTATTGAGCTTTTAAAAAAAAAAAGGGTAAGCAAAACAGATTGTAGAACTGTAAATTTGCTGAGGAGTTTAGACTTACTGACTGTCTAAAGTAGTGACCAATGCCGTGGTATTCCATGGACAACTGAATGCCAAGTGTAGGGAGAAGGATCAAATCCTCAACATTAGACTCAACTGGCCTGGTGATTGAAAGGGTAAATTAAGGATGGCAAAGGGTCAGGTCTGGAAAGTATTTGGAGGATGACATTGTAGTTTTATTTGGTGTTTGCACAAAATGAACATGCGATAACAAAGGAGAAAATTGTTTGGGGATAAAACCAAAAAATGCTGTAAACACTCAAGTTAGGAAGCATTTGTTAAAATTAAGTTTTATTGTTTCAGTTATGTCAGCAGTTCGAAGTTTCTAGCACCTACAGGTTTTTGTTTTAATTTCATTTGTTCGTGAAATGTCCAGATCCATTTTAAATCCCAGTAAGGGAATATTGAGGTCTAAGATAATTTATGAGCCAGTGGCCAACAGAAGACTAGAAGTATAAAAGGGTCAAGAGTGGAAAAGTAAGAATCTATGTGAATTAAGAAAAATAGCTTGCCTTCTACAATTTTGACTTGGGATAATGTAAATCTAAATGAGCAAGGCAGGGTGAAATTATTGTAGCAGATATTGACTTGTATTTTTGCATGAATCATTCTGTAACTTTGGGACTTGAACATGTTAACTGGCTTTTAGACTTTCAGCCCACTTCCATAACTCCTTTTGTCACTGGCTGCGTAAATGAAAGCAACAGAGAGTTCTTTGCTGGCACAGTCAATAAAATGTTATATCTCGTATTGAAATTAGTTGGAATTTTGCAATAGACAGGTGATTAATGTTTTAAACATGGCAACCATCTGATGATTAACTGCAGCCCTTTGCTGATCCGCCCATTTTGTGATTTAAAAAAAAAAGCTGAGTCACAATTGAAGTGAAATAGAAGGAAATATTCTGAAATGGGCAAATAGAGATGACCATACAAGGATCGTGTTCAGAAGGAAATGCCCTGACAAGTTACAACACTTGAACTATTGAAGGCATCCTTGAGCAATATTTGTAGATTTCTCTTGCCCTTCCCTCCCTTGCTGTTCTCTACACAGGCAGTTGCTAGTGACAAAGCCATGATTCGATGTAATTGCGAGATGTTCATTGCTGCGATTAATGTAGAAAAATATAGTTTAACTGTAAGTACTATTACACCAATGGAAATGACAGGAACATTGATTTAGGCAGTATGGATATATGGAGGTTGGATGAAGACTGGTACCTGAGGATTTTGTGTATCCTGGGGTAGAATCACTTGATATTGAGACCCAAACATATCTGCTGTAAAATCAGATCTTCCGAGTAGGTTTTACTTTACTGGGCAATTAACCAATAAAGTCTTGGATTGAGAATTTACTGAACCATTCACCAGTATTCAGCAGCGTACTTGCCTGAGGACGTGGGGGAGCTTGAAACCGGGCATATTTTCCCATCTCTCAGGATGGGAAATTCTGCTGAACCTGGCAAAGAAGTGGGGTGTGCAGTAGAGTTCCCAAATAGTTGGCACAGAGACCAGTATTTTGAATACAAATTAATTATTTAGCATTTAAGTGATATTTCCAAATATGCAGATGACACAATCAAGTGGAAATAAAAACAAAGATTGCTGAAACAATTCGCAGGTCAGGCAGCAGCTGTGAAGAGTTAATTTTCAGGGCAAAGACAGACGTCTGACCTTTAGTTTAGTTTATTCTCGTGTGTCCCGCGATACAGTGAAAACCTATGAGACATTGTTTTGTTTTTTAAAATTGATTTCTCAACATCAGTGTTTCTGACTACAAAAATGTGGCATAGTTGCTTACAGCCAGTATACACTGTCTTACCAAATGGCATCCCCTTCTTTAGTGACCATTCTGTAAACCCTTTTCTCAATAACTGAATATTAGTAGATCAGAGTTCAAAGTAGTAGCTCAGCAATCCTTTGGAAATGGATATTTCCTCTTTATCGTAAGCATTGCAGAATTGCATTTTCAAATTTCCAAATAATTTGAAAAGTGACCATTTTTAAGGTATTTTTGGTATTCTGTGTTATGGTTGTTAGAAATCTGCTACTTTCCTATAATTGGTAATCTACAATAAATACTGGCTAGTGACAATACACTCAGTTTTGTTATGTAGCACTACCGTTGTGCTAGATGAAAGGGTGTCTAAATGAAAGCTTCTCTTTCTGTAGATGCTGCCTTGGTGGCAGGGTACCTTCAGCAATTTAACGTAATTCCACCCCTCCAATCACTAAAATAATGAGAGCAGTACAGAGACCGACTATTCCGTGACGAGTCTTTCCAGAAGGAATGTCATGGAATTATTTTTATTCACCTGCCTGGGTAAATTACAATATCAGTATTGCTCAGAATTCAACACATCCATGCTGGTACATGGCAGGTTATGCTGGTACCAATCCAGTGCTTGTGTATTCACTTATATGCTATATTACATTATATTAGGTTTTATTTTTTTAACTTTTTTGTTTGTTTATGTTATCTATTGAATACTATTTACAAACCTGTTGTGCTGCTGCAAGTAAGAATTTCATAGTTCCATTTTGGTAAATATGCCAATTAAACATTTTTGATTAATCAGTGATGGTGATTCTGCATCATTACTTGTGCTCCAGTGACTTTAGAGACATCGTGTGGAAACAGGCCCTTCGGCCCACCGAGTCCACGCCGACCAACGTCCACCCTGTACATCAGCACTATCCTACGTGCTAGGGACGATTTACTGTTTTACCAAAGCCGATTAATCTACAAACCTGCATATCTTTGGAAGGTGGGAGAAAACCGGAGCACCCAGAGAAAACCCACGCGGTCACAGGGAGAACGTACAAACTCCGTATAGACAGCACCCATAGTTAAGATCAAACCTGGGCCTCTGGCGCTGTAAGGCAGCAACTGTGCACTGTGCCACCATACCATGCTGCTTCAGACAGTGTCTACCCAAGCATGCAGCCTCCATCACCAATGTAGAGAAGTGCAATAGACATGTGGAAAAATTATTACCTGCAAGTCCCCCAAGTTGTAAATTATCCTGACTTACAGCTCCTCCAGATTGGATCCTTGAAGCACTCTGCCCTGCAGCATTGTCATAACTTAACTGGATGGAATGTTTCTGTACAGATTGGTCGCTGATCACCACCAACCTGAGCAGTTGGGGATGGGAATAAGATTCTGGGCTTATTAGTCTGTCTGAGGAAGCCAGTGTTATTGGGCAAATCTTCCTGTGGGGAATTATAATTATTGTTTGATGAAATGAGTTTGTGTTCCTGCGAGCAGGATTTGAGAGAAACACCCATGAGAGAAAGGAAAATATCCTGCTCTTTCAAATCCATCTTTGCTTAAAAATAATATGCTTTCTGTGCTGTGATCACCAGGAAAAAACAAAGAGTATTTGAAGGAATTAACTTGCGTTTTCCCCATGTTTAGGTAACATGCCAGCTCCTGATAACGTCTGGTTGATGGAATAGGGGAAGCTTCCCATGTGGGAAGCACCCACTCATCTCGCAATGGAGTCTGAGACCACAGCAACCACCATTTTGGCTTCAGTCAAAGAACAGGTATGAAAGTTGTATGTAATTTTTATCAATTCCGTTTGGTTCTAAACAGGAAAGTGATACAAATTTTAATATTCATTATCATATCCTGGATGTACAGATTTGTGGACAATTGAGCTGATGACTTGTTAGTGAGTAGGAAGGAACTGCAGATGCTGGTTTAAACCAAAGATAGACACAAAATGCTGGAGTAACTCAATGGGACAGGCAGCATCTCTGGAGAGAACGAATGGGTGATGTTATGGGTTGTGATCCTTCAGACTTGTTGATGACTTGTTAGCACAGGCTTTTTTTAACTTGGCATTATGAACATTTATTTGATGGCCTTGCATTAAAGAAATATTGCAGCCTCCTGGGATGTTTAATGCAATAAAATTAATTGCAATAATCATGCAAAACCACTCAAATGTTAAATGCAACTGATGCAACGCATTAAAATCTTTATTGGTGTACGGTTCCCTCCTGACATCCATCCACCCACCCACCGATCGTGTCACAGAAATTCTCCCTTATCAAATTTACAAAAGTGAGATAAGGAAAGAAATCTGCTCCCGTGGAACTTGCATGGAGAGAAAATAAGTAAACACAAAATGCTAAAGAAACATGTTTTTGTCCCCTTCTTCCCCCCCCCCCCCCCCCCCCTGGCCGGGTCTCACTCACTTTATTCCCTCCCTTTCCGTGCCCCATCTGGATTTGCACACATTCGCACCCTTTTCCCTCCTGCTGTCCCCTTTTACTTGTATTCCTTCCGCTGGCTTTACAATCTTTGTTAACTCTTCTAACCTCCTCCGCCCGGCCTTTATGCAGAGGTGCTTTTCTGTAGGATGTTTTTCATTTTATTGGCAGTGACAAAGACGCAACATGTCTTATTAATTTTTCATCACTTGGTACTCTTAATTTATTTTTTTTAGTTGCATAAATTCCATCCCTTTCATTGTTAACCCCATTATCTAAAATCTTTCCTTATCCATAAGCCTTGGGTGTCAGAGGGAATTCTGTGCAAATGCCGACTGGCAGCACTGCGCTCTGAGACAGCTGTTCATATGTCCTTGCACTGGACTGGGCTTGGCAAAGGAAGGACTTGCCTGTGAATGCCAACCCACTCAATGTGCTGACTCCTAGGCAAATCTTATTGTCCCACAGTACCGATTAACATTTGTTGTTTCTTCGTCACTGCCAATAAAATGAATATCATCCTGTTGGAATGCATATAGCAGAGGTGAGGGAGGATGTTCAAGTCACAGAATATTGCAATAAGGATGTTTTTCTTGGAATGCAACTCCTCCTTAATGCAGCAGACACCTATACTGAGTTAATTCCATGTAATTATTCAAGATTTCAAGATCAATTTATTGTCACATGTACTGATTAAGGTACAGTGAAATTTGAGTTGCCATACTAAGTGAAAAGCAACAAGACACACAGCCACATAATTTTTTTTTAAACATAAGCATCCACCACAGCGGCATCCACATTCCTTACTGTGATGGAAGGTAATAAAGTTCAATCAGCTTCCTCTTTGTTCACCCGTGGTCGGGGCTGTTGAACCATCCGTAGCCGACGGTCCGAAGTCCTCGAGTCGGGATGATCAAAACTCTCGCATTCGGGCCGGTTGAAACTCTCCGCGGCATGGAGCTCCCGAGTTGGTCTCTTACCAGAAACCGCAGGCTTCACAATGTTAAAGTCCACAGACCCCACGGTTGGAGCTCTCCACAGTCAATCCCCCGCAAAGGATCACAAGCTCCGCGATGTTAAAGTCCACACCGTGCTCGTGGCATGAAGCGCCGGGCCGGTCTCCAGGAAAGGCCGCCAACTCCTCGATGTTAGGCCGCAATGGGGACGGAGATACGATACGTTTAAAAAATTGCATCTCCGTCGAGGTAAGAGATTGAAAAAAAGTTTCCCCCAACTTTCCCACCCCTCCCTCCCCCCCCCCCGCACATAAAACAAACCAAGGAACACTAAAACATACTTTTAACGCATAATTAAAATAATAAAAACAGAAGAAAGGACAGACAGGCTGTTGGCGAGGCAGCCATCGCTGGTGGCACCACCTGGTGTTAATTTCGAACTATAATCTCTAGTTCATTTGGAAAAATGATTAAAGTTGATTTGTAACACCTATTTTACAAAATTTGCATACAAAGGGTGACATGTATATGGAAATAGCTGCCAGTGGAAGTGGTAGAAGTTGGTGCAATTGCAGTAGCTAAAGGACACAGACAGCGACTTGGATAATAAAGAATTTGAGGGATTGAGGCCGACACATTCAAGGGAGACTGACAGTTAGGGAATTTGGTCAGTATGGAAGGGTTTGGCCAAACGGCCTGTTTCTGCGCTGTCTAGCTTGGACTGTAGAATAACAGCAAGAAAATTAAGCAGTCAGAAGCAGTTTTATTGACATTTTGCAAAATGTCATGGGATTCTTTGCTCAAGAAAGGAAACCATCTGTATTGTTGAAAATCCATGTCTACGGATATCAAATCAATCACCTTGAGCCAATCAAGGCCTGGCGGCATGGTAGCGCAGCAGTAGAGTTGCTGCCTTACAGCGAATGCAGCGCTGGAGATTCAGGTTCGATCCTGACTATGGGTGGCGTCTGTACGGAGTTTGTACGTTCTCCCCGTGACCTGCGTGGGTTTTCTCCGAGATCTTCGGTTTCCTCCCACACTTCAAAGACATACAGGTATGTAGCTGGGCAAATGTTTAAAAAAAAATTGTCCCTAGTGTGTAGTGTTAATGTGTGGGGATTGCTGGGCGGCGCGGACCTGGTGGGCCGAAGGGCCTGTTTCCGCGCTGTATCTCTAAATCTAAAAAATCTAAATCTAAAAACCAATGTTTATATATTAAGGATAGATTAGAAAAAAGGCTAGAAACGATGTGGAGGAACTGGGTATTAATAAACAATTACAAGGAGGGATTTTAAACTGGGTGGGGATTATGCATAATCGTATACAGATGGGAGTCTGATGTGACCCCTTGCCTTTTGCTGATTCAAGACCAGTGATGAGGTGATGATCCTATTGCCATACATCTCGGTGTGAGGGTACCACTGTGATGGCTGGTGTGGGGCTGTGCTGGTAGTGCTGCTGCTTGGTGATGAGATACAGGGCTTGATGCTACACCCTGGATATCGCGATGCATGCAGGACGTTGTTGAGGACTGACAGCAGCTGCGTCATGTGTTGGTAAACCTCCTGCCCAGAGCACGTTGCTTCTCAGCAGCACCTTCAGGATGTGATGGAAATTCTTGACTCTTTCTTTATTTGGCTGCACAGCACCCCAGCCTAAAGATTTCTTGATGGTACCAAGCACACAAGCTTCTCCCAGCCTTCACAAGCAATCATTGTACCTTGAGCCATGCATCGATGAGATCACTTAACTATTTCATTGCTGCAGTAGTGCTGTCAGTGGCGCATCTCTCTGTTTAATATTAGTATGACACTTTTAAGCGGAAGTGGCGGCGCCTAACGGCTGCGGCTCGCTCGCAGTCTGTTCGTCTTTTTTCCTTTTTTTTGTTGTGTGTCGGTGTTGGGATGGTTTTTTTTTTTTTTTTTTGGTTGTGTATGTGTGGGGGGGTGGGGGAAACCTTTCTCTTTTAGGTCTCTTCCTCATGGCGCGGGGTGAGGCTCGGCTGCGGGGCCTTCCATCACCCGGCGCGGCTCGGCCGCTGGACTTAACATCGCCCGGCGCGGCTCGGCCGCGGGGCCTTCAATCGCCCGGTGCGGCTCGGCCGCGGGGCCTAACATCGCTGGTGCGGCTCGGCCGCTGGACTTAACAGTGCCCGGTGCGGCTCGGCCGCGGGGCCTAACATCGCCCGGTGCGGCTCGGCCGCGGGACTTAGCTGCGCACGGCTCAGTCGCGGGGCCTTCCATTGCCCCGGCTCGGCCGCGAGACGTTTCAGCGCCCGGTGCGACTCGGCCGTGGGGACTTCCATCCCCTTGCGGGGACTGTGCGGGTCGGTCGGGGAACGAGCTGTCTGTCCGTGGGCATGGGGAAGAGAGTGGAAGTTTTGTTGTCTCCATCACAGTGAGGGGGTGTTTGGAGTCACTGGGATGGACGTTTGTGTTGGGGTCATGTGTCTTGTGTTCTTTTTTGTGTGTGACTGCTATGTAGTTTCATTCGGTACCTTGGTACCGAATGACAAATAAAGCTCTGTTGAACTGTTAAGCATGGCAGCTTTTTTTCCTAACAAAGCATCCTGAATTCCTGAGGTGCACCATAATAGGATCACCATTTCATTGTTGTGCAAGGCTCCAGCAGTTAAAGATTAATGTACTGCTATGCTGCCAAAATAATGGGGAAAGGACAGATGAGATGACCTGAAACATAGAAGAATCAGAGACTGGAGGTGAGCCAAAATATTGGGGACAGGAGCTTGGGGTGGGCAGGGCCAATAGTGATATGATATAGAAATTGGGGTGAGGGAGGGGAGCATGGCGTGAACCTAAGATTTGAATGCAACGGTTTTATTGGACTTGAGAACTCTGTAACTGAGTTGGAGGTTGCTTTAACAGTAGAGAATGGTATGGTTGGGGTACAAAAGTCCACCCACACAAACATCTCTGCCCATAAAGAATGGAATTGAATACAACTTTTCTACTGTTCAGTGCTTTAAAAAAGGAAATGGTCAGGGATGCTAGGTGAGACTGAAGTTAATCCTATGCCACAGAAGATGCATATAAACTGTTCTTAGTAGTCTTTGTTTTTATACATCTGTTTTTCTTTTAACTGTCCTGCAGAACTTTGTGTAATTTATTTTATACGTTGTCTGAGTATATGTGCCTGTGATGCTACTGCATTGTACCCGTACTTCATTGTACTTGTTCATGTGATAATAAACTTGACTCGACTCATTGCAATTTTCTTTTTAAAATATAACAATTGTGGTGTACTGCAATTTGCATTAATATTTACTATGAAGTGTCCAACTAGATAAGCATTTTAACAGCTACTTTATACAGCCAAACATAAACTGAAAGGATCCAAGCACATTAATTGTTGAATTTAAGGCATGAACCTATGTGCCACGCTACCCAGTCGGGGCACTGTTTATATCATATATCATATCATATATATCATATCATATACAGCCGGAAACAGGCCTTTTCGGCCCACCAAGTCCGTGCCGCCCAGCGATCCCCGAACATTAACACTATCCTACACCCACTAGGGACAATTTTTACATTTACCCAGCCAATTAACCTACATACCTGTACGTCTTTGGAGTGTGGGAGGAAACCGAAGATCTCGGAGAAAACCCACGCAGGTCACGGGGAGAACGTACAAACTCCTTACAGTGCAGCACCCATAGTCAGGATCGAACCTGAGTCTCCGGCGTTGCATTCGCTGTAAGGCAGCAACTCTACCGCTGTGCTACCGTACCGTATCTTCATTGGGCATTTGGTAAAGATTCTGGTAGAAGTTTTAAGACTAATCAAATTTGTTTGTAATTTGACATTTGCATATACTAATGCCAGGCATAATCTTAAAGTTAAATTCAATGCAATGAGTTTACAAATAAACAAATTCATTTGGAAGTTCACCACTTAGTTTTCATTTACGAAGCCACACAGGATATGCATGTTTGGCTTAAGTTTGTTAAAGTAAAAATTAAGTATTACATTGGTTGTAATAATGGAGCCAATTAGTGTTTCGGAAGGAACTGCAGATGCTAGTTTAAACTGAAGATAGACACAAAGATTTGGAGTAACTCGGCAGGACAGGCAGTGCCTCTGGAGAGAAAGAATGGGTGACGTTTCGGGTCGAGATGTCTGAAGAAGGGTCTCGACCCAAAACATCACCCATTCCTTCTCTCCAGAGATGCTGCCTGTCCCGCTGAGTTATTCCAGCTTTTCGTGTCTATCTTAGAGCCAATTAGAGTTCCCTGTATGGGACTTTTCTGTGACATTTGGGGAGAAAACAGACTTTTTTAGAGGGAGGAAAAGAAATGTAATTTTGATATTCATCCAAACTGGATAACAATCTCTCAACTGACCACTGGAATCTGGAGCAATGGACAATCTGCTGGAGGAACTCAATGGGTCGAGCAGCATCTGTGGGGGGAATATAAAGGGGGGAAGGGGGGTGGGAAAGAGCTGAGATAGGCCAGTGGGTGTTTTATGGACTGAGATGTGTGAAGGAAGATGGGCAGATGGAACCGGGGAGGGGGAAGAGGGGAATTAAGAGGCAGACAAAAGAGGAAAAATGAGACAGAAGGAGACAGAAGGAGCCAGGAGAACACAAAGGCCACCAGTGCTAGAATTTGTTTTGTTTTTTTAAATTACATAATATGCTGGTAGTAATACAGCAGGTCAGGCAGCATCTGGAGAAAGTGGATAGGTGACATTTCTAGTCAAGGTTAGAATATGATAAGTAAGAAAGGTGATAATGGAGAGAGGTGAAGGGAAATTGGAACCTAAGCCACCTGGGGAGGTGGGAAAAACAAATTTCCAGCTTGAAATATTAGCGGTGCATTTCTGAAAAGCAGCATTAATGAATAGAACACTGGTTATTTTCAGTTACCTCAGCCCACTAGTTTATCTTTGCGGTAAGAATCAGTTCTCACTACTTAGCGGAAACAAAAACCGCGAATTGGTGAAGTATTTCCTGTGTGGTATTTCTACTCTGCCTTTTTGCTCTTGAAAATCAGAGTTGATTTTTTTCAAGAAATTATCAAACCTGGCATTTTATGTCACTTTATCCACCCTTGGGGACGAGAGCTAGGATAGAAAAGTACAGCACAGGAACAGGTACTTCAGTCCAGGATGTGACCCAATGGATTTGTTTTATAACCAGTTGGTTATAAATCTACATAAAGAACTGCAGATACTGGTTTCCAAAGCAACCCAAAGAACAAAGTGCTGGAGTAATTCAGTGGACATGGATATCCACATTCTCCAGAAATACTGCCTGATTTGCTGAGTTACCCCAGCACCTTTTTTAAAGCTATGAATCTAGTTTGATTTTTGTCACCCGAACAACTTCCCTGAAATTTTTCTGCTTAGAAAAAAGTATGATCCATTTTTCAAAAAGGATTACAAAAGGCAAATCATGTCTGACGAATCTTATAGAATTTTTCGAGGATGTAACTAGTAGAGTGGATAAGGGAGAACCAGTCGATGTGTTATATCTGGACTTTCAGAAGGCCTTCGACAAGGTCCCACATAGGAGATTGGTGTACAAACTTAAAGCACACAGTATTGAGGGTTCAGTGTTAAGGTGGATAGAAAATTGGTTGGCGGACAGGAAGCAAAGAGTAGGAATAAACGGGTCCTTTTCGGAATGGCAGGCAGTGACTAGTGGGGTACCGCAAGGCTCAGTGCTGGGACCCCAGTTATTTACAGTGTATATTAATGATTTGGACGAGGGAATTGAATGCAACATCTCTAAGTTTGCGGATGACACGAAGCTGGGTGGCAGTGTTAGCTGCGAGGAGGATGCTAGGAGGCTGCAGAGTGACTTGGATAGATTAGGCGAGTGGGCAAATGCATGGCAGATGCAATATAATGTGGATAAATATGAGGTTATCCACTTTGGCGGCAAGAACAGGAAAGCAGAGTATTACCTGAATGGTGAACGATTAGGAGAAGGGGAGATGCAACGTGGCCTGGGTGTCATGGTGCACCAGTCATTGAAAGCAAGCGTGCAAGTGCAGCAGGCAGTGAAGAAAGCGAATGGTATGTTGGCATTTATAGCAAGAGGATTTGAGTTTAGGAGCAGGGAGGTTCTACTGCAGTTATACAGGGCCTTGGTGAGACCGCACCTGGAGTATTGTGTGCAGTTTTGGTCTCCTAATCTGAGGAAAGACGTTCTTGCCTTAGAGGGAGTACAGAGCAGGTTCACTAGATTGATCCCAGGGATGGCGGGACTTTCATATGAAGAAAGACTGGATAGACTAGGCTTGTACTCGCTAGAATTTGGAAGACTGAGGGGGGGATCTTATAGAAACATATAAAATTCTTAAGGGGTTGGAGAGGCTAGATGCGGGAAGATTGTTCCTGATGTTGGGGGAGTCCAGAACCAGGGGTCACAGCTTAAGGATAAGGGGGAAGTCTTTTAGGACCGAGATGAGAAAACATTTCTTCACACAGAGTGGTGAGTCTGGAATTCTCTGCCACAGAAGGTAGTTGAGGCCAGTTCATTGGCTATATTTAAGAGGGAGTTAGATGTGGCCCTTTTTGCTAAAGGGATCAGGGGGTATGGAGAGAAGGCAGGTACAGGTTACTGAGCTGGATGATCAGCCATGATCATATTGAATGGCGGTGCAGGTTCGAAGGGCCGAATGGCCTACTCCTGCACCTATTTTCTATGTTTCTATAAAATGGCAATCTCATTCAAGTTCAATCTCATTCAAGTTCAACCTCATTTACTACATTTGGTGTCCCTGGCATAGCCTCTTCTACATCTGTGCTGGTGGGGTGACCCGTTTGCAAAGAACCTGCAGTCCATCCACAGTAGTCATCATGAGCTCCCGTTTGCATGCTATTTCTGTTCCTCTTCCCATTCCCACTAACCTGTCTGACTTCAGCCTTCATGCCAGAGTGAGGACTGACACAAAACCAGAGGAACAGCACCTCATTCCTCCTGTGTCCTCTACAACCCATTGGTATGAACATAGAAACTGAATGTTTCAGTTTCAGGTACCCTTGCCTCTTGTGTTTCACACACTCTAAGCCGATCCACCTTCATTTTACTTTAGAGTTACAGCGTGGAAATAGGCACTTTGGCCCACCATGTCCACACCGATCAGCAATGCATGCACAGGGAGACAGACAGACAGAGAGACACAGAGACACAGACAGAGACACAGACACCCCCCCCCCCCCCCCCTTCACCACCACCCTATCACTCCTTCCACTGAGCCAGATTTGTTGGATAGCTCAGCCTGGATCCCATGTGATCTAACTTACCCCATTGGGGCCTTGCTAAAGTCCATGTACACAACGTTTACTGCCCTGCGCTCATCAATCTGTAAACAGTGGCATTGTTCTTTTCCTGAAATAAGTCAGGATAAATTAAATCAAATGTTCATAAATGTTTATATTTGTTCTGATTTGGAATTTGAGAATGTACAAGCTCCATACAGACAGCACCGGTAGTCGGGATGTTGCCAAAAATATGATTGAAAAATTCCATTCGTACATACCTCTTGGGATACATACCTTAAACATCTGGGAAACCCTAAAGTTCAATCAACTTTTTCACACCACACCCCAGCAACCATACTGCTGAATATCTGGAATGCAGGAGTACTGGTTTCATTGATTAAACAGCCAAATTAATGTACTTGCTGCTGAAAGCATCAATCCTATTTGCATTCCAGTAATTGGGCAGTGATTGAAGCTCAGGATAATATCTGCATGGGATGGCATGAATGCAAGAAGAATGTGTGGGATAATATGAGCACTTGGATAGCTAAGATAGCATCAGAACTGCTTGCCTAAATACCATAATTCCAAGCAAATGCCTCTACAAACTCGTGGACCTATGACTCAGCACCACCTTCAACAGGATTGTTGAACTTGATTGGATTGGAAGATACAGTGTGGAAACATGCCCTTTGCCCCCCCCCCCCCCCCCCCCCGAGTCCATGCTGACCATCGATCACCCATTCACACTAGTTCTATGTTATCCCACTTTCTCATCCACTCCCTACATGTTAGTGGCAATTTACAGAGGCCCATTAACTGACAAACCCACCTGTCTTTGCGATGTGGGAAGAAACCCGCGCGGTCACAGAGTGAATGTGCATACTCCACACAGACAGTACCGAGGTCGTGATTGAATCTGGGTCTCTGGTGCTGGTGCAACCAGCTGAGCTATTGTGTTGCTTTTGAACCATATACCGCAATCAGTAAGGATAGGCAACAGAAGAAACAAAACCATGACACCAAATACCACCAGATTCCGGAACAACCACTTCCTTGTTTTTATAGCACATACGTTTGTCTTTTACCTGCTTTTCTCTGCAGTTGCATCACTGTTTATTTTCTGTTTTACATTACCTCATTTTTTACTTCTTGATTAGTAAAGGTGTCAGGGATTAGGGGGAGAAGGCAGGAGAATGGGGTTGAGAGAGAAAGATAGATCAGCCATGATTGAATGGCAGAGTTCACTTGATAGGCTGAATGGCCTAAATGTGCACCTAGAATTTATGAACTTATTTACTTGTGTATGGCACGATTTGCCTGGATCGTGAGCAAAACATTTTTTTCAATCTCTGTACATGTGATGATAATAAACTAATACCAACTTTTTTTACACTATTTTAATACTGCAAATCCATACTTTCTCACACTCTGAGACAGGATTAAGTTAGCAGATTCCCCAGTCTTGGAACTGTGGAATTTGGCACTTCCCCATTCAGCTCCATGGTGTGGAGACCATACGTTTCAGCACTGGGCCATCTGGGGTGCTGGGCTGTGTGGAAGTCTGTGTTTCAGTGTACACTGGGGAATGTCTCAGGCTAGGGTTTGACTGTAAGAACATCCGAGTGCATCTCAGTGGAAGATTATGAATTACAGAATGGTCTGAATAGTGCAGCAGTAGTTTGCAGACACAAATCATTGGTCTTAAGTTACATACACGGAGAATGCCAATTAGTTATCAGACGTTTTTGTAAAATATTTTGTAAAAACCTTAACATTTAGAAATGTAAATTTGCTTCCTGGTAATGTAGTAAAATTCTGATAGGGAATTCATAGAATTTTAATTTGAGTTTCTCATTGTAAATCAAGAGAATATTGTGTGTTTTAAAATTGTTTCACTTGTGTTCAAGTTGTTACATAGAAACATAGAAAATAGGTGCAGGAGGAAGCCATTCGGCCCTTCGAGCCAGCACTGCCATTCATTGTGATCATAGCTGATCATCCACAATCATTAACCCGTGCCTGCCTTCTCCCCTGTAAGGGGTTTCTGCGCCGAGCTTTCGCCCGACCTAAGGTCCCTGTGCCTTGCTCTGATCCCTTGACCAGGCCGCGCACACTGGTTCCCCGTGAGTGGTTCGACCCACTCACCCCTTACGGTTCTAGGCACTGGACTTAGATGCAGGAGCGTTTATAGTGCAGAAAAATTCAACCAGACCAGATTTGAAGACCAGGGTTTAAATGGAAAAGGCTTTTATTGAGCGCTTGGGACTATTGTCCATGAATACTTATACAGTTCTATAAGACATATCTATAAGACACATACCGAATTACATGAATACTTTTGACTATGAATCATAAAACGCACAGTTCTACAAGACATATACATGAATACCTTTTACTCTGAATTCTAAAACGCACAGTTCTACAAGACATATACACGACTGTAAGATGGGGAACGTACGACACATCGCAAAATTGACCAACACATATTCCTTTACACACCCACGTTTATTCAAACCACCCTCCCCTCTACACTAAACTATGTCCAGGATATGCAGGATTGGGGTACATGCTCACCATGGGGTTATTACTGGGGTTACTGGCTGTTCGTGCTGCTTCTCCGCTGCTTTCCGTGAGGGTCGTTCTTGTCCCCTGAGTTTCTTCCTTCCGTTTCTTGCGTTCCTTGCAGGTTTTCTTGCAGTATTTCTTCTCGAGTTGCGTGCCGGTTCCTCTCTCTTGCACTTCGCTTCTTCTTGCCTGTCTTTTCTTCCTCCTGCATCCGTTTGACTTGTGCCTTGCATGAGTTTAAAACCCAAAAGTCGTGGCCAGTTATACTATTCTGACCCGTCCTATCTCCCGCCAGATCTTGGGATCTCTTTGTTTAAAAGATATGTATTGAGTTTTCTCTCTGATCTGCGCTTATGTCCGGGGGTACCGGGGATGGCCAGACGGTGTTAATTGGTATTTCGTTGCGAGGTGATGGGTTTAACTGGTTTCCCATCACCTACCAGGTAGTTTTCTATGGGCTATTGTGCCCCCTTAACGAGATTAACTGTGTAGGTCGGCTTGGGGCATTGTGAGTATGCTGATGTCAGCGCCCCAGTGTCTGGACTTCGACCTGGTTTCGCAGGTTTCTGCATGGCCAATACCCATCCATTGTTCTGGCCGTGGCTTTGCAGAAACCTAGAGACTGGGCTGTAAGGTTTTTGCTCTTGTGGCTGGTCACGAGGTCCTGCGGCCATTTTAGGACCCACAGATTGTGACATCCCTTGGTAAACTGACCGCAGCCTTTCTCCGCTATCAGCCCCAGTCTCCCGTTTAAAATGTCCAAACTGCAGCTCTTTGGTTTGGTGTTGCTTTCAGAATGAGGGAAAACTTCTCAAATCTTACACCCCATACCCCTTGATTCCACTAGCCCCAAGCGCTGTATCTTAAGGGCCTGTCCAACTTTGGCGATTTTTAAGGCGACTGCCGGCAACTGTTAAAGTCATAGCAGATTGACGAAAAAACCTTCGTTTTTTTTTTTTTAACCCTACGACAATGTCTACGACTCCCACTACGACAATGCCTATGACAACCTACCACCTAGGCGACGGCGAGCTACCGACAACCGGCGACCCAGTTGTCACGACCAAGGAGGTCCACCTACCACAGCGACTACGACAAGCTACGACAACCGAAGTCAACCTACCTCCACCCTCAACAACCTACCTCCACCCTCATCCTGGGGATTAACTTTGTGAACCTACGCTGCACTCCCTCAATAGCAAGGATGTCCTTCCTCAAATTGGGAGTTCAAAACTGCACCCAATACTCCAGGTGTGGTCTCACCAGGGCCCTGTACAACAAATCCTCTTGTTAAGAAGGCCAATGTGCCATTAGCTTTCTTCACTGCCTGCTGTACCTGTACGCTTACTTTCAGTGACTGGTCTACAAGGACACCCAAGTCTCGTTGCACTTCCCTTTATCCTAATCTGACACCATTGAGATAATAATCTGCCTCCTTGTTCTTGCCCCCAAACTCACATTTATCTACATTATACTGCATCTGCCCCCTCACTCAACTAGTCCAAGTCACCCTGCAACCTCCAAGCATCCTCTTCTCAGTTCACACTGCCACCCAGCTTTGTGTCATCTGCAAATTTGCTAGTTACTTTTAATTCCATCATCTAAATCATTAAGATATATTGTAAATAGTTGCGGCCCCAGCACCGAGCCTTGCGGCACTCCATTCTCCACTGCCTGTCATTCTGACAGGGACCCGTTTATTCCTACTTTGTTTCCTGTCTGCCAACCAATTCTCCATCCATGTCAATACCCTACCCCCAATACCATGTTATCTAATTTTGCTCACTAATCTCCTGTGGGACCTTATCAAAGGCTTTCTGAACGTCCAGATACACTACATCCACTGGCTCTCCTTCATCCATTTTACTTGTCACATCCTCAAAAAATTCCAGAAGATTAGCCAAGCAGGATTTGCCCTTCATAAATCCATGCTGACTTGGACCAATCCTTTTACTACTATCCAAATGCGCCGTTATTACTTCTTTAATAATTGACTCTAGCATCTTCCCCACCACCGATGTCAGGCTAACTGGTCAAAAATTCCACATTTTCTCTCTCGCTTCTTTCTTGAAAAATGGGATAACATTAGCTACCCTCCAATCCACAGGAACTGATCCTGAATGTAGAACATTGGACAATGATCACCAATGCGTCAACGATTTCTAGAGCTACCTTCTTGAGTACCCTGGGATGCAGACCATCAGGCCCTGGGGATTTATCAGCCTTCAGTCCCATCAGTCTACCCAATACTATGTCTTGGCTAATGCAAATTTCTTTCGGTTCCTCTGTCCTCTTAATACATCTGGGAGATTGTTAGTGTCTTCCTTAGTGAAGACAGAACCAAGGTATCTGTTCAACTCTTTTGCCATTTCCTTGTTCCCCATAATGATTTCATCTGTTTCTGCCTTCAAGGGACCCATATTTGTCTTTGCTCGTCTTTTTCTCTTAGCATACCTAAAGAAGCTTTTACTATATTTCTTTATATTCTTGATGAGCTTACCTTCGTACTTCATCTTTTCATCCCGTGTTGCCTTTTTTATTACCTTGAATAAGGTCCTTTGAAAGTTTCCCAATCCTCTGGCTTCCTGCTACTCTTTGCTATTTTATACACCTTTTCTTTTAGTTTTATACCGTCCCCCTGGCTCTTCGGATCGTTCACCTTGTTGTGGTGAAGAGGCTTGCGTGCCCCCATGATTCCGAGAGCGATGCTGTCGGAAGCACTAGCTTCTGGTAGGGCCTCCCATGGCGGTAAGGTCTAGGATGAGGGTCCAGACTAAGAACGATCCTACCTACAAGACCTCAATGGCGGACCAGGCAGACGAAGTTATCTTGAAGTCAACGGCTGTGAAGGCGGATGAAAGCTGCAACAGATGTATCAGCTCCAATTGTCTTGGTTCCCTTGCCATTGGAATGAGTTGATTGATTTGTGAAGGACCGTGTGCTTCTTGAAGTGCAACAACAAGTACACGTTAAACAAACACACGCACAGGCACCTTCGTTCTGTGACGGAATGTAGACCATGATCCTCGACCTCGAGGGAGAGCCACGACGACGACCATCCCTAACTTCCCTTGTCACCCACGTTTGCCTCTTACTCCCCATAGATTCTTTCTTCCTCTGGAATGAAATGATTCTGCATCTTCTGGATTATGCCCAGGAATTCCTGCCATTACTGTCCACCGTCATTCCTGCTAGGATCTTTTTCCAGTCGACCTTGGCCATCTCCTCTCATGCCTTCATAGTCCCCTTTGTTCATCTGCAACACTGACACTTCTAACCTTCTCCCTCTCAAATTGCAAACCTTATTGAATCTGGTTTGTTAGACAATACTAAATCCAGAATTGCCTTCTCTCTGGTAGGCTCCAATACACGCTGCTCTAAGAATGCATCTCGGAGGCACTTTATAAACTCCCTTTCTTGGGGTCCAGAACCAACCTGATTTCCCAGTCTACATGCATATTGAAATCTCCCATAGCCACAGTGGCATTACCTTTGTTATATGCCAATTTTAACTCCTGCTGCAACTTGCACCCTATATCCAGGCTACTGTTTGGGGGCCTGTAAATACAGTGCCCTCCATAATGTTTGGGCCAAAGACCCATCATTTATTTATTTGCCTCTGTACTCCACAATTTGAGATTTGTAATATAAAAAAATCACATGTGGTTAAAGTGCACACTATCAGATATTAATAAAGGCCCTTTTTATACATTTTGGTTTCACCATGTAGAAATTACAGCAGTGTTTATACCTAGTCCCCCCATTTCAGGGCACCATAATGTCATGTAAATAAAAGTAGTCGTGTTTAGTATTTTGTTGCATATCCTTTGATGCAATGACTGCTTGAAGTCTGCGATTCATGGACATCACCAGTTGCTAGGTGTCTTCTCTGGTGATGCTCTGCCAGGCCTGCATTGCAGCCATCTTTAGCTTATGCTTGTTTTGGGGGCTAGTCCCCTTCAGTTTTATCTCCAGCATATAAAAGGCATGCTCAATTGGGTTCAGATCGGATGATTGACTTGGCCACTCAAGAATTTACCTTTTTTTAGCTTTGAAAAACTCCTCTGTTGCTTTAGCATTTTTGGGATCATGGTCTTGCTGCAGAATGGGAAAGAGAGGTTGAGCTGGATAAACCTTGATCATATTGGATGGTGGAGCAGGACACATTCACATGGCTCTTTCCTGCTCCAATCTAAATGCTCCAGACGTTGTTGCTGATCATCAAAGCTAGCTGTAAAATCTTGCTATTTGTTCTGAAGTTCAGAAACACTAATGCCTAGGCCCATAAATTAACTAATATCTTAACTTGATGTTCTCCACTGGGGAAAAAAGGGAGTTCTGAGTTTATGCCCAGATTCCAGACTGGCAGCTGGAAAGTGGGTGGGGATGAGATAAAGAGTTGGAGTATGAAAAAGGAAGGGCGAAAATGTGGTCCCATGTGGCGTCTTCTCTGCCCTTTTTCTCCTCTGCCATGTAGTTCACAGCAGCACATTCAGAACCCACCACAAGCCTCTTTGCCAACCTGAGAATGTCGCTGTCAGTGCTTCCCCCCCATCCCCCCCGGCCCTCCTCTGTGCTTTGAGAGAGCGTCGCTTAGACGCAGAAAACAAGAGAATGGAGGGGTGGTTCTTGTGGTTGGAAACTTTGGTGGGGGAGATGAAGTAAGATGAGAGAGGATGCAGACTGGAGATCAGGACCAAAAGAAAGATTGAGTGCAGGGATCAAAAGGAAAAGCAATGGTGTGCAAAAGGGTGGGAGTTGTTTTGCATTTCTTTACTATGTAGAGGAAGTCATTTAAATCCACTTAGTCTATGCCAAGTGAGAGAGTAATCCAATTTTCTCTGTAAGCTATTGCCCTCTCGTTCCCATCAATCTGCTCCATCTTAGATGGAAGAATGGGATCAAAGGGAGGGTGGGAGGTTAGGGAGCAAGGAAATTATTGGAGGAATTGCATTTATGGGGAGGTTGGGGAAAGAGTGACAGTTGATCGGGGCATCTGTGCCTGAGCCCATCCGTTTGAGTGTTTCTTGCTGATCGACACCTACTTACTTATATGTCCCTATGTGCTCCTGAAGTGATGTCTGATCTCTCATAAGGTCATACACCTACCTTGAAAACCGCTATTGCCACCATATACAAACAACAGAAGTCCCTCACAGGTGATAATTCGCCCATTGAAATAAACGGTAAAGTAGTTCCTGTGTCAATCTAATCTTGTGCAGTATAATGATTAATTAAAAGATACAAAAGATAAAAGAGTAACAGCAGATTTCTCTATGATTGTTAAAATAGTCGTATATTAATCAAAACTCCATGTTGGACATTGAAGTTATTTCAATTTCTAATTACATTCTAATTAATAATCTATACGTTTTGGTTTTGTGGAAAATAATCTGTTTCTCAGGAAGTAAGGATACCACAAAGCATGGGAATATTAAGTGTAAGAAAATAACTGCAGAAAGCAATGAGAAATTGACTCAATTTAGAAGATTTCAGAAATCAATTATGCTTTAAATGAAATTATGGGATCGACAAACTAGGTATGAAACTTTTAGTCCCAGGTTATTAAACTTGTGCAGCGATGGAGGAGGTGATTCAGCCTATTAATTGCCTCAGAGGCCAATTCCATTTCTCTACTCCTCCCACAGTCCTCGAAATTTCACTTTTCATTCCTGGGCCTGTCCACTTTGCATCTGAAAATACAAAGCAACTCTGGCTCTATCCATTCTTCATGACTTCCTGTCCATTTAAAAATATATATTTTCCTTTACATCATATCCAGTACCTTGCAGTTTAGTTACAATTTGGATCCCTTGATGCTGACGTTAGTAGATGTGGTTTGTATCTGTTTCTTCCATCAAAGCCTGTCACGTATTTGTAAGCTTTCAGAAAATGTAATTCAACCCACGTACTAAACAACAAAAGTAACTCCAGGGATAGACATACGAAATGCTGGAGTAACTCAACAAGACAGGCAGCATTTCTGCAGAGAAGGAATGGGTGATGTTACAGGTTGACCCTTCTTCAGACTGAAGAAGGGTCTAAACCCGAAACGGTTTGAAGAAAGGTCTCAACCTAAAACATCACCCATTTCTTCTCCAGAGATGCTGCCTATTCCGCTAAGTTACTCCAGCATTTTGTGTCTATCTTCAGTGTATAACCAGCATCTGCAGTTCCATCCGACACAAAGTAACTCCATGTTTTTTTTAATTTTAGGGAGCATGCAATGATCTGAGAGGGTGGTTTTATTGCATCATTGTATGTTTCCAAAAAATGTGGGGATGAGAATTGCATATTGTGCTCCATTTGGTAAAGCTTCAACATAATCTCTTGTAGCATATCACTCCTTGTAGCATATCACTCCTTGTGGCATATCACTCCTTATGGCATATCACTCCTTGTGTATCTAATGCTTTAACAGCCATTCTTAATTTCTAAGGCCAGCTATGTGCATTAATGCAATGTATATCAGGATACTAATTCAATGTACCCCTAAAAACTGTAACATTCAACCCAATGTTCTTAATCACAATGCCTCCCCCCCCTTTGTTCCGCATAATTACATCTTTAGTATCATCAGCCAAACATTTTGCCAATGCATTCATATGCAAGTCATTGATATGTATCTGTGGCATGCTGCATGCTACCCATGGGACACTAAGCCTGGGTGCCAATACCCTTCTGAGGATAAGGAACAATGGATCAGGTACACGGGAGCCATTTCAGGCCAGGTATGATCTTTTGTGGCTGAGTCCAGTTTCAGGTGCACATCCAATTTTAGACTGGGGTCACCATCCTGGTGTGCGTGGGCCTGGCAATTTATCAATAGTATTTTTTTATCAAAATATGGCAAGGGGAAGGTTAACGGAGCAGTGGGAACTATATGATTTTATATGATTAAAATAGGTTTCTCTTTGTGGCCCTTGGGAGTTGTGCAACACTTTTTATGTAAAAAGTGTTTCTGCCACTGTATACCATCCACCAATCTGACAATAAACTGTTAATCACAATTCTCTGTTCACTGTCCTTTAGTCAATCTGCCACGGAACATTTTTTTATCATGAGCCAAAACTTAATAACCAGACTTTTAATGTCAAATGCCTTCTGAAAATCCATAGCAATGACATTTATTACTTTGCTTTCATCAACTTTCTCTGTTAGCTCGACAAAAAAATCAATCCTGTGAGTCCAACAATCCTGTGAGTCCCCCCCCCCACCCCCTTTTCCATCTCTGTTCCCTTCCACCTATATTCCTCTATCTGGCGTTACATTTTACTTACCCTTATCTGACATCCTTTTGTCTCCTTATCATCTCTAGCCTTTGTCCACTCATCTTCCAATCAATACTCACTCTCTTATATCCACCTATCGCTTGCCAGGCTTTGTCCTGGCCCCATCTCTTTTTTAGCTTTCTCTCCCCCCAACCCCACTACAATCAATCTGAAGAATGATCCCGACCCAAAATGTCAGGTATCTATATGTCCTCCCTAGATGCTGCCTAACTTGCTGAGATACTCCAGCACTTTGTGTTCTGCATAAGGTTCCAGCATTGTAGTTCCTTGCAATCCCATTTATTATTACCCTGCTTATTGTTCCAGGTGGTTTTGCCAGGAACAGATCTATCCTGTTGAGCCTGTTCTTGAACCCTTTTGTGAACAAAGGTGTCACTGTTTCAGTGCTCTTGGCATGTAGGATTATCATTCACTCATACTCTACAATCTCTTTAGGGTAAAACAAAAGGATACAGTGCTCGAGTAACGCAGCAGGTCAGGCTGGGGAACATGGGCAGATAACGAGTCAGGTCAGGATCCTTCTTCAGTTTCTTCAGGGCGTTTTTTCAACCAGACTAGATGACATGTTTACATTAAGCGCAGCCAGACTTTGTGATACCTTTTCCTTGCCAACAAGCTCCATTTGAACTGGGATATTGGCAGTAGAACACAAGGTGCTGGAGTAACTCAGCAGGTCGGGCAGCATCTCTGGAGGGCATGGATATTGGCAGCATGCCCTTCCTTGGCAAAGAGTGGTACAAGTGCTCATTGCATATTCCAGCCCTCCCCTTCACAAAAATGCATTGATTTGTCTCAAAAGAGAATTATCATATCATATCATATATATATACAGCCGGAAACAGGCCTTTTCGGCCCTCCAAGTCCGTGCCGCCCAGCGATCCCCGTACATTAACACTATCCTACACCCACTAGGGACAATTTTTACATTTACCCAGCCAATTAACCTACATACCTGTACGTCTTTGGAGATTATGTTTACAAGAAAAATAAAACTGTGATTAAAAAATTTACATTAGATTGGATCATGCTTTTTTTACATCTATATCCAGCATATTAGGAAAAGCTAACATCGCAATGAAATAGTAGTAATATTGCTAAATGAGGCAATGGCTAATTTTTTTTTTTGTATGTGTCTGGATTCCTGAAAATGCCTGAAATTATACACATTGCTTTCTGCTACTTTTTGTTTTACATGAATAATGCCATCAGTTGGCAAATCCTGTGTGTTCATCTTTCTCCAGCACAGTTTACATGTGATCAGCTTTGGGGAAGGCTGCTATTATGATGTAAAGCTATGCTGCTGAATCTGGCCAATAGAGCTTAGAGGTTTTTTCTCTCCCTCTTTCGTGCTCTCGCGCTCTCTATCTCGTCTGAAAATATTTTTAAAAGCAGGAATTGCTTTCAACAGTAGTGTCAATATAGGCATATTGGCTAATTTATGCATTGAAAATAAGTTAACATTAAATTGCTAAAAATATGGGGGGAAATCATTAGGGAATCGTGGATGATATATTATTGTTTCCTCCATTTAAAGACAGAATTGAAGGAATTCTGTGTTTAAACCACCATGACATATACTGCATGCTGCAGTACTGGTGATTGTTAGAAACCTGCGAATCATTGCTGAGAGGTATGTGTACAAGATTGTCGGGAAATAGTTGATCGTTTGCTCTGATCTCAATCTGAATGCCAGAAATTTAAACATTGAGGAGAGATTTATTTTGCCACAGGGCATATATATTGACACGGTGCAGTTGGTGCAGAATGGGAAGAAACTGTTCTACCTCCGATAAAGTACGATGCAATCATTAAAGTAAAACTGAACTCTTTCAGGCATGCAACAGAATCAAATGAATTTGTATTTGTTAGCTCTGTGAACTTAGTACATTTTTATCTTTGTCGCAGGAGCTCCAGTTTGAAAGGCTTACAAGAGAGCTTGAGTTGGAACGGCAGATTGTTGCAAATCAACTAGAAAGATGCAAGCTGGGAACTGAATCTCCAAGTGGCGCCAGTGTCAGGTAGAGACCTACGTTTCTTACTGCTTTCAGATGCCTGAGTAAACAAACTTTGGTTGATTGTCCCCTGTGCAAGTCGTATGTCAATGAAACAATATTTTCAAGTTGTGTCTGTGGAAAATCAACATCTTGTATGGATAATGTATGATCATCAAGTATGTCAATAATTTTCTACCAGTTTGAATGAACATACATAACATACTAACTAACACATCAGTCATACAATAAATTTGATGAGTTCCTAGCAGAAGGCATGATCTTGTTGAATTGTTTTTTTAAAGTAATGGATACCCAGCTTGAAGAAATATTTGGTTGCAACCATCTTAAAATTCTATTTAGGCAAGTCCTAAGCAGCGACAATGCAGACATTAAATGTATTCCGTACTGTGCTGAGACTGAAAATTGCTTGTTAAGGTACCACTTTCCCAAGACCATACAGAAAAATAATTGGCATTATCCTAAAGAATCTTAATCCCATCAAACGTGAAGCATGCAGAGATAAATCAATAAATCGATTATCTAATTAAAATCCGTACTTTGCAAAAACAGATCAACAATAGAACAATGGAGCAATAGTGTAAAAACGGTCCTTAATAACTAACACTAGGCTTGTAGTGCTTCCAAAATGCATTAGAGTTAATGAAAGGAGCATTGAAGACAGTTAGCAGCATTTTCTTATAACCATATTGGTCAGCTTACCCTGGCTGTCACTGATTTCCTCGCACAATGTTAGACACAAAGAGTGATGCAGAATTCTGTTTTCCTTTGATGATTAAAACCTGATTGACTAAAGCGGAACGTATATCTGGATTCTTAGCGTTTTATTGAGAAACAAATGTACCCAGACTAAGGGTTTGTACAGTTGCAGTAAGTCAGATCCATATCTGCTAGGTGGCAAGCTGTGTCTTAATTGTCAGCACCTGTGGGAGAAAGTCTGCTGTATGTAAACCACCGATCCTATATAATTTGAGACAGGATGAAAAATATTACATTGCATGAATCCTCTTTGCATTTTTTTTCTCCAAGATTGAACAGAAATGTAAGGATTCTTGTGTTTCCTAGCACAATACATTTGTTTGGAACAAAACCATTTTAAAGGTACAACACCTTTCGCAGCCTAGAATCATTGATTGCCCAGAGTCATTATTGACACTTTTCCCATGCCCATACTTTGCAGATTCAAATGCAGAGAGCCTGTTTAGCTGCACCACACCCCAGACTCAAGCCCAGCATCATCTTGGTTTAGGTTTATTATTGTTACATGTACTGAGAAAAGCTTTGCTTCGCATGCTATCCTATCAAGTCAGATAATACTATACCTAAATACAATCAAGCCAAACTAAAGTACAATCGGTAGAGTAATGAGAAAGATACAGAGTCCAGAAAATAGTTCTCAGCATTGTAGTGCACCAGTTCCAGAAACAAAGTCCAATGTCCGCAATGAGTTAGAGGAGAATCTATAATCTAGCTTCTGGAAGAACTATTTAGAAGCCTGTTAATAGAGGGGAAGAAGCTGTTCCAAGTCTGGTGATGCTTGCTTTGAAGCTTCTGTATCTTCTGCCCGACACGAGGGGGAGAAGAAGGACTGACTGCAGTTGGAAATTTTTTGATTATGTTGGCTGCTATCCCGAGGCAGCATGGTGTAGATTGAGTCACTCGTGGGGAGTCTGGTCTGTGTGATGGACTGGGCTATTGTCTTTGCCAACTGTCAAAGATGTGAAGGCATTTAAATGTCAGACACATTCTGAAACTCGTAAAAGTTTTCTAAAATGAAAGATAATAATTCAACAAAATACATCCCAGATCCTATTCCTTCTCTTTCATCCGCCTCCCGCCACCTCGAGTTCATGTTAAGAAATCTAGACAAGATTAAGCTTTTCCACGACTTCACAGGACGTCGAGCGCCGAATGATCTGATGGTTTCGGCATTCCAAATCTGTGACTAGGTCTTTGAGAGGAGGTCAGAGGGAGGGTGTTAGGGAACTTCTGTTTCTATCTTGTGGCATACCTAGGTGCTGGAATTTCTACCAAAGAAAATTATAGATTGGCTCTTCACATGAGCAACAGCTCTTAAATCTACACCTTGCATCAATTCCTCAGCCCTCACCTTAATAACAGCATCATAAAGCAGATGGTATACATAAGTGTCCAACTGATGAAGTGAACTTTTAATAGCTTCCATCTGTCTGCCTTCTGAAAATAAACATGCCCAGCATTATTAAACTTACCTCACAATTTCAGTCACTGATGCCCAGAATTTTATCTCTAAATAACTTCCCTGAGATTTAGTCTTTCGAGCAGAATGGAAACTTACATGTTTAAATTGTGACATTCATTCATTTTTTACATAATTTTGGCTCATGGACAATTTAAAACTTGTTCGTCGAGAATCATATTTTCAATCTTACAGTGCTTTCCCTTGCAACTGTAGGTGATGGAACACCCCATCTTCCCTTCCCACTGTGCAGGGACACAGTCTTTCCAGGTGAAGCAGCAAATCACTTGCACTTCATCCAATCTAGTGCATTGCATTTACTGTGATTATTCTGTCTACATTGGAGATACCAAATGCAGATTGGGTGATCATTTTAAGGAACACTTTGAAGGCTGCAAGGTGGCACAGCGGTAGAGTTGCTGCCTTATAGCGCTTGCACGGCCGGAGACCCGGGTTCGATCCCGATTACGGGTGCTGTCTGTACGGACTTTGTACGTGATCGCGTGGGTTTTCTCCGAGATCTTCGGTTTCCTCCCACACTCCAAAGAAGTACTGGTATGTAGGTTAATTGGCTTGGTGTATGCGTAATTTGTCCCTAGTGGTAGGATAGTGTTAATGTGCGGGGATCGCTGGTCGGTGCGGACTAAAACACTTGTATTTACTCCACTGGGATGACTCTGAGCTTCCTGTCATCCATTACTTTAATTCTCCATCCCCTTCTTACTCTGATATAACAGTCTGTGTCACTATGAGGCCCAACATAAGCCTGAGGAACAGCGTGTGATATTCTGTCTGACATGTTGCAGCTTTTTCGACTTGATACTAAATTCTAGAACTTCTGTCTATATGGGCCTGGTGACCATCTCTCTGTGATAGTGCCTCAATTTATATGGGATGTTTCCCCTTTATTTGAATGGAAATGATGATCATACCTGACCTGCCAACCACATCCTCCTGCTCTGCATTTTGCAACTCCCACATTTATTTATTTTTTACCTCGGTTCTCACTCTCTCACTGCTCCCATTCTCTCATTGACTAGATAACCTTGCAGCTTTTCCTCATGGTCAGCTGGGTTTTACCCTATCAGGGAATCCCCTCTCTCTCACCCTCCTTGCTTCTTTCGTCTCCTTCCCAGTTCTGATGTAGGATTTTCAACTTGAAATGTTAACTGTTTCTCTTCCCACAAATGCTGCTTGACATGCTGAGAAATCAGGCATGTGAATTTTCCACGTTTCCGCGGATTTCCATGTTTTAAAAATCCATTTCCACGCTTTTTTGCATGGTTTCTGCGTTTTTCACTTTGCCAAATAAACAGAAAAATCAGATCGAAAAAAAGAAAGAAAAACGATGTATAGACTTGTAATGAACACTAGGGTTCCACTAGAGGACGCTAGGGGTTCCACAAGAAATCCCCCCCGCGTGCCCTGGAAGTCTCCCCCTGAAAATGTGGCACCTAGGCTGTGCAAGGCAGTCAATCTTGACCTCATCGGGACTTCTATGTCCAATTTGTCAATTCGGCCGCTAGAGGTCGCTAGAAGTTCCGCGAGGAAATCCCCCTCCCCATTCACATGCCTGGAAATGGAAAACCAGCATTTTCTGTTTCTTTGTCACATTTTTAAATTATTTTGTTCCAAGAGGTTTAACCTCTTCCAGTCTGTGCAGTACTTGACGGTAGTTAATTTACAAGTTACTTTTGGACAATCAGGATGAAATAGGATTCCAAGTTATGAATAGGATTAGTGAATGGCATAATGAGAAGTCAATAGTGTTAAAGTCACAATAAGTGTTCACGTTACTGCACGACATTGTATAACAAAAACTCCAAAATGGTTGAAATGCAGCACGTAAATCATGATCTTTAGAAAGGGGAACGGTTAATATTTCGGGTTGAAGACATTTAATCAAAACTGGGAAAGAGAAAAAGAAAGACAAAGTGCTGGAATAACTCAGCGGGTCAGGCAGCATCTCTGGGGAAAATGATAGGTGACATAGAAACAACAGATCTTGATTTACAAAACAAGATACAAAATGCCGGAGTAACTTAGCGGATCAGGCAGCATCTCAGGGGAGCATGGATAGGTGACCCTTCTTCAGACTGATTGTAGTAAAGAGGGGAAAGCTGGAAAAGACAGAAAACAAGTTGGCCTTTAACTGTAATGTAGATTGGAGGAGGGTGGATATACTGAAGGGGACATGCCTATAGTGAAGCCAGAGTTGCCATGGTGATAAGCTGTTGAAGTTATCTGCTTGATAGCTTAATGAGAGCAGTTATGGGAACATAAACAAAGGAATGTAAAAGCTCTAAAATCCTAATGTAGGAAATGCTCAGTCGGTCAGGTACTCTGGAGAGGGAATAAATTGAGTCAGTATTGTCGAACAAAAATTGTACCTATGCTAAATTTCTACTTTCTGTACTTAAAACAAAGAACAGTACCCTGCCAAACACGATGCCAAGATAAACTAATCTCATCTGCCTGCATATGATCCATATCTGTCCATTCCCTGCATATCCATCCGTGTGCTGGAGTAAATCAGCAGGTTAACTCCGGCAAAAGGGTTCCAACCCGAAACGTCATCTATTCTTTTCCTCCAGCTTGACCCACTGATGCAGTATAATTGAGATAAATGTGAGGTTATCTACTTTGGCGGCAAAAACAAGGAGGCAGATTATTATCTCAATGGTGTTAGTTTAGGTAAAGGAAGTGCAGCGAGACCTGGGTGTCCTTGTACACCAGTCACTGAAAGTTAGCGTGCAGGTACAGCAGGCAGTGAAGAAAGCTAATGGCATGTTGGCCTTCTTAACGAGAGGATTTCAGTATAGGAGTAAAGAGGTTCTTCTGCAGTTGTATAGGGCCCTGGTTAGACCTCATCTGGAGTATTGTGTACAGTTTTGGTCTCCTAATTTGAGGAAGGACATCCTTGTAATTGAGGCAGTGCAGCGTAGGTTCACGAGATTGATCCCTGGGATGGCGGGACTGTCATATGAGGAAAGATTGAAAAGACTAGGCTTGTATTCACTGGAGTTTAGAAGGATAAGAGGGGATCTTATAGAAACATATAAAATTATAAAAGGACTGGACAAGCTAGATGCAGGAAAAATGTTCCCAATGTTGGGCGAGTCCAGAACCAGGGGCCACAGTTTTAGAATAAAGGGGAGGCCATTTAATACTGAGGTGAGAAGGAACTTTTTCACCCAGAGAGTTGTGAATTTGTGGAATTCTCTGCCACAGAGGGCAGTGGAAGCCAAATCACTGGATGGATTTAAGAGAGAGTTAGATAGAGCTCTAGCGGCTAGTGGAATCAAGGGATATGGGGAGAAGGCAGGCACGGGTTATTGATTGTGGATGATCAGCCATGATCACAATGAATGGCGGTGCTGGCTCGAAAGGCCGAATGTCCTCCTCCTGCACCTATTTTCTATGTTTCTATGTTTCTGAGTTACTCCAGCATTTTGTAACTATCCTTTTTTTTGGGACACGGGGACCAGTATCTGTAGTTCCTTCCTACACAAGTAACTTCTGGGATTATTTCAACTTTTACTTTCTCTCTCATAGTCTATACAGAGCTGCTCTGCATGTCTTTCAAATGTTTTTTATTTCGGACTTTAATTTAAAACAAAACTCAGCTAAAGCAAGCAATTAGAGGCCAGCTAATTCAATGTCTTCCGTATAAATCAGTAAGAAATTGAATGCAAGCTCTGTTTTTTAATTAGGATATCTTTCAGATATTTATAATGCCTCCAAATTGGCTGCTTACACTGCTGCAAATTTGACAACTATTAATTTCTTTAATATTTACCAAAGTAATTGCTGTAAAGTAATATCCAAATATCAGTCAGTCAAATTGTGGTCCATTAACGAAGTTAAAAATATATACCTCAGGGCGGCAGGGTAGCGCAGCGGTAGAGTTGCTGCTTTACAGCGAATGCAGCGCCGGAGACTCAGGTTCGATCCTGACTACGGGTGCTGCACTGTAAGGAGTTTGTACGTCCTCCCCGTGACCTGCGTGGGTTTTCTCCGAGATCTTCGGTTTCCTCCCACACTCCAAAGACGTACAGGTATGTAGGTTAATTGACTGGGTAAATGTAAAAAATTGTCCCTAGTGGGTGTAGGATAGTGTTAATGTGCGGGGATCGCTGGGCGGCGCGGACTTGGTGGGCCGAAAAGGCCTGTTTCCGCGCTGTATATATATGATATGATATGATGATTCTCGCAAGTCGTAGGTAGAATGTAAATGGAGTATAAATTATGATTACAAAAAAGCTAGTTGGAAGATGAATATTTTTAGTTTTCCAAAATGTAGCATATGGCAAAAAAGTCATTTTAAATAGTCAAAAATAGCAGTTTTCCCTAAACCTGTACAATTAAAATATTGAGGAAAAACATCATATTTGCATATAGGTGTGGTTGCATTTATCCACAATAATAGCAAGATGCATTTAATGTTTAAGAATTTGCAATCAAATTTGATGTTTATATTATACATTGCAAATGTATAAAATGCTTCAGAATTCTATTTATGGTATAAATGTATTCATCTGTCCTCGTGCATTGATAAAACTTTAAGCTGTGGCTTGGGGAAGTAAGCTGTAGTCAACCAAATCCAGAAATTAATTTGTTGCAACCTTTTATGCACCCCAGTAAACTGGTGGTCCTTCATTCTCAATTGTCACTCTCTCTGCAAAAGTAATCGTATTATTGATAAGCGTTAGGCTGCTTGACCAAGGGTCTGTTCTTGGACGTGATTCACTGATGTAAATAGGCTAGGTGATTTTAGACTGGCTTTCCCATTTTTCCTTAAGACAATCTGCGTACTTGTGCGTAAAATTGTCTTGTGTGTCGTTGCCTTCTATGAGACTGTATCTGCTGACTAGATGACCAACATTTATTTGTTAGAAAGGTCCACTGCACTTTTATTCACCAGTTCCAATTGTTTCTTAAAGGATTATTTGTTTTTCCCCTGCATGGACAAGGAAATGCTAGTTCTAAATTGCAGTTTAGCTTTAATCCTGCATTTAATTTTAAATGTTGTAGATTTTTTTCCCTTCTGATAATCTTATTTATAACTTGAATCAAGTTTTCATATTTTTCTCTATTTAAAAATGTCAAGTTTTATCAAATTATTTCTCATTACAGTGTTTTACACTAGATTTTTACAAAGCCTTCAATATTAAAATATCTCCCTCTAGGAGCATCGACCTCAACACTGTACTGCCGAGACAAGAACACTGAAGCTGTTTTGGATCTGAATTCTTTTAGATTTTGTTGATTACCGCACTACATTGGACGCACTGAGTGTAAAAGATTGAAATGCACCTTTTCTTTAGCTTTCAATCTTTACCTATTGTCTTGTGTGTGACAGGTGTTTGCTCGTATAGTATTGTATTTTTCGGCATTGTGTCATTTGTCACTTTTCTGTCACCTGAAACATCTGACATGATGCAGCTTTTCTATGTCTCTGTCATTGAAGGCTGTTTTCAGTGAAGACTGAAGGCTTTCCTTTTCTAATCCAAAGCCTTTAGACTGTAAATCTAAAATCCAAGTGAATCACCTCACTGCCACTGAGCTTTGTGCACTACCAGAATTGTTGTGTGTTTTTTGTCCATTTTGTATACCTGATGAGTTTCCATCAGGTGGGACTCATTAAACTGCTGTGTTGAGCATCAGTTGCACATCTATCACTGCTCTTAATAGAAGGAAAGATATGACAGCCGCCAGGCACATTAATAGCTTTGTTCTATGTTTGATTTCTGTGGATTCTAAGCATACCCATTTCATAAATCAATATTAACTTTCCTAAAATGTTTATGAATGGTCTCTATGATATTTTTCAACAAATGTTTACAAATAATTGTAATTTTCATGAACCCCATTCCCAGAGGGGAAAAATAAGGAATAAAAGGATGGGGGAGGGGGGACAAATAGACCAAGTCTGTCTCACAAAGGAGGATGATTCTCGGTCTGAAACATTGTTTGTCCATTCCCTCCTCAAATGCCTGATTTGCTAAGTTCCTCTAGTACGCTTTGTTTTTCGCTGAAGATTCCAGCATCTGCAGTTTCTTCTATCTCAAATCGCATAAATGTATGACTGACACAAATGGGAAATGTTACATTCAATATAAAGAGTCCTCTGGAAGTGTAGAACATGCCTAGCACGACATGGCATCCCTTCCCGAGCTGCAATTTGCAACTCCTATGTTCTCTGGCCCATTCTGGCTCTCTAAATGCTCCCATTCATTCATTGGCCAGATATCTTTGTTCCCAGTCTGAAGAAGGGTCCCAACCTGAAACCTCGCCCATCCCTTTCCTTCAGAGATGCTGTCTGACCCGCTGAGTTCATTTGGCACTTTCTGTTTTGCTCAGAATTCCAGCAACTGCAATTCATTGTATCTCCCTCACAATGTTCCTTTATAACTTTCTATGTATGTCCCTGCAATTGCTTTTTCCAGCTCAATGATTTCAGGTGACCCAGCACTTGCACCCAAACTCCTCAATATCTAGCATCTGACCTCAACATTTATTTTCTACTGGCTCTCTGGCAACTAGGTTTCCTACCTGCAGCCTCTGTTCCTCCATTAACCTACTCCTCAATGTGCCTTTACTTTTGACCTATTGTATACATGTCAACCTAACCATACCGTTACTAAATCCTGTGCTAAACATGATTAATGATACTAAAAGAATTGCAACATGCAACCTTCAGTATTTTTAGCTTGCAGTTACAAAAGTAAACTTTTAGCTATTAAAGACTACTGTATTAATTTTGAAAAACCTGTGGGGCAAATAACTTTGTTGTGAGTCTGAAACTCTAGCCCCTAACCCCCTTTCTCCAATTGACACAATTGTTTTTATAATGATATTTGCTAGAATATGAGGTTCCTAAGGAATGCAACTGTATTGTTTATAACAGAAGTACCTGCATTTTCTTGAATGAAATTCAAGAACCTCCTTGGTGTGGAAGTCTAATGAACCTAAAATATTAAAAAGCTTTGAACATTCACAAAGATCATTTATTTTATGGTTCATTTTATTTTAATAATTTCTATTGTTTTCAATGTAATGAAATGTATACAAATGTAGCTGGCATGCTGCAAAACAACTGTATTAATATATGCTTTGAATGATTTTTTTCTCTTTTTCTTCTCTGCCTTTCCCAGCAGCTCAACTGAAAAATCCTTCCATTGGAGGCCAACAGGTATTAGCAGTGTGCTTTGCAGTTGTAATTTTGTTTTTGCTTGTAGGATCTTCGTATAAATGCAGTTGATAAATTTGATAAATAAATTTTGCATTGTTGGAACTTTGTGTTGCATGCGTTCATTTTAACCAGGATGCAGTCATTTGGGGGTGTTTAATGTACCTGTGCAGGGAGTTATGGGCAATGCAGTGAGGGAATGGTGATCTATTTCTGATTTGAAGATTATCATTTTTTAAATTCAACATTGGAGCAAGAAAACATCAATGTTTTTAGTACCATTATATATATATTTTTTAAATATGCTGTAGGTTTATTATTGTCACGTGGTCCAGGTATAGTTAAAAGCTTTGATTTGCTATCCAAACAGAACAGATGCACCATACATAAATACAATCAAGTCAAACTCATGCAATAGGTGGGGTTACAGAGTGCAGAATATAGTTTTCAGCATTGTAGAGCAACAGTTCCATAGACAAATTCCAATGTCCTTATAGCGACAACTTTAGTCCTTCCCAATAAAGTCCTTAAGCTTACCATTGACGAAGGAGTGGAGCGATATTTCTTGACGCAAAACAACAACAGAGAGATCTTCACGATGTTTCAGTTTAGTTAGTCGTTTATTGAAGTAGTAATTCAAACAGATTAGTATATCTATCGTCGTATAACTTCTAATAAGAACTTAATATCTTACCATCGCTCCTTCGTATCCAGTTATTGACTTGCTAAATCCTTATATCTTAGCAGGCTCCTAATGTGACTGAAGCATTACATCAGCGAATTCTAAATTATACTCGTATTCTAACTCCTCCCCAGGCTCCTCCCAGTCCATATATGTCCATTATGATCATGTAAGCCTAGTACTCATCTCGTGACAACCCCCAAGCGTCCAAAAATAATACAACAGGATCCAAAATAATATAATATGCTAAAATAGCTAATAAACACAAATGGCTTACACACCGGCCTCTAATTGTTCTAAGTATAAAACGAAACAATTACTAATAAACATTAAAAGGAGCCTTAAAAACTTCGTACATAATCAAAAAAGCATGCACTATATATTGACATCTAATCTACTATAGTGATTCTTCAATCTTCAAGGCTACCAGTCTTTGCTGTACTCAGGTATCAGCTTCCAGGTGATCGGTCTTTCCAAGATTTTGCTCTTAGTCTAAAGTCCAACAGTACGCACAAAACCTTGTGCATCTGGTATAGTCTCCAATATTCTGCCCATTAGCCAGGATCTTCTTCTCTTCCAGCTTAAGAAGTGGTCTGCTGTCAGTCCTCTTGATGCTTCACCTACAGGATTTTCCTTTGTGCTAACATATCTCCATTGTGATACGTCAGTAACATCCCTTACAAAAGAGATTCTGTTTGCTACAAATGTTTGAAAGCGTTTGGTTTTGTTGTTGATGTACTTGAGCACCATTGTGCTATCGGTCCAGAAGATGGATTTGTCCAGTTGAAGCTGTAATTCTTTTTGCAGCATTGTCAACTCTGGATTTTCCCATTATGGTGTCGTGATTGCATTGCTTGACCAGAAATCCCTCTTGGCTTGCAATGGATATTCGATTGACAGCAGCAGCAGGGCAGCCATTCCCATCCCTGTTGTCGTGGTCTCTTCTCAGGAGACCATAGATGACCCATCCCAGTAGGGTTTTCACAGCATATGGTCCACCTCCTTAACTATTGACCAGCTCCCGAGGTTCCAATACCTTTGAAGCGTTTGCCCCGATGACTAGGTCAATGCCAGAGTCAATTTCAGGAATCTTGACATCCTTCAAGTAAGGCCATTGCTTCAGGTCTTCTTGTCTGGGAATGTTTAACTGAGAAACGTTGTTGGTCATATGTGTAAACATAACAGATATTTGAATAAAATCATCTTTATCCAGACTAGATATTTCCAAACCTGAGGTGACAACTGTTCACAGGCTTCACTTGCTTCATTGTACCAATGAGAATTTCGACCCTTGGTGCTGAAACGTTCAGCCTTCTCATCAAGCCTTCAGTGCAGAAGGTAGATGAACTTCCAGGATCCAAAACAGCGTATGTTTGCAACACTGTACTCCCCTTGTGGCTCTTTATTTGTACTGGTACAATGGGGAAGATGGAGGTTTCATCACCGGCCCCGATATGTTCACACATCTGAGATGGAAGAGCAGCGTCACCCGCAATTGGCTTTTCATTCTCTTCTGGTTTCTTTTCCTTGTCTTTTTGTTCAATATGAAGTATTTCAGAATGATCTTCTTGCACCTGTGATTCTACAGGTTCTGTAGTCGTTGCTAAGCTGCTTTTGGCTGTTTGCGGCTTTTCTCGTGCCTTAGCAAAGGTAGGGCCTTTGACGGTCCCTCTTTTCAAATAAGAGTTCATCCCATCAGCTACTGTCGAGCTGTATCTTGATTTCCTAGCCTCAAGTACATTGAGTCTTGTCTTGGCTGCTGCTATTGCAGCATCTAGTTCCAATCGTTCCTTCCGTCTTCTCAGCTGTTCCTTCTGGCTCTTTCTATCGAGCTCCATTTCCAATTAGAAACATAGAAAATAGGTGCAGGAGGAGGCCATTTGGCCCTTCCATTTTCTCTTCTGTTCAATTGACAATTCTTTGTGTTTCCATTGTTCATCTCATTTCTACTGTTTTTCCTTTCTTCTCAGTTGTTCTTGTGCCTCAATCTCCTGCCTGTCTTTCATGAAGGCAGCCTGTTCTGTGAGAACGGCCAGATCTGCCTTAGCCTTTATACGAGCAGAGTTCGTCGAAGATGCATGAGATGAAGAACATGATTTGAGGCTCAATTTAGAGTTTGAGACATTTGAAGCACTGTCTTCAGGTCCAATAATATCTACGTTTACACGACTCTGTTGTGTAGCACTCTGAGCAATGGAGTGTGTAGTTTGATGACCATCCTTAGTACCTTGTGTAAACCCGATAAAAGTTTCCACTGTTTGGTAAATCTACTGATTTTGCTTTGAGCTCATCTTCAGGCAGTGGTAACTTTACCAGTGATTCCTTGATTAATTGAATCAGGTTAGATTGTACTCCATTTACATTTTCACCTGATTCCGTGTTCTCTTTCATCATTTCTCTTAACTTGGTAGCTTGTTTATATCTTTAGTTTCGCTGTTTTTCTTCTTCTTCTGCTTCTTCTTCTTCGTCTTCTTCAATCTCATGCTGTCCTTTCAGGGTAGCAACTCGTTTCAAGACATAAGAGAACTTAGAAGCTCCACCTATTGAAGAAAACAATTTTCCCTTTGGGAATCCATTCTGATGTTGCCACCTGCTGGCCGAACATCAGATTTACATACAAGCATACTTGTAAGTCAATGTCCCTTTAAGACGTGTTGTCATATCACACAAAGTCATATCTTCAAAGGAGTTCAAAACAAAACATAGCAAGCAATGCAAAGGTCACTTCTTTGTTTCTAGCATTTCCAACATTCAGTTGTAATTTTCCAATACAACTTCTGAAAAACAGCTTTCCAATAAAGCTTAATGCTACATATAGTATAAGAAAATAACTGCAGATGCTGGTACAAATCGATTTATTCACAAAATGCTGGAGTA
Organism: Rhinoraja longicauda; assembly: GCF_053455715.1. NCBI lineage: Eukaryota > Metazoa > Chordata > Chondrichthyes > Rajiformes > Arhynchobatidae > Rhinoraja > Rhinoraja longicauda. The sequence goes on along the minus strand of NC_135960.1, from coordinate 46,480,377 downwards.
ACTCAGCAGGTCAGGCAGCATCTCGGGAGAGAAGGAATGGGTGACGTTTCGGGACCCTTCTTCAGACTGAAGCTTAATGCTACACACTGGCTTTCGAAGTTTTCCTTTGTCTGTAGTCGGATTAACGCAAGCAATGACCCGATCAGTCTGTTTCGGCTTCAGGGTTTTTGCAATAAAACAATTCCTGTTCCATGCAGTCGATGCACAAGCTCCAGTACCACTCCTAGAGCCAATTATAACTTTAAATGACTCTTTAGAGACAGGTTAATTAATCTTCACTCACCGAGGATAGCTCTTAATCTGTACACTCCGGCTGAGGTAATTTTTTGTAAAATATAGCGGCAACTTTAGTCCTTCCCAATAAAATCCTTAAGCTTACCGTGACAAAGGAATGGAGTGATATTTATTGACGCAAAATAACAGAGAGATCTTCACGACATTTCAGTTTAGTTAGTCATTTATTGAAGTAATAATACAAACAGATTAGTATATCTCCCGTTGTATAACTTCTAATAAGAACTTAATATCTCATCGTCGCTCCTTTGTATCCTGTTATTGACTTGCTAAAACCTTATAGCTTAGCAGGCTCCTAACGTAACTGAAGCATTACGTCAGCGAATTCTAAATTATACTCATTCTAACTCCTTCCCTGGCTCCTCCCAGTCCATATATGTTCATTATGACCATATATGTAAGCCCAGTACTCATGACAACCCCCAAGCGTCCAAAAATAATACAACAGGATAAAAAATAATATAATATGCTAAAATAGCCAATAAACACATGGCTCCTACAGTCCTCATTGTGGTAGAGATGAATCCACCGTATCCTAGTCAGTGGAAGGACCATTCAGAAGCCTGATGATAGAAGGGAAGAAGCTGTTCCTGAGTCTAGTGATGGGTGCGTTCAGCTCCTATATCTTCCGCCTGATGGGAGCAGGGAGAAGAAAGAACGACCAGGGTAGGGCAAGTTGTTGATCATGTTGGCCGCATTTCTGAGGCAGCATGAAGTGTAGATGGAGTCAATGGTGGGAAGTCTGGTCTGTGTAGGCTAAATCTACAACTCTCTGTTTTACATGGTTTGGGTTTAACTGGTAATTCCTGATAAAGCACTTGTGGCAAAGGCAAAACAAAAATATTTTGCACTTAATCAGCAGTAGATTACAGGGTTCAATAACACATGAACAATGCTCTTGTCAGATTGCCTCACAGGTGAACAAGTAAAAAAAATAAATGGTGAAGTAACTCAGCAAGACAGGCAGCATCTCTGGAGAACATGGATAGGTGAACAAGTCATAAGACTTTCATTGACTCTGCAGTCTTACTTGCATTTTTCAGTAATTACTGATTGGACATTGTTCACGATTTCCTGAGCCATTTTCAATATTTTGGTCAACCTGCTAAGGGAAGGACGTCATTAAGCTGGAAAGGGTGCAGAGAAGATTTATGAGGAGGTTGTCAGGACGCAAGGTCCTTAACTATATAGGGAGAGACTGGGCAAGGTAGGACTTTATTCTTTGGAGCGTAGGAGACTAAGGGGTGATCTTACAGAGATGTATAAAATCCTGAAGGGAATTGATAAGGTGAATGCGCAGTTTTTTTACCCAGGATAGAGAAATCGAGAACCAGAGGCGATAGGTTTAAGGGTATAGATTTAATAGTAACCTGAGAGCTGACATTTTCACTCAGAAGGTGGTGATTATATGGAACGAATTGTCAAAGGAGATAGTACAATAACAATATTTCAAAAGCATAGATAGGAAAGATTTAGAGGGATATGGGCTAAACGGGCAAATGGGACTAGTTTAAATGGGGCAATCCTGGTTGGCAGGGCCACGTTTGGCTGAAGGGCCTGTTTCCATGCTGCATGACTATGAAACTCTATTTAATTGAGTAAATTACTGTTCATCCAGTATAAGACAGGCAAACTGAAAATGTAGAATGGAGAGCAGTAGACAAATGATTGAGCACAAGAGCAAAGCCAATCAATGTAGAAATGCAAACTAAAACCATTTTCAGATGTTACTGAAGGATAGTATATGTTTAAATTGGAAAGGAGGATAGGTGTTGAAGGTGCTAATACGACTGGGTATAACATGCATCTCCTTCAAACTTTGCCCCTCACATCTTAAAGCTATGCCCTTTAGCATTTCCACCCTGGAAAAAAGATTCAAACTGTCTCCCCTATCTATACCTGTCATCATTTTATATCAGGTGTCTTATCAGGTCTCCCTGCAACTTCCAGCATTCTAGAGAAAACAACACAAGTCTGTCCGACCTCTCCTTGTAGCTAACTTATCTACCCCCGAATCCATGAATCTTTCTGGTAAAACTCCTCTGCACCTTCTCTAAAGCCTCCACATTTTTCCTGTAATGAGGTGACTAGAACGTTATGCAGTACTCTAAATGTGGCATAACCAAAGTCCTATAAAGCTGCATCATGAGGCCATCTCGTGTATTATGGATAGAATAGGGATCAACATGAATTTAAATCATGTTTAAAGTCTTTGAGCAGAAGACTAGGGAAGAGAAAAGTGAAAAAGGTATTATGTTTTGATACCTCTTGGATGTTGGGGATTATGGATTTTCAACGAATGATAAGTGTGGTGGAAGAAGTCGTGCTCACAAAAGCAAGAGGACGTTAGACTGAAATATGATTGGATGAGTTGAACTATCACCATGACTGTGTGAGGGAGTGAGCACCCAGAAGGTGGCGCTGTGTGAGATTGGTTTCTCTGGAGCATCAGAGGTTGAGGGGAGACCTGGTAGAAGTATATAAAGTTGAGAGGCAGTGAGAGTAGACGGTTAGAACCTTTTCTCCAGTGGAAATGTCAAAGCCTAAAGGTCATAATTTTAAGGTGAGAGGAGCAAAGTTGAAAGACGTGAGGGACAAGTTTTTTTTTTACACACAGAGACTGCTGGGTGGCTGAAACTCACTGCCAGCAGTGGTGGTGGAATATGATAGCAGTCGTTAAGAGGTTTTTAGATAGACACCTGGATATGCAGGGAATGGTGGGATATGGATCATGTCCAGGCTGAGGAGATTTGTTTATCTTGGCATCATGTTCGTTCAGACATTGTAGCCCAAAGAGCTTGTTCCTGTGCCCTACTGTTCTATGGTGACTTTGGCAAAAGGTGTCATAAAACGTAAGATCGCATTCTGTTAAGATCATGATTTATGAGACTGTGATTCACCAATGCTGACGGCAGAGCAAACTCACAATAGTTGAATAGTCAGATAGTTTAGTTTAGAGATACAGTGTGAAAACGGGCCTTTCAGCTCACCGAGTCCATGCCAACCTACAATCACCCCTACTCTAGTTCTATCTTACACTCTAGGAACAATATACAGAGGCCAATTAACCTACAAACTTGCACATTTTTGGAATGTTGGAGGAAATCAGGGCCCCTGGAGAAAGCCCATGTGGTCACAGGGAGAACGTACAAACTCCGTACAGACAGCACCTGTAGTCAAGATCGAACTCTGGTCTTTGGCGCTGTAAGGCAGCAACTCTACCGCTGCGCCAGCCCCAACCATTTCCCAAGTCAGCATTGTCTGGGGCAAATTGAATAGAAAATTATCCTCCAATGGGCATACAGGACATTTGAGATTGCTGCTCGTAAGGAAACTGCAATGAAGGATATCAAAAGAAGTACAGACAGCGGTTCTGGGCTTGTCTAAAGCAGTCAAGCTTGGGAGAGTTACAGTAGACCATACAGTACAGTAGACCATACAGTAGGACCATTGCAACATGAAAGAGCCACTTAGCCCTAATGATCTGTTCCACCATTCAATAATATCATAGTTGATCCAGGGCCTGACTTCTTATACAGATTAGTTTGTCATACATACCAGGGTGCAATAAAATTCATTGTTCACATGAAGCTCACAGTGTGAACAGTATACATTAATGATAAATATGAGTGCAAAACAACAAATCTGGATTAGGATGGGGTTGTCTTTGCCTCTCGTTTGATTGTGTCAACAGCCAACTCTATCTAAATAAGGGCTAGCTTATTAATTGGTTTAAATAGCATTAGTTATCTAAATATCTTGGAATATTGAAGTTGAAAAAAAAAGACCCGCTGCGAGATAAAATCATGGGTATTCCTTTTTGCAAACATTCAATATATGGATCTTCCCCATTGATGCATTGACTGAGGATATGACCATTTCTAAATCTATTTCTCAATCAATTCCTCATCATAGTGTATGGCACACCACATTGCCAATTGAAATGCATTACACCAAAATGCCAATGATGTCTTTCTCCTAACCTTCAATTTATTTTAAAAATGTCACAGGAACTCATCACTTGCTTAAATTGAGGAATGGTTGTGATTAAAACCATTGACTTCCAGAAATAAAGCAAAAATAAATGAAAATAAAACATGTTGCCTCCTAAGGCACAGGCCCAGAATATCAATTGCTTGGATCTTATCCCTTTACATTAATGATCTTCCCAAAACGATGCTGGTGAAAACTTGTAAGCTGAGTCTCCACCACTAGGTTCTGTGTCAAGTCCAATAACAGAGTACAGTGACAGAGCTGACCCACTGAATCTGTCAGAAAATCCAGCACGCACAGTTCTGGATTCTAATTATCACCACTTAAGTTTGAAAGGCTAAATGTTAAAAGTTCAGTTTGGTTTGGAACAGCCAGCCACAGGCTGCACAGCTCAGCACAAAGTGTACATTAACAAAATCTTTAATTAAAGACTGAAGGAAATTCCCAAAGCAGATGTTTAACTAACCTCGTTCATAATTCCTTGCTGAAGGCCAAAGGTCTATATTGGGGAGGACGAGGTAATTGCTGTAAATTCAGTTCCTTAATTACCAGGTCCATCACTGTGGATGAAACAGACCACATTTTCATCACATTGTACCTCAGATGACTTCACTGTCTGTTTCTACTTCCATAACATTGCCTGACTTCTTGCCTTCCTCAGCTCATCTGGTACTGAAATCATCATTCATGTATTAGTGACATTTAGATTCATGGCCACCCTCCTCTTGTAAACAGACAACAAAACTCTACCTTCTGTGTCCTAATTTACAATACCACATTCACACATCACTCATATAACACTGAGTACTGTGTTCAAAGGTTCTCGGATCTACTCCCCAAAACTGTAATAAAGCATACAGCACAGAAAGAGGCCCTTTGGCCCAACTTGCCTATGTCTAACAAGATGCCCCATCTATACTACAGTTATCCTAGGACCTGCCCACGTTTGGTCTATATATCTCTCTCTGAACCTTTCCTATAAACCTGTCCTTCCACATCACAATTATTTGGCCTTCAACAAGGAATTATAAAATTAGGAATTATAAAACAAGGTTAATTAAATATCTGCTTTTGGAAATTTGCTTCAGTCATAGAAACACAGAAAATAGGTGCAGGAGGCCATTTGGCCCTTCGAGCCAGCACCGCCATTCATTGTGATCATGGCTGATCATCCACATTCAGTAACCTGTGCCTGCCTTCTCCCCATATCCCTTGATTCCACTAGCCCCTCGAGCTCTATCTAACTCTTTAAAATTCATCCAGTGAATTGACCTCCACTGCTTCTGCAGCAGAGAATTCCACAAATTCTCAACTCTATGGGTGAAAAAGTTTCTTCTCACCTCCGTTTTAAATGGCCTCCCCTTTATTCTTAGACTGTGGCCCCAGGTTCTGGACTCCCCCAACACTGGGAACATTTTTCCTGCATCTAGCTTGTCCAGTCCTTTTATAATTTTATCCGTTTCTATAAGGTCCTCTCTCATCCTTCTAAACTCCAGTGAATACATGCTCAGTCTTTCCAATCTTTCCCCATATGACAGTCCCACCATCCCAGGGATTAACCTCGTGAACCTACGCTGCACTACCTCAACAGCAAGGATGTCCTTCCTCAAATTAGGAGACCAAAACTGCACACAGTACTCCAGCTGTGGTCTTACCAGGGCCCTATAAAACTGCAGAAAGACCTCTTTGCTCCTATACTCAAATCCTCTCAGGCTTTCTTCACTGCCTGCTGTACCTGCACGCTTACATTCAGTGACTGGTGTCAAGGACACCCAGGTCTCGTTGCACCACCCCTTTACCTAATCTGACACCATTGAGGTAATAATCTGCCTCCTTGTTTTGCCGCCAAAGTGGATAACCTCACATTTATCTACATTATACTGCATCTGCCATGTATCTGCCCACTCACTCAACCTCTCCAAGTCACCCTGCAACCTCCTAACATCCTCTTCGCAGTTCACACTGCCACCCAGCTTTGTGTCATCTGCAAACTTGCTCGTGTTACTTCTAATTCCATCATCCAAATCATCAATATAAATTGTAAATAGTTGTGGCCCCAGCACCGAGCCTTGCGGCACTCCACTCACCACTGCCTGCCATTCTGAAAAGGACTTTAATTATAAGATTGTACCTGTCCGCATACCGTTTAAATGTTCTAGTACAAGCCTCAATTACCTCTCAGATTAAACCTATGTCCCCTGGTACTTAATTCCCCTACTCTGGGTAAAATACTCTGTGCATTTACCCTATCCCAAATCCAAATTCTAGCCACTTGAGTGTTGCTGGTTTTAATTCTTCTTAGGCAGACTCTTGAAATTGAGATGACTGGTTTCTACTCAGCTACAAGAGTTCCATGGTGGTTGATGGGTTCAATATGAGAGTGCAGATTCTTCTGCAGATTGGGCCAGAGATGCATCATGGGGCTGGTAGCTGTGTAGTAGTTGAGGTGATGCACTCCCACTGCTTACATAGGTGTCTGCATGCTCCCCTAGCATGATCCTCATCAATTCAGAGAAGCAATGGGCTAGGAATTCTCAAGAGTGAGTGGTGACATCGTCAAGGCTGCCTGCATGCCCAACACTGAATCTGGAAAATCTTTGTCCTTGCACGCTGGGGATATTAGCCTGCGACAAAACTAGCGGTCTACAAGGCAGGAGTGATCCCAGCCTTTCTCTGTGCTTTTGTGAAGACTGATGAATTTGGAGGATTTTGCATTGTTAGTGATCTTTTTACAGTGCTGTTATAGGTAATCCAAATCTCAGAGGCATAAACCACAAGTTTTGTTCCAAATTAGAGATCTTAATCTTCAAATAATCCGGTGTGTTAACAGTGAGGTTGATACCTGCCTTCACTGAAATTGACTCCCGAATCTTGGAATATTGCATATCTTCAGCTCTTGCTGTGAATTTGTATTGTCTGAGAGTAATGTGGTGTAATGGCAGCATCTTTGTTGGTTCAGACATTCAATGCAAGGCTGATTCTCTTATTTTGTTTCTGTGAACGATGGCTTGGAGCTTGGCCTCTAGGCATGCACAATTGTAAGCATTTTGATGTTCTCCTGCTCATCTACTGAGACACCAGTGATCTTGGTTCTAAAGGTAACTAAAGAATTGGTCCACAATTGACTATCATTCGTTCAGTTGTCAAAGTCCTCAAGACTGGAATTCCTGACTTAAACCATGGCACCTCAATCTCCTTCTCTCCACCTTTCAACCCACTTCTTTAAAAGTGCATCTGACCAGGTCATCTCTCGTATGCCTCAATTGAAATTTATGAACACTCCTCTAAGTGTCCAAAGTTCAATGTTTTTAAATCATATGAGAATAATCGTACTAGTAGTTGGGTGCAAGCCATGTGTGTTAGCAACTGAGAATTCTTCAGTTTAGAGATACAGAATGGAAACTGACCTTTGCGTCCACCAAGACCATGCCGACCATCGATCACCAGTTCAAACTAAATCCATGTTATCCCACTCTTTCATCCACTCCCTATGCATTAGGGGCAATTTGCAGAGGCTAATTAACCGACAACCCAACACGTCTTTGGGATGTGAAAGGAAACCAGAGCACTCGGAGGAAACCTACGTAGTCACAGGGAGCCCGGGCACACTCCACACAGACAGCACCCAAGGTCATGATCGATCCCAGGTCCCTGGCACTATGAGGCAGCAGCTCCACCAGCTACGCTACTGTGCCGCCCACAGTCCTACAGGTGTATAACTTCACAATTATTATTGCCTGTGGGAAAATTTACCGACCTTTATGCGTTTAATAATTGCAAATGGTTGCATGACAGCACCTCAAAGAAACAGATGTCATGGCACATCATCAAGTTGACTTGAATTTTGTTATGTGAGAAAATCAATAACTGTGCGGAACAAGAATGTTGCCCCACTGCTTCTGAGAGGTTAAATTCACGACATTCTGAGAATTTATTCAGAAAATGTATTGGTTTTAAAGAAATGGAGGGAGTAGGTGTGTATATTTGTTTTTAATATATAAACAACCTCGGGTATTTCTGCACATTCAGTAGTTTCCCTTGCCTAATACCTGCTCCAATACTCGTGCCAAATCATACTGCACAGATTTACTGCGGAGGTTTTAACATTTGAATCTTTATGATTGATACAAGGAAATTAAATACAAAATTGTTTAATCCAACATTTAGCAGGTCAATGATATCCAATTTAAATTTGTTGTAACAGTTCTTCAGGAACCCAGACATCGCCACAAGGAACTGCAGATGCCAGAATCCTGCATAGAAGACAAAGTACTGGAGTAATTCAGCGGGTCAAGCAGTATGTATGGAAGACATGGATAAGTGTTCTCCAGAGAGGCTGCCTGACCCACTGCTTACCCCTGCATTTATGTCTTTTTTTACCTCTAACAAAGTCATGTTCCCTTGGTATAGTATAGTATGAAGAGAACACCGCTTTGTTAGATATCAATGTGGATTTTAGGTCTAAAATGTGTTTGTTAGATATCAATGTAGACTTTGGGCCAGCAGTGGGCTAGGGATTTGAACTATTAACTTTATGATTCCAGTTCCGCGGCTAACATTTGTTGTTGATGAAGGGGGGGTGATCACTCAACCCAAAACTGGGAGGTTTTTAAAAGTAAAAGAGTAAAGGGCTGGCATATTACTGTTAAGGGGAAGACTGGGTCTTTTGACCCTGGAGTGTAGAACGTTAAATCCTTATAACACTATAAAAATTGGCCTTGGTCCAATTTAGGAATTCAACATTTGGACCAGTCGTGCCCTATCCATAGTTATTTTAAAACAAATAGAATTATAGTCACTGGTCCCACAGTGCTCTCCCAGTAATACATCAGTCATCAGCCCTGCTGTATTTCCCAAGAGGAGATTGAAGTTTGTCTCTTCTCTTGACATATTGACTGAGTAAACTTTCCTGAACACACTTAACAAATTCCACCCTAAGCAAGCCATGAGTGCTATTGCAGTCCTGGTCAATATTTGGAAAGTTATAACCCTTGTAGGGCTTTATAAAATCATGAGGGACATAGATCAGGAGATTAGCCACAGTCTTTTCCCAGGAAATTCAGTCAAGAGGGCATAGGTTTAAGGTAAGAGGAGAAAGATTTAATAGGAACCTAGTTTTTCCACACAGTGTGGTGGATATATGGAAAGAGTTGCAGGAGGGAGTGGTAAGGTGGGTACAATTACAACATTTAAAAGTCATTTGGACAATTACTTGGCTAAGAAAGGTTTGGAGAAATACGGCATTTCTGACAAATATGGAATAGTAGCGCATCAACTTTTCCCTGTGATAATTTCGTATCAGTTTCACTGATCTATTCCCGCACCATCCCTCAGATTCATATCCCCAATTTCCTACCTCTGTATAGAAGCCAAAAGAGCAAGAGCTACACAGTAGTGGTGCCGTGAAATTTCAATGATCTTAATCATAGATGGCATAGTGACAGTGTAAAGGACGGAAAAGTGGAGTAAATTGCTAAAGTGTGTACAAGAACTTTCTTGTTTCTGCAGCAAGTGAGCAGCTGAGAGAAGGAGCAGCGCAAGAGATTTAACACGGATGCGTTAGCGAGAGGCCAGGTTAGTTTCAACAGCGAGTGAGTAGCTGAGAGGGGGAACAACGTGGGAGATTTAACACCGAGCCGTCAGTGTTTGGGGTTGACTGCTCACACAAAGAGAGTGAAAGGAAGGCAGGGACCAGCAGCGTGACCGTTTTGGGGAGAGGTTGAGGTGAAGTGCTATGTTTTGAGGGTAAATGCCATGTTTTGAGGGTAAGTGCTAAGACTTTGGCCAGGAAGATGAACGGAGGTAGGGTGTAAGTAAGACAAGGTAAGAGGTTTTTTTCCCCACCAGTTCCTCTTTGGTCTGAGTGCAGTGGGGATGGCAGTTAGGGTAGCGGTATGCTCCTCCTGCAGGATGTGAGAGGTCAGGAAATCCTCCCCCTTCCTTGAGGAGCACATCAGTTGGAAGTGCGTCCCACTGCAGCTCCTGACTGACCACATGAAGGAACAGGAGGTTGAAGCTGAACGTACTCAGGTTCATTTGGAGGCTACACTCAAACTGGAGGAGCAGCACCTCATATCCCGCTTGGGTATTCTCCAATTTTATGTAATCCGCGAACCAACCCCCACCCCCCCGAAATCCATCCCCACTTTTCTCCTCCACATTCCCCCCACCCCCTTCCCTCCTCTATGCCCCACCAAGACGCCCACCTATTTCTTCCCCCCTCTCCCCACAACTTTCCTCCCTCTGGCTTCATAATGTTCAACGGTTCAAACCCGTCTCACACCTTCTGTTTTTATCTCTGACCTTTGTTCAAACCATCTGCCTACAACCCCCCCCCCCCCCCTTCCCCCCCCCCCTCTCCTGCATCCACCTATTACCCGTCCCATGTTATCCTGCCTCTCTCCTTTTCTGGCTTCTATGCCCCCCTACAATCAGACTGAAGAAGGGTTTCGATCTGAAACATCACCTATCCATGTTCTCCAGAGATGTTGCTTGACCTGCTGAGTTACTTAAGCATTTTTTGTATTAAATATCATCTGCAGATTTTTGTTTCTTTATCTGGGAGGCCGATAGTTTCATAGAGAAGAGTTATGGTGAGGTGGTCACACATACGGTGCAGGCGGAAAGTAGATGGGTGACCAGCAGGATAGGCAGCGAGTGTAGGATTTCCTTGTGGTTAATCCCTTTGAAAAAAACGTATATCCTTTTGGGTTGGGGGTGACCGTCCAGGAAAAATCTACTCTTCTTCACCTGGATCCACCTAACGCTTGCCAGGGGGAGGAGGGGTTTCAAGTTCGCTCTTGTGATTTTGTCCGGATTAAAGGAAGCGCCAGATCATCAGTGGCCGGAAAATGAGTAGTGGACCTGTATATTAACTTTTTAAGTAATATCGTACATTTCTGCAAAAAGTCTTTATTTTTGAAGACCTCTCATCTTTTCTTGCAGAAGAACTAACTGGAGGAATAAATCAATGTAGAGTTTCGGAAGGCGCACATCCCCATTCCTTTACTATTGAGACAGGACGTGAACAATTGCCAATTCTCGGAACTGAACAAACATCTCTTTGTGAAAGTGAGGGTCTGTTGTATATGAATCTTAAGTATCAAGAGCGTGTCAGCATTTCAGATTTTTAAAAAAATGTTGTTGCAACAAAATGCGGTTTTATTCATTTTTCCTCCGGTTCGCTTTTATATTAACCAAATATACATTTCTGCTTTAACTTCAGGATCTATCGGAAACTCGCGAGGCTCTACGCAAATTAACTCCTATTCTGATAGTGGTTACCAGGACACGGGCAGTTACTACAGCAGCCAGAATTTGATCAAGGCTATCCCAAGAAGTCTACACGAACCTGTTCATATTAGCACCAACAGTAATCACCTAATCCGAAATTCTAGGCCAGAGGGACAGACAATAGGCCAGGTACTATAGCTTTATGCAAATTAATAGTAAAAATCTAATAGGACTTTGGTCCGTCCATATTTGGAGTATTACACGCAGTTCTGGTTGCCCCTTTACAGGAAGGCTGTGGAGGCTTTGGAGAGGTTGCAGATGAGGTTTAACAGAGTGATGCCTGGATTAGGGGATATTAGCTACAAGATGAGTTTGGGCAGACTTGGATTGTTTTTTCTGGAATGTCAAAGGTCACGGAGAGATTTCATAGATGTATATAAAATGATGAGATGCATAGATAGGGTAGACAAGCAGGACCTTTATGCCAGGATGTAAAAATCAAACACGAGAGGCATAGTTTTAATGTGAGGGGGGGAAAGGTGACACAAGATGTACAGAGCAACTTTTTTTACACAGAGTGGTGAGTGCTGCTGCAATAGCGGCATTTCAGAGACTTTTGGATATGGATATGCAGGGAGTAGAGAGATATGAATTACGTAAGGCAGATCAGATTTAGTCTTGGCATCATGTCCGGACCAGACATCGTGTGCCGAAGGGCCTGAGTCTGTGCCGTACTTTGTGTAGGAAAGAACTGCAGATGCTGGTTTAAATCAAAGGTAGACACAAAATGCTGGAGTAACTCAGCGGGACAGGCAGCATCTCTGGAGAGAAGGAATAGGTGATGTTTCGGTGCTGTACTTTTCTATGTTCTGTGCCATCCCTGATCTAGGAGGCATGTTTAAAGCAGGGCGTGACAATCCATGTCAAAGTCTGACATATCTGAAATCAATACTTAATTTGGAAACATCCGGCCTTAATTCTAACCAACATCACAGGGGAATGTAAAAAAAAACAACATATTTGTGCGGTTCTATGAATTTATAAAAGTCGTTGACAAAGCCTGTTTTACATTTAATTGAAAATCAAAAAATTCCAGTCGGAAATCTGGAATAAAAGCAGAAATGCTGGAAACACTCAGCAACTTATCTTTTCTGCTTCATTATCAAAACTCTTTTTACAGATAATGTCTATTTAGTGATGAGATGCAAAAGTAATCTGAAAATTGTGTGAAATTAATGTTCTGTTTGCAGTTGAGATGAACTGGCAAAGTTCCAAACTCGTATTTTGCAGTATTGTGTGAAAAGTGTGCCATTGCCGTGAAAGAATAACTGAATATTGATTTAGTAAAAGTGCAGTTTTATACAAGTATAGATAGAAATACTATTATTATATTGTTAGTTATTACATTAATGGGTAAATCTGTTTAAAAGAGTCCCATCTTACCAACTATCTATACCACGCTGCCGTGGGAAAGCAGCCAACATAATCAAAGACTTTTCCCAGCCCGGCTATTCCTTCTCCCTGCTCCCGTCGGCCAGAAGATACAGAAGCTTGAAAGCGCGTACTGCCAGACTCAGGGACAGCTTCTTCCTCTCTGTTATTAGACTTTTGAATGGTCAATAGACAATAGACAATAGGTGCAGGAGTAGGCCATTCAGCCCTTCGAGCCAGCGCCGCCATTCAATGCGATCATGGCTGATCACTCTCAATCAGTACCCCGTTCCTGCCTTCTCCCCATACCCCCTCACTCCGCTATCCTTAAGAGCTCTATCCAGCTCTCTCTTGAAAGCATCCAACGAACTGGCCTCCACTGCCTTCTGAGGCAGAGAATTCCACACCTTCACCACTCTCTGACTGTCCTTCCATAAGCTGGGATACTGTCCAATTTACGTCTATCTTATTGCCAACATTGGACTTTGTCTCTGGAACTGTTACACTACAATGCTGAGAACAATATTCTGCACCCTGTATCTTTTGCTCTGCTCTACCTATGGTACTTGACTTTGGTTTGATTGTATTCATTTGGAGCATTATCTACTTTGATTGGATAGCATGCAAAACAGAAGCTTGTTACAGTACCTCAATACACCTGACAATATTAAGCCTAAATTTGCCGTCATCCTGTGAAGAGATGTCATCTCCAGCAGATGTCTCCCTACTATGATGAGAATGAGACCAAGAATTTAGCAAAGCTAGGATTTAGTCCTGGCACTTTGTGGTGTTGCTCCAATCAGCTGCACTGATTTTTTCAATTGAGAGTTTACTTTAAAGTTAGTGTTGCATTTTTAATTGTGACAGGTGAGCTGAACTCCATATTTAAAACTCAATTTTCTTGCAGTAGTAGTTGCATTTTACATTGAGCATGGAATTAATACAAACTTTTCATGGGCTATATATCAAATTAAGTGTCAACTTGCTAATTCAATTAGCTAAAATATGATGGCTTAGGTTCAAGTATATTGTTGTCACGTGTATTGGTACAGAGAAAGGCTCTGTATGGCATGCTTTGCAATCAGATCAGATAATACTTAAATACAACTGTCAAACTCAAGTTCAATACTAAGAGCAAAGGGAAAGATACAGAGTGACAGGTATAAAGACGATCTAAAAGAATGGGGTGACTATCGGCTGATTAGTTTAGAGATACAGTGCAGAAATAGGCCCTTTGGCGCACTGAGTCTATGCCAACTAGTGATCTCTGTACACAAGCACTATCCTACACACTAGGGACAATTTACAATTTTTACTGAAATCAATTAACCCACAAATATAGACTTCTTTGGAGTGCGGGAGGAAACCAGAGTACCCGGGGAAAACCCACGCAGTCACGGGGAGAATGTACAAACTCCATGCATTACCCGTAGTCAGGAACAAACCCGGGACTCTGACGCTGTAAGGCAGCAACTCTACCGCTGCGTCACCGTGCTAGCTGATAGTTGACCGTGCTCTGGGACCAGCATGCAAAGAGTCGCCTCCTCCGTGCCATCTTTACCCTGTTTCTTTTCCTCATGGTAACCTACCTGCTTCAACCAGTTGTCTTGGATATATTAGTGAAAGTGGAAAAAAGTCCATTTCCAGCGCTCTAAACTGTGGGAAGTTTAAAATAAAATGGATGGATGATATATGCTGATTTGTTTACCAAATTGGTGCGAGACAAATACAATTTACACCATAATATAAGCAACATATACATTTCATCTACCCTGCAAAAGGTTCCAGAACAGTGCCTTTATTAATCCCTGGATTACTATTATTTCAATGCAGTGTCTACCTAATTTATGAAATCAATGGCAAGAGTGATTAATTGTCATATGTGCCGTTAATGGAACAATTAAATTCTTACATGCTGCAGCTGTACAGGCCCATACTGCAAAACACATGAATAAATATACAATAATCAATAATACAATAAATTAATAACCAGTAATAGTGGGTAACCAGACCATAATAGTACAAAACCAAAGTCCACTGTAGATCATAGTTGCTAAGGTAGTGGTTAGTATGTAGTATTAAAGAGCCGGATGTTTGCTGGGGACAAGCTGTTCGTGAACCTGGTTGTCATGATTCTCTGGCTCCTGTACCTTCTTCCAGATGGTAGTAGCAAGATGAGAGCATGGCCATGGTGGTTAGAACTCGATTCAATACAAATGTAGGCGGCACAGCGGTACAGTTGCTGTCTTACAGCGCCAGAGACTGTTTGATCCTGACCTTAGGTGCTGTCTGTATAGTTTGTACATTCTCCCTGTGACCACATGGGTTTTCTCCGGATGCTGCACATTCCCACATTCCAAAGAGTTGCAGGTTTGTAGGTTAATTGGTTTCTGTAAATTGTCCCTAATGTGAGAGATAGAATAAGTGTACAGGTGATTATTGGTCGTGTGGACTCGGTGGGCCGAAGGGCCTGTTTCCACGCTGTATCATTAAACTAAATATTTCATTCCGTTTTTTTCATGTAGGTGATTAGCAGATAAGGAATGTAATGAAGAAATAATTTATTTGATTGGAAACCCAGTTTAATTCTGAGCAGCTATATTGTGCATGCTATTGTCTGTGTTATTTTTCAGAACAGTTAATAATTTGGCATCATCTTTTGTCAAACAGGGTCCAATGAATGTCGCTGTTACCACAAGTAGGGCAATGAGGAGGGTTAGCTCAGTCCCATCCAGAACACAGTCACCATCATATGGTACAGGAGTGTCACCATCGAGGGGATCTCTGAGAACGTCGCTCGGGAGTGCGTATGGCTCGCCAGTATTAACGGAACCTCGGTCCAATAATTCGACAGTGTATTTGTCCTCCACGTTGCCAGCTCAAAGAGCAGGTTCGCCACGTACTGCCCAGCGATCAACGTCACCAGCCACCATCAGACGAATTGGTTCAGTTACAAGACAGCTCACTAATTCCAGCAGGGCAACCTCTCCGTATCAGACTTTGGGTTCTTCACTGAGAATGGGTTCGCCCCTCGCCTTAACAGCCGTACAGACGAGAGTAAACACTTCACCCCAAGGTCAAACCGGATCACCCTCTCCAGCAAGGTCCACAATGACTGCTGTCCCCCAACGAATGGTGGCACCGCTTCAAAGGTCTCATGCCATTGACGGTGATTTTTATTGTCTTCAGTCCCCTGAAATCTATGAGCGGATGGTTCCAACGCGGCCAGACAGCCTTGCAGGTCTGTTTTTATGAAAGGACACACAAATGCAACATTCATCAATTCAGGCAAAAGGTTATTTTGATGGTTAAATGATGTGTCACCTGAGGTCCCTCTCCAAGCACTTACAAAAGGATTTAAGGTGAAGCAAAATAAATATACCCCAGTAGCTGTTGTTCTTCAGTCATCAATGGGTTTCCAATTCAACAGTAGGTCTGACTCGCCTGGGTTTATCTTCTCTGTTGGGCAGCACAGTGACGGTAGATTGCTGCCCGGTTGCTGTCAGTGACCCGGGTTCAATCCTGACTACAGGTGCATTTTAATTTTATATGGAGTTTGTACGTACTCCCTGTGACTATGTTGGTTTTCTCCGGGTGCTCCAGTTTCTGCCCACACTCCAAACACGTACAGGTTTGTAGGTTAATTGGCTTCTGTAAATTATAAATTATAAATTCTCCCTAGTGTGTAGGATAGTGATAGTGTACAGGGTGATTACTGGTGGGCGCGGATTTGGTGGGCCGCGGGCCTGTTTCCACGCTGTATCTCTAAAGTCTAAAGTTCTCACTACCTCAACCTCCTCTTCCAAGCTGCAGAAATCCCAGCCAATGGATCAGACCACCAATCTGAGCTGTCATTCAGTAGGTTTGGGACATATGCAGTGGTGGAAGTTCTGGACTAATTGCCTGTTCATGTAGAGTCAGTATGTATCAGCAAGATTTGGCAACATGGTTTGCTCTATTTGTTTTCCACTAAATTAACAGCGTTTCAACAAATATTCTAATTAGCACTCAACAAAATAGCATTATTTTTCTCCTGTGGAAATAATACAAAACTTAAAGGAACATCTTTATTAAATGACACCGACTTTCTGGACTTCACCTTTTGATTGTCTAGCTCCTGTTAAAGTCCATACTCTCCCAGAGTTGGTTTAGTGGATCTTTTTTTATAAGGAATATGATTTTCATGGGGTGGGAGATTTAAAAAATGTTTTCATTGTTTTTTCAAGTTTTTTAATTGTTTAAACAATTTACTTTTGGGAAGTGCAGTTTAGGGGAGGGAGACCAAGCTACAAGTTGTCACTATTTATTATTGTGAGTTACTTTCCTCACATTTAGAATATGCTTCTTTCTTTCAGCACATCTTCCACTTCAATTGTCTTCCTACTGTCATCATTTTAGTTTTTTTTGTTTTAAGTTGCATTTTAGTTTTAGAGATACAGCGTGGAAACAGGCCCTCTGGCCCACCGAGTCCGCGTCGACCAACGATCACCCATACACTAGTTCTATCCTAAACACCAGGGACAATTTACAGAACCCCCTAATTAACCTACAAACCTATATGTCTTTAGGATGTGGGAGGAAACCGGAGCACCCAGAGGTAATCCATGCAATCACAGGGAGAATGTGCAGACTCTGTACAGATTGCACCCAAAGACGGGATCGAACCCGGATCTCTGGTGCTGTAAGTCAGCGACTCCACCGCTGTGCCACAAGTAGCATGTTGAAAAAATATCATGGCTATCTTAAATGGTTCAGGAGTATTTGTTTGTCACACCTTTAATTCAGTGTGGTTTCTATGGTAACAAGATTTGTTAATTGGCACACATCATCTCAAACCATTCCTGAATGATTCACTTCTGCATTCATAACCATACCTAATCACTGCACAAGTAATAAGCAATTTCTATAGAATGCTGTTGTCCTGATTAATCATATTCCTCTGGAGTGTTTTTACTGTTTTTAATTCATCCTCTTGGGAATATTTTAATTTCAAAGATTAGATCAAAAGAAAATTAAAATGCACCAGATTTCAAAAGATATGCTTCCAGAGATAATGCCAAAGAAAAAATAAGAGAGATGAGAAGAGGGATGGTGCATTAAAGGAATTTGTTTTACAGAAAAGTTGCACAGAATAATAAAGCAAGGAAGAAAAATGAATTTCAGAGGTGGCATATGAGATATGCTTTGATGAAAGAGGCCGATTTCTACTGATTAGCATCAAGCTCTTGCAAAATTAAAAAAATTGCAAAATGTGTCATTATAGAACATGAACAACACAGCACCAGAACATACCTTTTGGCCCACAATGTCTGTGCGAAACATGATGCCAGGTTAAACAAATCTCTTCAATCCATAGCCCTCCATTCCCTGCATATGCATGCGCCTATCAAAAAGCCTCTTAAATGTCGCTATTATTTTTGTCTCCTCCACCACCCTTGGCAGCTCATTTCAGGCACCTGCCATTCTGCAAAAAAAACTTGCCTCTCACATCTCCTCTATATTTTCCTCTTCTCACCTTAAAGCTATGCCCTCTAGCCTTTGACATTTCCACCCTGGGGAAAAGGTTCTGACTGTCTACTCTAATTACAGGTCTCATAATTTTATATACTTCAACCTCCATGTTCCAGAGAAAACAATTCAAGTCTGTCCAACCACTCCTTGTAGCTATTACTCTTTAAACCAGACAATATTCTGTTAAACCTCTTCTTCACCCTCTCCAACGCCTTCCTGTAATGAAGCAATCAGAATAGCACATAGTTCTAATTATTGTTAAAATAACAGTTATAATTATCTTATAATTAAATCTAGCACATAAATTGGAAGAACAGCATGCTTTTTTATTTTATCTTTAACATCAAGACTGAACAGAGGAGAAAATTAGTGGTTAACAAGCCTTTGAATGAATTGGAGAAGTCTGAAAGCTTTACTGAGGAGACTTTGTTGAGAAAGTTTGGTAAAAGTTAAGCATGGACAGATGTATTGTTGAGTTTAGTTTATTGTTGTCACGTGTACTAAGGTACAGTGAAAAGCTTTTGTTTTCATGCAATCCAGTCATAGAAAAGACTACACATGAATACCATCAAGCCGTTCACAGTGCACAGGTGAAGTATAAAGAGTACAACATTCAGTGTAAGATATAACATTGAAGTCCAATAAAGTGCAATCAAACATAGTTCAAAGATCTCCAAGGAGGAAGATGGGAGGTCAGGACCACACTCTAGCTGATGAAAGAACCGTTCAGTTGCCTGATGACAGCTGGGAAGAAACTGTTCCTGAATCTGGAGGTATGCATTTTCACACTTCTATACCTCTTGCCTGATGGGAGAGGGGAGAAGAGGGGGTGACCGGGATGAGACTGGCCCCTGATTATGCTGGCAGCCTTGCTGAGGTAGCGTGAAGTATAGATGAAGGCAATGGAAGGGAGGCTTCTTTGTGTGTTGATATGGGCTACGTCCACAACTCTGCAATTTCTGGTGGTCTTGCATGGAGCTGTTCCCAAACAAGGTTGCAATGCATCCCGATAATGCTTTCTACTGCACATCTGTAGACATTAGTGAGAGTTGTTGGGGTCATGCCGAACTTCCTAAGTCTTCTAAAGAATCACTTTGCTTTGATGTGCTTTCTAGGCCATAGGTTCGAAGTGGCTGGTCCAGGACAAGCTGCTGATGATATTTATTCCTAGGAACTTGAAGCTTTCGACCATCTCTACTTCAGCGACATCAATATATAATGGAACACAAAATGCTTGAGTAACTCAGCGACCCGAAACATCACCCATTTCTTCTCTCCAGAGATGCTGCTGTCCCACTGAGTTACTCCAGCATTTTGTGTCTATCTTAGATGTAAACCAGCATCTGCAGTTCTTGGATGTATGTACTGCTTTGCTTCCTGAAGTCATTCACAATCTTGCTGACATTCAACCTCTTGTGCAGGATTTTAAAATTCTGTATGTGTGCTGCCGCTGTCTCTTTTAATCCTATTTTGTTTGGGTCACCAAACAGCTTTTGGGAGAGTTTTTAAACAGTGGGTTGTGGACAGAGTTGCCGCAGGTGTGGGAGTCAAGATCCATATACTCTTCCAGCACAATACCTTAATCAGCCCTCTATCACTCAAGATCAACGTTCTCTTTAACTAAAGTGCCTTTAACTAATTAGTCCTTGTTATCCAGTCAAATTAATTGTGCATAATTTGCATTGATTAACTTGTTTCTGAATTTCCCCATCATTACTTGAAGGACATAGTTACTGAGCATATCTATTTTACCTTGAGAAAGGGTTATAACATTGCAAGCTTACAACTCTCTGGAGCAATGAACACTTCATTTTCACTCTTGGGAAAAATGTACTGCTTCCCCTTCCCACCGCACGTCGACAATATGTTGGTCTGCTTCTTCAGAGGAGATGAGACATCCCTAGATGGTTTGAAGCTCAAATCCTAGGACAGATATTGATGATTTTGTGAATATTTAAATAAGTTATCTCAATACTATGAAGCCCTCATTCGCAACACATTTAACAAGATTCCACCAGATTCCCGCAGTGTCGTGCCTCAGAGGCCTTCCCGAGGTGCAGGAACCAGCACAGAGGACCCAAAGACTAGGCAGACCATGGTAACGGGAGGGAGCTGGAGATGTCGGACGTGAGGAGCAAGGGACGGTAGGAGGGTGAATCGGGGTAAGGCCTGCAGCGCCTGCAAGCTCAGCTGCTGGAGGCACCCCTGGGACACAAAGATGGCTGAGCGAGGAGGAATGTCGGTTCGTGGGCCGATCCAGTTGAAGGCAACGGAGTGGCCTGCAGGAGCCTGGGGTGTACCTGGATCGGGAACCACTCCAGTAGACCGAGTGCGCGGACAGACCAGACTTTGGACTGTGGAAATGGCCTCAAATCATGGTGGCGCCTGCAAGTGCAAATATGCAAGAAGAATTTCACTGCAGTTGCACATGTGACAAATAAAGCACTATTGAACCTTTTGATATGGTATGAAGATGGCAGTTAGTCTCGAAAAAGGATTGGGCGGTGGTCATTTCTACGAGTGTTATCATTGGCAAATGTAATTCTACAAGGAGATTGGTGTGGTCGAGGCCAACTAGGTTTGTTCCTTGTGTGTTTGTTTTCTAACAGTGGCATAGCTGGTAGAGCTGCTGCCTCAGTGCCAGAAACCCATGCTTGAGCCTGACCTTGGGTGCTGTCTGTGGAATTTGCATGTCCTCCCTGTAACCACGTGGGTTTCTTTTGGGTGCTCCGGTTTCCTCCCACATCCCACAAGTATGTGGGTTTGTAGGTTAATTGGCTTCTGTATATTGCCTCTTGAGCAGAGGGTGTCAAACTCATTTTAGGTCATGGCCCAGAATGGGCAAAATGCGACTTCATGCCGGCCGGATCAGTTGTGTACGGGCGAACACATGCGCGCGAGCTCCCACAGCTTTCGTTGCCTTCGTTTTTTCAACCTGCTCTCATGTGTCTCAGTCTCTGCTATAACTACAAAGTGTTTCACTTTGCGAATTTTGTTTCTTATGAAGAAGATTGCCGAGCAAGCATTACTTTTATGATTGGTATCTAGGTCCTAGATAGAGTGGATGTGGAAATAATGTTTCCAGTAATAGGAGAGTCTAGGACCAGAGGTCACAGCATCAGAATAAAAGATCATGCATTCAAAATGGAGATGAGGAGGAATGGGTGGTGAATCTGTGGAATTCATTGCTACAGGCAGCGGTGGAGGCCAAGACATTGGGTATTTTTGAGGCAGAGATTGATAGGTCTTGATTAGGTTACAGGGAGAACGAAGCCAATAGAATGTGGTTGAGAGAGAAAATAGATCAGCCATGGTAAGTAGGGAGAGAGAGCGGCGAGGGGGAGAGCGGCAAGGGGGAGAGAGCGGCGAGGGAGAGAGAGCGGCGAGGGGGGGAGAGCGGCGAGGGGGGGAGAGAGCGGCGAGGGGGAGAGCGGCGAGGGAGAGAGAGCGGCGAGGGGGAGAGAGCGGCGAGGGAGGGAGAGCGGCGAGGGGGGGAGAGCGGCGAGGGGAGAGAGGCGAGGGGGGGAGAGCGGTGAGGGAGAGAGAGCGGCGAGGGAGAGATGCGAGGGGGGGGGAGAGGCGAGGGGGGGAGAGAGGCGAGGGGGGGAGAGCGGCGAGGGGGAGAGCGGGGAGAGAGAGCGGCGAGGGGGAGAGAGCGGCGAGGGGGAGAGCGGCGAGGGAGAAAGAGAGGCGAGGGAGAGAGAGAGAGCGGCGAGGGGGGGAGAGAGCGGCGAGGGGGGGAGAGCGGCGAGGGAGAGAGGCGAGGGGGGGAGAGAGGCGAGGGGGGGGAGAGCGGCGAGGGGGGAGAGAGCGGCGAGGGGGG
Source organism: Rhinoraja longicauda (assembly GCF_053455715.1). NCBI lineage: Eukaryota > Metazoa > Chordata > Chondrichthyes > Rajiformes > Arhynchobatidae > Rhinoraja > Rhinoraja longicauda. Next base: position 46,458,092 of record NC_135960.1, on the reverse strand, counting down.
GAGAGCGGCGAGGGGGGGGGGAGAGCGGCGAGGGGGGAGAGAGCGGCGAGGGGGGGAGAGCGGCGAGGGGGGGAGAGCGGCGAAGGGGGGAGAGCGGCGAGGGGGGGAGAGCGGCGAGGGGGGGAGAGCGGCGAGGGGGGGAGAGCGGCGAGGGGGGAGAGCGGCGAGGGGGAGAGTGGCAAGGGCGATACATAATAAATGGTCGTGAATATACTTTTTGTTTCCCCCAAATCATCCTGCGGGCCGGATTGGACCCCCTTCGCGAGCCGGATGCGGCCCGCGAGGCGGTAGTTTGACATCCCTGCTCTAGAGTGGATGACAAAGTTGGATAACATAGGTCTAGTGTGAACGGGTGACAGATGGTCAGCCTGGATTCAGAGAGCCTGTTTCTATGCTGTATCTCTTAGCTATACTAAACAAATTGCAGCTACATCTTTTAGGACACTATCTTCATCATAGAAATAGGCCATATGGCTCAAATAGTCAATACCAACTCACTTGCCCCATACGTCTCTATCCGTTTATATCTCAGTCCTCCATTCCTTTATGTCTTGTGTCTAACTTTCCCTTAAATTTGTCAGTGGTATTGGCCTCAGCTATACACTTGGTATTCATTCATTCTACATTCTCCTGAATTCCATCAGAGATTTATTGGTGACAGGAGACTCTTGTCTGACTGATTCTATGCGAATTAGATTGTGTGTAATCATCTGTGTATTCCAAATGAAATCCGCTTTAATCGGCCAACCATGGATTCTGTTGTTTTGTTTTAGGATTACGTAGTTCATATGCGAGTCAACATAGTCAACTGGGAAATGAAATGCGTTCAGCCATGTCACCTGATTTACATATAACTCCTATCTACGAGGGAAGAACGCTTCAAAGTCCCGTGTTTTGCAGCCCCAGCCATGCAGGCGTGGAGCTTCATCACGGCACACAAACTGCAGTATTTCGGGCAGCATCAGGTAAAGATAGTTCCTCCCTTTTAAGATCAAGATTGAGATGGGCTACTGAAGAAATTAATTCTAATCCAAGTACAGAGCTTGTTTGAATGTGTTTACGCTTGGAAGAGGACGCATAATATGGAATGTCAGAACAGGTTTGGGAGGGGCAGGCAGTCCGTCTAGAACCTATGTTCTTATGTTCATATGTATTCTATCTCTTCACTGAAGTATTAAAGTAACTGCTGGTAGTTAACATTAACAAATTAGTGCTAGAATTGTTGTTTTAGCAGAGGTCATTAAAATAAACCTCTATCTGTTATTCATGGTTTTAGTATTTTTATATTAGTTTGAACTCCTTAGTAAGGAAGAACGACTTGCCTTTGTACAATTAGTATTGCCACTTGTTGAACCAGTTAGTGTGATAACAAGGAACTGCGGACGTTGGTTTATTCAAAAGGTAGACACAAAGTGCTGGAGTAACTCAGCGGGCGAGGCAGCATCACTGGAGAACATGGATGGGCAATTTTTCGGTTCAGAACCTTTCTTCAGAATGATTTTAGGGGGACGGGAAAGGAAGCTTGAAAAAAGGAGGGGCAGGGGCAATACTTTACCGTCATCAGTCAGTATTGAGTGTAGAAGTTGGGAGGTCATGTTGCAGTTATATAAGATGTTGGTGAGGCCATATTTAGAGTATTGTGTTCCGTTCTGGCCACCATGTTATAGGAAAGATGTTGTCAAGCTCGAAAGGGTGCAGAGAGTTACGAGGATGTTGCCAGAAATTTAGGGCCTGAGCTATAGGGACAGGTTGAGCAGGCTAGGAATCTATTCCTTGGAGCACAGGAGAATGCGGGGTGATCTTATAGAGGTGCACGAAATCATGAAAGGAATAGATCAGGTGGATGCACAGTGTCTCTTGCTCAGTGTAGGGGAATCAAGAACCAAAGGACATAGGTTTAAGATGAGGGGGGATGTTTTAATAGGAATCTGAGGGGTAACGTTTTAACACAAAGGGTGGTGAGTATGGAGCGAGTTGCCGGAGGAGGTAGTTGAGGCAGTTATTCTAACCACGTTTAAGTGTCATTTAGACAGGTACATGGATAGGACGTGTTTTAAGGGATATGGGCCAAAAGTAGTCAGATGGGAATATAGTAGATGGGACATGTTGGTCAATGTGGGCAAGGTGGGCTGAAAGGCTGGTTTCCACGCTGTATGATTCAATGGCATGGCAGAGCATAGCCAGTAATAGGTGAACAGGCAAGGGGATTATTTGATAGGCAGATTGTTGGACAATGGCCAGAGATGTTTAGACAGGTGTGGGCCTGAGAGGATAGAGTTGCAAACTGTTAAGATCAGGGATAGAAAAGTTGCGAATTGTGTTTTCTTTAAAATCCTGGTTGTTTGCAAAGTAAATGTTTTTGGTGTTAAAAAGTTTGAATTGTCTAATGTGTTTCTTTTATGTATTTATAGCCATTGGAAACCTACAACGATCAGCTAGTCAGCGTAGCACAATGACTTACCAAAGAAACAACTTTACCCTGAATTCTGTGGGCAATTCTGGTGATCCGTACAGAGTGCCCCAGTACCGGCCAACTGAATCTAATTACCCTAGACTTCATTATAGCATTCCACCTGATGAAACTACAACAAGATCCCCATCAATTGACAGCATACAGAAGGATCCAAGGCAGGTGTAATATGGGGTTGAATTTTTGAACAACATTTGGGACATTATGTAGCTTACCCACTGCAGTTATATTGTTGAATTATAATAAACAGGGTCGAGCTGCTGCCACACAGCACCAGAGTCCCTGGTTCGATCCTGACCTTAGGTGCTGTCCGTGTGGAGTTTGCACGTTCTACCTGTGTGGGTTTTCTCCGGGCGCTCCGGTTTCCTCCCACATCCTAAAGACAGGCGGGATCGTTTCTGTAAATTGTCCCTAGTGTGTAAGTGAGTGGATGTGAAAGTTGTATAACATAGAACTAGTGTGAACAGATGACTGTTTGTGGGCATGGACACAGTGGATGGAAGGGCCTGTTTTCATGCTGTAGCTCTAAACTAAACTACTCACTAAATCAACAGGTTCAGTAAATCCAGCCATCCTAGCACCTTGCTGAACTTGACACAGGCTTGATTCATTGCACATGTCACAAGGTAATTACAAATGTGAAAGCCCAATTTGCTGTATCTATGCCATCAGAGCAAGAGGCAGCAGTAATGAAAAAAGGAATAATGGATAGGATCACAGATAAATTGTGTTTTGCAGTCAACTCCAGAGTAATCTACAGTAATAAACTGGTGAGAAATTAAGATAATTCTATGCAATACTTGCTATTTAAAGAAAAGCAGAAAATATTAACCAAAAGTAAAGCATATCACATTTCTAATCTTAGAATACGACAAATGTTTATACATGGGGCATTGAACCAAAAAATGGCAATCAAAATTGCGGGAGAGAACCCTGAATGTTCATAATCATAATTTCTGCAGGGAGATAAAATTTGTCATGAACAAAAAGATCATTTTTAAAACTCCAGATCAGAAAATAAAATGGCATACGTTAAAAAAATTCTAAGAGAGCATTGAAGAATATAAAGGCTTGGAAGAACTTCAAGTATTAAGTAATTAGATTTTATATTCAAGTGTTCTAAATGAATTTGCCTAGTTTAGTTTAATTTATTATTGTCACGTATACTGAGGTACAGTGAAAAGCTTTAGTTTGCGTGTTATCCACTCAAAGAAAGGTCTAACATGATTACAATTAAGCCATCCATAGTGCACAGATAAAAGATAAAGGGGACAACATTTAGTGCAAGATTTAACATTGTAGTTCAATAAAATCTGATTAAAGATAGTTCAAAGGTCTCCAATGAGGTAGATGGGAGGTCAGGACTGCACTCTAGCTGGTGAGAAGACTGTTCAGCCGCCTGAAAACAGCTGGGAAGAAACTGTCCCTGAATTTGGAGGTACGCGTTTTCCTCTTGTCTGATGGGAGAAGGGAGAGACTGGTCCTTGATTCTGCTGGCAGCCTTGCCGAGGCAGCATGAAGTACAAGTGAAGTCAACGTAAGGGAGGCTGGTTTGTGTGATGGTCTGCTTGAAGAAGAAGTTTACTCTTGTTTATGTCCTCTTTTCTGTTTTAAATCAGAGAGTTCGCATGGCGTGACCCAGAATTACCAGAAGTGATTCATATGCTCCAACACCAGTTTCCTTCAGTTCAAGCTAATGCAGCGGCCTATTTACAGCACCTCTGTTTTGGAGATAACAAAGTAAAAACCGAGGTATGATTCAAATGCAAAGAACTTGTGTTTTATTTCTCAGGAGAGAAACACATGGATATGCAGAGATTGGATGGGATATAGAGCATGTGCAGGCAGATGAGCTTAGTTTGTCTTGACATCATAATCGGCACAGACATTGTGGGCCAAAGAGCCTGTTCCTGTGCTGTAATATTCTACGTTCTGCTGCTTGCATAATGTGCACTGCTACACAACACTAGTCACCTGCAAAAGTTTGCACCTTATTAAGATTAGATTTTAAATTTTTTAGTAATAATCATTCCAATATTTACATTAAAAGACCTGTAAATTAAGTGTATTTCTAATGCATACCTTTCTCTCCCCAATTGTCTTCACTGCAGTGATTTTCTCAATCAGAAAACTCCTGCAGTTGGAAAATAAGCTTAACTCAGCTGATTTTTTAAATCAATCTACATCCATTTAGAAAAGCTTTTAATTATTACAAGAAGGCAAATGGAGAAAGGACATTGGTACAGGGGAAATAAAACTAAGAAATGTGACTACATATCAGTTCTCTGGATGTACAGAACATTCTTTGGTTCATTATTTTGCTTCAATACCAAACTTCACCAGATCAGTTGCAGCAATGGTTTCTCTTCCACCAAAGTACCATTGCTTCTGGTGTCTCCCAAGAATCTATTCTTGGTCACTTAGGCTGAATTCAAGGTACCAAATTCTCCTTAATCTTGGTTGACACCCAGATCTGTCTGTTTATGTTCTAAACCCTCTGCAACATGTCTGTTAATCGTGTGGTTGTTGGACATTCAGTTCTGATAATCAGTTTCTTGGATCTGGCTGGATTGCAGAACTTTGAGATCAGCACTTTGCGGGATTGTTTGCTTCTGTCTACATTTCTGCATGACCTATTGATTCACCTGTTTGACGTATCATTCTGAGGTACATGCTACTGCTCTTGCTAAATTTATTTTGCAGCCTTTGCGCAATTTGTTATATGGCTGATGTTGAGAAGCAAAGGATATCTCAGTTGCATAATGTGGTTGAATAAAATTCTGCATGCCTTTGACATGCTCGATGTATTATTAATCTGTCCCTCTTAGCATAGTGGCTGCCCTCATGACTAAATGATAGAGGCACAGTGGTGCAGGGGTAGAGTTGCTGCCTTACAGCGCCAGAGTTCTCGCGTTCTCCCCGTGATAGTGTGGGTTTCCTCTGGGTGCTCCGGTTTCCTCCTACATCCCAAAGACATGCAGGTTTGCGGAATAATTGACCACTCTAAATTGCTTCTAGTGGATGCAAAAGTAGGATAACAGAGAACTAGCATGAATGGGTGATCGATGGTTGGTGTGCACTTGGTGGGCCAAAGGGCGGCACGGTGGCGCAGCGGTAGAGTTGCTGCCTTACAGCGAATGCAGCGCCGGAGACTCAGGTTCGATCCTGACTACAGGCGCCGTCTGTACGGAGTTTGTACGTTCTCTCCATGACCTGCGTGGGTTTTCTCCGAGATCTTCGGTTTCCTCCCACACTCCAAAGACGTCCAGGTATGTAGGTTAATTGGCTGGGCAAATGTAAAAAATTGTCCCTAGTGGGGGTAGGGTAGTGTTAGTGTGCAGGGATCGCTGGGCTGCGCGGACCCGGTGGGCCGAAGGGCCTGTTTCTGCGCTGTATCTCTAAATCTAAAAATCTAAAGGGCCTGTTTCTATGCTGTATCTTTCAATTGCAATCAATTGATAGCATAGGGAAAGACCCAAGGCAGGTGCAACTGGAGTTGAATTTGAGAACTACCTTTGGGACATTGTATATCTTACCTGTTGCAGCTGCAATTATTTGTTGATTTATAATAAACCATTGTCACTGAATTAGCAGATTCAGATGATACTACTGATTAACCGTAATGTTATTAAGCTGTCCATCCAAAGTACTGCATGCCACACAATGATAGGAATTCACCAGCATCCTGACTGCTAGATAGATCCCTATTCTGTATTGGCAAGAAGCTTTAAATGATTGTTTCTCGTGTTATCTTTATTGAAGGACTTCGAAGTTTGTGGTAATGAACAAGATTTCTTAACAGATTTTCTTAATTGGTGTCATTTTACGCAGTTAATTTTAAGTGGTTAAGCTTGCATGTAGGTGCAATGTAATGGATATATGGAATATGCAAACAGTGTCATTCATGGGAAATCAAAAACAGCATAAATTATGTTTTTGGTGGTGTGTTTTGAATCTCTATGATTGCATGATATCCTAGAGGATGCAGGAAAGAAACAAGACTGAAATTAATCTGATTTATTTTGCATTTGCAGGAAATAGCTCTTGTTTTTACATTATTACAAAAACTCTGCAAGCAAAGATGCTTGATCAATTGAGCTTTGTGTGTGCAAAAGCCAATATTAACTTCAAAATCTAATGTGGGCAAGCTAAGGATTAAGTTCAAACACCATATAATTTGGTGGAGGCATGGAAAAGTTTCAATCTCTGTAATTAATTCTGGAAAAGCATGCAGGGCAAAGCTAGTAGCCAGTTACAATGCTGCACTGGAAAAATAATGTTAAACAGATGATCCCTAAATGGTGTTTGGATGATCCAAGCAATTGAAGAAGAGAATGAGATAATGTGGGAATAAATTATAAAACACATAAAAATATCACGGGTGCAATTTTAAACCTAACTATCAAGCTGCTCACAGTGAAGTAACTCTTCCTCGATGCCCTTCACTGGAGAGGCTGACTTTCCTTTGATTTATTTCAAAATCAGACATGTTCTGAAACAGGCAAGTGATCCACTCTGCTGCTCCTTCAACTAATTTCAAAATAAAATCTCCAAAAATGGAAATGCTAAATTGTCAATGGTCAATTTGACATTTTGGCGGTCAGAAAAATTTGAATGTTCCATTTTGACCGCTTTTGCACTTTCTCATTGATCTCAATAACCCTTGGGGAGTATTACAGCATACAATGTAGATTTAGAAGGCTATTAAGGTTTGCTCTTGTAATTTGTTCTCATTTTCTGATTTTATCACAATCTATTTATAATTCAAAGATATTTTATTGTCACATGTACCAAGGTTCAGTGAAATGCTTTACTGTTATGGTACTGATACTGAGCTTTACTATTGAATTCATGGCAAATGGCCATGATTTCAAGAGGTTTGTACCTTTTGATGTTTGTACGATCACTATTGTATTCTAGATAGAGTAGATGTAGAGATTATGTTTCCAGTGCTGGGAGAGTCCCAGCCTCAGAATAAAAGGACGTAACTTTAGAATGGAGACGAGGAGGAATTTTGTTAGTCGGTGGGTGGTGAATCTAGAATTCATTGCTACGGATGGCTGTGGAGGCCAAGTCATTGGGTATTTTTAAAGCAGAGGTTGATAGGTTCTTGATTAGTAAAGGCTTCAAAGGTTACGGGGAGAAAACAGGAGAATGGGGTTGAGAAGGAGAAATAAATCAGCCATGATGAAATGGTGGTGGAGCAGACTTGATGGACTGAATGTCCTAATTCTTCTCTTATATCTTATGATCTATTGTACTGTTTTAATCTGAAAATATTAACAGAAAATCAAAATCCTTTTTTGTATACAATGAAGACAAGTTATATAATCTTGCTTGTTTGCCCAAGGTGTGCTTATTGGGTGGAATTAAATACTTAGTTGATCTTCTGGATCATAAAGTCCTTGAAGTACAGAAGAATGCATGTGGTGCACTTCGCAATCTGGTTTATGGAAGAACAACTGATGACAATAAAATAGCTGTGAAGAATGCTGGGGGAATCCCAGCCTTATTGCGCTTGTTACGAAAAACTGTGGATGCTGAAATGAGGGAACTCATTACTGGTAAGTGTTGGCATGCTATTCAAGCCTTTCTCGACTACATTAATAAAGTCAAACTAAGGAACTGATAAATTTATTTTATGAATTTTATAAATTTAAGAACTGAAATTTATGAAGTTCATTTATTCTGGCCTCAACACAGATACTTAATGCTTGTATTTCAGACTGAACTGTAGGGCAAATTGTGGCTGAATTGATCACTGCGCCATCTAATAGTGGTTGTAAATCAATAGGGTTTATATTTTTTTAAGGGCAATTTGTACGCATTACATTTTAGTGTGGCAGCACTATAGTCACAGTTGTAAAGTTCTCATTGATTACAGTGAAGAAGGCTACAGCTTGGAGTCTAAAACAAAGGCATGATCGCATCATTTGAAAAACGATATTTCTCTTTTTTTTTAATTGACTGGCTTCTCTTTTCCTCTGTACAATACTTTTGTGTCTTGTATGGTTCTGTTCAACCAGTTACTGTTTGGCAATGAATTATTGATTGGCAGTGATTTGATATTAAAAACTATTGATGCCTGTTGTTAATGTTCCATAATTCTCCTGTAGAAGTGATCATTGAAATATAGGGAATTTTTTTAAAATAATAATTTTGAGTTATTATAATGCAGCTCTACAGATCTAGAATTTTAGATTAATACATATGCAGCACATGGCATTTTAAAATCACAGTAGTATCCAATGAAAGGGAAACTTGATTAATTTTAAGTGTCATTTTTTTCTTTTAAAATAATTTCCCTTCAAATCTTAAATAAGTTCTGGCGATCCCTCTGTTAGCACAGAACTTCTTTGTTGGAAAGCTGCAGCGCAGAAAGTTTTTTTATGTTAGATGTGAGATTTTTGGAGTGTCATGCATGGCATTGCAGAATAGACAAAGACATGAATATCAGGAGGCACATTTGAGTCAAATGAGACTTTACACTGAATAGGGTGACTTGGGTATGGCTTCATTATTCAATATGCATTTGACCTAGATAAACACAATTGACAGTATCACAAAAAGCTGGAGCAACTCAGCGTCTCAGGAGAGAAGGAATGGGTAACATTTCAGGTCGAGACCCTTCTTCAGACTGAATTCAGACAGGGACATCTTTCTTACAAGCTTTAAAGAATAAGCATTTTCTCTTGCAAATTGAACATCTTGCATAATATTATTTTATTCTACACTTTTTTTGGCTTTATTGAAGCTTTCACCTTGCTACGATTGGCATTTCCTAGTGTCATTGCCAATTACTTTGCACCAATGGCAGTAGCTAATAAAGTTGGGAGATTAGGAATATCTTTTGTTGTAACTGTGGCGCAACATTAGTGAGACTGAATAAAATCTGTGCAGATGTTTCAAGCAGGGAATCGCTACCCTTGGTGACACATCTTTACAGACCACATCGCTGCTGCTTCCTGGATTTGTTGCAAGCACTTTGGCTTCAACTATTTCTGCACCATTTACTGAACACTACCCTTGATGTCACACCTCCTGCGTAATGATTTTGTCTTGACTTGCTATAGTTGCTAATATCTGATATAACACCTGCTTACACTACTATTAATGAGTAATGCTGTAACACCTGCTTGCATTACTGTTTTACTTACCTTTCATTGCCTTTCAGTTCTCCCATATAGGTAGCATTAGCCCATCTGACATTTTCTTTTTCAACTTTTTTAACTGGTAAGTTTCTTTTTTAATTTTCTCTCTCTTTTAACATATTTTATATTTTACGTATGCTACACTGCTCTGTTGCCTGGCCAGTGTGACATTTGGCACATTGCTTGTTGCTTGTGACTTCTATCTGCTTTTTATTACTGTCCTCAGTTCAACATTATTTCTTTCCAGCTCTCTGTTCACCTCCAAAACTCAGGCAAACCATTTTTTTTAAGTTCTCTCACCTTCGCCTTAGACCATTGCTGTTGGCTCTACTCTCCTGTCCTGGTTGCACCCAGTAAAGCTCTAGCAAAAATAACAAACTCAGACAAGGGAACATTCTACACTGGGCATGCCTTTAAGGCATCATTGGGGAAAAATAAATAAAGAAGTGTGTTAAAGAGCACCAACGAAGGGGGATGACTGTAGAAACAAGCAGCTGCAGGTACTGGTTTACAAAAAAAGACACCAAGTGCTGCAGTCACTCAGCAGGTCAGGCAGCATCTCCAGAGAACAGGGATGGATGAAGTTTTGGGTCGGGACCTTTCTTCAGATTGTTGACAACATGAAGAATGGCAAAACAAAATTGCTTGTTGCATATTTAACTGAAGTTCAGTATAACATACAACCCTTCAGTAGTTGTGCAGCATCAAATAGCCAACTGCTTTGAAAATCAGATGATTTTTCTAATTTTGTTGTACACTAAATTAGCTTTCCTCGGTGAAAGAACTGGATAGACATTTCTCCTTTGAAATATATTGAAGCATAATGATCTCATTGGAACCTTACATGCAAACAATTACTCCATAAAATGGAATTTTAAAGGAACTACCAATGTAAAAGTTCCAGAACAATAGCAATTTTATCAGTTATTGGTAGTACTTAAAGTATGTGACTTCTTAGTGCCTCTGCACGTTTAATCATGCATTAATAGAATCTTCTAATGTAACAAAGAAAAAGTTACAGCATTTTGATTTTACGTCCCTAAAGTGTGTCAAACCTGTAGCATTTGCAGAATTTGTGCAGAATATTATGATGTCTCCTAAAAGTCTAGTTTTCTTAAACGTTAGTTTTTTCTAGCTGTAGTAATGTTAAGAATGCAGGTGATGAAGAAGTAAGAAGAAACATTAGGATAAAGAAAGAATAAGCATGGAAAGAAGATAATAAATTAACTATGTATTTTATAATAGTAAAAGGATCTTTAGGACTAAACTTTGATCAAAATTAAATTGAATTGGACTCATCTGAAAAGAAATCTGGCAGTTTAAAAATATTTTCACAACAATCAATATTAGTGAGATCAGAAATAATGCAGAGAGGGAGATTACAGTAATAATAGTATTGCAAGAATAATCCAGGGTGGTGGGTATATGGAACGAGTTGCCAGAGGAAGAGGTTGAGGCTGGTACTATGACTCTATGACATTAGAAAGGCAGTTTGCAAATAGTAATCAAAGCAGTCTAGAAATATGAAAGGTAAAGACTTAAAAGACTTAAAGGAAGGGTTGCAGGAAAGATGACACATTAAGTATATTTTACATCAGAATTAGAATAGCCTTTATTGTCATCCAAAAAACATGTCTTTTGGACAAAATTCCGTTACCCACAGTCCAACAATAAGAAGCAATAAAAATAAAGCAATAAAACACACAATCACACAAAAAAAAAACCCCATCATCACAGTGAGTCTCCTCCAGTCACCTCCTCACTGTGATGGAAGGCCAGAATGTCTTTTCTCTTCCCTGCCGTCTTCTCCCGCGGTCAGGCTGTTGAACTTGATACATCGAGGCGGTCGGGGCTCCCGACATTGAAGCCCCCGCCGGGCGGTGGAAAATCCCGCAGGCTATTCCAGGCCGCGCCAGACGGTGAAAGGTCCGCGACGGGCCGACCCAAGCCCCGCGTTTCGGGGCAGGCGAAGATGCTGCCGCTGCTGGAGCTCCCGAAGTCGGCCCCCACCCAGGGGCTTACAAGCTTCCGACATCCACGCGGCCTGCGGCCGAAGCCTCTGAAGGCGAGTCGCAGCCGCAAGCGCAGCACCACCACAGCCTCCGAAGGCAGCCAGCATGTACAAAGTCTACCAATATTGTCATTTCACTATACTGGGAAACTGGGTATACTGGGGCATACTAATATACTGGGGCAGTTGGAGATGAAGAAGGAGGTGGTGTTGAGTATCTTGAAAAGCATAAAGGTGGAAAAATCCTCTGGGCTTAAAAGGCAAGAGTGGAGATTGCATGGAACTTGGCGGAAATCATGTATCCCCTCTTGCACACAGGAGAAGTCCCGGAGACTGGAGTGTAGATAATGTTGTTCTGCAATTTAAGAAAATTAGAGATAATCCAGGAAATTATAGATCGATAGGCCTCGCATCTGTGTCATGGAACCTATTGAAGAGAATAGAGATAGGATTTGTGTTCGGAAGAGAATGGGATAATTTATGACCGTCAGCATGGCTATGTCCACAATGGGTTATTTCTTAATAATGATCGAGTTCTTTGAAGAGTTGACAAAGTTGCTTGATAAGAGTAGGATCATTGTCCACATGAATTTTAGTAAGGCATTTGATAAAGTCGCTCATGTTAGTCTGATTCTGACAAGTGGCGCAGTGGTAGAGATGCTGCCTTGCAGTGTCAGAGACCTGCATTCGATCCTGATTACAGCCGCGGTCTGTACGGAGTTACCACGTTCTCCCCGTGACCGCGTGGACTTTTTTCCGGGGGCTACGGTTTCCTCCCACACTCCAAGGACGTACAGGTTTGTAGGTTAATGGGCTTTGATAAAATTGTAAATTGTCCCTAGTGTGTAGGATAGTGCTAGCGTGCGGGTGATCGCTGGTCGGTGTGGACTCAGTGAGCCGAATGGCCTGTTTCCGCGATGTATCTCTAAAATCTAAAAGATTAAAGTGGAGACTTTCACGATTCCCATAATTCATCAAGACACAAGAAACTGCAGATACAGGAATCTTGAGTAAAACGCAAAGTTCTGGAGGAACTCAGCAGGTCAGGCAGAATCTGTGTAAGGAATGAACAGGCGATTCAGAGTCTGAAGAAGGGTCCCGACCTGAAACATCACCTGTCCATTCCTTCCACAGATGCTGCTTGGCCCACTGTTCCTCCGGCACTTTGTTTTCATGAATACATGGCTGCACTCAAAGACATAGAAATCAGTATTAATTAAATTAATGGAACATGTTTAATTATTGTTCATGCCTTTCTCAAGCTATAAATCTCAAAAAAAATTAAAATGTTAATTAGTGTTATTCAGAATACAGAAAAGGCCTCTCAAAATGTTATATGTCAGCTGGCTTATTGAAGAATTGATTGAATGTAAGTAGATTTGCACTATGTTGTTGTGCTAAGAAATAACATAGCTTACAACATTGCATAAGGGGAAGTGCATATATTAGAATGTGAATGTTTTTATTCCTGGATTTTCTTCAGCAAAGCTAAAGCAGAAATGGTCATGATCTTATTACAAATTTAAGTTAAATCATCTAACAAGTGTGAAATGATTTACAATGCTATAGACTCGCTGTAGTACAAAGAGATTTGCTAATCTTCAGGTAGTCTAGAGATGAGATCGTATTTAGCTCATTTATTGCCTAGATATCTACCGTATGTAGACTGCACACCATCAGTCCATTTGCAGTTATGTTAAAACCATTTTCTTCATAAATCTTGTAAATGGGCCGCTAAAATCTCGTATTTATGATTCTTCTATATCACAATGTCTACATGTCCCTTGCCAGCCAAAACATTAACAATTCCCTTTGCTTTTTGATGGTTTCATTTTTAGTCATTTTATAGGATTCTTACCTCACTATCTCCTGATTCAAATGGAGATCCTGTTGTTTAAACTTCCTCCTGAAAATACTGCTTCCCTTTGTCAGACCAATATTTTTTTGAGAAGGCAACAAAGATGATTGATGAGGATAGGGCAGTGGATGTTGTCTACATAGACTTCAGTAAGGCATTAGACAAGCTCCCTCGTGGCAGACTGATCTAAAAGATTACAGTGCATGGGATCCACAGTGACTCAGTGGTATAATTTAGAACTGGTTTACCCATAAAGGACTGAGGGTCTTGGTGGAAGGGAGTTACTCTAGCTGGAGGACTTCGAACAGTGATATTCTGCAGAGATCTGTGCTGGGACCTCTGGACGTGTAAATGACGTGGATGAAAATTTAAATGGGTTGGTTAGTAAACACGCTGATCACACAAAATTGGGGGAGTTACAGGCAGTAAGGAAAGCTATCAAAGGAACCAAATCAAGGAAAGCTATCAAAGTAATATCAATCAGTTACAAATCAGGGCAGCGAAATGACAGATGGAGTTTGTTCCAGGCAATTGTTAAGTGTTGCACTTTGGGAGGTCAAATGTAAGGGAACATATACAGTTAATGGCATGCATGTTTGCCTTCATTGATCACGGCATTAAGTCACCCCAAATGATAAGGCTGCATTTGGTCACCCCATTACAGCAAGGATGTAGTTTACCAGGATGCTGGATATTAGTTATGAGATATTGGACAAACTAGGATTATTTTTTCTGGAGTGTTGGAGAAGGGGAGCTTAATAGAAGTTTATAAAAAGACTGGCATAGATAGAGTAGATAGTCAGAACCTTTTTCCCAGATTGGAAATAGTCTAGAGCTTTAAGGTGAGAGGGGAAAAGTTTGAAAGATCTTATTTTCATAGAGAGCAGTGAGTGCCTGGAACTCGTTGCCAAGGATAGTGGTGGAAGCAGATACAACAGTGGCGTTTAATACATTTTTAGATAGGCACATAGAAACATAGAAAATAGGTGCAGGAGTAGGCCATTCGGCTCTTCGAGCCTGCACCGCCATTCAATATGATCGTGGCTGATCATCCAACTCAGTATCCCGTACCTGCCTTCTCTCCATACCCCCTGATCCCTTTAGCCACAAGGGCCACATCTAACTCCCTCTTAAATATAGCCAATGAACTGGCCTCGACTACCTTCTGTGGCAGAGAATTCCACAGATTCACCACTCTCTGTGTGAAAAAAAACTTTCTCATCTCGGTCCTAGAAGACTTCCCCCTTATCCTTAAACTGTGACCCCTTGTTCTGGACTTCCCCAACATCGGGAACAATCTTCCTGCATCTAGCCTGTCCAACCCCTTAAGAATTTTGTACGTTTCTATAAGATCCCCCCCTCAATCTTCTAAATTCCAGCGAGTACAAGCCGAGTCTATCCAGTCTTTCTTCATATGTAAGTCCTGCCATCCCAGGAATCAATCTGGTGAACCTTCTCTGTACTCCCTCTATGGCAGAATGTCTTTCCTCAGATTAGGAGACCAAAACTGTACGCAATACTCCAGGTGTGGTCTCACCAATGCCCTGTACAACTGCAGCAGATCCTCCCTACTCCTATACTCAAATCCCCTCGCTATGAATGCCAACATACCATTCGCTTTCTTCACTGCCTGCTGCACCTGCATGCCTACTTTCAATGACTGGTGTACCATGACACCCAGGTCTCGCTGCATCTCCCCTTCTCCTAATCGGCCACCATTCAGATAATAGTCTGCTTTCCTGTTCTTGCCACCAAAGTGGATAACCTCACATTTATCCACATTATACTGCATCTGCCATGCATTTGCCCACTCACCTAACCTATCCAAGTCGCGTTGCAGCCTCGTCACAGCTAACACTGCCCCCCAGCTTCGTGTCATCCGCAAACTTGGAGATGTTGCATTCAATTCCCTCGTCGAAATCATTAATATATATTGTAAATAGCTGGAGTCCCAGCACTGAGCCTTGCGGTACCCCACTAGTCACTGCCTGCCATTCTTAAAATTGACCCGTTTATTCCCACTCTTTGCTTCCTGTCTGCCAGCCAGTTCTCTATCTACATCAATACTGAACCCACAATACCGTGTGCTTTAAGTTTGCATACTAATCTCTTATGTGGGACCTTGTCGAAAGCCTTCTGGAAGTCCAGATATAACACATCCACTGGTTCTCCCTTATCCACTCTACTAGTTACATCCTCGAAAAAAATTATAAGATTCGTCAGACATGATTTACCTTTCATAAATCCATGCTGACTTTGTCCAATGATTTCACCACTTTCCAAATGTGCTGCTATCCCATCCTTAATAACTGACTAGCATTTTCCCCACTACCGATGTTAGACTAACTGGTCTATAATTCCCCGTTTTCTCTCTCCCTCCCTTTTTGAAAAGTGGGGTTACATTAGCTACCCTCCAATCCTCAGGAACTACTCCAGAATCTAAAGAGTTTTGAAAAATTATCACTAATGCATCCACTATTTCTGGGGCTACCTCCTTAAGCACTCTGGGATGCAGCCTATCTGGCCTTGGGGATTTATCGGCCTTTAATCCATTCAATTTACCTAACACCACTTCCTGACTAACCTGGATTTCACTCAGTTCCTCCATCTCATTTGACCCCCGGTCCCCTGCTATTTCCGGCAAATTATTTATGTCTTCCTTAGTGAAGACAGAACCAAAGTAGTTATTCAATTGGTCTGCCATGTCCTTGTTCCCCATGATCAATTCACCTGTTTCTGACTGCAAGGGACCTACATTTGTTTTAACTAATCTTTTTCTCTTCACATATCTATAAAACCTTTTGCAGTCAGTTTTTATGTTCCCTGCCAGTTTTCTTTCATAATCTATTTTCCCTTTCCTAATTAAGCCCTTTGTCCTCCTCTGCTGGACTGAATTTCTCCCAGTCCTCTGGTAGGCTGCTTTTTCTTGCTAATTTGTACGCTTCATCTTTAGTTTTGATACTATCCCTAATCTCCCTTGTTAGCCCCGGATGCACTACCTTCCCTGATTTATTCTTTTGCCAAACTGGGATGAACAATTGTTGTAGTTCATTCATGCGGTCTTTAAATGCCTTCCATTGCATATCCACCGTCAACCCTTTAAGAATCAAGTGCCAGTCTATCTTGGCCAATTCACGTCTCATGCCCTTAACCTTTCTTTAAGTTCAGAACCGTTGTTTCTGAATCAACTAAGTCACTCTCCATCCTAATGAAGAACTCAAACATATTATGGTCACTCTTGCCCAAGGGGCCACGCACATCAAGACTGCTAACTAACCCTTCCTCATTACTCAATACCCAGTCTAGAATAGCCTGCTCGCTCGTTGGTTCCTCTACATGTTGGTTTAGAAAACTATCCCGTATACATTCCAAGAAATCCTCTTCCTCAGCACCTCTGCCAATTTGATTCACCCAATCTATATGTAGATTGAAGTCACCCATTATAACTGTTTTACCTTTGTTGCACGCATTTCTAATTTCTTGTTTGATGCCATCCCCAACTCTACTACTACTGTTAGGTGGCCTGTACACAACTCCCACTAGCGTTTTCTGCCCCTTAGTGTTTCGCAGCTCTACCCATATCAATTCCACATCCTCCAAGCTAATGTCCTTCCTTTCTATTGTGTTAATCTCCTCTCTAACCAGCAACGCTACCCCACCTCCTTTTCCTTTCTGTCTATCCCTCCTGAATATTGAATATCCCTGGATGTTCAGCTCCCAGCCTTTGTCACCCTGGAGCCATGTCTCCGTTATCCCAACTATATCATATTCATTAATAACTATCTGCACATTCAACTCATCCACCTTATTACAAATGCTCCTTGCATTGAGACACAAAGCCTTCAGGCTTGTTTTTACAACACTCTTACCCCTTATACAATTATGTTGAAAAGTGGCCCTTTTTGATTTTTGCCCTGGATTTGTCTGCCTGCCACTTTTACTTTTCACCTTGCTACCTATTGCTTCTATCCTCATTTTACACCTCTCTGTCTCTCTGCTCATGCTCCCATCCCCCTGCCACATTAGTTTAAATCCTCCCCGACAGCACTAGCAAACACTCCACCAAGGACATTGGTTCCATTCCAGCTCAGGTGCAGACCGTCCTGTTTGACATATGGATATACAAGGAATGGAGAGAAATGGATTATGTGCAAGCAGAAGGGATTAGTTTAATTTAGCATCATTTAATTTTGGCACAGACATCATGGGCTGAAGGGCCTATTCCTGTGCTGTATGGTTTGAGCTTCTATGATCAAATAGTTTTCCTTTTCCTACCTCTCAACTCCATATAGCCCAACTCTTTGTAATATTTAAATATTTGCTAGATGAGATCTCTGTAACACCGTTTTCTAATTTCCTGATAAAATACATGAAGAATTTATTTTTGTTTTTTTCTATTTCTTTGTCATATAGAAGCTATTATTGTCAGTACTATGAATGTTCTTATTGAGCCTTGGGCACCCGACACCCTGTCGCCTGTTTATTTCACAAAATGCTGGAGTAACTCAGCAGGTCAGGCAGCATCTCAGGAGAGATAATGGGTGATGTTTCGGGTCGAGACCCTTCTTCTGACTGTTTGTGGTTTGTCCCTCCTCGGACCACTGTCGGTAGGTACTCACAACTGCTGACCAGGAGCACCCCACAAGCCTTGCTGTTTCAGAGATGCTCTAACCCAGTCATCTGGCCAAAACAATTTGGTCCTTGTCAAAGTCGCTCAGGTCTTTACTCCTGCCCATTTCTCCTGCATCCACACGTCAACTTCAAGAACTGACTGTTTACTTTCTAAAGCCTGTAAATACGAGGAAATGAATGGACACTTTTTTTTGAAGGAGTCCTCTGGAATTTGTCTTCGTGTGATGGAGTGAAGATGCCAATTATCCGCGATGCTCTCACAACTCTCACAAACAATGTTGTGATACCTCATTCTGGATGGAGTAGTTCTTCTTATGACGAAGACAGAAAAGTAAAATTCCATACTTCGCTAGTGCTACGAAATACTACTGGATGTCTAAGGTAAATAAATTACCCTTCCGATCGAATAGCCGTAACTTTGCAGCAATGTTAAATGTTTATTGCAAAAGCTATGGAGCGGCACAGTGGCGCAGCAGTACAGTTGTGGTACAGTACCAGAGACCCGGGTTCGATCCCCACTACGCATGTTGTGTGTACGGAGTTTGTACATTCTCCTTATGACCGCATGGGTTTTCTCGGGGTGCTCCAGTTTCCTTCCACATTCCAAAGACCTGCGGGTTTGTAGGTTAATTGGCTTCAGTAAATTTCCCCCAGTATGTAAGATGCAAAACTGGGATAACATAGATCTGGTGTATGTGTGATCGTTGGTTGGCATGGACTCGGGGGGCCAAAGTTCCCGTTTCCATACTGTTTCTCTAAACTAAACTAAACTAAGCTAAGGAGCTAAAAACAAGTACAGGCAGGTTGTATATGTATTCCATTGCTGAGAACTTTCTGCGAGCCAATTTTATCGTAAGCCAGACATCCATTTTCTACAGTAATTGATATCACATACACTTGCTATAATTAGATTTCATTGATTAATCATCCTATCAATGCATAAGAAAAATAATGGAATATATACTATATCCAGTCAAGAATAAATACCACAATAAAATAATAAATAGCTGGAATAATGCTTTAAAAATGGATGGGAGAATTTGCATTGTCAGCTTCTGTCATTGTCATTCGTAACCTTGGAGCACGTGCATTATGTGTTAAAAAATATATATTAGTAATCCCTGTTTAACTTTTTCCTAAATAAACTTTTTTTTTTCTTCACTAATATTCCCTGCATATGTTCTGCTCTTGTCACCCCCTCACAAAATGATACCTCTGACTGGTCTGTGAGCAGAGTAAAAGCAAAAAAACTGTCAAAATTATTTTTAAATTAAGTATTAATACATTTATTTGAACATATTGTCTCGTATTGTAAATTTGTCATCTTACAGAAATCTTAGTTCCGCGGGCGAAGAGGCTCGAAGGAAAATTCGATCATGTGAGGGTTTGGTGGATTCCCTATTGTATATCATCCAGATGTGTGTTAACACTGCAGATTATGATAGCAAGGTTTGTGATTTCTGTTTCCTGAACACCAAGCATGATTGTAAGCAATTGTAAATAACAGCAGCAACAAGCAATTGTAAATTGTCCATATGTGTAGGATAGTGCTAGTGTGCGAGGATCTCTGGTCGGCATGGACTCGGTGGGCCGAAAGGCCTGCTTAAAGGGGTGACACAGTGGTGTAGTGGTAGACCTGCTGCCTTATAACGCTAGAGACCTGGGTTCAATCCTGACTACGGGTGCTGTCTGTACAGATTTTGTTCGATTTCCCTGTGACCGTGGGTTTTCTCCGGGAGTTCCAGTGTCCTCTCATATTCCAAAGACATACAGGTTTGTGGGGTAATTGGCTTCAGTAAAAAAAAGTAAATTGTCCCGAGTGTGTAGGATAGAACCAGTGTACGGGGTGATTGCTGGTTGATGTGGACTTGGTGGGCCAAAGGGTCTATTTCCACACTAAGTCTCAAGTCTCAAGATAGTTTGAATAGATTTCTGTAATTTTGCTTTGCTCCTTTTAATTTGTTTCTATAAGCACAAAGAAATTAAGAACAGACATTTAATTGCAATAAAAGTGTGTTCAAAGCACTTGAAGCTTTGTTTTGCCTGCTGGGTATGCTCTCTCCTGAAGGCTCGAAATATTGATTCTTTGGTTTCACCAGCACCACTGCTTTGGAGAAAGGATACAAAGTTGTGGAGTAACTCAGCAGTAATTGCTATTCCAGATAAAGTAGCAAAATTTGTTAGTGAGGTTAGTTAAGTACAGCTATCAGGATTGAGATTTAAATGTTGCCATTTTAAGGCGATTGCTTTCCTCCAGTATGCTTGTCGAAAATTAAAATGGCGTTAATTAAAATACAAGAGATTTGTGACATCTGTGAATGTTTATCATTTTAGACCGTTGAAAACTGTGTTTGCATCCTGAGAAACCTCTCCTATCGTTTGGAACTAGAAGTTCCACAGGCCCGTTTGATGGGAACAAGTGAACTAGATGGATTACTTGGTAGTGACTCTCCCAATAAAGATGCTGAAACCAGTTGCTGGGGTAAAAAGAAAAAAAAGAAGAAAAAAGAACCACAGGAAGATCAGGTAAACTTTTTGTATTCACAGAAACAGTGAGGTATAATTTTGAGCCCCAAATGGAGGCACAGTGGCATTTTGTCACAGCGGTGGAATTGCTGCCTTCAGTGCCAGAGACCCGGATTCAATCCTGATTACGGGAACTGTCTGCATGGAGTTTGTACGGTGCTCCAGATTCCTCCATCCAAAGACGTACAGATTTGGGTTAATTGACTTTGGTAAAAATTCTAAAATGTCCCTAATATGAAGGGTAGTGCCAGTGTGCGGGGTGATAGCTGGTCGGCGTGGACTCAGTGGGCCAAAGGCTGTATCCATGCTGTATCTCTAAAGTCTAAATGCAGGTTTTTGACCTAAATGTCAATTAAAACCTCTGCCCTTGACCCACTGAGTTCCTCCGGCAGTTTTTATTTAGCTCCTGATTACAGCATGTGTCCAGTTTATAGGCCTTCATGATCGATTTTTTCAAGTATCCATCACTGTGATCCAACCACTTAAACCAACATTTGCAAACATTTGATATTTGTTAGGCAGTCATCCATTTCAGAGAATGCAATTGTTTGCAAATCAATTCTGTGCAGAAGGTGACAGCATCTGACCAGAAATATTATCAAGCCTTTCATCTATCTTCACTGATATAGCAGGGGTGACTTTAAACTTAGACGCTGTGTTTTAGCAAGTTCTCCCTACACCAATTACAAATATAGTCATGGAGCTATACAGCACAGATACAAGCTCTTTGGCCCAACTCATCCATGCTGACCAAGTTGGTAACCAAGCTAATCTTGTTTATCTGCAGCTTATCCAAATTTCAACAAACCTTTCCTATCAACGTACATGTCCAAGTGCCTCTTAAATTTCATAATTGTACCTGCCTCTATCATTTCACCTGGCTGTTGGCTCCATGTACACACCACCTCCGGTGTGGAAAAATGTCATCATTTTGTACTTTTTAAATCTTTCTCCCATCTTCAAGATATGCCGCTAATTTTAGACTCTCCTACCCTGTGGAAAGACAGTGACTATTCATCTTAACTGTGCCCCTCGTGACTTTATTTACCTTAATAAATTTTAAGATCTCCAGCACCTCCTCATCTGTAATATGGGCTCTCTTCAAGACATGACTATTAACTTCCCCGAGTTCCCTAGCATTCATACCTTTCTTCTTGGTAAATACAGACAAAAAATATTAATTTAACACACAAACCATCTCCTGCACCTCCATACATAGACAACCTCATTGATCTTAATGGTTCCCCTATTCTCCCCCAAGGTTCTATTTTGCCTTTAATATACTTCTAATATCTCTTTGGATTCTCCTTTATCAAAGTGTTCTTGTGTTCCCTTTTTTTCTGCCTAGTTTTCTGATTAGGTGTACTCCTACACCGCCTATACTCCTGTGTAGGCGGTGTAGATGCTGGTTTAAATCGAAGGTAGACACAAAATGCTGGAGCAACTCAGCGGGTCAGGCATCATCTCTGGAGAGGAATGGGTGACGTTTCCGCTCGAGACCCTTCTTCAGACTGTCTACTGCCTAAACTCCTAATGGGATTCACTTGATCACAGCCCCCTACACTAAACATATACCACCTTCTTTTCCTTGACCGGACAATCAATATTCCTTGTCATCCAGGGTCCATTCTCCTGCCAAATTGGGTTAGGCTTGGAGTCACAGTATTATTTTTGTCTCTTATCTTCAAAGTTCAGGGCATCAAATCCTGCTTAAGATAAGAACATAACTTTGGCAGATGCTGCAGCTCTTGGCTCAACTTCAGACTTATTGCTGAGAAGGTGTCTTTTAAAGGGTAAATGTAGAGAACATGTTTTGAATTGTGGGGGAGCCCAAATCTTGGGGCTTTTAATATAAGATGGCTATTGATAAATTGACGAGTGATTTCAGGAGAAAAATCTTTACCCAGAAAATAGTAGGAAAGTGAGTTGAGCTACTGCATGGAGTAGTTGAGGCAGCAGAATTAATCTGGAACCTCCGAAGGATACATGATAGAATATGAATGTATGGATTACAATTTTCTTTTCGATATAATATATCACAAGGAACTTAGAGGAAAAATAGTGGGAGACTATAGTAGATTTTACAAGTGGTGCTTTTAATTTTACTTCAGAATTAATTTTCATTCGACTGGTGTTACTGATTAGAACTAGAAAATATTCTCAAGTAATTTTCCTCTTAAGTATAAAAATTGACCAATAATATCCACGTCAATAAAACTTGCATGAGATATTGAGAGATAACTACTGGAAACAATAGAATCCTAGGCATCTTCGAGTCATAGGGTACTGTGTGTTAACAGGCCCATCGGCCCGTTGCCCATGCCGATCAGCATTTTCCATCTACAATAGTCCCACCTGCCTGCGTTTGGCCCATATCAATCTAAACCTATCCTATCCATGTACCTGTCTAAATGTTTCTTAAATGTTGTGATACTACCTGCTCTAAATGTTTCTTAAACATTGCAGAAGTATCTTGCTGTACACATTGATGGTTTTCTTTCAGTGGGATGGAGTAGGACCAATTCCTGGATTTTCCAAATCTCCGAAGGGAGTTGAAATGTTGTGGCATCCTTCCATAGTGAAACCCTATCTCACACTGCTTGCTGAAAGTTCAAACCCAGCGACATTGGAAGGATCTGCTGGATCTCTACAGAATTTGTCTGCAGGAACCTGGAAGGTATGTCCAGAATTACAAATATAAACTTTTATTTATAGTGAATTATTTATTATGTAGGCTTGTATTCATCAAAAGTGAACAGTGTAATTTCTACAACACAACGCAGTTATACAAGATGTTGGTGAGGCTGTATTTAGAGTAGTGTGTTCAGTTCTGGGCACCATGTTATAGAAAAGATGTTGTCAAGCTGGAAAGGGTGCAAAGAAGATTTACGAGGATGTTGTTAGGACTTGGCCTGAGCTATAGAGAGAGGTTGAGCAGGCTAGGACTATTCCTTGGAACGCAGGAGGATGAGGGGTGATCTTGTAGAGGTGCTCAAAATCATGAGAGGAATGGGTTGGGTAGACAAACAGTCTCTTGCCTCTAGATTGCCCCTAGTCTGTAGGGAGTGTATCCAAAAATGGAATAACATAGAACTAGTGTGAGTGGGTGATCGATGGCGGTGTACTCCGTTGGGCGAAGGGCCTGTTACCATGCTGTATCTCTAAACAAAACTAAAATAATGTTTTTCTGATGACTTGATTAATTGTTTACAAATGTGCTGTGCTGATTTAATTCTTGGGGCAGTTGAACGCATTAAATTGAGAAACCAGTTGCCTTATAAAACCTTCATCATATTGTTGAGTGAAATTGATGTGTCTTTTTTCATCAAAATGAACATAGTTTTCAATATGCCTCATGAACATCATCTTGTGACTGGAAATGAATATTACTCCTTGATGGGAAATTTATTTAAGATACATAGTGATACAGTTTGAAAATAGGTCCATGGACTCACCAAGAACACAGCGGCCATCAAGTACAGGCAATCCCCCACGCTATAACTGTTCTGATTATGGAAATTTGCCTTTATATAATTCTCAAATTGCCGCTCATAATTTTGAGATATGGAATAAAATTTTGTCTCACTAAAATACTTTAGTACAGGTCCACCACCAATTTTCCAGCAGCCTTGATTCCAGAGCCTTTCTAGATTATCTGTTTTGCCACGTCACGGCCTTGGAGAAGCGTCCCAACGGTACTAGGCCACCGAGGGACTGAGATACCAGCCCGCAAAGTTCCCGAGCCCCGGCTGCAGCGGGCAAATTCGACCCGCCCATTTGGCTGTGGAAGTGCCGATGATGT
Source organism: Rhinoraja longicauda (assembly GCF_053455715.1). Classification (NCBI taxonomy): domain Eukaryota; kingdom Metazoa; phylum Chordata; class Chondrichthyes; order Rajiformes; family Arhynchobatidae; genus Rhinoraja; species Rhinoraja longicauda. Next base: position 46,433,642 of record NC_135960.1, on the reverse strand, counting down.
TGAGATCGGATGCCTCGCCTGGCCTAGGCGCCACATTTTCGGGGGGATTTAAAGTGCGTTCTCGTAATTCTGTCTGTATTAAAGGAGGTGTCGGACCCCCAGTTGCCGGAAACTCGGTGGTGGACCTGTACATAACTAAAAGACCTGTGTATGTTGTGGAACACTGGTCCTGTGCATAATCTCGATTAATTCACCATCCAGTATGCTGATACACATTAGAATTGGAGCTATAAGAGTGATACAGTGCGCAAACAGGCCCTTCAGCCCAACTTGCCCACACCGGCCATCATGTTCCAGCTACACTAGTCCCACCTGCCTGCGCTTGGTCAATATCTCTCCAAACGTGTCCAATCCATGTACCTGTCTTACTGCTTCTTAAACGTTGGGATATTCCCAGCCTCAACTACCCCCTCGGGCAGCTTGTTCCATACACCCTTTGGGTGAAAAAGTTACCCTCAGATTCCTATTAAATCTTTTCCCCTTCACCTTGAACCTATATCCTCTGGTCCTCGATTCCCCTACTCTGGGCAAGAGACTGCAATTGTTCAGAGTTCAACCTGAATCCAAGTACTGAATTAAAATACCCATGTATATTGTGGACCCTGGTCTTGTGCACAAACTCGGTTGAACTTTAAGAGAACTAAGTGTAACTTATTATCAAATGAATCAGTATTTTTGTATTCCACATCACAGCAATTCAGCGATTTTTATTAAGATCTGTATGAACTGGTGTGAAAATTGCACTGTGGTACACTGTGGGAGGAGGCATTTGTCTGTCACCATATTGGCATCAAAAATATTAATTTTAAAGTAAGAACCCTGGTTTATTTGGATGTGTTGTTCTGAAAGCCGCAAGGTAGTGGATATTGCTTTCAACTTTGGTGCATAATCAGGAGGTAACAGGAGATTTATTCAGATATGTAGATTGGTTTTGTGTGGAAAGGAACTGCAGATGCTGGTTTATACCGAAGATAGACACAAAGTACTGGAGTAACTCAGCGGGTTAGTGAGCATCGCTGAGAAAAAGGATGGGTAACGGTTTGGGTCTGAAGAAGGGTTCTGATCCGAAACTTAACCCATCCTTTTGCTCCAGAGATGCTGCCTGACCCAACTGAGTTACTCCAGCACTATATGTAGATTGGTTTTAATCCATTAATGCTTTTTTTCATACCATGTCCAGTTTTTCTTTGTTCCATCATCCAATAACTTCCTCCTGGTAATGACATCTTAATTGAATACTATCTATAAGAACCAGTCAATCTCCACTATCTTACCCAGATTTGTGCAGTGACAGATTTGTGGAGCAAACTAGAAGGGTCAGATGACCCTATATTTTGTGGGTCATCTGACTCCTATATTTTAATTTGTATTAATTTTGAAAATTATTTTTGGGGTCTGGGCATTATTGGTAAGATCAACAATTATTACCATACTTGATTGTCTTTAAGAGGAAGGTGGTGAGCAACTGTTTTGAATCACTGCACGCCTTTTAGAGAAGGTGCTTCCATATTGCTATTGAGTAGTAGGATTTGGACCTAGCGAGCATTATAGACCAGTAATCAATCAATCAATCAATCTCTCTCTCTCCCTCTCTCCCTCCCTCCCTCTGGGGGTGGGGGGAGGGAGAGGGTGGGGGGAGGGAGAGGGCGTCGGGGACAGTGGGGGAGGGGGAGGAGTGTGTGGGGGCAGGGGGAGGAGGGGGTGGGGGCAGGGGGAGGAGGGGGTGGGGGGGAAGGGGGACAGTGGGGGGCAGGAGAGAGGGGGTGGGGAGGAGGGGAAAGTGGCGGTGGGGGGAAGGGGTCGGGGAAAGGAGGAGGGGGAGGGTGGGGGGATGGGGTCGGGGAGAGTGGGGGAGGGGAAAGTGGGGGTGGGGGGACAGTGGGGGTGAGGGGGAAGGGAACAGTGGGGGGCAGGAGAGAGTGGGGGTGGGGAGGAGTGGGGGTGGGGGAGGTGGGGAGCAGGGGAAGGGGGAATAGGGGTGGGGAGGGGGGAATGGGTGTGGAGGCAGGGGAGGGACAAGTGGGGTAGGGGGGATGGAGTGGGTCAGTGGGGGGAGGAGGGTGGATAAGGGGGATTGAGTGGGGGGGGGTTGAGGGTGCTACACCAATACAGGAGAGGCTTTGAGTCCAGGGCTCACTCAGTGACGCCACCCTCTCCCCTTCCCTGTTCCCCCTCTACGAGTAATGGGCCCAACTTCTAGTTGGTCTAGTATATTTTTAAAATCTGAATGGTGTGCGTGCGAATGAAGGACTCGTTGATTCTGGTGCATGATACTATTCTGTATATTAAAATGAGGACAGTTTTCCTTTATAGTCTACATTTGCAACATTATAGTTAAATAAATGTGGGCCAAAAGGCTCGTTCCTGCACTGTACTGTTCTTTGTTCTAAATATAAAAATTCACTGTTGTGTCAAATCAAACTAAATACAATCATAAATTAGAATTTTCATTAACTTGCCTTAATATAGTAACAATGTATTTTAAATTGACATTTTATGTACTTGTATAAAAATATAATTTATACATATAGTTGTAAGATAAGCAGAGCTGCATTTTGTCTATTATCATCAGTTAGATCTAACTGTATGGTTAAGGCATTAATAAGACTTACATTTCCAGTTGAGATCTTTGTCATGGACTGCACAATCTAGATGGCATCTCAAACAGGTGGAGGGAACACACACAATGTTAAGAGTAGACCTTAAAAAGTAAATGAAATTTAAGAGCTTTACGAAATGTAAAAGTTCATGTCACAGTTTTGGAACATAATTCTAATTAAGATTTTGAATGGCTCATCTTTTTAATTGGAATCCTTTGCCAAAGGTCATGAGTTAAAGGATTAAGAAATGATAGACACAATGGGCAACATAAAATCCAGGCTAGGAGCTGCACCTTGCTGATTCTCTCACTGCACCAGCCCCATGTGGATATTGCCAGCAGATGGCACAGCTTTGCTTCAGACTACGTTACATAAGACTAAGCCCCAACAAAAACTGTCGTGCACAATCTTTGTTGCAGGGGCGTGTGCAGTGATTTAAATTGAACATGTTATGAAGGGTCTTGTTAAACAAACACACATCCATCATTAATGTTGTTGAAGGTTATTCAAGTGTCCGATGTCCTTGCTGCTCAACCTGTTGTTAAGCAGGAGAGTGGCACTGCCAGCAAATGTTATTTTTGACTAATCTCCCTAAATGCAGTGTAGGTTGAATGCAAAGGCCAGAAAGACTATGTGGAGAGTTATAAACAGTGCTTCCTTTCTGCAAACATACCAGTTTGCCTACAGAGCAAATAGGTCTACAGGGGATGCCATCGACACTGCTCTTCACACTGCACTGACCCACCTTGAACACCAGGGGAGCTATGTGAGGATGCTCTTCCTCGACTTCAGCTCTGCCTTTAACACGGTCATCCCGAGCAGACTGGTCACCAAACTTTCTGACCTTGGATTTTCCCAAACCATCTGCCAATGGATCAAGGACTTCCTGACCAACCGCCCCCAGACCGTCAAAATAGGCCCTCACCTCTCCTCCACCATTACACTGAGCACCGGCTCACCACAGGGCTGTGTGTTGAGCCCCATCCTTTACTCCCTCTACACTCACGACTGCGCCCCCTCCCATCCCACCAACACCATCATCAAGTTCGCGGATGACACGACTGTGGTTGGACTCATCTCAGGAGGAGATGAGACAGCCTACAGGGATGAAATCCAAAGGCTGGCAGCATGGTGTTCAGTGAACAATCTGGTCCTGAACTCCTCCAAAACAAAGGAACTTATAATTGACTTCTGGAAAACCAGTGTAGAATACGACCCACTCTACATCAATGGGGTCTGTGTGGAAAGGGTACCCGCTTTCAGGTTCCTGGGTACGCACATCGCAGAGGATCTTACCTGGTCTACCAACACCATCACCACAGTAAAGAAGGCACAGCAGAGACTCCACTTCCTGAGGATCCTCAGGAAAACCAACCTGCAGGAGAAGCTCATGATGTCCTTCTATCGCTGCTCCATCGAGACTGTATAACCACATGGTATGCCAGCTGCTCAGAAAAGGACAGGAAGGCCCTTCAGAGGGTCATCACGACGGCCCAGAAGATCATCGGCTGCTCACTGCCCTCCCTGGAGCACCTGTTCAGCCTACGCTGCCTCAGTAGAGCAGGCAAAATAATAAAAGATCCATCCCACCCCGGCCACCGTCTGTTTGTTCATCTGCCCTCTGGTCGACGTTTCAGGTCGATCAAATCCCGAACAAACAGACTTAAGAACAGTTTTTACCCCAGGGCCATACGAGAACTGAACACTACCTTCTGCACTAGGCAACACTGTTAAAAAATCTTTTGTACTTAATATAATTAATATAATATAAGGCGGCATGGTAGCGCAGCGGTAGAGTTGCTGCTTTACAGCGAATGCAGCGCCGGAGACTCAGGTTCGATCCTGACTACGGGTGCTGCACTGTAAGGAGTTTGTACGTTCTCCCCGTGACCTGCGTGGGTTTTCTCCGAGATCTTCGGTTTCCTCCCACACTCCAAAGACGTACAGGTATGTAGGTTAATTGGCTGGGTAAATGTAAAAAATGTCCCTAGTGGGTGTAGGATAGTGTTAATGTACGGGGATCACTGGGCGGCACGGACTTGGAGGGCCGAAAAGGCCTATTTCCGGCTGTATATATGATGATGATGATGATGATAATTGTATTTATTTGTTTTTGCATTTATTGCATATATGTTTTTACGCACCGTCAGGATTGGCTATTTTTAATTTCGTTGTACTCGTTGCAATGACAATAAATGAATATTATTATTATTATTATGAGTGATTTTTGCTGTCTGTGAAGACAAGCACTTGAATTGTGTATCTCTGTCCTTTTTCTCTGGTTTGTAAACCCTACACGACATTGGGGAAATTAAACTTGCCCCGTTTGTGTAGCATTGTTGCACAGTACTCTATTGAGGAGCTACTATATATTGAGGATAAAGTAAGATATATATTTTTAGATTTAGATTTAGAGATACAGCGCAGAAACAGGCCCTTCGGCCCACCGGCTCCGCGCCGCCCAGCAATCCCCGCACATTAACATTATCCTACACCCACTAGGGACAATTTTTACATTTATCATATCATATCATATATATACAGCCGGAAACAGGCCTTTTCGGCCCACCAAGTCCGTGCCGCCCAGCGATCCCCGCACATTAACACTATCCTACACCCACTAGGGACAATTTTTACATTTACCCAGCCAATTAACCTACAAACCTGTACGTCTTTGGAGTGTGGAGGAAACCAAAGATCTCGGAGAAAACCCACGCAGGTCACGGGGAGAACGTACAAACTCCATACAGTACAGCACCCGTAGTCAGGATCGAACCTGAATCTCCGGCGCTGCATTCACTGTAAGGCAGCAACTCTACCGCTGCGCCACCGTGCCGCTCTTTTTAATGATGATCAAAGATTTCAGACGGTGTTATGTATGAAAACTCTTGTTTTACCTTCCAAAATGGCGGCGCTGCCCTAGCAGCTGCGGCTTACCTGCGGTCCATTTGTCTTTTTGTTGTTTTTGTGTCTTAATTGTAGTTGTGATGTCGTGTTTTTGTGTTTGTGTACTATGTGTGTATGTGGGGGGGAGGGGGGCAACTGTAAAATTGTAAATATGTGTCCCTTCCGAACGGAGACCCGACCTTTGTTTTCTGGGCCGTGTCTCCGTTCCTGCTGCGGCCTACCATCGGCCCAACTCCTGGAGCTGGCGGCCTCCAGGGCTCCGGTTCGCAGAGCCCGCGGACCGGACTTACCATCAGCGGAGCTGGCCGTCCTCGGAGGCTGCGACTCGCCTTAGGCTCGGGCCGCGTGGATGCCGACATCGGGAGTTCCGGCAGCGGCAGCGTGTTCGCCCGCCCCGGGTCGTGGGGCTTGGGTCGCGGACATTTCACCGTCCGGCGCGGCCTAAAATATGCCGCGGGATATTTCTCTGCTGGGCGGGGGCTTTAATGTCGGGAGCCACGATCGCCCCGACGTGCAGCAACAGCGGCAGCATGTTCGCCCGCCCCGGATCGGACTTATCATCGGCGGAGCCGGCCGTCTTCGGAGGCTGCGGGAGCGGCTGCGACTCGCCTTAGGCTCGGGCCGCTACCTGCAACCACAACAGGCCTGCAACCTCGGGCCTGCAACCACAACAACCTGACTGCGGGAGAAGACGGCAGGAGAAGGGAAAGATATTGTGGCCTTCCATCACAGTGAGGAGAGGACTGGAGGAGACTCACTGTGATGGATGTTTCTTTTTTTGTGTGTTTTTGGGGTTGTGTAATTTTAATGCCTATTTAGTGCTTTTGTTGTTGGACTGTGGGTGACTGAATTTCGTCCAATTTGGATGACAAATAAAGCTATCTTGAATCTTTTCTGTTATGTGCTGCTTGCAGAATATTGACGCAGGACATTGCTATTATATAATGGTTTGTTTGTCATTTATTGAGCTTTTTTTGTTCCTTGTGTTATCTACGAATACTATGTTTACAAACCAGTTGTGCTGCTGCAAGTAGGGATTTCATTGTTCTGTTTTTGGTACATATGACAATTAAAACTCTTGACTCTTCTGCTCAATGTCTTGCACCATTCCTTCTTTCTGGCTATTGTCTGAGCTCCTATGACTAAAATGCTCATGAAAATGGAAAAATAACTTTTGTATATTAATTCTGTGTCATGTGACAATGGAACGACAAGAGTTTCTCCTCCCATTCTCCCTGTATTAGGTGGCATAGAACATATCATAACATTGGGTTAGAAAGCTGATTGGAAACTGGAAACTGATACATCATCTAAAGTAGCTAATGATGTAACTAGTTGTTGGAAATTATATAGCATTAGAAGGTTGAGATTCACACATGTGAATTGATTGATTTCAGAACCATCGAAGACTATAAAGGACCATCCTTTAACTGTTTTATTTTTCCTTTCTGTTAATAGTGGGCAGCGTATATACGAGCTGCAGTCAGAAAAGAGAAAGGTCTACCAATCCTTGTTGAATTACTAAGAATGGACAACGATCGTGTTGTTTGCTCTGTTGCTACTGCCTTGAGGAACATGGCCCTTGATGTACGAAACAAAGAACTTATAGGTGTGTAATAAATATTATTGCGGAAATCAAAAAGGTGTCCCCTTAGATCTTTTGTTCATGATAATGGTGAGAGTGTCAGCACTGTCACAACTTGCAAATCCAGTAGTTGCCATTAGTTATTCTACTTCTCCATTGATTGCAATAAGTTTAACATTCACATTTTATATAACAACATGAAGTTGGGTTACTTACCTACTAGTTATACAGGATTGACAGTTACTATCAGGCAGCCTGTGACTCGGTAAATTTAATTTTACTAAGGTGGAATATGATTTTTTTCATTAGTCCCATTGATATATTGAAGAGCTTAAAAAAAGTAAATTTACTTTTATTTTTCTGTATGTTCTTCTCCCTCTCTTTCTCCCCTCCTTTGTGTATTCTTCTCTCCGAGCCTTGTGCTCTCGTACCTTAATTGTCTACAATCTTGCCCCACCCACACTCATGTATCCGGCCTCTTGATCCAGTTAGTTATGGAACTGCCCTTGACACGATAATGAAGCTATGCATGGAATGAGACATCAGCTGCAGCTGCACTGTCCTATTGTGGTAAACTACAAGTAGCCTGTGTTTCTCTACAGAATGGCCAGCTAACTAACACTTTCTTTAAGAACTAACCACACATCTGACTTGTACCTCAGACATCTTAAACAATAAGAAAAATCTAAATTTAAGTAGAATAGTCAATTTTTCATGTAAATTGTAGAATCATAGAAATGTTAATATCCATCATGTCAGAAACAAATAAAACAATCCTATCAGTCCCATTCTCCTACTTTTTCTCCAAGCCCTGGAAATTATTTTCAAGTTCCATTTTGAAGGAAAACAAATCTTGAGTCCTATTTTGAAGAAGGGTCTCGTCCTTAAACGTCACCTATCCATGTTCGCCAGGGTTGCTGCCTGCCCCGCTGAGTTACTCCAGCACTTTGTCTTTCTCTGAAAGTCCTAATTTATTCTGTTTCCACCACAGCTACAGGCAGTGAGTTCCAGATCATAACGATTGTATTTTTTTGAAAAATAAAAACCATCACTCCCACTTTTAAATCTGTGCTCCTTGGTCTTTTAACCATCTGCTCATGGGAATAGTTCCCTCTGTTTACCCTCTCTGAATCGGTCATAATCTTAAACATCATCAAATCATCTTCCTCCAAGGAGAACCACACTACTTTCTCCATTATAACCTCAGGTGAAATCACTCATCCACTCAAGTATTTTAATATTTTCACTCTTGAGTTTTCTAGGGGATTCGCATCTTTCCTAAATTTGATAAGAACAGGATTCAGTACCTCAGTTTTAGTCAAACTGCTGTTGCATATAGCTTCAACAAAACTGGTCTTGTAATCTCTGAATCTATTTAAGCATCTTTAGGATTCTATATCCTTTACGTGTCATTAGAGTCATAGTCATACAGCGTGGAAACTAGCCCTTCGGCCCAACTTGCCAACAGCGACCAACATGTCCCATCTACACTAGTGCCATCTGCTTGAGTTTGGCCCATATCCCTCTAAACCTCCTATCCATGTACTTGTCTAAATGTTTCTTAAAAGTTGTGATAGTGCCTGCCTCAACTACCTCCTCTGGCAGCTTGTTCCATACACCCATCGCACTTTGTGTGAAAAAGTTACCCTTCAGGTTCCTATCAAATCTTTCCCCACTCACTTTAAACCTGTCCTCTGGTTGTCGTTTCCCCTACTCTAGGCAAGAGACTCATTTAGACTCAAGGGAACGTGCGTTTAACCGATCTATGCCTGTCGTGATATTGTCACTCTCTGAACATAGTGTAGAAACAAAGAACTGCATATGCTGGTTTATACCAAAGATAGCAAAGTGCTGGAGTGATATAGCAGGTCAGGCAGCATCTCTGGAGAAAAAGGATGAGTGACGTTTCGGGTTGGTTCAGTTGTATGATTTTCATTTTCATGAGAATCATACAACTGAAAGGACCACTGACACATGAGGAAATTAATTAATATAGTTTAATAATTTTATGTTAACTTTTCTTTTCCTCCAGGCAAATATGCAATGCGGGATCTTGTGCATCGCCTTCCAGGGGGCCCAACACTAATCATGCTTTCTGACGACACCGTTGCTGCTGTATGTTGTGCTTTACATGAGGTGACTATAAAGAATATGGAGAACGCCAAAGCATTAGCTGATGCTGGAGGAGTTGAGAAACTCGTAAACATTACGAAAGGGAAGGGAGAAAGGCAAGTACACGAGTGGAAAGCAACTCTTCCATCACGTTGTATATACTCTGTTTCAATTCTTCTTATTTATAGTTAGTATAATAAACCTGTATGTGGTTATACCCAAGTACTGGAGTAACTCAGCGGGTCAAGCGGCATCTCTGGAGAACGTGGATTGGTGATGTTTTGGGTCAGGACACAAGAAGGGTCCTGACCCGAAACGTCACCTATCTATGTTCTCAAGAGATGCTGCCTGACCCGCTTTGTTACTCCAGCATTTTGCGTCCTTTTATGTAAACTGGCATCTGCAGTTGCATGTGTCTATTATGTGTAGCAACTCCTGTTCTATAAGTTGATTACATACGATTCATAGGTTTTCTTGTGCCTCTCTGTGACCTATGTGAAATTTTGCAGCATTAGTCTGAGGGACCGGACACTTATTTATTGACGTTTGTCCTGGAGGTGACTGCCTTTCAATCTATTATGAAAAGAATTAAATGTTTTCATATGATCATAGAAACATAGAAAATAGGTGCCGGAGGAGGTCATTCGGCCCTACGAGCCAGCACCGTCATTCATTGTGATCATGGCTGATTGTCCCCAATCAATACCCCGTGCCTGCCTTCTCCCCATATCCCTTGATTCCACTAGCTTCTAGAGCTCTATCTAACTCTCTTAAATCCAGTGATTTGGCTTCCACTGCCCTCTGTGGCAGAGGATTCCACAAATTCACAACTCTGGTTGAAAAAGATTTTTCTCGCCTCAGTTTTAAATGGCCTCTCTTTATTCTAAGACTGTGGCCCCTGGTCCTGGACTCGCCCAACATTGGGAACATTTTTCCTGCATCTAGCTTGTCCAGTCCTTTTATAATTTTATGTTTCTATATCCCCTCTCATCCTTCTAAACTCCAGTGAATACAAGCCTAGTCTTTTCAATCTTTCCTCATGTCAGTCCCACCATCCCAGGGATCAATCTCGTGAACCTATGCTGCACTGCCTCGATTACAAGGATGTCCTTCCTCAAATTAGGAGATTAAAACTGTACACAATACTCCAGATGTGGTCTTACCAGGGCCCTATACAACTGAAGAAGAACCTCTTTACTCCTATACTGAAATCCTCTTGTTATGAAGGCCAACATTCCATTAGCTTTCTTCACTGCCTGCTGTACCTGCACGCCAACTTTCAGTGACTGGTGTACAAGGACACCCAGGTCTCACTGGACCTCCTCCTTACCTAACCTAACTCCATTGAGATAATAATCTGCCTCCTTGTTTCTGCCGCCAAAGTGTATAACCTCACATTTATCCATATTATACTGCATCTGCCACGCATCTGCCCACTCACTCAACCTGTCCAGGTCACCCTGCCACCTCCTAACATCCTCTTCACAATTTACACTGCCACCCAGCTTTGTGTCATCCGCAAACTTGCTAGTGTTGCTTCTAATTCCCTCTTCCAAATCATTAATATATATGGTAAACAGTTGTGGCCCCAACACCGAGCCTTGCGGCACTCCACTCGCCACTACCTGCCATTCTGACAGGGACCCGTTTACTCCTACTCTTTGCTTCCTGTCTGCCAACCAATTTTCTATCCATGTCAACACCCTACCCCCAATGCCATGTGCTCTCATTTTAGTCATCAATCTCCCGTGCGGAGCCTTTTCAAAGGCTTTCTGAAAGTCTAGATACACTACATCCTCTGGCTCCCCTTCATCCATTTTACTTGTCACGTCCTCAAAAAATTCCAGAAGATTAGTCAAGCATGATTTCCCTTTCATAAATCCATGCTGACTTGGACTTATCCTTTTACTGCTATCCAAATGCACCGTTATTACCTCTTTAATAATTGACTCCAGCATCTTTCCCACCACCGAACTCAGGCTAACTGGTCTGTAATTCCCCGTTTTCTCTCTCGCTCCTTTCTTGAAAAGTGGGATAACATTAACTATTCTCCAATCCACAGGAACTGATCCCGAATCTATTGAACATTGGAAAATGATCACCAATGCGTCCACTATTTCTAGAGCCACCTCCCTGAGGACCTTGGGATGCAGACCATCAGGCCCAGGGGATTTATCATCCTTCAGTCCCATTAGTCTACCCAATACTATTTCTCACCTAATGAAAATTTATTTCAGTTCCTCTACCCCCCTAGATCCTCTGTCCTCCTGTACATCTGGGAGATTGTTTGTGTCTTCCTTAGTGAAGACAGATCCGAAGTACCTGTTCAACTCTTCTGCCATTTCCTTGTTACCCATAATAATTTCACCCGTGTCTGCCTTCAAGGGACCCACATTTGATTTTGCTACTCTTTTTCTCTTAACATATCTAAAGAAGCTTTTACCGTCCTTCTTTATATTCTTGGCCAGCTTCCCCTCGTACTTCATCTTTTCAACCCGTATTGCCCGTTTTGTTACCTTCTGTTGTCCTATGAAAGTTTCCCAATCCTCTGGCTTCCGGCTACCCTTTGCTGTGTTATACATCTTTTCTTTTAGTTTTATTCCATCCCTAACTTCCCTTGTCAGCCACGGTTGCCTCCTACTCCCCTTAGAATCTTTCTTCCTTTTTGGAATGAAATGATCCTGCGTCTTCCGGATTATGCCCAGAAATTCCTGCCATTGCTGTTCCACCGTCCATACTGCTAGGATCCCTTTCCAGTCTACTTTGGCCAGCTCCTCTCTCATGCCTTCCTAGTCCCCTTTGGTCAACTGCAACACTGACACTTCCGATTTAACCTTCTCCTTCTCAAATTGTGTTATGTCGCCAAAATAAAAGTAGTGCATGTCTAACTTTCTGACTTGGCCTGGTGAATTTGTATTTTTAAAATGCTGTCTTAAAGCACTCAATATCTGCACCTTTGATGTATCAGCACCTGTTATTTTCCGCAGTAATGGGCTGTTTAGTAGTTTCCGATAGCACTGTTACAGTTAAACTTGCAAAGTAAAATAATGAGAATTCTTTTGTGAATTCCAATAGCTCTGCATGATTTAGTTGGGTTCATGAAGGTTCATTGTGATGTCTTGTGTGCCACAGACGGCTGCGGAGGCAGTCAATGGATATTTTTAAGGTAGAGATTGACAGATTCTTGATTAGTAAGGGTATCAGGGGTTATAGGGAGAAGTCAGTAGAATAGGGTTGAGAGGGAAAGAAAGATCAGCCATGATCGAATGGTGTTGTAGACTTGATGGGCTGAATGGCCTGGTGAACCCATCAAGGTAATGTTGCATGCAGATACAGACATCTTCATTATCTGAAGGATCCAAAATCAAATTGAATAATTGTGTCTGCATCAATGAATTTCCATGCCCTCCTTGTTGTGGAACATAGGTCATAGAATATTTATTTTTTCTTCTTGGTCACAAATTTGAAACATTTACCTGAGTGATGCCTTAATAATTTTAAAGATGAATAACTCATCTCTGTTTCTATTTATCTCCCTCCCTCACTCTCTCTTTCTCCATTCTCTCTCTATCTCTCACCCCCCTCACACACAGATTTGATCTCTCTGTCATGATCAATATCTCTCATGATAAATCTCTCTTCGCTATAACAAAGGACATTATTTAATTTGTCATTTCATAAAGGTGTCATTCACTCCAACGAGGGTAGGCAACACATTTGGAAGATGTCTTTCAACACAGCACTGTGAAAACAAGTAACATTTAACAGTCTGTTTGATTGGGTTAATGGGAGCATCTGTAATAAACAAGCTATTGGAAATGGAAAAAATTCTCTCGAGAACCTGGGCTGTTCCATCTGGCAATATTGGCTGTTGGTTGAATGATGTGTAAGTTTTATCTGGCATGTTTCAGCTTGTTGAAGCAAGTGCAGATTGTTTTTGATTTACTGCATTATTACAGGGAGGAGATTGACTCTTTTTTTTACCTCCCCATCCACAACAGCTGTTATCCCCTGCAAACATTAAGGATTTGCAACACTTCCTGCTCTATGAATTTTCACTTAACAAAGGGTTCTTTAAGAACCTAACCCCTCTGTAAGTTGAGGGTAGCCTATATAGCGTATTTTAATTAATGCACAAGTAGGAATGGAGCACTAGAGGAAAGAAAAAAAATTGAAGTTATCTTATGAGATGGAAAAGTGATGTGATTTCACTGACACAAGGAATGATTGTGCCATGGTAGGGGGAAATTATAGTGGGACGTGTAAAGAAACAATTGAGAGGTCGTCAAGTTATAAATGACAAACGCCAGAAACATTACCAACATCTGTGATTTAAAACAAAAAGGAAGCTTTGATTGATCTGAAACTAAAATGTATGATGGTAATTTCAATCCAGAAGTAGCTGGGGCAGAAAGTACTGGGAAGGTAAAGTAAAAGGGGGAATAATTTATTAGGACGCTGAGGGGCAATGTTTTTACACAAAGGGTGGTAGGTACAGCTGCCAGAGGGGGTAGTTGAGGCAGGTACTATCACAACATTTAAAAAATATTTGGACAGGGTCATGGACATGGGCCAAACACAGGTAGGTGGGATGGGACATGTTGGTCATGTTTGAGCACCTGCAGAAGTGTAGATGGGACATGTTGGTCAGCGTGGGCAAGATGGGCCGAAGGGCCTGTTTCCATGTTGTATGACACTGCATTTGCTGGAGTTAAGAAATACAACGTTTAGCGGTTTATCAACCATGGGTGCAGTGTTGAATAAAGACTGAGGGCAGATTGATAGGTGCTGTGACTACAGAATGAATCTATGGAAAAGGTTGCATAGTACAAGCAAGTGATGGAAAGTAATAGTGGTATTCTAATATAAACAACCATGAGATCTGAAATGTTAATACTACTTTCCCTTCAAGTTGCTACCTTTGAGCACCTGCAGAAATTTTTATTTTACCCAACCAACTTCTGCAATGTTTTGAACAATACGGTTTCTCAACCAGAATCGCTTTAATTTTTTTACTAATACCAATATTATTACTGAGATACCATTAAACTCTGGTATACAATTTGGTCACTGTGCTTGATGTTAGGTTCTGTTAAGTAACTAAATAAAAGATGCCTTGCTGTTCATTGAACTTTGTTGGAGGCCAAAGAGAGCAGAAAAGTGACACAGAGAATTCAAATGCTATGTAACAGCAAGTTCATGGTAGGTGAAGTGGCGTGAAACGGAAGGTTAACTGAATTTTATGTTGACACAACGGAAAGCTATTCAAGTTGAATTAAAATACTTACAAAACAGAAAAGCAACAGATCCAACCGCCTCTGAAATAAAAACATTTAAAAAACGCTGATAACACAGTCGATCAGGCAGCATCCGTGGAGAGAGAACCATTTTACTTTTCAAATAGGAGACCCATCATCTGTGTTTTTCATGCAGCTTCTTGAGGATTCTCTGACATTCAGCCCTATTACACTATCCTATTTCCTATCCTGTTTTCTTTTGTGCACAATAATTATCAGTGGCACCTTTTGAATATATATTTGATTAATGAGCACCCATGACCCCTCAAGAAAAGAAATTCCAGGTTCACAATCTTCTTTCTCCAAATCTTAAGGGAATTATCCCTCATTCTATGACTCTGCCCCCCAGTTTTAAAGTTTCCAGGCAAGGGGAACAAACTTCCAGCATTGTGAATGCCACAGCCCTGTAAACAATTATTAATCTGAAGAATGTTGCTGGTCCATTTCCCTCCACAGCTGCTGCCTGACCTGCTGAGTTCCTCCAGCACTTTGTGCCAATCTCTGAACACTGTGTTTTTCGCTCAAGATTTCAGCATTTGCAGTTCTTTGTGTTTCTTCATACGTTCATGAGTTATAGGAGCAGAATTAGGCAATTTGGACCATCAAGTCTACGCCACCATTCAATCATGGCTTATCTATCTTTCCCTCTCATCCCCATTCTCCTGTCTTTTCCCCATAACCCCTGACACCCTTACTAATCCATAATCTGTCAATCTCCACCTTAAAAATATCCATTGACTTGGCCTCCGCAGCCGTCTGTGGCAATGAATTCCAGATTCACTACCCTCTGACTAAAGAAATTTCTCTTTGTCTTTTCAAAGTTTCATACATTCCAATGTGTTAACATCATAATTTTTCTAAATGCTAAGAATATATTTCCATTAAATAACTCCAACAGAAGAGTAGAAATCAATCTGATGAAATAAAATTCAGCCTGGCTTCCATTTTACATTTCTTTGCTGAGCTTCCTTCTGCAATCATAATTGGGTTAATGTACTTGTGTTACAGATTAGCGACTAATGTCATACTTACAATAAACTTTATATTTCATTAAGGTATTCACTGAAAGTAGTTAAGACAGCAGCTCAAGTTCTAAACACGTTATGGCAATATCGGGACCTTCGCAGCATTTATAAAAAGGTGAGCAAAATTGCAAAAAAGATTTGTTTTACTTTGAAATAAAAAAACTGATAATTATACTCCCTCTTGATTGTCTATTTTTTTTAAAGGATGGGTGGAATCAAAGCCATTTCATTACACCAATTTCAACACTGGAACGTGACAAACATAAATTTTCCACATCTCACCCTACATTATCGACAACTAATCAAAATATGTCACCTGTTCTTCAATCTGGTGAGTTGCTTTTGATTAACGAAAGCAAATTTAAATAGTTGCTCCTGTAATTTAAGTAAGTTTTGCTTTGTAAACGATTTACTCTGGATTTGTACCGAAAACTTTCCCAGTTAGTTCTGTTAAATCCTTTCTTGGGTCATGAATATATTTTCATTCCTCTGCAAAAGATTGGAGACTTGAAGTGTTTCCTGTGTCTGTTTTACATTGTTCAATTTGTACCCTTACATTTATGTGTAGGAAGCATATATCCTTGGCTCCAAGGTGTTTAGTTATGTCATATCATAAATACTGATAAATAAACCCGTTTTTGATTCAATATGAATATTTTATCTTGTTTACAGTGGCTAGCACGACCTCTTCACCAGCACTCTTGGGAATCAAGGATCCACGATCTAATTATGAGAAGACAAAGTCATCTGCGCAATATTACAACAATCAAGTTGGTATTACATACAAAGATTTGACCATGGGTAAGAAATGGAATGAATGCAACAAGTAACATGTATTATAAATAAAAACATTTTGATATTGTCTGACAAGTACCGTTGAACTTTGTCTGCAAAATCATTTGAAAAAGTTGAAATATACTTCAAGTTTATTTCAGGTATTAGCTATGAATTAAAATTGTTTTCAGGTTTTGAAGTTTAATGGTGATTGACGTTGTGGTTTACATTTGAAGGTATGAAATAGAAGTAAGCCACAGTCCCTCAATCTTTCTACACTATTTAATAAGAGCATGGCTAATTTGATTATAACCTCAATTCTACATTCCTGTGTATCCAACATGGACTTTCTTGTTTATCAGGTGTCTTACCTACTTCTGTTCTAAAAGTATTCATAGACTTCCAGCCTGCAGCTCTCTGGATTCCTCTCTTTGAAGTGTACCAAAGATTCACAATCATCTGAAAGGAAAAAAAATGCCTTGTGTGTCAAAAATGGCCATCTGCCTATTTTTAAATAGTGCCCCAGTTCTAAATTCTCTCAAATCCATTTTACATCTACCCTGTCAAAACTCATCAGGACCTTCCATGATTCAATCAAATTATCTTATTCCATAAGATACAAGTCTATCCTGTCCAACCTCTCCTTGTATAATAACCTGCCCCTTCCAGGTATCGGTGCAGTACATGTTCTCTGAACTGCTGCAGGGTATTGACAATCCGTCCTTAAATAAGAAGGACAATAGTTTATACACTGCTCCATGTGTGGATACTCCAGACCCTTGCATAATTGAAATAGAACCTATCTATTCCCCCCAGCAATAACATTCTGCCAACTCTCCTAGTTACTTGCTGTTCCCGCATACTGCCATTTTGTGAATCATGCACCTGGCTACCAGAGCTCTACAATTGTTTTAGTATTCATATGGTTTTATTTATCATGCCAACATTTTCACATTTTCCCACATTGTATTACATTTACCAGATCTTTGTCCATTTGCTTAACTTAGCTATATTACTTCATAGTCATTTTATCTCTTCAGGACTTATTTTCCTACCTCCCTTGGTGCCATTATCTTATTCATTTGTAGAAATTGTAAAAGGCACCAAACCTTGTCGAACACCGCTTATTACACGATGCTCTTAATATGTTTATAGTGAGCACATGAAAAGGGGACATGCTGTGTTTAAGAGGAGTATTGGAGATGGTGCCAAACGGAGTGAGGGGGTATGGGGAGAAGGCAGGAACGGGGTACTGATTGAGTGATCAGCCATGATCGCATTGAATGGCGGTGCTGGCTCGAAGGGCTGAATGGCCTACTCCTGCACCTATTGTCTATTGTCTATTGTCTATTTTCAAATAATTGGACAGTAGATTATCAGAGTTCTATTGTATTTCATGGAAGTGAATATGAATATCTTTGAATGCCACTTTGATAGTGCGAGGCTGCAAAATAGTAATACTTATTCTGTATACTAAATAGTAATTCTTATTTTGTATTTAAATCTATTCTCAATTCTCTGCAATCTTTCTATTTTAATGTACAGCATACTATTCCTTCTGCCCAAAATGAGTCATTGTTGAAAGTACTTTCACTCTACATACTTATTTACAACATGCATTATTTTTGTCTTTTCAAATTATTTTGTTTCCTATACTTGCATTAACAGTATCCTTTTGGCTGAATTATTAGTTATCCCACATCCTTTTATTGATTGATTTCAATGAATTGATTATAGGTTCCAGTAAGCTGTCACCAATTTTCATAGGTTCCTACTCTTCACCAGCAAAGGAGGAATCAAGACGACTTCATGTAAGTATTGAATGAGGAAATATAAAGTGGTAAATTTCTACATCTGAACATTCCATAATCTTGAAAAAGCTTTGCAAATAATGTAAGACACAATTCTGTCAGGCACTTGTTTGAGTTTATGTTCAATAGAGATAGAGTCATAGAGTGATACAGTGTGGAAACAGGCCCTTCGGCCCAACATGCTCACACCAGCCAACATGTCCCAGCTACACTAGTCCCACCTATCAGCATTTGGTCCATCTCCCTCCAAACCTGTCCAATCTATGTACCTGTCTAATTGCTTCTTAAACATTTGGATAGTCCCAGCCTCAACTACCTCCTCTGGCAGCCTGTTCCATACACCCATCACTCTTTGTGTGAAAAAGTTACCGCTCAGATTCCTATTAACTCTCTTCCCCTTCACCTTAAACCTATATCCTCTGGTCCTCGACTCTGTGCATCTACCCGATCTATTCCTCCCATTATCTTATACACCTCTATAAGATCACCCCTCATCCTCCTCCACTCCAAGGAATAGAGTCCCAGCCTATCAACCTCTGCCTATAGCTCAGACCCTCTAGTCCTGGCAACATCCTCGTAAATCTTCTCTGTACCCTTTCCAGCTTGACAACATCTTTCCTATGACATGGTGCCCAGACCTGAACACAAAATCTAAATGTGGCCCCACCAATGTCTTATACAACTGCAACATGACCTCCCAACTTCTATACTTCATTAATTATACAAAAAAATATTTCAAAGAATGTTTCAAGAATCAAGAAATATATGCTAGTTACAGACATTAAAATATCGTGAACATGAAATATTACCTGTTTTATTTATAGACTACATCCTAATTACCTTGATCTGAATTATTTTTGATTTCAAATAAACAATTCAGATTAAATTTCATTACTTGCCCACACCGACAAACATACCATCAAAACCTATGTAACCATTTTATGGAAAAGTTTTACGATTGTGAAGGATCTATGGACACACCTTCTGAGGCCCTTCTGTTCCTCCAGACCTTGCAGATTCTTCCTTTTCATTGTGTATAACCATGTCTTATTCCTCTCCAAATGCATGATTTCATGCTTCTGGATTTTATTCCGAGTGCCACTTTCCTTCACAGTCCATCAATGTCCTGCTGCAGTTGAAAATATCCTCCTCGCTCTTAATCACTAGAACAGAATTTGTGTCTCCTGCAAACATTTTTATTAGAACATAAAAAATAGAAGTTGTCCCTTTGTGGCTGCTCCATCATTCGGGAAGATCATATCTGATCTTTAACTTTAGCACCATTTTCCTGCAGTAATCCCTGTCCTTTGATTTATTCATATCTCAAGAAATCTTGATCTCAGTCTTTAGTATGCCGAGTGACTGAAGGCTCATGGTCATTTTTGGTAGAAAATATCAAAGATTCACTATATTCTGGATAAATAAATTACTTCTCTGTCCTGAATGGCATCATAAATGAAAACAAGAATTTCTGGAAATGCTCGACAGGTAGCATCTGCAGAAAGAGATATAGTTAATTTGCAGGTTGATGATTTATTATCAGAACTGGCCGGTTTTTGAATCTCCTTATTGAATGCCCCCCACTGCTTTGACATCTTAATTAGTTGTTTCCATTAACAAGAGTGAATTATTTGGAAAATATCTATTGAGTGCCCATTTTTGCACTTAACTTTATATGCTTTATCTTGGAATGGGCAACAGCTAATTGATCAAAATTATTGGACAGGATTAAATAAGAGTGGTGCAGTGGCATAGCTGGTGGAGCCGCTGTCTCACAGCGCCAGAGACGTATGTTCATTGTTGACCTCGGGTGCTGTCTGTGTGGAGTCTGCACAGGTTTTCCTCGTGCGTTTCCTCCCTGTGCTCTGGTTTCCTCCCACATCCTAAAGACATGTGGGTTTGTAAATTGTCCCTAGTATGTAAGGAGTGAATGGGAAAGTGGGATAACATAGAACTAGTATGAATGGCTGATCGATGGTCGGTGTAGACTTGGTGGGCTGAAGGTCCTGTTTCCATGCTGTATCTTTCAAACAATCAAATCAGATTATGTTTGGAAGATGTATCCACCTCATTTTTAAATCTGTAGGAATGCTTCAAACTCCAAAACAAATTTCTAAACGTCTTGATTGAAAAAACAGGTTGTAAAGAAAACTGTGCTTATAACTTAAAATAAATTGTACCTTAAGTGAAAGGAAAAGGGGAAAATTGTTTCTGGGATTTGGAAGTGTGGCACCAAATTGATGAGAATTATTCATTTTCATTTACAACTCGTATATGGTGTAACCAACAGTACTTAATAAGAAAAAAGGATACAAAGTGTTGGTAACTCAGCGGTGACGTTTTGGGTCGGAACCTTACTTCAGAATCAAAACATTACCCACTTTTCCATGTTCTCCAGAGATGCTGTTGACCTGCTGAGTTACTCCAGTACTTTGTGTCTTTTCTTGGTCTGAAGGTCCTGACTAGAAACATCGCCTATCCATCTTCTTGACTGCCTGACCTGTTGTGTTACTCCAATACTTTGTGTCTTTTTTTGTAACCAGCATCTGTAGTTCCTTGTTTCAGCATTTAATAAGAAATGTTAAAATATTTATTATTTCTGCTGTATCAAATATTACTCATAGTGCATATACAGTTGCTATAATTCTGTTTTATTAATTCTAACAATTTTTATCAGCATCCACAGATGTACTATGGCCAAGACGACTCAAGCAGGAGAAATTATGATGCTTACAGAATGTATATGCACTCGCCCCACAGTTATGAAGACCCTTATTTTGATGACCAAATTCATTATCCAGCAGTCACAGATTATCCATCTCGAGGACTAAAATCTTCAACTAATTATGTAGACTTGTATTCCACAACACGGCCGCCTTACCGAGCAGACCAGTATCCAGGATCTCCAGACTCCTGGGTTTAATATTAGAAAGACAAAATAAAAGAAAAATGTTTTTTTGCTCCATTTTTGAGATTTGATTGTAAGTAATCATTGATGTAAAAGATTTCCAGTGGAGACAGTGTGAATGTAACTTTAAGGAAGGAATTGAGGATGTGCATCATTTGAAAAAGGATATGGAAGGAACTGCAAAGGAAAATTGATGGGTCTTTAAAGTCAGACTAGATGTTAGATTTCTTATGTAGCTTTTATAGTTTGGTGGTGGTGTGGGCAAAGTGATGAAAGGTTTGAGATGGAAGAAAATAGTTGGATAATGTATGAGCAAAATAAAATGTGAAACTTCTGTGAATAAAGTGTTAGTTTTGGTTTGTACAGACATTTTAAATATATATGTCCATTTTGTTTTACTGAAATATGGAATCTTTGAATTATGTATTGCATACTCCTTGTAAATTCTGCTTTCTTTGGTGTAAATATGGAAATGCCATGTGAACAAGGTTGAAGACATTTCTTAAAGGAGTATCCTGTACGGAAGTTAATTTTAAAATGCAAGAGTCTTAAAATAGATGAATTAATCCAAATGAAAATAAGTGCATTTTGTTTTAAAGGAGTTTTGTAATCTCAAATGATGTGTGTTTCCCAGTAAACTGAAAACTTATTTTTCCATTCCCATTCTGTGGCTGGTTTCACTGCCATTTGCTATATGCATTTATAAATAAATGTGATCATTCCATATACTGAAGTTTTCAGCCCAAGGATGTTTCTTTTATTTCACTAGATGAGCAATATTTACTCTTCCGACACTCGTGTTTATTTTAAGTTGAAGGAGCTGGAAACAGAAAATAAAAACAAAAATTGAAAATACTCAGCAGATTAGACAGTCTATGGAAAGAGATAGTGTTAATGTTTCTGTGTAATAACCTTTATCCATGATTTATATCAATTAAGTTCTCTATTTTTATCACTGGTATATGATTTTCATGATTGTAAGATTCCAATATTAATATGATTCCAAACAACCTTTATCATTATTATTGTTTAGTAACATTTGGTTTTATCCTCCCTCTTAATTTTAATGTATATTTTTTATGTTTACATTCTTAAAATATTCCAGCAGCAAGTAGCACCACTGGTTACTTAGCATTTGCTTTAACTCATTTTCGGATCTTTTGTGTCACAGAAGTACCAATTTTAAAAAACATAAACATATCTTCCTTCCTCTCAGAGCTACACATGCCATTAGTCAATGACCATGTACCAATATGGTCCACAATATAAAGTGGAGATTGACAGAGTCTTGATTAGTAAGGGTATCAAAGGTTACAGGGAGAAGGCAGAAGAATGGGGTTGGGAGAGAAAGATAGATCAGCCACGATTGAATGGCGTAATTCTGCCTATGAACATGAATATAGCCTTTTCCATCGCCATTCCTTCCATCTCTATATTGTATCTGCATCTCTTATTGCTGTAATACTTTTCATCATTCATATTTAACAATGAATATTTCAAATCTGGTCAGGATTGTTCTCTCCCCCTTTGTACCTATGTCTACAACAAGCCAGTTATTTAATTGCCATTAGCTGTGCTGACTCCTAACAAGGGATTTTTCAGTCAAACAACAAATGATACAGAATCCCTTCTTCCGTAATGACTTCCAGCTTCAGGAACAGCTTCTTCCCAACAACAATTACGCTCTTGAACACGACAAACACTAACTGAACTATGAATTGTGTGGTTGCGCTAGGAACTTTGGGCATTTTTTGCACTAATATTGGGGCTTTTTAAAAATTAATTGAACTTCTTATTTGCTTATTATATTAACTATGTATTTGTTTACAGTCCTGTTATGCTGCTGCAAGTAAAAAATTTCGGTACATATGACATTTTAACATTCTTGACTTTAAAACCCTGATTTGAGGTTGACAGATTACAGTGACTTTGATGTATCAGCTGAAATATCCTTTTCTTTCTCTCCAGATGAACCCTGCATAAACTAAACCATCCTGAGAGTCAATCCATTGACATTCCAATGGGACGTGATGTCTGGTGACTGATCAGGCACTTCCCTGACTGTAGCATTCTCTTGTCAGAAAGGTCTTATTTTTGAAGTATAACCCAGCTAGCCATAAATGATAGGTAGACACAAACTGCTGGAGTAACTCAGCGGGACAGGCAGCATCTCGGGAGAGAAGGAACGAGTTGCCATAAATGATTCCTGTTTCACCAGTTTTGTAGACAATAGACAATAGGTGCAGGAGGAGGCCATTCGGCCCTTCGAGCCAGCACCGCCATTCAATGTGATCATGGCTGATCATTCTCAATCAGTACCCCGTTCACGCCTTCTCCCCATACCCCCTGACTCCGCTATCCTTAAGAGCTCTATCTAGCTCTCTCTTGAATGCATTCAGAGAATTGGCCTCCACTGCCTTCTGAGGCGGAGAATTCCACAGATTCACAACTCTCTGACTGAAAAAGTTTTTCCTCATCTCAGCTCTAAATGGCCTACCCCTTATTCTTAAACTGTGACCCCTTGTTCTGGACTCCCCCAACATTGGGAACATGTTTCCTGCCTCTAATGTGTCCAACCCCTTAATAATCTTATACGTTTCGATAAGATCTCCTCTCATCCTTCTAAATTCCAGTGTATACAAGCCTTGTCACTCCAGTCTTTCAACATATGACAGTCCCGCCATTCCGGGAATTAACCTAGTAAACCTACGCTGCACGCCCTCAATAGCAAGAATATCCTTCCTCAAATTTGGAGACCAAAACTGCACACAGTACTCCAGGTGAGGTCTCAGTAGGGCCCTGTACAACTGCAGAAGGACCTCTTTGCTCCTATACTCAACTCCTCTTGTTATGAAGGCCAACATTCCATTGGCTTTCTTCACTGCCTGCTGTACCTGCATGCTTCCTTTCAGTGACTGATGCACTAGGACACCCAGATCTCGTTGTACATCTCCTTTTCCTAACTTGACACCATTCAGATAATACTCTGCCTTCCTGTTCTTACCACCAAAGTGGATAACCTCACACTTATCCACATTAAACTGCATCTGCCATGCATCCGCCCACTCACACAACCTGTCCA